>NC_034197.2:7931505-8535672 GCF_002021735.2 Oncorhynchus kisutch | reverse complement strand
AATGAGACACTCGTGGAATATTTAGTAGAATATATCAAGAAGAGAGGGGCCCTTGGGGACAGTGGTATTCCTCTTTTCTCTCTCTACTGTCTAACTGTACTGTTACGTCCATAAACCACTCACTCAGATCAGACTTATTAAATCCTACATACTAAGGCGTGGTACAGTATTATTAAAGTGCATGGTCTTTGTGCCAATGACACCCTATTCCCTATGTAGTGCACTCCTTTTGACCAGGGCCTATGGGAAATAGGGTGCCATTAGGGAAATATAAGTACATATTCTATACATTCTATATTCCCATAGGTTTTATGTCTCCTGTCAAGATTTTTGGTGTTCAGTTTTTTGGTGTGTGGCCTGGACATCTGTGATATATTTGTTACAATTTCTCGACCCGCTGAGTCCTACTGTATTGTATTGGAATAGAGGTCAATGGTACTTGTTGGTTGGATTCTGATTTGACTCTGAATGTGAGAGGCAGGTCTAGTTTCACAGATATATTTACATTGTGGAACGTAGGTAGGCAAGTGGGCAAAGGAGGGCAGTGAATGGAGGGAGCAAGAAATTGGGAGATGGAAGGAGAAACGGAGGGGACGTTAGAGAGGAGAGACGGAACAAGAGACAGAGGGAGAAACGGGTAGAGATGGTGGGAGCAAATTATTAAAGGTCAAGGACAGGGAGGGAGACAGAGAGAGGGATGAGAGAGAGAGAGACTTAAATGATAGATTCCCTAGTGACAGAGGTAATAAGGCTGTTTCTCAGCTGATCAGATTTGTGTGGAAGCTGCTGCAGGCGCTGCATTGCTCCATTATTGGAAGAAGCACAGTTAGGGTACACTTGTTTTAGTGGTTCCACTTGTTTTAGTGGTTCCACTTGTTTTAGTGGTTGCACTTGTTTTAGTGGTTCCACTTGTTTTAGTGGTTCCACTTGTTTTAGTGGTTGCACTTGTTTTAGTGGTTCCACTTGTTTTAGTGGTTCCACTTGTTTTAGTGGTTGCACTTGTTTTAGTGGTTGCACTTGTTTTAGTGGTTGCACTTGTTTTAGTGGTTGCACTTGTTTTAGTGGTTACACTTGTTTTAGTGGTTACACTTGTTTTAGCGGTTACACTTGTTTTAGTGGTTACACTTGTTTTAGTGGTTACACTTGTTTTAGTGGTTACACTTGTTTTAGTGGTTACACTTGTTTTCACTTGTTTTAGTGGTTACACTTGTTTTAGTGGTTACACCTGTTTTAGTGGTTACACTTGTTTTAGTGGTTACACTTGTTTTAGTGGTTACACTTGGTTACACTTGTTTTAGTGGTTACACTTGTTTTAGTGGTTACACTTGTTTTAGTGGTTACACTTGTTTTGGTGGTTACACTTGTTTTGGTGGTTCCACTTGTCTATCGTTTCCCTCTCCCTTACACACTTGTTTCTTTTCCCCTCCTCTCTTTTATGCTCTCTTTTAAGCCCCCCTTTCTTTGATCTGACAACACTAGCCCCATTTTAGAGACAGGCGTGCCTCTTTTCCTCCATCTCCACTTAATTCCCGTAGGTATCACCCTCCTCCGGGAGGGAGCAAACAAGACTACGGCACATGGAGACTCACTGAAGTGAAGACGCCACAGTAACGCTAGATTCATTAAAGGTGCAGTGCGACGCCAAGGGTTTCTATTGTGTGCTGTGTTTGCAGGAGTCGTGATCATCTTTCTCATGGTGAAAGTGTTTACTGTAGGGCTCTTACTGCACGTCTACAAACAGAAATACCACACATCAAGCAGAAGGAAGTGAAACACTTACATTCATTTATTTGGTCTGTTAGTCCAGAGCGGCAGAGCAGCAAGAGAGCGAGGGAGAGAGAAAGGAGAAAGTCTGTTAGATAGTCAACACAGTCTGGCAGGAAATGACAGAGAGAGGGAAAAGACAGACAGACAGAGTGCCTGGACTTAGCTACCGCACAGTGCACATCAGCACGTGCCCTCACTTGCTCGGCAAATTCCCCATTTCAAAATGGGATAATTGATGATTAAACAACAGTTACCACCCATGGGCTATAAAGCTAGGCGAGCGCAAAGCTAGTCGAGTGCAATGTTTGGTCAATGTTTTTGTTGTAGTTTGGCCGATGAATTCAGATGTGGATGGTGTATTGATTGTGGTGACCGTATCAGGGACTCTCACTGACATTAGAGAGGCTCATTAATTCAACAGGAGACACCTTGACCTTTACAATCCCCGCAATCTGCCCCCCCCCCTCTTCCTCCTCCTCTTCCTCCCCCTCTTCCTCCCCCTCCTTTTCCACTTCATCCCGCTGTTACTATTCAACCAGCCTCTCCCCCTCCCCCTCTCCATCCTACACTCATCTTCCTCTTCCTCCTCCTCGTAACCCTTCTCTCTTACTGACACCTTAATTCTCAGGGGGAGCTTTAATGCTTTTCATCACTGTCAAACTGTGTGTGTGTGCGCGCACACACGTGCGTGCGTGTATAGGAGTGATACGTGTGTTAGAGTGGGTGAAGGTCTGAGCGAGTCATTGATCCATGACTTAGATGAATAACAGAACAACATTAGCAGCCGCAGCAACAAACACAATTCTTTGTCTAACTCCCTCTGTCTCAAATGGCACTATATAGTGCACTCGTTTGGACCGGGGCCCATAGGGTTCTAGTCAAAAGAAGTGCGCCATAAAGGGAATACGGTGCCATTTAGGATGCATCCACAATTCTTCCTCAAAGTCTGCTATTAAAGCAAAGCTGTAGGACACTCTGAATCAATTTCCCTGCAGTCCCACAAACTCAGCTGTTTTTTTTTATGCTCGGATATTGCGTTGAGTGGGAGGGGAGGAGACAACCCTGACCCATCGCCTGCCTTCTGTGTTTGTTTGTGTGTGTGTGTGTGTGTGTGTGTGTGTGTGTGTGTGTGTGTGTGTGTGTGTGTGTGTGTGTGTGTGTGTGTGTGTGTGTGTGTGTGTGTGTGTGTGTGTGTGCATGTGCGCCTGCTTTTTCTGTTGTATAACTCAATTCAACTGCTGAATTACCCTGGCCCTCCAATCCATAATATGATTTGCACTAAGGAAACCAGATGAATAGAATGACTAATACATGAGTTGAGGTAATCAATTCCACAGTAAATAGACAAAGTATGCATACAATATAACCACAGACTGAACGCCCAAAACCTCATAACCACATTGTTAAAGATGCAGATAGAAATGCCATGGAAAGAACTTAGAATCCAGTCTGTGCTGCTCTGTACACTACATTTCTACCTGCACTACTGATGAGTGTGACGACATCTCAGTCATTATTTGACATTGTTATGAGCAGCGACTGTACAAGTACATTGACGTGTGAATTAAGTTAAGGCGGTGTACTCACAGTTGGGAGGTATGTGTATAGCTGCTTGGCTGAGCTGAGGAGTGTGGATTAGGAGGAAGGAGAAGAGAGGGAGAAGGAGGAGGGGGAGAGGGGTGCGTCGCCCCCTACTGCCAACCTGCTGTCGCTGCGTGCGAGGCATTGCTCACTGTCCCATCAAAGTCCCACCTGCTCAACACACACAAAACGCACACAGAGGGCAATCTGGACACACTCCTGCCGAGCGAGCGTGTATCAGCCTCTCTATCTCTCTCTCTCTCTCTCTCTCTCTCTGTTGTCACGCCCACTCTTCCTTTTCTTCTACCTGGTTTCCTTTTGCTTTCAGCCTCTCTCTCTTTTCTCTCTCTCTCTCTCTCTCTCTCTCTCTCTCTCTCTCTCTCTCTCGCTCAGGTCCACGCCCTCCTGCTGTCTTCGTCTGAAAGATAAAAGAAGAAGGGAGGAGCAGGGAGGGAGGAGAGGAGAGGAGAGGAGAGGGAGGGGCATGTGTCAGAATGAGAGACAAATTACCCTGCACCATGTGGTCAAAGACTAGAGAGAGCCAGGCAGAGAGCTAACACACACACACACACACACACACACACACACAATAAATAAATAGATGAGCGAAACCAAACATATTCATTTCTATAAAGAGAACTAACAGTAAAGAAGGTAAAAAAGGAAGCAAATTTGGGTAATTCCATTGGTTCTTCCATAAGGGACAGTGGTCAGCCAGAGAAACAGATGGAGTCGAACTACGAGGGCGAACTAACAGACAGTCCAAGAGACCATGTGGAGCAGAGACAACAGAGGTAGATAGATGAAGCGTCGCATCGGACAATAGACAATAGGCGGTTAGCGAACCGAAAAGGCATCTGCAAGTAGACAACGTCCGGGAGATCTCCTTCAAAAATGTCAAGACCTCAAGTGTCTAGGCCACGTCTGTAGATGTGCGGCCGCAAGCGTGTGGTACACAAGAAAACAGAAAACAGAACAGAACGACATGGCTAATTGACAACGATTTAGATTGAATGATTGAGCTCTATTGAAAGACTCGAGACTGCCCTCCCTGATTGTGATGGTGATAAGTAGCTGCTAAAGATGCGATCATCAGTCATGTTGTGGAGGCAAGGAGGCCACACAGTCTCTCCATCTGTACCCTCGGCAGCCCAGTAGGCCCACACGGAGCCACTAAGCGTGGCCTACTTTCCACTGGCACCACAGTCCACTGACTGATTGTTGAACCAGGCTCAATTGGAAGTACAATAGATGGTTGGATTGTTATTTGCAACAGTACAACAGTACATCACGACAACGGAAAGGCACTGAGAGACAGGAAGCAAAAGCTAGAGAATTAGAGGGAGACATTGGCCTTGTTACCGAGCCAGGCAAAATCAATGGTGATAAGAGCAGCTGCCAATATTGAAGATGAGTTTTGGCTCTACACACAACAGTGTGTGTGTGTATGTGTGTGTGTGTGAGTTTTGGCACCTACACCCCACTGTTAGCTGGCAAAGCCAAACTAGAGTGATGGGCGACCTTGGGGAGATGTGGGGAAGGTTGGAGGGTGGTACAGAGAGAGGGGGCGAGAGGAAGTGAAGGAAGAGAGGAGACAGGGGGGAAGAGAGAAAGAGAGAGGGCAACCCTGCACGAGGGAGGGGAGAGAGGAGAGGGGGAAGATGGTGGGGGAAGGAAGAGAAACAAGGGATGTTCTATTTTATCTTCTCCGGCAATGGCTGCTGGTCAGTCAGTCACACTGACGCAGACGACGGGCTCATTGTAACAGCCGCAATGGTATTATTGGAACGGTTTCAATCCAACACACAGAAACCATGTGTTTGATTCCGTTCCAGTCGTTACAATAAGCACCATTCTCAACGGACACCATTCAACAATATCTGGCAAAAGAACGAAAAAGACTAGGTAAAACATTTCCGGGGATTCCAAGCACTAAGAAAATAACCGAGAAAGAATGGACTTAACAATATCTGGAAAAGGTGGTAGGAGGAGTGAAAAGCATTTTAGCGATTCCAGCTCCAAACTCTGAGAGAACACATCTAAATCAACTGAGAAAGACTACGTTTAAAATAAGAGAACAACCAATGGAAGTGAAACACACCCAATAAGCCAGTTTAAAACACACCCAATGAGCCAGGGGTAAATGGTCCATTAGAGAGTCACTTCACCTATCAGTTCTATAACGGCTAGGGAATGACAGAGTGGGTGGGGGGGGGGGGGGGGGGGGGGGGGGGGGGAATGGGAGGAATGGAGGGGTCTGTTTGGGGAGGGAGTGATGGAAGGTGTGTGTGGTGGGGAGGGGTGCAGTGTGTGTGTGTGTGTGTGTGTGAGAGTGTGTGTGTGTGAGAGTATTGGCTCTACACACCACTGTTAACTGGCAACACCAAACTAGATAGATGGGTGACCTTGGGGAGAGTGGGGGGGTTGGAGGGTGGTACAGAGAGGGGGAGGAAGATAGGCTAGAGAGAGAGGAGAGTGGGGAGTGCGGAGGTTGAAGGGTGGGAGGAAGAGAGGCTAGAGAGAGAGGAATCGAAGGAAGAGAGGAGGAGAAGAGAGTAGAGAATGAGAGAGAGGAGAGAGGGAAGGTTGTAGAGTGGTAAAGTGAAGGGGGAGAGGAAGAGAGAGGAAGAGAGGAGAAAGAGGAGAGGAGAGAGGGCAACCCTGTTCATGAGGGAGAGGAGAAGATTATAGGGTGGTAAAAGAGGGGGTGAAGGAAGGGGGTGTGATGGAAGGTGACAGCTGTGACGGTAACCCCCCCCCCTCCACAGAATCACACACCAGGTCTCCCAATCAATGTGTGAACTCTCTCTGCTGTCATGCACACACACACACACACACCTATCTGTCAGGCTGTGTGATATTAGTACTGGCTGATCAGAGTGCCTCTCATAGGGGGGTTCGGGGGCCCAATTACCAGACGGGCTAGTCTGGGCTGGCCTTTAACAAATTCCATTAGCACAGGATGAATGGAACAGAGCAGAGCTGGAACTGCTGTGGGTATTAGTACAGACACACAGCCTCAGAGACACACAGTTAACGTGATAAGGTGACGCTGAGAGGGTGCTGAGTGGAGCGCCCAATGATGAATGCCACCGACGAACTGCACGCGGCTGAGCCAGGGCACTTCATTGCCAAGTAAACCCTAACACACACACACACACACACACACCGAGAAAGACACACACACACACAGGGCTGACAACACAGATAAAGAGGCATGCTCCAGTGGGTCCCAGTCAGAAGGCAGGGCCCTAACAGTAGTGAGTACATAAAGGCAGTAAAGGGGAACACTATAATGGGTTAGGTGGGCAATTGGAGGGGGGCAGAGGGGAGGACAGGAGAGAAATAAGGGAGGCGTGTCATCTTCCCAAGTAATGAGACTGAACACTGGGAACTCCACCCAAACACCCTGCGATTCCACACAGAAGCACTCTCCTTCTCTTTGTCTCTCTCTCACTAGCGCGCTCACACACACACACACGCACGCACACACACACACACACACACACACGCACACACACGCACACACACGCACACACACACACACACACCCTGTCTAGGCTGTACGGTCACTTCCCTTATCACAGGGGTGATTGATTCTGAGTCAACAGACAGACGGCTGATTTCACCACCTCTGTCAATCCCAGTGTCTCTCAGTCTGACTTTCTGCAGCTGCAGCTGATCCAATCTCAGCCCTGTTACCTGCCTCGTTGGCTCAGGGCAGAGGTCAGTAGGCACAATAGAGACGACAGCTGGGAGGTCTGGGTAACCTTAGCCATGTAAGGGCTGTTTGGAAATCTGTTATCGGGTCGGGTGTCATCCAACTTCATTTAATCTATAGTTGAAGGGAGGTGTCATGATATAAGGCTTGATGGTCAGCGGGGACAATATTATTCTCATTGTGCCATTCAGCCGATGCTTTTATCCAAAACGACTTGCAGTCACGCGTGCATACATTTTACGTTTGGGTGGTACCGGGAATCGATCCCACAACCCTGGCGGGGCAAGCACCATGTTGTACCGACTGAGCCACACAGGACCACAATAGACAATAGAGCAACCACAGTCGGCTCGCGTTCCATGTAAGGGTTGTATGAAGAACTATTAACGCCATAGGAGTCTACAGACACGTCCAATGGTGTCATCATCGATCCAACTGTCATTCAATCTCTGAAAGGAGACATCATGCTGTGATAGTCTTTCAGAAGAGAGACAGAGAGAGAGAGAGACACAGAGAGAGAGAGAGAGAGACACAGAGAGAGAGAGACAGAGAGAAAGAGAGAGAGAGAGGAAGAGAGACAGAGACAGAGAGAAAGAGAGAGACAGAGAGAGACAGAGAGAGAGAAAGAGAGAGAGAGACAGAGAGAGAGAGAGAGAAAGAGAGACAGAGAGACAGAGAGAGAGAGAAAAGAGAGAGAGAGAAAGAGAGAGAGAGAAAGAAAGAGAGAGAGACAGAGAGAGAGAGAGAGAGAGAGAGAGAGAGGCAGACGGAGACAGAGAGACGGACAGAAAACCAGACGATGAAGATGTACTATGTGAGGGAGTGGCGCAGCAACAGTCTTCTAGAGGCAAACTGGCCACAAGCTAGCTGTGAATCAAATAATGAGGCAACAATCCAGATCAACATAAATCAATTTAGTGTGACTTGCTAGCCTGATACATAACTGACGTGGCGCATTGAGGCATTTCGCTAGATGGGAGGGGATGACAACACAAAATCTAAATGCCAGAGCAAGAGAGAATGTAAAGGCTATGTGATATCTACATTTAGGTCATTTAGCAGACGCTAAAGAGTGACTTACAGCCAGCACATTCAACTAAGGTAGGCAAAGACAACCACATCACAGCACATTCAACTAAGGTAGGCAAAGACAACCACATCACAGCACATTCAACTAAGGTAGGCAAAGACAACCACATCACAGTCATTGGAATCCTTGTTCAAAATAGTTGCTATCTGCAAAATATCTAAGGCATTTGTGGCCTGCACTCCACACAAAAACAAAAGCAACACATAATGCATGCCAAAACAAGTGGCAATGTATTGGCCTATACGTGCTATTTGATACAATACAATAATAATATATTGTACGCCTGTTTAATTGTAGCCCTGGCTCCGACTGCATCAAGCTCTTGTCTGTGTGTTCACTCTGTCATACATTATATCTGAAATGGCGCCTCTCTGCTGTAAAAGCCCGTGATTAACATTAGTAAGTAGCTGGCAGCTACAATCAGTGGAAGCCTGCTGGCCCTGCCAGCCTGTCAATGGGCTCTCTGGGTATTGAAGCAGTATTGACAGGACTGAAGCACGTTCAACCGCCCTCTTATCAAAGACAGGATGGATAGAGGAGGGAGAAAAGAGGGAGGGAGGGGCAGATTGGCATTTATTGCCATGAATCTTGCCCTGGAGGCAGCTCTGCAGAGTGGCCACTAGCTGGCACAGCCACAAAGTCAGATTTTAAACCTAACCTTAACCAAACTACTAACCCTCATGCCTGACCATAACCGTACAATTAAGACCAAAAAGGACATTTTTGTTATCATGATTTTTTACGATATAGCAGCTGGCCCGTCTAGTTGAAATTGCTCAGTTCTGCCTCCAGGGCAAGATTCATGACAATAAACTTCAACCTGCAGGGCGGGAGGGGAACACAGGAGCCATTTGAGTTCATTCCGTGTATTACAGCAATAACACATAGTCCCCCCCCCAAAAAAAACATCACTGAGTGTTTAATAGTTAGGATAACATTTGTGTTAGCTCCACAATATGAATCTATTCATGCAAAAGTTATTCCCTGGTTTATTTGTTACACCCGAAAGCTGTTGCTGTGGTAATACTGTGCCAGATATCATAAATAAACTCATTCTTAACTTCTAAAAAATGTGAACGTCCTTAATACAGCTGATTCCCGTACCTGACTGTACTTTGTTATAGTATTCCACTTTTGCTTATGTGATGTGTGTGTGCTCCTGTGTCTACACATTTGGGGTGTGTGTCTGTGTGTGTGTGTGTGTGTGTGTGTGTGTGTGTGTGTGTGTGTGTGTGTGTGTGTGTGTGTGTGTGTGTGTGTGTGTGTGTGTATATATGTGTGTGTGTATATGTGTGTGTATATATGTGTGTGTGTGTGTATATGTGTGTGTGTTTGCAGGTCCTGTGTCCTGTCATGGCTTCTCTTTAAATATTTAACACCTCAAGCTGTGTGAAGATGTGTAGGGGGGGAGGAAGGGAGGAGGGGGAATGAAAGAGGGGATGAAATAAATGAATACCTGCCCCCCTTTACCCCCCCCCTTGCCTCAGGGTCTGTCTGTCTGGAAAAATCAAGAGAGCGAAAGAGACAGAGAGAAGGTACAAAGTGTGAAGAAGGGATTTAGAATCAGAGAGAAATGGAGTGAGAGGATTAGACGATGGAGAGAAAGACGGACAGTGAACAGGTTTCACTCACCAGGCAGTGAGAGCAAAGAGAGAGAGAGAGAGAGACGGAGCGATTAGGGGGGGGTCAACCGACAGGACAAAATAGGAGAGGTGGGTTACGGACACGGAAAATGTTGTGGATTGGGTAGAGGAAGAGAGGAGAGAAGGAGGAGAGGAGGGGGGGGGCGGACGGACACGGGACCACATGGGATGGGGGCAACAGTAATTCAGGGACCCCCTGTAGAGTAAATTATTTATCACCTTCTCCTTCCTGTCGCGTCAATTTGCCCCAAATTCACCCAAATTCATAATTCATACTCACCAGCGGCGTTCGGTTCTCCGTGTATTTGGTTTGGTCCCCAGGCCCGGACCTGCACTGTACCTGCCTCCCGCTCTCTCCCAGTCTGTCTGGCAGGGGTACATTGCCCCAAATTCATCCACATAAATAGTTAATATTCACCATATATTTGGTTTAGTGCTAGACCGATCGCCTGCACTGTACTTGCCACTCTCCTATCTGTTTCTCTCCCTCTCTCCCCCCCTCTCCCCCTCTCCCCCCCTCTCTCCGGCAGGGTCATGTTTAATACATGAGACTGTTGCAGTGAGGCTACTCTCAGAGCTCTCCGCCTGGTGAAATAATACTTGTATCACCTCTCTACCCGTTTCTACTCCTTCTGTGGCATGGCAGAAATGATGGTTACTACTCCTCTGTCATGTCTTACTGTGTGTGTGTCACAGGAGGCTGCTGAGGGGAGGACGGCTCATAATAATGGCCAGAATGGAGCGAATGGAATGGCATCAAAACACATGTCCGATGTATTTGATTCTATTCCCCGTATTCCAGTCCAGCCTTTACCACGAGCCTGTCCTCCCCAATTAAGGTGCCACCAACCTCCTGTGGTGTGTGTGTGGCACTAAAGAAAGATAACAGTAAATGGATCAGATCTACTCCAAGGTTTTTGTATGAGGATTGTGGACCCAAATGGCACCTGATACCCTTTAACAGTGCACTACTTTTGGCCAGGGCCCATATGGCTCCGGTCAAAAGTAGTGCCCTATGTGCTCGGGAATAGGGTGCCATTTGGGACAGACCCGATCTGTTCTTCGGGTCGAGCACTATAGTAGAGCCCGTCAAAGAGAGAGGAGTGCAGATTTCCTTGTCACCTTTTTAAAAAAAATCAACCTTCCTCTCCTCTTCCTCTTCTACCACTATCAACCCTCCAGATACACAACACCAGGCTTGAAAGCTTTTTATTTTCACCCCCCCCCCCTTTGCTTTCACAATACAATTCTCACCCCTCCATCCATCTCTCCATCCTCTGTCTACATTCAACTCTCTGCTCTGACCCTTCCATCTCTCCATCTCTCCAATACACTCCTCTGACCAAATTGCCTTGGACAAAACGGATTCCTTCAATATCATCCAACTTTATTGGAAAGGGGGTTTCTTTACGACATGAAGGACCGACTCCAAAATCTCTTTAATATGCTTGTGCTTTCCTCTGCATTTAAAGGGCAATATCTAACACATGGCTGAAGAAACTACAGGGGTGACAGTTCAATGTAAATGAAAGGTTCCAAGAAAAAAAGAACACGCTCTAAACGACACATAGAGAAGCTGATCTACAAATAGAGCGACCAACAGTTGTGTAGATAAATAACACGGTTAGAAGCTCAACACACATTCAGTTGGCATTCCAGTTCCTGCTGTTGGATGTCATACAGTGTGATTATATACACACTCTCTCTCCTCTAACTATCTCCCTCCCCCCTCTCTCATTTTCCCAATCCCTCTCTCCCCTCTAAAAGCCTGTACCCCCCCCCCCCCCCCCCCCCTCTGGCTTGTCAGGGTTAAGGGCTAATACAGGAGTGACAAAAAAGCTGGAGAAAATAAAGGTTGTCAGGTGGGACCCACTTCAGCCCACTCCACCCACTCCTTCCATGTTGTCATGACAACGGGTCCGTCTCCACATAGCAACAGCATCCCCCCCCCTGACTACACATAGAAATTCAGTTATTCATACACACGTACGGACAACCAACGTGCTCCCTCCCGGTTAGCAGTTATCACTCATAGTCACATGTAAATGCAAGCAGACAAAGTCTCAGACACACACACACACACACTCTTTCAGTCTATTTTACCTCTCCCCAACTCGCTCCCAGACTTTTTATTTCGTTCTCTCTCTCGCTGTCTCTCACCCTCCATCCTATAGTCTATATACTGTCTGTCTTTACTGCAGAACAGGGGGAGCTACTGCCGGCTGGTTTGTTTACTTATTGATGTTTTCCCCCCTCAAGACAATATAAGGGGAGCAGCGGAATGGAGAGAATAAAAGAAGGGATGAATAATTAAAGTGAAGGAGGGGACTCATTAAGAGAACAGTGGGCTTCAGAAAGGAGGAGAGGAGAGGAGGATGAAAGGAGGGTAGAGGAGAGAGGAAAGGAGAAGGGTAGAGGAGAGTGGGGCTGTACATCTGGATGGGGTGGACGAGGAGAGGGGATACATGTTGAGCACGGCCTGATGGGAGAGAAGAAGAAAGGAAAGGAACAAGGGAAGAAAGAAGAAAAAAAAAGCCCATCTTGAAACGAGTCAATTAATCAAACAACCAAGAAATGTTGAAATAAAATAAAGAAAAATCCTAAATAAATCATGTTTCAAAAGTCATCAGATTGCATAAAAGATCTGGGTTGAGTGTCGGTCATGTTCCCTCCATGCATATTTATGTATTAGCAAGTGTATCATGTCTCTCTGTTAGAATACGATCGTCAGTGATCGCCGAGGTTGCTATAACGTAGATCCCGAAACAGATTCAGTCACTAAGAAGGACTGTGTGTGTGTGTGTGTGTGTGTGGGGGGGGGGGGGGGGGGGGGGGGGGGGGACAGACAAATTGTTGTGCTTATAAAAACTAGGGAGGAGCTTAATAAACATGCATGGAAATACTGTGATTAAAATGCATGGGATGTGGAGGCAAAATGAAAAGCTGTCAAGGCATGGAACAAACCAGCCATTTCCAGCCGGTGGGTCTCGTTAGTGTCATCATCAGAGAGACACTCTGCCTGCGTCGCAAATGGCACCATATCCCCTAAATAGTGCACTTTTTTTTTTACTAGCGCCCTACGGGCCCGGGTTAGGGGTAGCACCCCTGTGTAGGAAATAGGGTGCCATTTGGGATGTACACGCTGCCTTAGGACACGCTCCCTAATTGCAGACTGACACACCCTAGCTGCCATGGAGATGAGGCACAACACACACACGCGCGCGCGCACACATACACACTCACACGCGCAGGTGCGCGCACACACTCTGCAAAACATGAATCCAGCAAGCACATCCAGACTAAATGGCTGCTCACATGATCGTACCGGGAAACTAATCTACATGACCTGCACAACGAATGGGATAAATACAACGAGCAAAGTAGACTAGTACAGGACATACACAGTATTAAATAGGCAATATGTAAAGCTCCATACAACAGAGATAGTATGGCCCATAATAATGTGTAGAGATGCATTATGTACTGTGGAGGCCATACGGAAACCAATAACGAGCGGTGGAGACAGGCCATTAATATGTACAGTCATAGGCCAGGAGGTACAGTACAGAGAGGTGGTGGCATACAGAACATCCAACCCATCCAGTAGCCAATAACAAGCCGTAATGAGACCTACAGATAGGCCAGGACCGAGGTGGGTGGCACACTGAACAAAACAGGCCTCATCCTAATGCCTGGGCCTTTGTCAACATTAGCCTGGGTAAATAGGAGCAATCATGACATTATGAAATTAAGCAGAAAACCCATTACCAGTGACCTTCTCTCTCTCTCTCTCTCTCATATCCATCTCTCTCTCTCATCTCATCCACCCTCTACTCTCTTTCTGCCTCTCCATACCTCCCCCTCTCTTCCTCCCCGGGTCAGAGCAAACAACCTAGTTGTTTGTCTGGTTCAGATGGTAACTATGACCTTCAATTCTGTTCTTGATTCCGTTCTTTAAAAAAAGACACACACACACCCATTGTATGCTGACACACAGGGTTGGGGGAGGGAGGGGGGTTGATCCCTGTGTTTCTCTGTCCAATCCCTCCGTCTCTCAGAGTGAGAGAACATGAAGAGATTGGAGGACCCACGAGAGGAGAGAAAAAGGCTATGGGAGGAGAGGAACGAGGGAGGATAGAGGAGAAGAGCGAGGGAGGAGAGGACAGAGGAGAAGAGCGAGGGAGGAGAGGACAGAAGGAGAAGAGCGAGGGAGGAGAGGACAGAAGGAGAAGAGCGAGGGAGGAGAGGACAGAAGGAGAAGAGCGAGGGAGGAGAGGACAGAAGGAGAAGAGCGAGGGAGGAGAGGAGGAGAAGAGGGAGGGTTGCAGGAGAGGAGAAGAGGGAGGGTTGAGAGGAGAGAGGTAGAAGAGGGAGGGCTGGGAGGAGAGAGGTAGAAGAGGGAGGGCTGGGAGGAGAGAGGTAGAAGAGGGAGGGCTGAGAGGAGGAGCTAAAGGTAGACTCAGTAGACAGAGTGTCTGTCAGAGTAGGCCAGGGAGAATAGCTGACATCGGCTTCACCGTATCTCACAGCGTTAGAACTAACATCAGCCGGACAGACAGCACAACAGTGGGAGAGAAGGAACAACACTAAAACCTACCAACCAGACACCGAAACCATAAATAACACTGTCATTTACACCCCCATAACAACAGCCAAATGAAACAACAGCACTCAAGGTAACCTGGCTTGGCCTATTGGCATATTCACTAACACCGGTACGGCAGAAGCACATTGAAGAACAGCCATAAGGATAACACTATGTCATTGTAATGATGCATCTATTAAGACACCTAAAGCTGAGCTCTTGCATAGCATGACATGAATGCGTTATAGACATGCAATGGATATATTTCATTACCCTTTAATAATGCGGTTTGGACCTGGGATGATACGGTCATGAAATGCTTATAGGTGTGTAATGAATAGATGCGTCGCGGATATATAGTCAAGGTAAATTGTTACCGCACTCACACAGAATGCCATGGAAAACCTTAAAGACCCGAAGAACAGGAGCTGGAAGAGCAGTATAACCAACATCACCACGAGATGAAGGACCCATTACCTTTATTGATCTCATTTAGCTGAGAATTGGGGCTACAGCAATGAGCAGTGAGAACAGGCCGTGAGAACAACCGGCATTATATGGTATGAGTGTGTGTATGTGTAGGTTGCATGGTGTGTGTGTGTGTGTGTGTCCCCAGGGTTAGGTGATAAGTGGCCCATGGCGTGGAACGGAACACACAGCTGCCACCGCCACCACCTGGTGTGACACACAAGGCGCACGCACACACACACACGTTTCCACAGGGACCACCGTCAAGCCAGATACGCCCCGAGGAGAGGACTAGGCCGTGTGACGGATGATGTCACCCCTTAAGACTGTGACCTGTAGCCTTTAACCCCTACACACAACAGGTCAGCCATCTGAGACTCTCTGAGGCACCAAGGTCACGTAAGGCCACCCAGCGGCCCCGTAATCACATCACTCATATAGAGGCAGGCCAACTATCAGCAGAAACACTGGGGTGATGGGAGGGGGTTTTGTTTTCTCGAGGAATATCTGCAGGATTCTCTTGCAAATGATATCTAATCCCAGTGGGACTAAACCTTATAGTATAAAGGTTAAACAGAAAAATAATTGGATGTAATCATGCATTTTGATCTTTTTTTTTTGACATTTTGGGGGGAGAATTTATTCCGTGTGAATGTTTGTTGTTGTTGCTCTATTTCACACAGCTCATTGTCAAGCATACGCTTCCCCTCCAGCTTAACTCTTGGGCGTTCGTACGCTGGTAACATTTGCAAGGTCTAGCTAGATTAGACTTAATCACAGTCAATTCCCCCTCAACCACCACATGGAAATGAGCTGTAGGCAGGACAAGGTCAGGAGGAGGAGAGCTTTTCTACAACATTTGCATGGAGGCTCAGTGGCCAAACTACCAGGAAAATGACATGCACGGACAGGCACGCACGCTGTGCGGCGCATGGGCATGTGTCACGCCCTGACCTGAGAGAGTCTTTTTATGTCTCTATTTTGGTTTGGTCAGGGTGTGATTTGGGTGAGCATTCTATGTCTTGTTTTCTAGGTTTCTTTATTTCTATGTTTTGGCCGGGTATGGTTCTCAATCAGGGACAGCTGTCTATCGTTGTCTCTGATTGGGAATCATACTTGGGTAGCCCTTTTTCCCCTCTTTCAGTGTGGGTAGTTATCTTTGTTAGTGGCACTATAGCCTTGTTAAGCTTCAGGGTCGAGCCTTTGTTTTGTTGGCGACATTTTATATCAATAAAAGAAAACGTACGCTCACCACGCTGCACCTTGGTCCACTTCTTTCGACGGCCGTGACAGCATGCCCGTCTATCTAACACACATACGCATACTCGCGCGCACAGACGTGCGCAGACGTGCGCCAACGTATGCAGGCACACACAGGAGACGATGCAACATAAATGATTGCATGATCACATGATTGCAATCCCTGTTTAAATATCTTGATAAATTGAGACACAAAATGGAAGGGATACTTATCAGGGCAGATTCATAAGAGCAGAAAATCCCCCGCCCTTCCTTAAACTACAATTGAAAATGACACGTATTACAGTAGTTCCAGAAAAACTATTACCCTACATAATATGACCATTTCAAAGAACAAATCCCCATCCTGTCTTTAATAATCTCTAGAATGACATTAGCTAAAGTAATCCCAGAAAATGTACAACCACATCACATTAAGCCAATAAACCCTTTCCCATCATCCTACCTTTCAAAGGGTCTAGAATCAAAAAAAATTGTAGTTGCAGTCAGAAAACAACCATATTCCATATGTACAGTATACTTCCAGAAATCACATTAGACCAATAAACCCAATAGGAGGATATCTAGAAAAGCTGCTCTGGCTTGACTTTCATCATCACCACATAGCGATGAACCAGATCAGACAGACAGTACTTGTCCTCTGCTAGCCCCACTGACTTTGTTCAAAGTTGCACGAGCAGCACTTAGTGCCTCTGATCTAATCACACAGACACGCCTGGTGGGAATAGAGAGGAATGGAGGAGAGGGAATTGAGGAAGAGAGGAGATATCCCTACATTTACAGGTGTAGAAATCCGGATCAAACTAAGATCCTACGGCAGGGAATTTAATCCTGCGGCAAGAGGAAATATTCATTATTATGTGGATTATAATTCATTACTGGTTTTGTTTTGTAGGGTTTGTTCCTTTTTTTTCTGAAAGGAAATTAAGTCTGAAATTTCAAAGTGGCAGAGGGACGATGGGAGGGAGGGCGAGAGAGATGGGTGGAAAGTACAATGTGTGCGAGCGTATTCCATGCTTGTGTGTGTGTGTGTGACAGCTCAGAGGAGAACGCCCCACCAGAACTATTGCCTCTGCTCTCATTCATCTTCATCTGCACCACAGAATATTACACTAAAGTCTCCCGAGTGGCACAGTGGTCTAAGGCACTGCATCACAGTGCTAGCTGTGCCACTAGAGATTCTGGGTTTCGAGTCCAGGCTCTGCCGGCCGCAACCGAGAGACCTATGGGACGGCGCACAATTGGCCCAGCGTCGTCCGGGTTAGGGGAGGGTTTGGCCGGCAGGGATGTCCCTGTTCCATCGCGCACTAGCGACTCCTGTGGCGGGCCGGGCGCGGTGCACGCTGACACGGTCGGCAGGTGTACGGTGTTTCCTCTGACACATTGGTGCGGCTGGCTTCCAGGTTAGGTGGGCATTGTGTCAAGAAGCAGTGCGGGATTGGTTGGGTTGTGTTTCAGAGGACCCACGTCTCTCGACCTTCGCCTCTCCTGAGTCCGTACGGGAGTTGCAGCAATGAGACAAGACTAACTACCAATTGGACACGACAAAATTGGGGAGAAAACAGGGGTAAAAAAATATAAATATATATATATATAGTTGAATTCGGAAGTTTACGTACACCTTAGCCAAATACAATTAAACTCAGTTTTTCACAATTCTTGACATTCAATCCCAGTAAAAAATTCCCTGTTTTAGGTCAGTTAGAATCACCACTTTATTTTAAGAATATGAAATGTCAGAATAATAGTAAAGAGAATTATTTATTTCAGCCTTTATTTCTGTCCTCACATTCCCTGTGGGTCAGAAGTTTACATACACTCAATTAGTAATTGGTAGCATTGCCTTTAAATTGTTTAACTTGGGTCAAACGTTTCGGGTAGCCTTCCACAAGCTTCCCACAATAAGTTGGGTGAATTTTGGCCCATTCCTCCTGACAGAGCTGATGTAACGGAGTCAGGTTTGTATGCCTCCTTGCTCGCACACACTTTTCAGTTCTGCCCACAAATTTTCTATAGAATTGAGGTCAGGGCTTTGTGATGGCCACTCCAATACCTTGACTTTGTTGTCCTTAAGCCATTTTGCCACAACTTTGGAAGTATGCTTGGGGTCATTGTCCATTTGGAAGACCCATTTGGAACCAAGCTTTAACTTCCTGACTGTTGTCTTGAGATGTTGCTTCAATATATCCACATAATTGTCCTTCCTCATGATGCCATATATTTTGTGAAGTGCACCAGTCCCTCCTGCAGCAAAGTACCCCCACAACATGATGCTGCCACCCCCATGCTTCACGGTTGGGATGATGTTCTTTGGCTTGCAAGCCTCCCCCTTTTTCCTGCAAACATCACGATGGCCATTATGGCCAAACAATTCCATTTTTTTTTCATTAGACCAGAGGACTTTTCTCCAAAAAGTACAATCTTCACCGCCATGTGCAGTTGCAAACCATAGTCTGGCTTTTTTATGGCGGTTTTGGAGCAGTGGCTTCTTCCTTGCTGAGCGGCCTTTCAGGTTATGTCGATAAGGGACTTGTTTTACTGTGGATATAGATACTTTTGTACCTGTTTCCTCCAACATCTTCACAAGGTCCTTTGCTGTTCTGGGATTGATTTGCACTTTTCACACCAAAGTACGTTCATTTCTAGGAGACAGAATGCGTCTCCATCTTGAGCAGTTTGACGGCTGCGTGGTCCCATGGTGTTTATACTTGCAAACTATTGTTTGTACAGATGAACGTGGTACATGCAGTCATTTGGAAATTGCTCCCAAGGATGAACCAGACTTGTGGAGGTCTACAAAAAGAATTCTGAGGTCTTGGCTGATATCTTTTGATTTTCCCATGATGTCAAGCAAAGAGGCACTGAGTTTGAAGGTAGGCCTTGAAAAACATCCACAGGTACACCTCCAATTGACTCAAATGATGTCAATTAGCCTATCAGAAGCTTCTAAAGCCATGACATCATTTCCATGCTGTTTAAAGGCAAAGTCATAGTGTATGTAAACTTCTGACCCAGTGGAATTGTGATGCAAAAAGTGAAATAATCTGTCTGTAAACAATTGTTGGAAAAATGACTTGTGTCATGCCCATAGTTTGTTAACAAGAAATTTGTGGAGTGGTTGAAAAACAAGTTTTAATGACTCCAACCTAAGTGTACTGTATGTAAACTTCCGACATCAGCTGTATATGTATATATAACAATATCAGATTGCCTATGTTTTTTTCCCAGCACAAAATACAACCCCCCACATGCGCGCAAACACACACGCCACCAAACCGACATTAGATCATATGGTTTGAGATATTGTCTGACAACTGAAGTTGGTTTAAGGGGATTTGCCTGTCATTCAAATGCTTTTCAGAGAGAATAAAAGAGGAGGCAGGTAGTTTGCATGGCGGTGAACTGAACGAGCTAGGCTGCAGGGCTAGGATCAGGATGATGCTGTTAACCGGTTGGTAAGCATGGGAGTGTGTGTTGACTTAAAGGGCTGGTGGAGATCTGTAGCGCACCATCGCATGACTCATTCTGTTTGTTTTAGTGTGTGTGTGTGTGTGTGAGTGAGTGTGTGTGCAACTGTCAGTGTTCATTTCTGCACGGTGTACCAATGCAAGGAATCAATACCGCCCTCCCCTTTTCTCACCCTGTCATCACCATGGCAACCCCTTGACTCAAGCCACAGCATGCAGCAATATTTCACCCCCCCCCATCCATCCCCCACTCCGAATCTCTCTCCGTTAACTCCCTCTCGTTCATCTCGCTCTACTTCTTCTTTCTACCTTCATCTCTCATCGCCTCCATCTCCCTCACTCTTCCTCTCCATCTCCGTCTCCTCTCGCTCCTCTCTAATATCGGTCTTCATGTTATCTGGAGTTGAGAGATCTTTTTCTCATATCTGACATTTTCCCCATCTGCTGTATATCTCCTATTTGCTCTCTGTCGCTCTCTCAGCATAATATCCCCCTCTCACTCACTCCCTCCCTCCCTCACTGCAAAGCTCGCTCACTCCTTGCTTCAGCTCCCTACAGCGAGTCACTCCCTCTCTCCTTCTCTACGCCCCTCCCCCCATCTCTCTCCCCCTTCCTCCATCTCTTCTTGTCTATCGGGCCCGTGGAACAGCATGTGGTATTCTACGGTACATTACATCTTCATTAAAGACCAGAGAACAGCCGATTCAGAGCTTTAATCACAGGTAACATCATATTAACCCCAACCGTCCACCCCTATCAAGCTTTTCTCACACCATCCATCCAGGCAATTACAGACAATTCATTTCCACAGCACACATCAAATTTGTGATCGGAATTTTAACAACCACATGGTTAAATCTAACACTTTCTTTGAAATGATATGTGACCATTTCATATAGTGTTAAACTAAAATTCTTCAGTGTTGATAAACTAACACCCCCGGAGTGTTGGGTCCCTAACACCGTGGGTGTTGCAAATTGACATAAATTAACACTTTATTAGAGCTGATGCTGTAACACTTTCTCAGCGTTAGGGAATAACATATGTAGTGTTAGCATTTATTAGGGTATAAAACCTTATTTGCATATTTCCCAGGGTGCCTTTCGAGTGAATGTTAGAGTAGCCCGTCCATGACTGTGTTTGTAAGTGACAGAGACGGGGGCTGCGTTTCAGACATACCCTCCTCCACTTACCCTCGCCTTATGCCCGTGGGGGAATCCTCGCAACCATCTTTGTCGTTGGTCCAAATGATTAGCCAAGCAAGGGAACGTGTGGCAACGTGAGACCCTCAGCCCTCGTTTTTTGATTGAGTTTGCGAGTGTACAGTTATGTTCACTCCGGTCAGCTAAAACTTTAAACCAACATTAATATGGGGAAGTCAACATACAAGTGTAAGTACAAACTAATGTAAATCATTTAGAAATTGTGCTACTAATTACGTTTTGTTTGTTTAGCTTTTGGAAACATAACTTTCCCAGACACTTATTCTTTGTAATTTTCGATCTACCTGATATAAGTAGGATGGCTAACATTCGGTGTCTGCGGATGCGTTGTCTTCTAGCCAAGATATGAAATACAATCATAATTGACTGCAGAGCATATAAAGGCACGCGCAACAGTTCCGCGATGACTGAAAACACAACTGTGGTATGAATGAATGACACATTTCCGGGCAAGAGCGGGTACATGTAAAATGAAATCATTCTTCCCTCGCCCCCTCGCCCTGCAAGTGTCAACTCGTCAGGCGTCATGATTCTTCATCAGAAGTGTCCACTTCATTTGAGGGCTGAGGGGAGAGGGTGTGCCTTTTAAGTGTTTGGAATGCAGCCATGGCTGTTGCATTCATAAATGTTCCGTCTTGAAGCCTTCACCAATTGACTGCCGAAGTGAATTTGTTTGAAATAAAAAGCAAAACCTTCATGACCGTGCATTCTACATTTCATGAGGCCTTTAGTTATGATCTAGTCTTCCCCCAACATTGTGGTCTGAAAATCCTGGCTCGTGAGCCATATCAGACCTGCAAGTCACAATATGCTGGCTTGTGAAGTAATATTTACTATTGGAATCTGGCCATAACTTTTTATCACCCCACAATCTGCATCCAGAATAACTGCTATGGTGAAGAACTCATCAAACAAGACTACCTAAACCATATCAACTGGAACAACCATTTCAGTATTGGGTGCAATAATCAATCAATCAAATGTATTTATAAAGCCCTTTTACATCAGCAGATGTCACAAAGTGCTGTACAGAAACTCACCCTAAAACCCCTAACAGCAAGCGATGCAGATGTTAGAAGCACAGATGAGTTTTTAGAATTGAATTAGTTTAGAATTTTTTATTTTATTTATCTTCGATCAAATAAATCAATGGGCATGCAGAAACATAGATATTAAAACAAACGGTAAAAAAAAAAATCTACCTGCAACAAAGCATGCTGGGAAATATAATAATGAGGACCCTCCCACGGAAATAAACTCAACACAGTTGATTCAAACGACTCTTCATTGACTCACTGCAGGCAGCATCAATTTCAATCCCACTGGTGTTTGACCCCACTAGAATCAACACTCAGATATAACACAACACTTTTCACCTCAACACCGAAATGTTGGTGTGCATCAACAGCATAGAAGAGCATTCGATTGCTTCGTAGGTGGCCTCATGCATGCGTGCGCGTAAGTGTGTATATCTATGCATGCGCGCGTAAGTGTGTATATCTATGCATGCGCGCGTCTGTGTGTATATCTATGCATGCGCGCGTAAGTGTGTATATCTATGCATGCGCGCGTAAGTGTGTATATCTATGCATGCGCGCGTCTGTGTGTATATCTATGCATGCGCGCGTCTGTGTGTATATCTATGCATGCGCGCGTCTGTGTGTATCTATGCATGCGCGCGTCTGTGTGTATATCTATGCATGCGCGCGTAAGTGTGTATATCTATGCATGCGCGCGTAAGTGTGTATATCTATGCATGCGCGCGTAAGTGTGTATATCTATGCATGCGTGCGTCTGTGTGTATATCTATGCATGCGCGCGTAAGTGTGTATATCTATGCATGCGCGCGTAAGTGTGTATATCTATGCATGCGCGCGTCTGTGTGTATATGCATGCGCGCGTCTGTGTGTATATCTATGCATGCGCGCGTCTGTGTGTATCTATGCATGCGCGCGTCTGTGTGTATATCTATGCATGCGCGCGTAAGTGTGTATATCTATGCATGCGCGCGTCTGTGTGTATATGCATGCGCGCGTCTGTGTGTATATCTATGCATGCGCGCGTCTGTGTGTATATCTATGCATGCGCGCGTCTGTGTGTATCTATGCATGCGCGCGTCTGTGTGTATATCTATGCATGCGCGCGTAAGTGTGTATATCTATGCATGCGCGCGTAAGTGTGTATATCTATGCATGCTCGCGTAAGTGTGTATATCTATGCATGCGCGCGTCTGTGTGTATATCTATGCATGCGCGCGTCTGTGTGTATATCTATGCATGCGCGCGTAAGTGTGTATATCTATGCATGCGCGCGTAAGTGTGTATATCTATGCATGCGCGCGTCTGTGTGTATATGCATGCGCGCGTCTGTGTATATCTATGCATGCGCGCGTCTGTGTGTATCTATGCATGCGCGCGTCTGTGTGTATATCTATGCATGCGCGCGTAAGTGTGTATATCTATGCATGCGCGCGTAAGTGTATATCTATGCATGCGCGCGTCTGTGTGTATATCTATGCATGCGCGCGTCTGTGTGTATATCTATGCATGCGCGCGTCTGTGTGTATCTATGCATGCGCGCGTCTGTGTGTATATCTATGCATGCGCGCGTAAGTGTGTATATCTATGCATGCGCGCGTCTGTGTGTATATGCATGCGCGCGTCTGTGTGTATATCTATGCATGCGCGCGTCTGTGTGTATATCTATGCATGCGCGCGTCTGTGTGTATCTATGCATGCGCGCGTCTGTGTGTATATCTATGCATGCGCGCGTAAGTGTGTATATCTATGCATGCGCACGTAAGTGTGTATATCTATGCATGCGCGCGTAAGTGTGTATATCTATGCATGCGCGCGTCTGTGTGTATATCTATGCATGCGCGCGTAAGTGTGTATATCTATGCATGCGCGCGTAAGTGTGTATATCTATGCATGCGCGCGTCTGTGTGTATATGCATGCGCGCGTCTGTGTATATCTATGCATGCGCGCGTCTGTGTGTATCTATGCATGCGCGCGTCTGTGTGTATATCTATGCATGCGCGCGTAAGTGTGTATATCTATGCATGCGCGCGTAAGTGTATATCTATGCATGCGCGCGTCTGTGTGTATATCTATGCATGCGCGCGTCTGTGTGTATATCTATGCATGCGCGCGTCTGTGTGTATCTATGCATGCGCGCGTCTGTGTGTATATCTATGCATGCGCGCGTAAGTGTGTATATCTATGCATGCGCGCGTAAGTGTATATCTATGCATGCGCGCGTCTGTGTGTATATCTATGCATGCGCGCGTCTGTGTGTATATCTATGCATGCGCGCGTCTGTGTGTATCTATGCATGCGCGCGTCTGTGTGTATATCTATGCATGCGCGCGTAAGTGTGTATATCTATGCATGCGCGCGTAAGTGTGTATATCTATGCATGCGCGCGTAAGTGTGTATATCTATGCATGCGCGCGTCTGTGTGTATATCTATGCATGCGCGCGTAAGTGTGTATATCTATGCATGCGCGCGTAAGTGTGTATATCTATGCATGCGCGCGTCTGTGTGTATATGCATGCGCGCGTCTGTGTATATCTATGCATGCGCGCGTCTGTGTGTATCTATGCATGCGCGCGTCTGTGTGTATATCTATGCATGCGCGCGTAAGTGTGTATATCTATGCATGCGCGCGTAAGTGTGTATATCTATGCATGCGCGCGTCTGTGTGTATATCTATGCATGCGCGCGTCTGTGTGTATATCTATGCATGCGCGCGTAAGTGTGTATATCTATGCATGCGCGCGTAAGTGTGTATATCTATGCATGCGCGCGTAAGTGTGTATATCTATGCATGCGCGCGTCTGTGTATATCTATGCATGCGCGCGTAAGTGTGTATATCTATGCATGCGCGCGTAAGTGTGTATATCTATGCATGCGCGCGTCTGTGTGTATATGCATGCGCGCGTCTGTGTGTATATCTATGCATGCGCGCGTCTGTGGTATCTATGCATGCGCGCGTCTGTGTGTATATCTATGCATGCGCGCGTAAGTGTGTATATCTATGCATGCGCGCGTAAGTGTGTATATCTATGCATGCGCGCGTAAGTGTATATCTATGCATGCGCGCGTCTGTGTGTATATCTATGCATGCGCGCGTCTGTGTGTATATCTATGCATGCGCGCGTCTGTGTGTATATCTATGCATGCGCGCGTCTGTGTGTATATCTATGCATGCGCGCGTCTGTCGACACAACCTCCGCTCCAGCCTATAACTCCCATAATATCTGTTATCGTTATCATCATCAACAACAGTACATGATGAGCGCAGCAGCAAATTCAATCATTACCAATAGAGACCGCTGAGGGGAGTCTATTTGAGGCGAAGCAGTCTTGTCCTTTCCACAGTGTCCGACTAGTCCCGAGTGGCCCCCTATTCCCTTCATAGTGATGGGCTCTGGTCAAAAGTAGTGAATAAGGGGGCCATTTGGAACGCAGGCTTAGACCGGGCCCCTCAAAGACACTGTGTTATCTTCACACAGCAGCACTGCCTTGGTCCAGGGAGGGCTGCGGGCAAATCCCTGTCGGCGTGTGTTCAAATCCCCCCTCTGTTCACCTCCATCACAACATTAGCTACAGCTCACATCACTGTTGTTGTGAGGATCAAGGACGTGACATTTCGCTTCTCTCACACCTATTTCAATAAAAGCCAGTCGATAGAGCAGCGAGTGAAAGGCGGAAAACGGAATCAACAGACAAAACCTGTTCCACCATGTCCATCTGTCTGCAATTCTAGTTGTCCTGTGTGTGCGCTTGTGTGTGTGTGTCTTTTTTTTTACTTTAGACAGACAGTGAAGGGATCTGGATGGTATCTTTAGCCTGTCCCATGTGCATACAGTGAATGAGCAGAGTAGGGATTTCAGGCTCATTCTTTCAGCCGCTCTTATCATTTTCAGTGTGCGGTGTGTGGCTGCCTGGGCTAGTCTCTCTATCCCTCCTACCCTCATTGCCTCTCTCTCTCTCTCTCTCTCTCTCAGAATCACACCAGACAGAGAGGACAGAGAGGACAAAGAGCGAGAGAGAGAGCGAGAGAGAGAGAGAGCAGACAGAGAGAGAGAGCAGACAGAGAGAGAGAGCAGACAGAGAGAGAGCGCGAGCAGACAGAGAGAGAGCGCGAGCAGACAGAGAGAGAGAGAGAGCAGACAGAGAGCAGAGAGAGAGAGAGAGAGAGAGAGAGAAGAGAGAGAGAGAGCAGACAGAGAGAGAGCAGACAGAGAGAGAGAGAGAGCAGACAGAGAGAGAGCAGAGAGAGAGCAGACCGAGAGAGAGAGAGAGCAGACAGAGAGAGAGAGAGAGCAGACAGAGAGAGAGCAGACAGAGAGAGAGCAGACAGAGAGAGAGAGAGAGCAGACAGAGAGCGCAGACAGAGAAAGAGAGAGAGAGCAGACAGAGAGAGCGCAGACAGAGAAAGAGAGAGAGAGCAGACAGAGAGAGAGCAGACAGAGAGAGAGCAGACAGAGAGAGAGCAGACAGAGAGAGAGCAGACAGAGAGAGAGCAGACAGAGAGAGAGCAGACAGAGAGAGAGCAGACAGAGAGAGAGCAGACGAGAGAGAGAGAGAGAGCAGACAGAGAGAGCAGACAGAGAGAGAGAGAGAGCAGAGAGAGAGAGCAGAGAGAGAGAGCAGAGAGAGAGAGCAGAGAGAGAGAGCAGAGAGGATAGACAGAGGATAGACAGACAGAGAGAGGACAGAGAGAGCGTTCCGAGCGAGAGAGAGCGTTCCGAGCGAGAGAGAGCGTTCCGAGCGAGAGAGAGCGTTCCGAGCGAGAGAGAGAGAGTTCCGAGCGAGAGAACAGAGAGAGGGAGAGAGAGAGGACTGAGCGAGCGAGAGAACAGAGAGAAAGAGAGGGTGAAGAAAGAGAAAGAACGACAGAGAAAGAGAAAGACGGAGCGAAAATGAGAGCGAGAGAATCTGTGCTGACCTTTCACTGAGGCTAGAAGACTAGTTGATGAGCCTGAGATCATTAGTTCTGCCGACAAGGTCTGACACTGTTCATACACACACACCCACACACACTCGCACTGCACATGGACTCATCCAGCTGTGTACACAGGTGATGCCCACACACACACAGCAGGGTGAAGGGGCAGATCCACACACACACAGCAGGGTGAAGGGGCAGATGGGTAGAAAGCGTACCCCACCATAAAAGCTCTCTGTAATGGCTGCTAACTCAATTGAATATGTCCTGATTAGCTGAAATGTAGCTCTAACCATGTTAACCATGCTGGTTAGGAGGAGAGGAGTACAGGAGAAGGGGTCAGCAAGCACTGCCAGGAGACAGCTATCACATGTCCAGTCATCACAATGTCAATAACAAGGGGCAGTTCTATAGGGCCAGGATTTCTTTCTGATCACGACTAGGGGCTTAGTTATACCCAATGACTCAGAGATATTTCCTGTTCGGGTTTAGAGTCAAGAAAAAGCTGACAAACTGTCTCCAGGCGTTACGACAATGGAGTACTTCTCCACCATGAAAGGAGAACTCCACCCTGTGCTCATCTGCTTGGTACTCGTTTCGTTAGTCCACTGTTGGTATAGTCCCAAAATGTACTGCATGTCAGAAATCAAGTTTTGCATCATCTGATGCTGCGTTTTGCATCATACGGGCCAGGAGTCTGTATTTTGAAAGTTGCATATCTTGAAAACTTGATTGCTGACATGGCAAAAATAAACTGGGGCCATATGGACAATGGACTAATGAAACAAATACAAAATATTGTTTTTGGATGGAGTCTTTTTTGCAGGTCGACAGATTTTTCACCTAGTCAGCTTGGGATTTGAACTAGCGACCCTTTGGTTACTGGACCAACGCTCTTAACTGCTAGGCTACCTGCCGCCTGTTGTCTAGTGTACCACAGGCTGATAAAAACACCATTCACACTGTCCGTAAATAAAACACACGGTCACACTCTCTCTTAGCTAGGGAGGGAGGGAGGGAGGGAGGGAGGGAGGGAGGGAGGACAGACAGACATGCAAAGAAAATCTAAATATTGATGTATCATTAGTTGAGTCACTACAGTATGTTTGTCTGTGTTTCTGCTGCTCAGTAATTAGTGTCATAGTGTAATTGTGTATCCAGCCAGAACGGAAAGCAGGTGAGCTGAGTAGCATTAGGAGCTGTGTCTGTGTGTTTAGATGCCAGGTGTGTCTCTGCCTTCCGCTCTGCCTCTCTGTGCTCTGTGACATTTCCATCGCTGCAGGCATCTCTCTCCCTCGACTCCCACCTGTCTGCTTTGTGTTCTCCCCCCCCCCCCCTCTTCTTTTCTCTGCATATCCCGCCACATCGACTCCCCATCTCTTCCCCCGCTCACCCTCCCTCTCTGTATCCCACCAGCCACCACATTGTCTCCCCATCTCCAGCCCACGCACTTTCCACTCTCTCTCTCTCTCTCGCTCTCTCCCTCTCTCTCTCTCTCCTCTGTTTTGTCAGGCCCTGAGCGGATCACTTCCTAATAACACAGTCCACACTGCTAAAAGGTTACTGGGTAATGGAGTTTCCGTTCTTTAGTTCCTCTCCTCCACCCTCCTCTCCCACTCCTTGCCCCACCCTAGCCATGGCTGGTTAATTAACACAGCGACTCATCTCCCCCTGTCTCCCCCTCCTCACCCCCAGCCCTGTAGTTAACACTCCAACCCCCTGTCTCCCCTCTCCATAACCCCGGCAGTCCTGTAGCTTGGGGGTCACCCGGTTACTTAACTCTGTAATTACCTCATTAGGCTCGTTAGTATTGGCCGGGGCCTCTGTCTATTCTCTCCTCCTCTGATGGCTTTGTCTACCCCTCCTCTCCCTCCTACTTTCCCTCATCATCTCCCATCTGCTCCTGAATTTTAGTCTCGTTGGCTTCCTCTCCTCTCCCCTGCCCTCCCTGCTTTCCTCCACTGTCCTCTCCTCTGAAATGAAAATGTTCCCAGACCCCCTACAGTTTCCCCAGTTCCCTGTATCCATGCCTTTCAATGACATCCTACAGTTCTTGTTCCCTCCATCTCCTCTCCCTCTCCTTCTCCCTCTCCCTCTCCTTCTCCCTCTCCTTCTCCCTCTCCTTCTCCCTCTCACTGCATTCCCTCCAGTATACAGTTACCTTTTCACCTTGCTACAGTTCAGGAGTGAGTGAGTGGACTACAAATCTAGACTCTTGTCGCGCCACTTAAGTGAGACGGCATCATCCAGGCGTTACCCCAGCTCCTTGCTTCCTCGTAATGTTTTGTCAAACAAGAGTTACTTGTTAGCCAAAATGTTTGCACACAAATATGAAGTCCAGTTATCGTCCCTTCCCACTGCATGAGGAAGTTTGATGTTGATATAAACAGACAGTTTAATAGGTGACTACAAACACAGCAGTGGTGGCAAGTGTTCAGGATCCCCCCCCCCCAACACACACACACTCATAGGAGGATACACACTGCCTCATTATTTCAGCTTCTGCACTGTTCCTTACTTCTACACGCCCAATTGAACTCGCTCACATCCTTTAGTCTGAAGGCTCTGCAATGCACACACACACACAACCCCGCTAACCCCAGGTAGCAGTGCAGCCTGAGGTACTGTATAGTAGCTATCTGACCTCATTCTGTACGGTAAATTAAGCAGGAGAAGACGAGAGAGAAGCAATATAAACGACCCGTGCTAGAGTGGATTACATAAATTTAAATAGTGCACTTGCCTGGCATGTTATAGACGTAATGCACGGTGCTCATAGTGCTCAGTCGGCATGCTATAATTAACTGGATAATGCATGTCTATATCGCGCTGAACATGGCATGTTGGAGTGTCTTACATAAAACTGTGCTTGGGATGCTGTGGACCTAATGCACAGCGGAAGAAGATTTCCAAAGATGGGTTCGTGACCCTTACGAAGAGAAGGAGGTTTAATAGGAGGGCTGTAGAGGAAGGTGGCGGTAGGATGGAGTTACACACACACACACACACACACACACAGTGGTTGTAAAGGGAAGTGGAGGTAGGATCGTTGTTCATAGTTAAGGTGGGTGGTCTGACACGGCACACTGTTCACCGGCAGCCACTAGCATTAGAAATGAACCACTGTACCATGCATGTCAAACTATAATGGATTCAAAATATATTCAGCTGTCTCTGTCTCCGTCTCCAGAATGACAGCTGAAGAGGCTGACTGACTAACTTACTGCAAGCTATCCATCGCCACCTCTCCTCCCCCTCGCTCTCCACCTCTCCTCTCCTCTCCTCTCCTCTCCTCTCCTCTCCTCTCCTCTCCTCTCCTCTCCTCTCCTCTCCTCTCCTCTCCTCTCCTCTCCTCTCCTCTCCTCTCCTCTCCTCTCCTCTCCTCTCCTCTCCTCTCCTCTCCTCTCCTCTCCTCTCCTCTCCTCTCCTCTCCTCTCCTCTCTCAACTCAAAATGACAGCAGGCCAAGCACCAGAATGCACGAGCAGCCTTTCAGTCACAAAACAAAGAAAAACTGTACGACCTGTTGTATCAACATAAAAATGTTTCAACGTCAAATAGGAAAGACATGACGGTTGTCATTCTCTCCCCCTCTGCTCCCCTCTCTTTCGTCTCGTCATGCGCTACCCCCCTGTGCGCTACCCCCCGTGCAGTATTCGCGGGTGGGTGGGATAGATGTAAGAGCGTTTTATCAACATGGGATTTTTAACAGTACTGTCAAATAGAATAGACGCAGAGGTTGCCATTCTCTGTCTCGCTCGCTCTCTTTCATCATTATCTCATATATATATATATATATCCCCTCGTCCTGTGTCGCCCCCCCCCTGCCGCCCTCTGTCTCCTCCTGGGTGGCTGGTATAATGGGACTGGCACAGTAGGTGGGATTAAATTAGCACCCGTGTATAGGGATTATGCACACTATACAACTGATCCCCTCCTCCGCCACCTAATCCAAGCCTAATGAATATATCATGGCTGACAAGTACACACACAGACAGACACTTGGAAGGAACATATCATGGCTCTCACACACACTGACAGGAGCAAAGTGGCCCTCTTACCCTCCTCCTGTAGTCATGGGATACAGACAGAGGAAGAGCGAGAGACACTAGGATGTAGTGTGCATACTACAATCACAAGACTGGACGTTACGCGCTTATTTATGGGGTTACATTTTTCTAATTCAATGAGAATGTGAGCTATATCCATTCCACTTGTTCCTACTTTTAGGTTCAATGGAATGTGAGACGAGAAAGTCTGGCAACGTGAGACTACAGTAGGTTCAATAAAACAAGAGACGACAAGCTACTTAACTTAAATTGAAATTCGTGATGATTCGACACCGTGGCATTCAATGATCCTTTGAACGAGAATCATTTGTGTCAGTCGTTTGATAGGTCAGTCATTCAATGATCCTTTGAACGAGAATCATTTGTGTCAGTCGTTTGATAGGTCAGTCATTCAATGATTCTTTGAACGAGAATCATTTGTGCCAGTCATTTCATAGGTCAGTCATTCAATGATTCTTTGAACGAGAATCATTTGTGCCAGTCATTTCATAGGTCAGTCATTCAATTATTCTTTGAACGAGAATCATTTGTGCCAGTCATTTCGTAGGTCAGTCATTCAATGCCAAGCAGTCATGTTCCATACATTACACTGTTCCAATCTCCCAGTGAGCTCCAGACAGCCAAGTCCCCTAGCTTGTCTCTCAGAGCCTCAGCACAACCCACAGGTCTGGGATCAGTTTAGTCTTTTACATTATAGTGAATACGAGGGGGTACCTGATCCTAGAACAGCTCTGCCACTGAAACTTTCACAACCCACTACTGTACAATCAAACACATTTATTGATAAAGCCCTATTTTACATCAGCAGAAGTCAGAAAATGCTTCCCTTCTTTGTGTCACTTGAATCATCGACATGACAATAGGGACGTCCTTCGTCTCTGCCTGCCAGCAGCAGTAGTAATATATTCTGGTGGTCAGTATTATGCATAGTACAGTACACTTGTATAGAGTACAAGATGTGTAGGCGTCAGACAGACACAGTGAAGGATTGAGGAGTTGTGTAAATACCAATAAGATGGAAGTCATTTATTACGTGCTGGCATGTAATGTAGTCACACACACACACACACCCTTCTAAAACTTCTTTACTTTGACGATGTGACACACACACACACACACACACTCTCTCTCGCACGCTTACGCACGCATGCACAAACACAGACACACACTTCCACTTCCTCTACAGTTAACAGACCTCGTCATCCACCCACAGTGCAGACTGTCCAGGACAGAGGGGCGATTTAGGCAAATTTTAGTCAGAGATGTGCCCATAAAGCCTCTTTGATTGGAGTGGCATGTGGTGAAAGGGATGGGAGGAAGAGGGGAATTCTTACGATGACTCACAGACAAAGACATACTTTTCTCGGAGTGACAGAGCCAGAGAGAGAGAGAGAGAGAGAGAGAGAGAGAGAGAGAGGGATGAAGGGTCAGGGTCTCAGAAAGACAGAGAGAAGGGCAGACGGGGGAAGACAGTTTCTCTTCGTCTCCCCTCGTTTTATCTTTCTCGTCTCCACTTCTCTTCTGCCAATCTCCTCTCTTATCTCTGTGGTTCTCTCTCTCCGTTACGCATTCTGTCTGTTTCTTGTTTTCCTCTTTTTTTGTTCTGAAACCATTTCCTATGTTTATGAGGAGACTCCAATTCTAATCTTGTTATGGGTTGGTTTGAGCTTGTGTGTGTGTGTGTGTGTGTGTGTACAGTGCCTTCAGAAAGAATCCACACGCCTTGACTTTTTCCACATTTAGCTGTGTTTCAACATGAATTTAAAACGGATTAAATTGAGATATATATTATATATATACACACACACACCGTCAAAGTGGAATTATGTTTCATCTCTGTACCTCACACAAACAATGATCTGTACGATCCCTCAGTCAAGCAGTGAATTTCAAGCACAGATTCAACCACAAAGACCAGGGAGGTTTTCCAATGCCTTGCAAAGAAGGGCACCTATAAAAAAAAAAAGCAGACATTGAATATCCCTTTGTGCTGCTCAGGGATTTCACCATGAGGCCAATGGTGACTTTAAAACAGTTACAGAGTTTAATGGCTGTGATTAGGAGAGAACTGAGGAAGGATGAACAACATTGTAGTTACTCCACGATACTAACCTAATTGACAGAAAGCCTGTACAGAATACAAATATTCAAAACACATGCATCCTGTTTGCAATAAGGCACTAAAGCAAAACTTCAAAAAATGTGTTAAAGAAGTGAGCTTTGTCCTGAATACAGTGTTAAGTTTGGGGCAAATCCAACACGACACATCACTGAGTACCACTCTTCATATTTTCATGCATTTTGGTGGCTGCATCATGTTCTGGGTATGCTAGTCATTGTCAAGGATGGGGGAGTTTTTTGGGGGGGATTCAAAATAAAAGGAATAGAGCTAAGCCTAGGCAAAATCCTAGAGGAAAATCTGGCTCACTCTGCTTTCCAACAGACACCGGGAAACAAATGAACCTTTCAGCAAGACAATAACCTAAAACACAAGGCCAAATATACACTGGAGTTGCTTACCAAGATGACATTGAAATGTTCCTGAGTGGCCTAGTTACAGATTTGAATGAAATAGGATTGAAGATTTATGCAAAGACAATGAAAATGTCTGTCTAGCAATGAGCAATAACCAACTTACCCTGATTGTTTTGTCGAAACGATGGTTATTAGGTTATTAAATGATTGCCTCGGAGCTCCTAGAGTGCGCTACTCTCCTTTTAATTTTTCAAGTGTTCTTCTCCGCTAGCCAGCACCTTTGCCTAAACAGGCGTGCATTTCTTTCGCCTCTAGATCAATAACCAACTCGACGTGGCTTGAAGAATTTTTTTAAAGAATGCTAATATTGTACAATCCAGTTGTGCAAAGCTCTTAGAGACGAACCCAGAAAGCTTCACGGCTGTAAATCACTGCCAAAAGGTGATTCTAACAATGAGATGAGACATGTATGTTTAACATTTTCAATACATTTGCAAAAATGTCTAAAAACATGTTTTGACTTTGTCATTATGGGGTATTGTGATGTCATTATGGGGTATTGTGATGTCATTATGGGGTATTGTGTGCAGATGGGTCAGGAAAACAATCAATGTGGTCAATTTTGAATTCAGGCTGTGACACAACAAAATGTGGAATAAGTCAAGGGGTATGAATACTTTTTGAAGGTGCTGTTTATGCAAATGACAAATACAGACGGAGACTCTGACTTCTAGTATGATCCTAGAAGGGTTGGATGGGAGCCATCTCTGTCTGGATTTAGAACGTGTTCTGCAGAATAGGATAGAATTTCTCTGGGTCAGGGTTATAGGCACAGTCCAACAGTCTCGTTTCTGTGGGAAGCGAGGAGGTTGTCTTCCACGTCAAAGTTGGGGAGCGGAGTGAGAATAACAGAATGCGGTAGGTAGAACAGAGCCAGACAGCCGTCCGGCCCCTAATTTGCTCCATGCGCTGTGTATAAAGAACTGTGTGACTATATCACAATGCTATTCCGCTGACGCACCCAGTTGGGTGAATACATCTGGTTTGTGCTTTCCCTGTCTCCGCCTGGGTCTGTAGCTGAGAAGAACCTAACGATATCATTTGGTAGAATAAATACCGGATTCGTGCATTTCCCGGCTTCAATCGAACGCGAGGCTCTCTCATTGACACCCACTGTGCTCTGTAAATGACTTGATTGTTTGAAGTAAGGCATACTAGGCATTCTTTTCTCTTATGACTTCAATTTAGTAGTCATAACGCTTGATGAGGTTCCTGTTGAATGGTTAAACAGGTCTATTTCCTGTGTTTTTCAAGGGTTGTTACCCTCTTTCGCACACACACGCACACACACGCACACACACGCACGGACACATGCGAGCGAAAGGGGTGCCACTGACAGAGATTTAATAAAGTAATCCACTCAAATGAATTACATAAAATCTCCATATTTGCCAGCAGTGTTAATCTTGAACCCTATCTCTAAAAGCAGTTTTCCAGATGGCACCCTATTCCCAATTTAGTGCACTACCTTTGAGCAAGGTCCTACCCTATGGACCCTGGTCAAAAGTAGTGCACTAAACAGGGAATAGGGTGCCATTTGGGACCTAGCCTACGGTTCAATTGTATAATTGGGTTCATTTTATTGGCCTTTTGTGTCAGCGTTTCTGTAATGTCCAATAATAATCTCAAGTAGACATTATTCTGATTAAGGTCTGGAGTGGAAGGCTTTGGTTTGGTTGCTACCCGACTATGCATGAATACAGACATGACATGTGAAACCACACTTGGCGCAGAAACAAAGGGAGAAAGAGATGGAAGGAGGGAGGTGAGAAAAGCAGGTAAAAGAGGGGAATGGATTCCAAATTTGTCAGGTCTCCTCTAGATGTGTAAGGATAGAGAACAGGGTTGGTAAGTGATGACTGGCGTTTGGTGGTGGTGGTGTTGTAGTAGTAGTAGTAGAGGTGATAGAGGTAGTAGTCGTGGTAGTAGAGGTAGTAGTGGTAGTAGTGTTAGTAGTAGTAGAGGTGATAGAGGTAGTAGTCGTGGTAGTAGTGTTAGTAGTAGTAGAGGTGATAGAGGTAGTAGTCGTGGTAGTAGTGTTAGTAGTAGTAGAGGTGATAGAGGTAGTAGTCGTGGTAGTCGTGGTAGTAGTCGTGGTAGTCGTGGTAGTAGTGTTAGTAGTAGTAGAGGTAGTAGAGGTAGTAGAGGTAGTAGTGTTAGTAGTAGTAGAGGTGATAGAGGTAGTAGTCGTGGTAGTAGAGGTAGTAGAGGTAGTAGTGGTAGTAGTAGTAGAGGTGATAGAGGTAGTAGTCGTGGCAGTAGTGGTAGTAGTGGTAGTAGAGGTAGTAGTGGTAGTAGTAGTAGTCATGGCAGTAGTGGTAGTAGTGGTAGTAGAGGTAGTAGTGGTAGTAGTGGTAGTAGCGTTAGTAGTAGTAGAGGTGATAGAGGTAGTAGTAGAGGTAGTAGTGGTAGTAGAGGTAGTAGTGGTAGTAGAGGTAGTAGTGGTAGTAGTAGTAGAGGTGATAGAGGTAGTAGTCGTGGTAGTAGAGGTAGTAGTGGTAGTAGAGGTAGTAGTGGTAGTAGCGTTAGTAGTAGTAGAGGTGATAGAGGTAGTAGTCGTGGCAGTAGAGGTAGTAGTGTTAGTAGTAGTAGAGGTGATAGAGGTAGTAGTAGTGGTAGTAGTGGTAGTAGAGGTAGTAGTGGCAGTAGTAGTAGAGGTGATAGAGGTGGTAGTAGAGGTAGTCGTGGTAGTCGAGGTAGTAGAGGTAGTAGAGGTAGTAGAGGTAGTAGTGGTAGTAGAGGTAGTAGTGGTAGTAGTAGTAGAGGTGATAGAGGTAGTAGTCGTGGTAGTAGAGGTAGTAGAGGTAGTAGAGGTAGTAGTGGTAGTAGCGTTAGTAGTAGTAGAGGTGATAGAGGTAGTAGTCGTGGCAGTAGTGGTAGTAGTGGTAGTAGAGGTAGTAGTGGTAGTAGTAGTAGAGGTGATAGAGGTAGTAGTCGTGGTAGTAGTGGTAGTAGTGGTAGTAGAGGTAGTAGTGGCAGTAGTAGTAGAGGTGATAGAGGTGGTAGTAGAGGTAGTCGTGGCAGTAGTGGTAGTAGAGGTAGTAGTGGCAGTAGTAGTAGAGGTGATAGAGGTAGTAGTCGTGGCAGTAGAGGTAGTAGAGGTGATAGAGGTAGTATTCGTGGTAGTAGAGGTAGTAGTGGTAGTAGTGTTAGTAGTAGTAGAGGTGATAGAGGTAGTAGTCGTGGTAGTAGAGGTAGTAGTGGTAGTAGCGGTAGAGGTGATAGAGGTAGTAGTGGTAGTAGCGTTAGTAGTAGTAGAGGTGATAGATGTAGTAGTGGTAGTAGAGGTGATAGAGGTAGTAGTCGTGGTAGTAGTGGTAGTAGTGTTAGTAGTAGTAGAGGTGATAGAGGTAGTAGTGGTAGTAGTGTTAGTAGTAGTCGTGGTAGTAGAGGTAGTAGAGGTAGTAGAGGTGATAGAGGTAGTAGTCGTGGTAGTAGAGGTAGTAGAGGTAGTAGTGTTAGTAGTAGTAGAGGTGATAGAGGTAGTAGTCGTGGTAGTAGAGGTAGTAGTGGTAGTGGTAGTAGTGTTAGTAGTAGTAGAGGTGATAGAGGTAGTAGTCGTGGCAGTAGTGGTAGTAGTGTTAGTAGTAGTAGTAGAGGTGATAGAGGTAGTAGTCGTGGTAGTAGAGGTAGTAGTGGTAGTAGTGTTAGTAGTAGTAGAGGTGATAGAGGTAGTAGTCGTGGTAGTAGAGGTAGTAGAGGTAGTAGTGGTAGTAGAGGTAGTAGTGTTAGTAGTAGTAGAGGTGATAGAGGTAGTAGTCGTGGTAGTAGTGGTAGTAGTGGTAGTAGTGTTAGTAGTAGTAGTAGAGGTGATAGAGGTAGTAGTGGTAGTAGTGTTAGTAGTAGTAGAGGTGATAGTGGTAGTAGAGGTAGTAGTGGTAGTAGTAGTAGAGGTGATAGAGGTAGTAGTAGAGGTAGTAGTGGTAGTAGTGTTAGTAGTGTTAGTAGTAGTAGAGGTGATAGAGGTAGTAGTCGTGGTAGTAGAGGTAGTAGTGGTAGTAGTGGCAGTAGTGGTAGTAGTGGTAGTAGTAGTAGAGGTGATAGAGGTAGTAGTAGTGGTAGTAGAGGTAGTAGTGGCAGTAGTAGTAGAGGTGATAGAGGTGGTAGTAGAGGTAGTAGTGGTAGTAGTGGTAGTAGTGTTAGTAGTAGTAGAGGTGATAGAGGTAGTAGTGGTAGTAGTGGTAGTAGTGTTAGTAGTAGTAGAGGTGATAGAGGTAGTAGTCGTGGTAGTAGTGGTAGTAGCGTTAGTAGTAGTAGAGGTGATAGAGGTAGTAGTGGTAGTAGAGGCGATAGAGGTAGTAGTCGTGGTAGTAGAGGTAGTAGTGGCAGTAGTAGTAGTAGAGGTGATAGAGGTAGCAGTAGTGGTAGTAGAGGTAGTAGTGGCAGTAGTAGTAGAGGTGATAGAGGTAGTAGTCGTGGTAGTAGAGGTAGTAGTGGTAGTAGTGTTAGTAGTAGTAGAGGTGATAGAGGTAGTAGTGGTAGTAGTGTTAGTAGTAGTAGAGGTGATAGAGGTAGTAGTAGAGGTAGTAGAGGTAGTAGTGGTAGTTGTGGCAGTAGTAGTAGAGGTGATAGAGGTAGTAGTCGTGGTAGTAGAGGTAGTAGAGGTAGTAGAGGTAGTAGAGGTAGTAGAGGTAGTAGAGGTAGTAGTGGTAGTAGCGTTAGTAGTAGTAGAGGTGATAGAGGTAGTAGTAGAGGTAGTAGTGGTAGTCGTGGCAGTAGTAGTAGAGGTGATAGAGGTAGTAGTCGTGGTAGTAGAGGTGGTAGTCGTGGCAGTAGAGGTAGTAGTGTTAGTAGTGATAGAGGTAGTAGTCGTGGTAGTAGAGGTAGTAGAGGTAGTCGTGGCAGTAGAGGTAGTAGTGTTAGTAGTAGTAGAGGTGATAGAGGTAGTAGTCGTGGCAGTAGTGGCAGTAGAGGTAGTAGTAGAGGTAGTAGTAGAGGTAGTAGTAGAGGTGGTAGTAGTAGTAGTGGCAGTAGTAATAACAGAGAAAGTAGTAGTAGTAGAGGCAGTAGTAGTGGCAGTAGTAGTAGTGGCAGTAGTGGTAGTAGTAGTGGTGGTAGTAGTAGTAGTAGTAGTAGTAGTGGTGGTAGTAGTAGTAGTAGTAGTAGTAGTGGTGGTAGTAGTAGTGGTAGTAGTAGTGGTGGTAGTAGTAGTAGTGGCAGTAGTAGTAGTAGTAGTGGTAGTAGTAGTAGTAGAGGCAGTAGTGGTAGTAATAGTAGAGGTAGTAGTATTAGTGGTAATGGTAGTAGTGTTAGTGGCAGTAGTGGTAGTAGTAAAGGCAGTAGCAGTAGAGGCAGTAGTGGTAGCAGTAGAGGCAGTAGTGGTAGTAGTAGAGGTAAAAGTGACAGTAGTAGTAGAGGCAGTAGTGGTAGTAGTAGAGGCAGTAGTGGTAGTAGTAGAGGTAAAAGTGACAGTAGTAGTGGTAGTAGTAGAGAAGGTAGTGGTAGTAGTGGAGGCAGTGGTGGTAGTGGCAGTGGTGGTAGTGGTAGAGGCAGTAGTGGTAGTGGTAGAGGCAGTAGTGGTAGAGGCAGTAGTGGCAGTGGTAGTAGTGACTAGTAGTAGTGGTTGTAGTGACAGTAGTAGTAGTGACAGTAGTAGTAGTAGAGGTAGTAGTGACAGTAGTTGTAGTAGTAGTGCTTCATAGAGTACTGGTCTAAACACAGACCTACAATCTACACTGTCTTGTTTCATCACTGGAAACTGAACTGATGTTGACAACAGCCCCAGATCTCTCCCCTTCTTAAAACCACCTTTTTTTCCCTTTATTATATATTCATGCATTATTATTTACATTTCTCAATAAAGTATCTATCGTGTGCTATACTATTTCATTATAAAATGCCCCACTTCTCTCTCTATAGATTCAGGTGCCCTTTTCCCTTCCTTCTCCTCTTCTCTCCTGTTCTCTCTCCCTTCCGCCTTCCCCTTCCCTCCCAGTAGGTTTCATAATCATGTCCCCTGCCTTTCAATCACTCCTTGTCTGACCCTTCACTCTTTAAATCATAGTAACATATTCTAGACTCCACCCCGACACATCTGCCTGATCCCCCACTTGACACACACCATGTCAGTTAGTCTAGCTCCATCTGCAGAATCTAAATCAAACAGGCTTCCTTCATCACACAGACACACACACCGCAGGGCAACCAGGGAGAAACCATCAACCCTTACGGCAGCCTCTTTAGCTCAGCAGTGTGCTAAAACGACAAACACAGAGGACCAGAGTCACTAAAAGTCAACCTGTCTGTGCATAGTTTACACCTGTATTCCCAGTGGGGAATACACTAAAAGACTAAGAAAAAAGCTGTACAATTAACAGAGAAGCTAAAATATGAAACAGAAATGGCTTCGTCACAAATGGCCCACTTTTCCTCATGGACACTGGTCAAAAGTGTGTTGTAGTGTGTTTAGTGTGTTGCACTAAATAGGAATAGGGTAGCATTTGGGATGCAGGCTTTATTTACACCTTACCTTGATCACTTTCCATCTCTTAACCCGTGTTGTATCTTTAATGTTGTATTCCCTTGGAAAATACCAGGTAAAGACTTTGAGCAGTGGCGACCCGTCATTCAAGGCAGGTGGAGCTGACGGGTGTAGTCGTGTATTTGGACAGCTGGTGTGTAGTCGTGTATTTGGACAGCTGGTGTGTAGTCGTGTATTTGGACAGCTGGTGTGTAGTCGTGTATTTGGACAGCTGGTGTGTAGTCGTGTATTTGGACAGCTGGTGTGTAGTCGTGTATTTGGACAGCTGGTGTGTGTAGTTGTGTAATTTGGACAGCTGGTGTGTGTAGTTGTGTAATTTGGACAGCTGGTGTATGTAGTCGTGTATTTGGGCCAGTTGATTTGTGTAGTTGTGTATTTGGGCCAGCTGATGTGTGTAGTCGTGTATTTGGACAGCTGATGTGTGTAGTCGTGTATTTGGACAGTTGATGTGTGTAGTTGTGTATTTGGACAGTTGATGTGTGTAGTTGTGTATTGGGGCAGCTGATGTGTGTAGTCGTGTATTGGGGCAGCTGATGTGTGTAGTCGTGTATTTGGGCCAGTTGATTTGTGTAGTCGTGTATTTGGGCCAGCTGATGTGTGTAGTCGTGTATTGGGACAGCTGATGTGTGTAGTCGTGTATTGGGACAGCTGATGTGTGTAATCGTGTATTGGGACAGCTGATGTGTGTAATCGTGTATTGGGACAGCTGATGTGTGTAGTCGTGCATTTGGGCCAGCTGATGTGTGTAGCCGTGCATTTGGGCCAGCTGATGTGTGTAGCCGTGTATTTGGGGCAGCTGGTGTGTGTAGCCGTGTATTTGGGCCAGCTGGTGTGTGTAGCCGTGTATTTGGGCCAGCTGATATGTATTTTGACAGCTGATGTGTGTAGTCGTGTATTTGGGCCAGCTGATGTGTTTATCGTGTATTTGGGCCAGCTGATATGTATTTTGACAGCTGATGTGTGTAGCCGTGCATTTGGGCCAGCTGATGTGTGTAGCCGTGTATTTGGGGCAGCTGGTGTGTGTAGCCGTGCATTTGGGGCAGCTGGTGTGTGTAGCCGTGTATTTGGGCCAGCTGGTGTGTGTAGCCGTGTATTTGGGCCAGCTGATATGTATTTTGACAGCTGATGTGTGTAGTCGTGTATTTGGGCCAGCTGATGTGTTTATCGTGTATTTGGGCCAGCTGATATGTATTTTGACAGCTGATGTGTGTAGTCGTGTATTTGGGCCAGCTGATGTGTTTATCGTGTATTTGAGCCAGCTGATGTGTGTATCGTGTATTTGGGGCAGCGGATGTGTGTAGCCGTGTATTTGGGGCAGCGGATGTGTGTAGCCGTGTATTTGGGGCAGCTGATGTGTGTAGCCGTGTATTTGGGACAGCTGATGTGTGTATCGTGTATTTGGGGCAGCTGATGTGTGTAGCCGTGTATTTGGGGCAGCTGATGTGTGTAGTCGTATATTTGGGCAGCTGATTTGTATTTTGACAGCTGATGTGTATTGGGCAGCTGATGTGTGTAGTCGTGTATCTGGGCCAGCTGATGTGTGTAGCCGTGTATTTGGGGCAGCTGATGTGTGTAGTCGTGTATTTGGGTGGCTGCAGTGACTGGCAGTAGGGCCTGAGGCAAAATAACAGGTGGCTTTGGAGCATCTAGCTAGGGTAAAACTGTAGAGCATTTAGCTAGTGTAAAAACACCAGTGTGGAGAATCTAAATTAGCTAGGATAACACTAACGCTGCACAACACTGCACTTCAATAGCTAGCATAAATAACACTGCTCTCCCCAGTGAGCTCTCCTGCTTGGCAGATTGTGAGCACACAGCCCACCTTCCCTAACACAATGACATCTCTCCGGTTTAACAAGAGAAGAGCATGGTCCAGTATCATCAATATGGCCAACACCATTGTCATTACAAAAAAACTGAATAGTGCACAGAAATACATGTAAACAAGACAATAACATGAACAAACGATGCTCCCCGGGACTCGCCTCTCTAGTTCTCTAACATATTGATCTATACGTCATTGTGCATATCATCTGTTTTTCTATCCCTTTTTTTCCTATTTTTTTCCTTGCTGCCATCTTTACAGCCAATCCTCCCTGTGACCTTGTTTCTCTCTCCTGTTGATCCCTTCTTCTCGCTCTCTTTTCTCTCTCTCGTCAAACAATCCCTCGCTCGCTCCATCCATCACCACCTCTCTCTTTCTCTCGCTCTCCCCCCTCCCCCCCCCATTTCTCCCTGCCCTCTCTTAAATCACTCTATCCATCCATCCCTCTGTTAGAACAGCTCAATTAAATGCTGGCTGGCATCGGAGAGAAGGAGATTACATTCTGCTCTGGTATAGCTAGCCCAGGGTAATCATACACTGTACTATACAGCTGTGTGTGTGTGTGTGTGTGTGTGTGTGTGTGTGTGTGTGTGTGTGTGTGTGTGTGTGTGTGTGTGTGTGTGACGGCTACGCGCATGTGTTTGTGTTACTATATGAAAGTAAGTAAGAGCAACTCTGTTTCTCTCTGGCTGTTACAGCAGCTCGGTCTAGGATTGCCAAACAGCCGGCAGTAGCAATACACTGATTATTGCATTAAACAGTTTGAAAATACAACCAGTAGCTGCAGGAGCATGGAGCAGTCTCCTGGGCATTTCGCCTCAGAGAGCGTGTGCATACACACACACACACACACACACACGCAAGCAATGACACACACACACACACACACACACGCACACACGCAAGCAATGACACACACACCTCGGTGCCTATATCTTGATCCATATTGTGTGCTGTCCCGATGGTAACAAGTCATTGTCAGCCGCCGAGCAGTGTCCCCAGTACTGTCCTCATCTCATCTGGGACAGGCTGGGGGTTATTGAGGTATGGCGAGAGGGAGGGGGGTGGAGAGAGAGAGAGGGGTGAACAAAAGAGGGGGAAGAAGGGGAGAGAGAGGAGAGATGGAGGGGGGAGAGGAGGAGAGGGCGAAGAGAGTGAAGGCAGAGAGAGGGAGTGTTTCCTCACGACACGACATGACAGCGCTCACACCCAGGAGACTAAAGAAGACACAGCATTTAGTATAGACTGCCTGTTATGTGTTCTATGGCCTCTCATCTGCCTAATGGAGATGTGAGAGCTGGTTGCCATGTTTGGCACATCGCCAGATGTTTGCATCCGTTCACGGGCACACCTGTACAGTCTGTTGTATTGGGAGAGATGCCCGACTGCCACACCCATATTTTCCATTCCAATGTCTCTCTCTTTCTCTCTTCTCTCCTTCCCCTCCCTCTCTCTCTGTGTCCCATCAGACAGTACTGTAGTTCTTTTAGGGTAGAAAAAGGGAAGGATACAGGGGATCCCCAGAGGAGCACCAACCCAGATAACATCCTATTCCCAGAGAAAGAGAGTGAGGGAGAGGAGAGAGAGTCTCTGCAGTAGGACAGCCAGGACAGGAGAACCTGTATTCACAAAGCAGGCGTGCTGATCGATCAGGTCCTTCCTGTCCATATGATATTATTTATGGAAGTGCAAAACGGATCCTAGATCAGGAGAGCTACCTGCCACAGATTAGACCTCCATCCTCCCGACCACTAGCCTGGTCCCAGATCTATTTGTTCTGAATACCAACTCATATGGTCATTGTCATGCTATGAACTAGACTGGTCCCAGATGTGTTAGTGCTGCATAGCCAACTCCCATAGGAACACACACAGATCTGGGACCAGCATGCTACCAGATGAGTGAAAATACCATTACAGCACAACGCAATCACAGCCATGCTTAACAACATCAAACCAGTGAGATATAGGAGAGGCTGGGGGGAGGGGAGGACAACAGCGGGGGGATAGTGGGAAAATATGGCCAAAGTAGCAAGGTAGAGAAAGATCTAAGTCAAAAACAGATTTTTTTTTTGTTGCTAAAAATACTAATTAATTAGAACAAATGTGTAGAGGTATGCACTGTCAAAAGTGCAGGACACAAGTGAAAATAACTGCTAAAATGCCTCACATAGCAAATACTGATACATAGAATTTTGAAGAAATCAAATGTTACGTTACATATCTTTGAAAATTGCTAAGTGAGCAAAATAACCCACACTCATTTTCAATGTAAAAAAAAAGAAATCACTTATTTTGAATTTGTATCGTATCACACAATCCTCCAGATGTCAAATAAAATCTATATTTACGCAGATTATCGAAGCATCCGACGATAATATGCTTTCCTCCAACGAGGCTCCACAACAGCATTGCATTGAATTTTAATAGCTGAGCCAGACCCTGTTGCATGCTACATGCTATCTGAGTGTGTACCCAGCAAAATGTACTAATGACATGCAATAATACTCTTTCCCTATAACATCCATTCAAACTATTCAACGTGATGTCTTCTTCAATGCACTTTCATTTCGAATTCATTAAAAGTCAACCATAAAAAGGAGATGCTTCGGTACAAAACCTACAACCACCTCTACTACAACATCGAGAGAAATTATGAGAAGCACATTTGCTCATTTTAACAATAATCTCAACAGAAATCTTGAAATATGAATAGTTTGATTGTTTTATCCAATGACATCACCACTAATATTGCCCTCCAGACACTACTAATATAGTCACAGCGACACATGACTCTTCTAGAAATGTGACTCAAATTCATCTCTCCACCTCAGCCCCTTCAGACAGGCTAGTAAAGACTACCATCTTGTAAAATGTGGGATTGTAATTGCAGATGTGACCCAGGTGTGATGAAGACATCATCCGGCCACCTCTCCTCCACCCAGCCAGCGTTCTAATTAACCCCGCTCTCATCTTGTATTTTTGAACGGCTGTGTTCTTCTCTTACCTCCACAGGTTTAAACGACGGCCTCGGGGGGTGTTGATCCTTCTTTTCCTCTGGCAACTCCTTGTCCTCCCCTTTTTTCTTCCTAGTTCTTCCTTTTCTTCTTCTCTATCAAATTGATTGTGCCCTCTCCTCTCGCTGTTCTGATGCTGCAGTGATTCAAAAACACACCCTCTCTCCCTCTCTCTCAGCCGCTCTCTCTGCCTCCCTCGCTCTCATTGGCTGCCTGCTAGAGGTGAGGTGACATCACCCTTCTTCTCCTCTGCCTCTCCCCTCATCCCTCCCTCTTCTTCTCCTGCCTCGCTCTATTCGCTCACTCTTGTTGGATTCTGACCATTCCTTTATTGTCTTCTTCCCCCCCATGGTTCCCTCCCTCCCCTCTCTCCATTCCCTCCGTGCAACCCCTCCTCCTCCCTACATCCATCCTCTCCTCCTTTCTCTTCTCCGCTGCTGGCCGTATGCATGCAGTCTTTCCAGCTGGATTAGTCTTGCCAGGTTCCAGCAGCCAGCCAATCTGCTCTGCTGCCAAATAGCAGCTCTCTCTCCTTTTCCTATACGCAGCCATGCAGATCAGCTCTAGCATGCATAACAATACACTTATTAGCATAGTGGTATAGCCTATGGCCCTACCCACTCTGCTCTACATCTCATTCCCTGCTCATGTCCAAAATGGTACACTATTTCCTACATAGTGCCCTACTTTTGGCCATAGCCCATACGGAATAGGGTACCATTTGAGACTCATACTGTGCCTGTAGGATACGCTCCCTAATTGCAGACGGACACACCCATATGGCCCTGGTCAAAAGTAGTGCACTACATAGGGAATAGTGTGCCATTTTGGATGCAACCTGCGTCTCTCTCTCTCTCTCTCTCTCTGTCTGGCTTCCTCACCATGCTCTGTCTAATAGCCCTATACATGTGCTTTAAAGGAACAGCCAAATGACCCTTGATATTAATAACGTCTAATGGATTCTGGCTTCTGTCGCTACTAAAAAGGCATCTATTGCAAACTCCTGGTTCAGGAGAATCATTCTACAGCGTGTAGGAAGTCTAGCTCAGACAGATCAATATGGATAATGTCTCTCTTATCTTTGCTCATTTCACTGATAAACAGAGTACTCTCTTCTTCCTACTGGACGTATGGCTCTAGATGTAATCAGGAAAGACCCCTCTCCGTCTCTCTTCTTCACCATGCTCTGTCTAATAGCCCTATGCAGGTAACGTCTACCATAGTCAACTGAGCCCATGTTTCCCTTACAATTAACGGATTCTGAGACGCCTACTGCTGCTAAGACACCTACTGCACACTATCTATTGGGTTTTCAATTGATAAAGCGATCAAAAGCAATCAAGCAATCAAAAGGAAACGGAGTCAGTGTCAGACAACGTTGTTGTGTTGTGAAACGTAATTCTATGTGGAGAAAAATGTGTTGTCTGTGATCTGTGACTAGGAGGTGTGGCTGAGGGGCGGAGCTGGGAAATGCCATGTTTTATTTTTTATTTATTATCATTTATTTATTACCTTTATTTAACTAGGCAAGTCAGTTAAGAACAAATTCTTATTTTCAATGACTGCCTAAGAACAGAACGTTGATTGGGGGATAATAACTCTGAGAACTGCTGATTGTGGGATAATGAGGAAGTGGCTCAGGAAGCCTATCTGTGTCGTGACATGATAACAGACAGGCAGAGGGGTGATAACAGTAATACAACCCCGGGGGAATATGGTACTCAATGTCTTACGGTGGTCTGGTATGACTGTACATGACTGATCCTAAAAACTGTGAAGGGAGAGAGCGAGTTGGCTGTATTCTCTGATAAGGGTCTTTGTGACCAAAATCTAAGTTTATCTAAGTGGGCAAAGACGCATTTCTGTAGTTTCTTTCTGCAGCCGTCAGGAGATACCAGTGATACAACACCGGGGGACTTAAAGAGTCTGACTCTTGATACTTGCTGTGATCTGGAGTCTGGGCTGATCAGGACTGGGCAGAACAAACTGGCTTTCACTGATCCTCACACTTATCTTTTCTGATGGTCTTGTGAATTGTGTCTGCAACCTGAACTTTCTCTGAAGCACTGTCTACTCCTCTCCTTCATATTGGTCCTGAGAACTGTGAAGAGAGAGGTCGAGAGCAAGAGAGAGACTGAGTGACAGAGACAGAGATGGAAAGAGATAATGCCATCAGTGTGCAATATTCACGTAACCACACAGAGATTTGAGGATGACGATATTGTCCAGTCCCATTGAGCTCCATGTTATTCCACTGGGGCACTGATGCCAGACCAGTCTGAGTGCCAGGCTTCCCATCTGCCAATATACCCAGTCCCATAGGAAGTGGCAGACAAAGGAGGAAGAAGACAACGGACACACAGCGGAGGAGCATGGCAGAGGTGATTGATTACAGTGAGAACACAGATCATGTACGACAGAACCCCAGAGGTTACACAGCCATATTTAGAGATCTGAGGGGAGGCTGGGCTTATGAAAGCCTGGAGACACAGTAGGCCTGAGGCAAGACATGAGGATAGGACAAGGGCTAAGGCTGAAACCTTTGTAGAATTACAGTATACAAAATGCATTATCTGTCGAAATAGTTTCTGTTTTTTATTTCTAAAACCCCGACAGATAGCTAGCTGCAGAGCAGGGGTGGAATTAAGTTTGTGATAGATTAGGCACTAAGGATATTGAGAGAAATGACCTAGCACTATTTGTTGGCACAAATGTGAAACTTCAGTCAGCAGCGAGAGTTGAGATAAGAGTTTTTTTTGTACAGTTAATTTACACAGACGTTTAATCTGAACATTCTCTGTTAAGACCCTGTTGTGAAAATACACAAATATGTAATAATGGAACGTTGGTAATGTTTAGAGAGGCAGTCCAGCGGTTCATTCAGAGTGGGTCAGGAGAATCATTCCACAGCGTGTAGGAAGTCTAGCTCAGACAGATCAATATGGATAATGTCTCTCTGCTCATTTCACTGATAAACAGAATACTTCTCTTCTTCCTACTGGACGTATGGCTCTAGATTTAATCAGGAAAGACCCTTTGAGGTCCATTTCCAGCACAACTCCACCGATAGAGGGAGAAAGCTAATCGAGAAAACACCAAGAGTAATACCTTTTCGTTATCACATTTTTACTTTGCCTTTTATCAAGCTGTAGCCTACTTTCACAAGTTCTTATCTACACTGAACAAAAAATATTGTAAAGTGTTGATCCCATGTTTCATGAGCAGAAATAAATGATCCCAGAAATGTTCTGTACGCACAAAAACGTATCTCTCAAATGTTGTGCACAACTTTGTTTATACATCCCTGTTAGTGAGCATTTCTCCTTTGCCAAGATAATCCATCATCCTGACAGGTGTGGCATATCAAGTGGCTGATTAAACAGCATGATCATTACACATGTGCACCTTGTGCTGGGGAAAATAAAAGGCCACTAAAATGTGCAGTTTTGTCACACAACAAAATGAGGGAACGTGCAATTGGCGTGCTGACTGCTGGAATGTCCACCAGAGCTGTTGCTAGAGAATTTAATGCTCAGTTCTCTACCATAAGCCACCTCCAATGTCGTTTTAGAGAATTTGGCAGTACGTCCAACCAGCCTCACAACAGAAAGACCACTAACGATTTTCGTTGGTGGAAGGAGAGGAGGACCAAAGTGCAGCATGGTACGTATCCATAATACTGTTAATCCAGAACGAATACACGAACAAAACAACAAAACGATAAACGAACAGTTCTGACAGGTGCAACAAACACTAACCAGAAAATAATCACCCACCACTCAAAATGGGAAAACAGGCTACCTAAGTGGCTCTCAATCAGAGACAACAAAAAACAGCTGCCTCTGATTGAGAACCATACCAGGCCAAACGCATAGAAAAGAAAGAATACCCACCCACATCACACCCTGACCAAACTAAAAATAGAAACCGTCAAAGCAATCTACCGCCAGGGCGTGACCACCACGCGTAACAATACCAACCCAGGACCTTCAAATCCGGTTTCTTCACCTGCAGGATTGTCTGAGACCAGCCACTGCAACTGTGGGAGGATTCCTGCTCAAACTGTCAGGAACCGTCTCATCTGCGCGCTCATTATCCACACCAGGGTCTTGACCTGACTGCAGTTCGGAGTCGTAACCGACTTCAGTAGGCAAATACTCACCTTCAATGGCCACTGACACGCTGGAGAAGTCTGCTCTTCACGGGTGAATGCCGGTTTCAACTGTACCTGTAGATGGTAGACAGCGTGTATGGCGGTGGGTCGAGCGGTTTGCTGATGTCAACGTTGTGAACAGAGTGCCCCATGGTGGTGGTGGCGTTATGGTATGGGCAGACAAGCTACGGACAATGAATACAATTGCATTTTATCAATGGCAATTTGAATGCACAGCAATACTGTGACGAGATCCTGAGGCCCATTGTCGTGCCATTCATCCACAGCAATCACCTCATATTTCAGCATGATAATGCACGGTCCCATGTTGCAAGGATCCGTAGGCAATTCCTGGAAGCTGAAAATGTCCCAGTTCTTCCGTGACCTACATACTCATGTCCCCCATTGAGCATGTTTGGGAAGCTCTGGATCGACATGTACGATGTCACGTTTCAGTTTCCGCTGATATCCAGCAACTTCGCACAGCCATTTGAAGATGAGTAGGACAACATTCCACAGGCCACAATCAACAGCCTGATCAACTTTATGCGAAGGTATCTGTGACCAACAGAAGCACATCTGTATTCCCAGTCATGTGAAATCCTTAGATTAGTGCCTAATGAATTTATTTCAATTGACTGATTTCCTTATATGAATTGTAACCCAGTAAAACCTTTGAAATTGTTGCATGTGGTGTTAATATTTGTGTTCAGTGTACATAGCGCCTGTTATTCCACCTGGCTGTCACACAATGCCTCTCATACTATTATGGTGAGCTAATTTTCTTCTGTTTTAATCCATTTATCTGATTATCTTCACCTGACCTCATTTACACCCCTTCTTTCCTACTCTCTTTCTTATCCTCCGTCTCTCTTCCTCCTGGAGAGTAAGGATGAGTCAGCTAGCAGAAGAGGGGAAATGTTGATGAAGGAAAGATGAGAAGGGAGGAACGTAGGGAAAGAGGGAGAGAAGGAAAGAGGGAGAGAGGGAGTGGGGAAGCAGGATGAATGAACAACTTTCAGTCGAGGGTTGCATGAAAAAGGGACGCTGTCAGCGGAAAAGAGAGAGAGAGAGAAAGAGAGCGAATTCCATCAGCTTAAAGAGCAAATGAGACCAACAAAGGTATTGACTAAAACAGAAAGGATACGTGGGCATTGAGAGACAGGAAGAGACAGTAAGAGACAGACAGGAAGTTTGATCGACAAAGTGATGGAGAAAAGGAGTAGAGGGAGAGAGTATTATGGAAAGTGTGATGGAGGGAGTGTGTGTGTGTGTGTGTGTGTGTCTGGTTTTAGAGAGACAGCAAGACTAGCCTAAATCGCAACTTTAGATGTTTGTACTTAACTCAATTCTAACTTCAGGTGTTGATGCTTAACGCGTGCCTTCCGTCGATCTGAGATCACTGAGCACTGAGATCAATCAGAGATTTGTATGAAAAGCAGTTCATCAACTTAGGATTCCGGCCAGAGAAAAATAGAAAGAGTGTAAGAGTGCCATGAGGTAGAAAAGAAGAGAGAGGGGGTGAGAGAGAGGGAGTTGAGAGAGAAAGACAGTGTGTGCGTGTTATACTGCTTTCACATAGGATTTACGGTATTTTGACTGCAACAAAAAAGTTTATAACGACACCTTTACAAACAGGCTAGTGGTAGTAGTGGTGTTCAGACGTGGGGGGCGTCTATTTTAATACATCCATTGAAAATATACTCCATAAAAAATATAAAACATGATTCATTCATTTAGGCAGGTCCTAAGAAACAGAGACCAATAAAATGTCATTTCAAAATAATAGAATAGCACATTTCGAGTTTAGTTAGGCCTATGTTATGGTCTGTGCAGCCATGGCTGCGCCATCCAAATGAAATCCATAGTTTGTTATTGATTTAAACAGACGACACCTACCCAATATCAGTCAACACACATATATATTCTATTGGCTAGTAGGAATACAATGGAATATTACAGAATATAACAAAACAAAATATTTTCCCCACACAACCTGTGTCATGGGAATGTGTTGAACAGCTGTCATTTTAAATAAAGTTATATTTTGAAACAGAGCTCAGGCCCATGTTTTTTTTTTTATCCACGTTTCCTACCCTCACTCTGCATTGTTAGGGAGCAGGCGTGGGGTCTTACTTTCATATTTCACAACCTCTGCAGGCATTTGGAGTTGCCTATCGGCGATTAAGCAAAATAAATAGCCTTACACTTGATTTATTGCATGCAAAAATGTTTCGGATCAGTAATAGATGAGCTAAAGCCTACAGACGGTAATTCAGTGAAACAAAATCACGTTGATTGATTAGGCAATTTCACAGGCTTTTTGTCAGGAGTAGGCCTAGGCTACTAAGTGAGTGCGAGTGAAGAGCAAAATAGCCGAATTCACTTGTTAAACTACATAACATGGTAAAATGTTCTAATGGCCTTGTCACGACTTCCGCCAAGTTGGTCCCTCTCCTTGTTCGGGCGGCGTTTGGCGGTCGAAGTCACCGACCTTCTAGCCATCGCTGATCCACTTTTCATTTTCCATTGGTTTTGTCTTGTCTTTCATCACACCTGGTTCCTATTCCAACACATGTTGTGAATTTAACCCTCTGTCCCTCCCTCCATGTCCTTGTCGGTAATTGTTTCTTTTAGTGTTTATGCAACGGTATGCTGGTATTTACTGGGTTTTGTTTGACCCATTTATTGTATTGTTTTGTTGACGGTGGTTTATGGATATTAAATCAGTTTTCGCTCTCCTGCGCCTGACTTCTCTGCCGCCAGTACGCACCTCACTACACGCCTACATGAGCCAACTAGGTAAGATGATTATCGGCAGCACTCACCTCAATTTCCCAGCCTATTTGTAGCCTAACCAATATGGTATCCAAATGGAGATTCGGTGAAAACAAACATCTGATATATATTGATTTATCAAAGACCCCATACTTGTCAGGGAGGTGACCAAGAACCCAATGGTCACTCTGACAGAGTTCCAGAGTTCCTCTGTGGAGATGGGCGAAACTTCCAGAAGGACAACCATCTCCGCAGCACTCCACCAATCAGGCCTTCATGGTAGAGTGGCCAGACGGAAGCCACTCCTCAGTAAAAGGCACATGACAGCGCGCTTGGCATTTACCAAAAGGCACCTAAAGACTCTCAGACCAGGAGAAACAAGATTAGCTGGTGTGATGAAACCAAGATTGAACTCTTTGGCCTGAATACCAAGCGTCATGTCTGGAGGAAACCTGGCACCATCCCTATGGTGAAGCATGGTGGAGGCAACAACGTGCTGTGGGGATGTTTTTCAGTGGCAGGGACTGGGAGACTAGTCAGGATCGAGGGAAAGATGAACAAAGCAAAGTACAGAGAGATCCTTGATGAAAACCCGCTCCAGAGCGCTCAGGACCTCTGACTGGGGCGAAGGTTCACCTTCTAACAGGCCAACAACCCTAAGCACACAGCCAAGACAACCCAGGAGTGGCTTCGGGACGAGTGGCCCAGCCAGAGCCCAGACTTCAACCCGATCTAACATCTCGAGAGACCTGAAAATAGCTGTGCAGCTATCCAACCTGACAGAGTTTAAGAGGATCCGCAGAGAAGAACGGGAGAAACTCCCCAAATACATGTGTGCTAAGCTTGTAGCGACATACCCAAGAAGACTCAAGTCTGTAACTGCTGCCAAAGGTCGTTTAACAAAGTACTGAGTAAAGGGTCTGAATACTTATGTAAATATGCGAGTTTTTTTTTTTTTACACATTTGCAAACATTTCTAAAATCCTGCTTTTGCTTTGTCATTATGGGTTATTGTTTGTAAATTGATGAGGGGGAAAAAAAATGATTTTAATCGATTTTAGAATAAGGCTGTAACGTAACAAAATGTGTTAAAGGTCAAGGGGTCTGAATAGTTTCCGAGTGCACTGTATGTGTCCAATAAACCCCTAGTGATTCAGGGCTAATCTCTATCCCCATCCAGCTAATTACAAGTGACTGGCTAAACGAAAAGACAAAAGCTTTTACCTCTGAGATGTTAGAGTCCATTTCCCGGTGCTTGACATATAGGCTCAGCCAAGATAGCATGAAGTAAAAAGACTGCACCGTTTTCCAACCCGAATCTCCTCATTGCCCCCAGAAATATTAGCCTACATTTAGGCTATTGTTTATATGTATTACACTCTATGTTGAGGTAAAAATTGGGAGTATAATGCTGTATGGATGTCAACCCCAATACATGTCCATGCCATAATTACCAATCAGCTACAATACAGTTAAAAACGACTTTCCCTACCAGCATCAATTTCTATATGCCAGCTATGCTACCAGCTTAAAAAAGATTCAATCTGACATCTGCAGTGGCCCTACAGCATTTACTGTGATCCGGCCTCTGTAGAACTCAGGACATGAATTCTTCTTGCACTTCGTGGAGTAGAGCAGAGCTGTTGTGAAGGAAGTGTGTTTATACAGGACCTCCCGTCCCCACCTATCGTCAACCAATCATGTCAATGCAGAGCATTACAGAGCTCTCCGCATTGTTACACAATTTGGGAGGCACACGGCTGTCTGGGATGGTTGTGTATGGAGCTCCATTTAGCCTCTGCAAACCTTCGGAGGCTCCTTAACTGCGTCACACCTTCCATATGGAGCCTCCGGACAGCATTGAAATCCCTACACAAGGTATCATAAAGATGTTTTTTTTATTTGTGAACTTTCTCTGATAGACTTTCATCAAAATTCCCCATGTTTGTTATCAAGGAAGTGAGGAAGGAAGTGAGTTTGTGTCTATGTACCGCCCCAACCTACTGTCAACCAATTATGTCAATGCGAAGCTATACTGAGCCCTCCGGATTGTTACAAAATTTGGGAGGCGCATGGTGATGTGGTACGGAGCTTGATTTGGCCTTCGCAAGCCTCCGGAGGCTCCGCAATTGCATCACACCCTCTGTATGGAGCCTCCGGATCGCATTACCAGATCAAACATAAATTGGCTTTAACAATGCAGAGGGCTCTGCATAGCTCTGCATTGACATGATTGGTTGCCCGGTGCAGACAAATGTATTGGATGCGTATGACAGCTCCCTGAAGCACCAGAAGTATGAATGCTCTGACTTCTGCCGAGGCCGCATCATAGTCAATTCTGTACAGCCACTGCAGACATCGGATTGACCATCGGATTGATTGGTTGACGATAGGTGGGGACGGGAGGTCCTGTATAAACACACTTCCTTCACAACTTCCTTCACTTTACTGAAATGATTGCCATGCGGAAGAAAAGGTATTTTGGCAGAAATAAAAGTTTAGGCTTTGATACCTCTGTAACGGCTTTCCTCCTCTTCTGAGGAGGAGTAGCGAGAAGGATTGGAGGACCAATGTGCAGCGTGGTAAGTGTCCATAACGTTCATTTACAGACATAAACTGAACACTACAAAACAATAAACGTGAAACGAACAAAACCGAAACAGTACCGTGTGGCAACAAACACCCACAACTCAAAAGTGAAATCCAGGCTACCTAAGTATGATTCTCAACCAGAGACAACTAACGACATCTGCCTCTGATTGAGAACCATACTAGGCTGAACTCAAAACCCCAACATAGAAAAACACACAGACTGCCCACCCCAACTCACGCCCTGACCATACAAAAAAAAGACAAAACATAGGAAATAAAGGTCAGAACGTGACAACCACCAATACCTTCTAGATATAAAGAAAAGGGTGAACAAAAGTTGGCCGTATGATAAAGTTGGCGGATAAACTTCTTAGTATGAAAGGGATTAGAGAAAAGAAAGAAAGAGAGAGAAATAGTGTTCAAGAGAGAAACTGAAAGTGCTACAGATGTAACACTCTTTCCAGGGTCAGACAGTTCCAAGAGAGGGGGCCTGAACTTAGCTGAGCTGTTTTTGCTGTTGTGTTCCTGCTGCTGTGGCTCAGTGCTCTCTCCATTGATCGGGTTAGGGTCATTATGTGGCTGTAAGGTCGCCCAGCTGTCTCTACCCGGCGTTAATCACTCACTAATCGAAGGGAAAGGACTCTGATTTAGTTCTCTCTCACGGCCCAGAGTGCTCCCCTGTCTGTCTGTCAGATATGAATGTCTACATTCCAAATGGCACCCTAACCCCTACATAGTGCGCTACTCTAGGGTAGTGCACAGGGAGGATAAAGAAATTATAGGCCCCCGGGGGCTTTGTTTAAAAAAATATTGAACTCTGAATTCCATCAGCTAAATCATTTAGGTTTCTTTTGGTATACACACTGTCAATCAATTCCGTGTGCAATGATGAATGTGTACAGGATAAATCATAAAAATCACCTATGGTTGGTATAGCTGGCTTGCAATCCTGCTGCCTTTTTAGTGATGCTAGCTAGCTAACAGCAAACTGATAATATTGAAAGGTCCATGTTAGGTATGCGTAGCTAGCCAGTCTAAAAAGATCAATTCAATTAGTGGGGTGGTTCAATTGTGTATTGTTGTGTATTTTGTTGTAGCTGGTACAGAACCTTATTCTACCAATACGTGCTTCCAACCCCTAGCTCTGCACAAGGTGAAGGTAAATTGGCCAAAATATTTACAAGCTGAAGGCTAAGCTAGCTGAATTTACAGTAAGCATGGCATAAACATGAATTGGGTAGTGTTTGTATGGTTTGTGTTATGGGGTTACAAGTGGTTAGAGGTACCCTTGGACTACAGATTACCTTCCAGACCATATAATCAATTGCATCTACCCCTCTTCTCTTTTTAGCTTTTGTAAAACTCAGGTTATCTGGAGTCGTTCGACAGTGCCCTGCTGAGAAATACCCTGAAGCGGGGGCATTTTGGGTACACAAGCACGAGGGAGCGGACACACCTTGCGTTTATGGAGCACAACAAGATGTGGGACAGAAACCATCCAGGGATACTGAACGGTATAAAATCAACACGACAACAGTAATGACACAACCACCTCATTTTTCCCGAAACACAGTACAATAACATGTCATAACAATTCCCCTGCAAAAGGCTACTATTGACAAGAATGACCGCTTTGAGCTGGGGGAGGTTTTACAGACAGTACTTTGAGATGAGGAAGGGGTTTTCGGTTGTGCTTAGACAGTAAATGTATTGTGTATGAGAGCGATTTGAGGTGCCTTTTCTCCTCAATCTCCCATACACAACCATTCATACTGTGTAAGAACTGCCTTCCTGAGACTTGTCACACCTTTAGCCCCCTCACCCATTCACTTTGTTGACAGATCTTTCTTCTCAAAACAGCTCCCAATGTCCCCTCATTGTCCCTAAACAAAACGCTAGCCGGTCCCATTCGGCTGATACCTTTACCAACAAAGGCATGTTGCCCTACATCCCTTCCAGAAAAGGTATAAAACCACAACCATGTCTTTCCAGGAGACGTGCAGTATCAGCAAATCTTCTGCAAGAGGACCAAACAGTTGGTGGTTAAGAAGCCCTACATCACTTTTGACAGCCTTATCCAGCTGGCCATTCACCGCACACAGGACAAGCCCATCGCCATAAGCACAACGAGTCTCAGCTTCCCCAGCCCATCATTGCCAGTGTAACGAAGCCGGATAAAGGACTACGGCTGCGTTTACGCAGGCAGCCCAATTCAGACCTGATTGGTCTTTTGACCAATCAGATCAGTTCTGAAAAAGAGCTGATGTGATTAAGACCAATTAGTGGAAAAAAGATCAGAATTGGGTTGTCTGTGTAAAACACAGCTAATTATTAGAATCGGGATGTGCTACATTATGGTTGGAGGGAAAAGCTACAGGACAGTAGCTCTCCAGGAACAGGGTTAGAGAGCCCTTATGTAGAACCAGCATAAAATAAATGTGGATCTTTTCTGTCAATCTTCTAAATGTTTCTGCCCTCATGGATTCACAATATGTATTTATCGAAGCTGTACATGGCTCTGTAGCATAAAAAAATGCTAGACATTCAGATATCAAATCATGTTTATTTGTCAACATTAAAATACAGGAGAATGTACACTAACTCAAGAGAACTGGGTATTCAACAACGTTATGGTAAAAGTAACATTCAAATATATATAGTATGAACAGCATAGTACAGTTCAGTGTGTCTCAGGTGTAGGGACACAAGTGCTGAGAACTGTAGTTACACCAGATAATGTGAGTTCCCCAATATTTTAGCAGACATCTTGGCTATTTCAAGTCTTCTCCCATTGATTGAGGCAGGTGGGTGTCCACTCCAAAGTGCTGAGAGGTCTCTGTCATCATGACAGTCTCTATAAATGAGTGAGAAGACTTGAAAGACACGGATGGTGGCACACCATCTTTTTGGAGCAAAAAAAAGCATTTATTTTAATAACGGGAGCATTTGACATTTTATGACTCCTGTTTCGAGGACATCGCTAAGGTTGGTTGGAAATACATATCCTGTAACTCCCAGTAAAGAATACCAAAAATCTTTAGTTAAATCACATTATCTGGTGTTACAATGTGTATATAAAAGAACTGGTGATCAGCAGATGGGAGGAGGTGGTCATGATAAAATTGCAATTCCAAAAGAAACCTACAGTAAGTTCAGGGAATAATTGTAAAGCTGTGGGAGGAGTGTTGTCATGATCAAACTGTCATTCAGCTCCTCATCTGCTTGAAATCCATCATAATGTCTAATCCCTTGAGGGGGATACAGTTCACGAGATACAGTTCTGCTACAATGACACATGCAGACAACAGAATGATGTTTCTGTATCGAGAATCCACTCCAGGAAGAAGCCCAGGCATTAAATGTTATTGTCTGCAAGACAACAAAAAAACATATACTCAATTGTACAGTTTGAACAACAGTTGAACCGTGCCAGCATAACATCAACATTAGGGTACACTAGTTGTACATGTATACATGTGCACAGGTACAGATATTACATTTCAACCATATCTAGCCAAATGGAAAGAAATATGGCATAACCCTCAACCTTTGCACAGCGACGAGACCGTACAAATGAGCCTAGGTAGGTAGGCAGAAATCTATTTTTAGAGATTTACAACAATACATTGTTGTATTATTGTTTCTCCTCACTGTTCGGGAGTAAACTTACATTGCATTTGGAAAGTATTCCGACTCCTTGACTTTTTCCCACTTTAAGTTACAGCCTTATTCTAAATTATTTTTATTTAAAAAAAAATCCCTAATCAATTCACACACAATAACAAATCAAAAACTGATTTATAGAAATGTTTGCAAATTCATAAACATAAACAGGAATATCACATTTACATAAGTATTCAGACCCTTTACTCAGCTCTTGTTCTTTATTAAACATTTTTATTAACTTATCCACCACCTCTCCTGTTCAGAGGAAACCTTTTTTCTTTTTACAGCTTCTCGGCTACATATGCATACACATTTTAAATGCATGGTACTTTTACATACAGCAAACGCATAACAATAAAACATTAAACTTTAATCCCACCTCTCAGCCCATCCCACCTATCACCATAGACCTCAGCTCTTTAATCCCACCCCTCAGCCACTCTCAGCCCTTCCCACCTATCACCATAGACCACCCTCATTCGGTTTCCATGTGACATATATTTTTCAGTTGTGCTGTGATGCTTTACATAGATTTTGAACATTTTCTAATCATAATAGTATCCACAGATTGTGAGCTAAAGATGAAAACCTTTCCTAAGACTATTATATTATTTATTGACTGACTATGGTTTTCCAAATCACCCAACACTGCTGTAAGGTTAATTTGAAGTGAATGTTGTAATTTTTTAACCATTCCTGAACCTGTGACCAGAAACAAGCTACATAGGGGCAATACCAGAATAAATGATCTAGTGATTATGTCTCTTCAAAGCTAAATCTACAGAGCTGAGATTGTTGTACGCCCCATATAGATAGCATTCTGATGGTGGCATGAATTTTGTATAATAATTTAAATAGAATAAAACTCAGTGTTGAATCAAGTGTCGTTTTTTGTACCAGTTCATAAACCATGTGCCATGGAATCGGTACATCGAAAATCTCTTTTAATTTATTTTGCAACCTGTATGGTGCACCAGTCAACATTTTTGTCCTCAGACAAAACTGGTATATTTTTCTACTTATGCCAATTCCTTTCAACCAATTTGCATCTTTAATATATGGCAGACAAACAAATTCCTTACCTTCTTCCCTTTTCCACTTACCTCCTCCATTTTTGTGATTTGTTTGGATTGAGCAGACGTTCCCATATATTTTCGATAGCTGTATATGTGACATAACTCCACCGTTTCTAATCATAATAAATATAATACAATAAAAAAATACATAATTGTTTTATTTGTATTAAATCAGTATATTTTAACCATAATAGAACAAATATTACAACTATCTTTTCTGCGGGATAAGGATGAGCCTTTCTTAATAATCTACTGGAGACCATTTTGGGTTTAAGTATAATTTATGTATGAGTGAAGGTTTAAAGCTTTAATAACTCATATTTATTAGATAAATAGGCACGTTTAATTTTGTCTGGCTTAGCATTCCAAAGAAATGCTTTTTTTTGTTGCTCATATGATTTTTAAAAATTTAGTCGTCTGGAGTAGGCAGCGCCATTAGTAAGGAAGTAAACTGTGATAGGACCAAAGAGTTAATTCATGTGATTTTGCTATGAATAGACAAGTATTTACCTCTACATGGTTGCAGAATCTTGCCTATTTTTGCAAACTTTACATTGAAATTGATTGTGGCAAGTTCATTTATATTTTTGGAGATGTGAATACCAAGTATGTCTACTTCACCATCCATCCATTTTATTGGTAAACTACGAGGTAGTGTAAACACTTTTTTTAAACGATACAATACATAATATGGTACACTTGTCATAATTAGTTTATAGTCAAGATGCTAGAAAAGTGAGCAAGACCTTCAAATGAGACTGTGCAGGGTTCCAGATTGTGGACTTACGACAAAAATAGTCATCAGCATACATTGACATTTGTTTTTAACCCCTGGACTTCTAACCCCTTTATGTTCTTGTTGGATCTAATTTTAATAGTTAGCATTTCGAGGGCCATAATAAATAGATATGAAGACAACGGACGGCCTTGTTTCACTCCTCTTAAAAGCTCAATACGTTCTGAGAAGTAACCATTATTGACTATTTTACATCTGGGGCTGCTGTACATAAGAGATTCATTGAAATGAAAGTAATCCAGGCATTTATATATAAATTCTAGTTGTACTTTATCAAACGCCTTTTCAAAATCTGCTATGAAGACCAGGCCTGGTATCTTTGATGTTTCATAATGTTCAGTACTTTGTTGAAGCACCTTTGGCATCCTCAAGTCTTCTTGGGTATGACTTGGCACACCTGTATCTGAGGAGTTTCTCCCGTTCTTCTCTGCAGATCCTCTCAAGCTCTGTCAGGTTGGATGGAGCGCGTCACTGTACAGCTATTTTCAGGTTTCACCAGAGATGTTCAACCGGGTTCCAGTCTGGGCTCTTGCTGGGCCACTCAAGGACATTCAGAGACTTGTCCCGAAGCCACTCCTGCGTTGTCTTGGCTGTGTGCTTGGGGTCGTTGTCCTGTTGGAAGGTGAACCTTCGCCCCAGTCTGAGGTACATAACGCTCTGGAGCAGGTTTTCATCAAGGATCTCTCTGTACTTTGCTCCGTTCATTTTCCCCCTCAATTCTAGACATTGCTAGACATTTTCCCCCTCAATCTCCCAGTCCCTGAAAAACATCCCCAAAGCATGATACACTACCGCTCAAAAGGTTTGGGGTCACTTAGAAATGTCCTTGTTTTTGAAAGAAAAGCACAGTTTTGTCCATTAAAATAACATCAAATTGATCAGAAATACAGTGTAGACATTTAGTTGCAAGTGACTATTGTAGCTGGAAACTGCTGATTTTGAATGGAATATCTACATAGGCGTACAGAGGCCCATTATCAGCAACCATCATTCCTGTGTTCCAATGGCTCGTTGTGTTAGTTAATCCAAGTTTATCATTTTAAAAAGGCTAATTGATCATTAGAAAACCCTTTTGCAATTATGTTAGCACAGCTGAAAACTGTTGTCCTGATCAAAGAAGCAATAAAACTGGCCTTTAGACTAGTTGAGTATCTGGAGCATCAGCATTTGTGGGTTCGATTACAGGCTCAAAATGGCCAGAGACAAATAACTTTCTTCTGAAACTCATCAGCCTATTCCTGTTCTGAGGAATGAAGGCTAATCTAAGCGAGAAATTGCCAAGAAACTGAAGATCTGGGACAACGCTGTGTACTACTCCCTTCACAGAACAGCGTAAACGGGCTCTAACCAGAACAGAAAGAGGAGTGGGAGGCCACAGTGCACAACTGAGCAAGAGGACAAGTACATTAGGGTGTAGTTTGAGAAACAGACGCCTCACAAGTCCTCAACTGGCACCTTCATTAAATAGTACCCGCAAAAGAATAGTCTCAACGTCAACATTGAAAAAGCGACTCCGGGATGCTGGCCTTCTAGGCAGAGTTCCCCTGTCCAGTGTCTGTGTTATTTTGCCCATCTTAATCTTTTCTTTTTATTGGCCAGTCAGAGATATGGCTTTTCCTTTGCAACTCTGCTTAGAAGGCCAGCATCTCGGGTCTTGGCACACCTGTATTTGGGGAGTTTCTCCCATTCTTCTCTGCAGATACTCTCAAGCTTTGTCAGGTTGGAGGATGGGGAGCATCGCTGCACAGCTATTTTCAGGTCTCAAGAGATGTTCGAAGTTTGGGCCACTCAATGACATTCAGAGACTTGTCCCGAAGCCACTCCTGCATTGTTTAGGCTGTGTGCTTAGCTTCGTTGTCCTGTTGGAAGGTGAACCTTAGCCCCAGTCCGAGGTCCTGAGCACTCTGGAGCAGGTTTTCATCAAGGATTTCTCTGTACTTTGCTCCGTTCATCTTTGCCTCGATCCTGACTAGTCTTCCAGTCCCTGCCGCTGAAAAACATCCCCAATGCATGATGCCGCCCCCACCATGCTTTACCGTAGGGATGGTGCCAGGTTTCCCCCAGAAACGCTTGGCATTCAGGCCGAAGATTTCAGTGTTGGTTTCATCAGACAAGAGAATCTTGTTTCTCATGGTCGGAGTCCTTTAGATGCCTTTTGGCTAACTCCATGCGGGCTGTCATGTGCCTTTTAGTGAGGAGTAACTTCCGTCTGGCCACTCTACCATGAAGGCCTGATTGGTGAAGTGCTGTAGAGATGGTTGTCCATCTGGAAGTTTCGCCCATCTCCACAGAGGAGCTCTGGAGTTCTGTCAGAGTGACCATCAGGTTCTTGGTCACCTCCCTGCTTCCTCTTGAGCCCCCCACAGGCCTGGGCCCAGGGGCTTCAGCCCCCGCATTAATCTGGCCCTGGTAGTGCACTATATAGGAACAGGGGTACCATGTAGGAAGAAGCCCAACACTGCACTCTCAAACAGATTGATTTGATTCCACATGCAAGTAGCAACAGCATTTTATTGATGCTGTCTGACATTTAATTGAGACCAATAAAGACAGATTATCATTGCAACTGTGACTCCCCCAGTTATGGGGGAGAGAATAGGAGACCTACATTAGGCCTATTAATTGAATGGGACTCATACTATGTCAGTGGTTGAGATAATGTAGGATCTTTGCATATCATTGATATGCAAAGCAGGGAGGTTTTGCATAGAATTTGTCATTGCACTTGGGGCCAATAGGGCAAACTTGGCTTCACAACCCATTGGGCAAAAACTGCTTGAATCAATGTTGTTTCCATGTCATTTCAACAACATAATTGAATGTGATGACGTTGAATCAATGTGGAAAACTCATTGGATTTGCAAAAAGTAATCAACGTAAGTTAATTTCCTTTTTTTTAACCTAAATCCAATGACAGGGTGATATTTTTTTTGTTGATTTCACATTGAATTCACGTTGACAACTCAACCAAACTAGACATTAAACTGACGTCTATGCCCAGTGGGAAGGCCTTTAAAAACACAGGAATTAACTTTTTACAAAATGATCTGACGACTAAGAAATGATATAACCAGTGATTCAGGCAATTTCCTGTCAGAACACATTGACTTCAAGGGTCTCACTTTACTAAGGGTTTGCTGTTGCACCTTTGAACATCTTGCACCTGTTCTTTTGAGACGTAAAACAAAGTATCTAAAACATGAAACTGACTTTATTCGGGCACATCTTTCAATATCTCATCTTTCTCTTAATCTATCTCTACTTTTATGTTGAATTCCCTCTGGGAAAATAACAGGTTGGAAAACATATCTTTCAAAGGTTTACCATAGCCATTCAACAACCTTTCATAGCTGTCTGAAGAGCACAGAGAGAATACCTCTAGGGTATAAATGTTCCAAATTCACTGCAGGGCGTGTGGAATAATGACGGTCCAAAGGTATGAGGGTTGAAATGTGGTGGTTGCCACCTCGCTCACCTTCACTAGCTCCTTGGAGAGTAGAGACTGGATATTTGGCTTTCTGTGCCACCCAGTTCCCGGGCCAGGTCCCAGGCTGATGTGGTGTTGAGTCCCAGGTTGTGTAGGTTGTCTTCCAGCTGGTCAGACCATCTGGCTCTAGGCCTTCCTTCCTCTTGGGCATGGTAAGTTAGGGGATGCCTTTAGAGGATGAGGACAGGCTCCAGAGGTGGGTTCAATCTGGCCAGGTGACCAAACAGTCAGAGTCAGTAGCCACCTGCCTTCTCTGAAATGCCACAGAGTGCTGGGTCAGGGGGGTTAGGTGCCAGATGGAAGGAAGGGGAGAGAAAGACAGAACGAGGCTGGGTTGAGAGGGCTAGGTGAATGAGGGAGGGTTAGGTGGTCTAGGGGACTATGGGTACAGTAGAGAGTTGGACAGCAGGGATGATGTCACAGTGAGAAGGCATGGAGACTCAGGGTGCATCCCAAATGGCACCCCATTCCCTATATAGTGTACTACTTTTGACCAGGGCCCATAGAGAATAGGGTGTCATTTGGGATGCACTCAAACCTGAAAGGTGAAAGACTATTCAGCTTCAGACACATCCTGACCTTTATAGTAGACAGAGTGTCACTACCCTTCTTTGTCAGAAAAGTATGGTCCAACTGTGTCAGCCTGTATTTGTGTGTGTGTGTACTGTAACCAAAGGTCATCTCATGAACATCAGCTGAGTCCAGCGATCAAGACATCTACATCTCTACCTCCTGAGAAGAAAAACCCAACAGCATCCCAGTTCATATTGAATCACCGGGGAAGGAATATTTCAAGAACTGAATGTGGAGAGAGAATGGCTCAAGTAGGGCACACATGATTTTTTTTTTCTTCCAAAAACAAACATTTCTTATTGGACATACTATATATGAATTGCATTCTATCTGGCAGGCCGCTCCTACCAGGTGAGGTGGAGAGGATCTGTGTCCACACCACAAACTCTCACTACTGGTGTCCCCCAGTGCTCGGTCCTAGGCCCTCTCCTCTTCTCTCTATACACCAAGTCACTCAGCTCTGTCATATCCTCACATGGTCTCTTCTATCATTGCTATGTGGATGACACTCAACTACTTTTCGCCTTTCCCCTTCTGACACCCAGGTGGCGACACGCATCTCTGCGTGCCTGGCAGATATCGCAACTTGGATGTCAGCCCACCACCTCAAGCTCAACAAGCCGGAGCTGCTCTTCCTCCCGGGGAAGGCCTGCCCTTGTCACACCATGATGGGTTTCACCTGTCTTTGATTGTCTCCACGCACCTCCAGGTGTCACCGGTTTTCCTCATTAGTCCCTGGGTACTTATTCCTGTGTTCCCTCCCTGCTTGTCTGTTGTCAGTTCGTCTTGTTTGTCAAGTCAACCAGCATGTTTTTCCCCATTCTCCTGCTTTTTCCATCTCTCTGTTTTGCTAGTCCCCCCAGTTGTGACCCTTGCCTGTCTGGACTCTGAACCCGCCTGCCTGACCATTCTGCCTGCCCTGACCTCGAGCTTGCCTGCCACTCTGTAGTAACCACTTTTTGGGGTTATTCCATATGTGTTATTTCATAATTTTGATGTCTTCACTATTATTCTACATGTAGAAAATAGTAAAAACAAAAACCCTGGAATGAGTAGGTGTGTCCAAACTTTTGACGTGTACAGTATATATTGAAGTAATAAGGCACAAGTAGGTGTGGTATATGGCCAATATACCACGGCTAAGGGATGTTCTTAGGCACGAAGCATTGCATATTGGTCATATATAACAAACCCCTGAGGTGTCTTATTGCTATTATAAACTGGTTACCAAAGTAATTAAAGCAGTAAAATCAATGTTTTGTCATACCCGTGGTATACGGTCTGATATACCACGGCTGTCAGCTGATATATATATATAACCCTTAGATAAGGGCTTGTTTTCCCAGACCTAGATTAAGCCTTGTCTAAAAACTGCAATCAATGGAAAATCTGTGTCTGGGCACCTAAATGTTGTATTAATAAATGTTATGAGCTGTATTGTCTACGATTCTAAAACTGTCAGAATAGTTTCTCTACTCAGAGCTCCACAGGGATGACGCCATTAACAAATAAGTCTGGAACGTAACCATGAAATCCAAGATCAAGACAATTAGGCAAAAATATGATTAATTAAGGAGAAAAAGTATACAACTGTCATGACTAGACTCAAGGGTAGTAAATAACGTCCATGTTAACTGGTCTCTGATGTACACAGATCAAATGTTTGAGATAATGACTGAATAATCTGTTTTTTCTCCTCTAATACCCTCGTACTTACTAAATAGTGTCTCGTGTTCCCCTCCCTTGAGTAGACCCTGTTCCCTACACATGGTTCTAATGATAGGGGGGCCTGGGTAACCCCATAACCAATCAGGGCCCCCCGTTAGATATATCAAAGGGACCCCCCCCCCCTACAAAAAATTTAATATTGACATCAGTACGCCTAAGAGACGTTGGCACCACCAGAATGCATGTGGAGTTCAGTCAACGTGAATGAATATAAGTCCCAGGCCAATTTGTACCACTCGGTGCCAAAGGAAATGGTTAATCCCTGTCATCAATTCCCCAGCAGAAAAATACACTATAGCCCAATCTGCCATTAAGAAAAATATAGCCCGATTTGTCAATTAGGAACATTATACAAATTACAGGAATGAACTCACTCTGTGGCCCCCTTTCATTTAATTCTCAGCTTCCCTGCTTTTATAATTTCTCTGTGAGAGGGCAGTAATATTGTGATTTATGTGGGAGGACAGCAGCAGAACTGTATTAGTCTGAGAGCATTTTGGCTCAAACACACAGTTCTCTCTCTTTATTAATGAGCTGCTCTATAACAGTCATTTCCTCCCCCATTCATCTGTATTGTTCTAAAACCACCAAGAGAGAGAAGACAGTTGTAGGTGGCTTTACACTCTGTAGTAGCCTATTTTCGAATGAGATCTTAAAATGCTTTCAGATTTGTCTATCTTCAGTGATTACTGGATACTGGGCTGTCAATACTTATAAGACAATAATATATTCCAATTCCTCAACTCTTGTTGAAACATGGAACACAGAACACACAATTGTTCAGAATACATAGGAAGATTGAGTGACTTGGTTCGAAAAGCAGGGTTGGGTCAACTCTATTTCAATTCCAGTCGATTCAGAAAGTAAACTAAATTCCAATTTGAAAAGCATTCGAAGAATTTAACTGAAACCAACCACACTGAAATTGTGAAATCCAATACTTCCCTCAGTTCAACACCATGATCTACAGTAGATCAGGGGTTCCAAAACATTTTCACTCAGGTCAGCCCCAATCCAATGATCACCACCTACTGGAAACATGAATACAGTGCAGCTCATGTCAATAGGCAGCTTCCTATTTACCCCATATCTACGGAATAGTATTAGGGCCAAGTGAAGAGAAAAAAACAACTAAAGAGTGATGAGTGGTGGTACTTGGATAATTCGGGGGGGGGGGGGAGTAGTAATACTTCGAGAATAAAGTGGCAATATTTCTTGAATAACCTCCAAATGTTATTTCGAGAATAAAAGTAGGACAAAATAAACAAATGGCCATCAATCGAATGGTCTAATAACTCAACAGGCGTCACTGCACAGGCACACGCTACATTTCTACCTGGGAACTTCAGACTATACGGAGACATATACTCTTAACGGCCATGGTGAGTTATGAGCACAAACAAACCACTCTCTTGGCACTGTCACCAGCCTCAGCCACTGACTGCGAAGAGCTCTGGGGTTGAGTCCCTGCCGGTCTGCCCTCCGTATTCGCGACAACGTTCTGCCGCATAATTGCAACTATTAGCGACCTTATTCATGGTGCTTTACGAACAGTAAGTAGTATGTGCCCCTTATAGCAACTATCCTTCCAATTAAACGAAATAGTCTGTATGTGTCCCATGTATAGCTGCACTCTAAAATGTGCTATAACACCGCTATTTCGCAGGGCATTATAAACCTATAGCGGCCCACTATATTGAGTATCCTGGTGCCAGCCTTTCTTAAAGTATGGGTCGCGACGTGTCAGAGTATAATTATAATTATTTCATTAATTACTGGAGTTGCACTATGCTCAGTTTGGCAGCTGCGCGAGTGGGTGGAAGATGCCGGTGTGCTTCACGGTTTACCGGAACTTTTTCCGGCAGTTCTCTCGATGATCACTCCGTGACCCACACGCTGCAGTGCTATCGTTCAGATACTGGATTTGTCATCCCTACTTGCCATCGAATGGACTCAAGTTCTGACTGAGCTCAACTGTCACGAAACGCAAATAAACCAATGGAGAGAAACGCATCGCTGTAATACATTTTCAGAAATAACAAGGATCGCCCAAAATCGGTTTTGTGCAGGGAAGTGCTTAGTAATGAGTCTTTCTAAAAATGAACAAATAAAAAACGACAGGTCCTGACCAAACATCCACGGTATGATGGTAAACCCAGGGAGATTTCAGAACAGGGCAGAATGCTTCGGGAAACAGTGCCTCGAGAGTGGAAAAGTAAGTCAGCTAGCAAGGCATTTTATAAACAGGTGATGATAAGCAGAAACAAGGGAGTACTCTCTCTTAGTAGTCGATGTGAGTTTCTCTTTCAAACGATCCCCTTGTACACAGCTAATAGCTAGCTAACGTTATCCAAAGCTAGCTATCTAGTTACTAAAAGTACAAATAATCATTTGTATTCTGAACTGGAATACACTGATTGATGCTAGATGCTTTTCTTTGAGGCAAACACAGTTCTAGGTTGCCCCTCTATAGCAGGAAGCGGTCTCCTGCCTGGCTGAGAAAGCAGTAGATGTTCTGAAAGGGTCTGAGCTGGTCTGAGCAACTGCGACCTGGCCAAGATAAAGCATAGCAGTGTGAGCAGACAACAAAGAGTTACACATGGAGTAAACAATTAACAAGTCAATAACACAGTAGAAAACAAAGGGGGAGTCTATATACAATGTGTGCAAAAGGCATGAGGAGGTAGGCAAATAATTACAATTTTGCAGATTAACACTGGAGTGATGAATGATCAGATGGTCATGTACAGGTAGAGATATTGGTGTGCAAAAGAGCAGAAAAGTAAATAAATAAAAACAGTATGGGGATGAGGTAGGTGAAAACGGGTGGGCTATTTACCAATAGACTATGTACAGCTGCAGCGATCGGTTAGCTGCTCAGATAGCTGATGTTTGAAGTTGGTGAGGGAGATAAAAGTCTCCAACTTCAGCGATTTTGGAGAAGAAAAAAAAAGAGGGGGAGATCGCGAACGTTAGGGCTCCCCAGTATGAAAATGTGATGCAAAGGTTAGGTCACATTCTGAATACTTTTCTATTTTAAAATGTGTACAAGTTTGCTGTACATTGCTGATTTATACATGTGTGGGTATATGGTACCTGTTGGGGATTGAGGGCTTTCTGGGATGTGCTTTGGAATAGGATTGCTGTATATACGTGTTAGCTAGCATGCACCGATGTAATGGTCACTTAAACCCACTGCTAACACAGTTGTTTTCATGCTACAGATTTTACCATCGACAGCCATCAGCATCATTAAGCCCTGCACAACTAACGTGTAGTTTCCTATTTAACAACAGATAGTAAATAATGCTCAACTGGGGTGATTTATTGGAACAAAACAACGCAAGGAGAGGACGATTAACATCTGTTACACTGGCAACCCTGAAGTGGCAAAATTATATCTGCGCTTATAAACCCAGGGTCGTTCCACTACTCCCAAAGAGCGCTTCCTCGCATTAGCTTGCGACTCAATTCACTGGCCAAGCACACGCACGTTCGTGGATGGAAGGTCCGATCAATTCTGACACCAATGTAATGAAACAAGCAGGGAACAGGTCTCGAACCCTCAACCTTGTAGTGCGCTGGACTTCGGGCTATCAACTTGTACCCCAAAAGCATGTTCGAGTGGCAGAGTCAATATCCGCACTTATAAACCCAGGGTTGTTACAGTATTTTGTCTGACAGACGCTTACATGGTCTGACAGACGCTTTAATGACAACTACAATGCATTGTATGACGTCAACATACATGGCGCCACAGAAATAGCTTAGCTTTAGCTCATCATCAGTTCAACATAAAAAACAACATTTTACACACGTGTCCATTGTGTCCATTACAATCTGAATGCATGATTTGTCACCAACTTGAAAACGTGAACGAAACAGTAAATACATTATAAACCATACATACATACGGTGTGCTATACAGCAGAAAGGACAGCACGATATACAGAAAATATCCACATATTTTGATAGGAACGCACACATTGTCAAGGTCCAATTTGTAAGGAAAACAACCATGATGGCAATGCGGGTGTGTCGTGAAAATGTTTGTGCAAGGCCTGTTTTGACTAGAGATGTGCAATGGCCTCATACTTGGGAAACACTATGGAAAGTGCTTGGGCTCTCGTTAAATAGAGAAGTTTGTCAGTAAAGCCTCATAAATAAATGGTCTGCAACCAGTAAAGCCTCATACATAAATTGTCCGCAACAGTGAAATGGGCTACTTCTTATGTGAATTAATGAGGAGGAGGAACAGGCCTCAATTCAAACTGTTGTTAGAAAATACAACTTGTTAGAAAATAATTTGAATTTGACAAGTTGAAACATAGCCTATAGATAATTAGCAGGCAACATGCCTTGGTTTGAGGGCTGCGTCGGTAACTGTCCTGTTGCTTAACAATCACATTTTGGAACAGTGAGATAATTCCGACATCATGGGCATGAAAGAAAACTCAGGCAGGGAAGAAAGTTACATTCTGACCCCTGACCAGACCGCACGCATGTTGATTTTGTCCACCCACACCAGATGCAATCAGGACATGCAGGTTGAAATATCAAAAACTCTGAACCAACTATATTAATTTGGGACAGGTCAAACAACATTAAACATTTATGGCAATTTAGCTAGCTTGCTGTTGCTAGCTAATTTGTCCTGGGATATAAACATTGGGTTATTTTACCTGAAATGCCCAAGGTCCTCTACTCTGACATTTCATCCACAGATAATAGGGTAAAACGAGTTTGTTTCTAGTAATCTCTCCTCCTTCAGGCTTCTTCTTGTTTTTTTGACTTTATATTGTGCTTGGCAACCAATTTTAAGGTGCACTACCAACTGGACTGGAGTGTGGACCTCAGTTCATCTTTCAATTACCCACGTGGGTATATGCTCCTAAAAAACAATGAGATGAGAGGCGGGACTTGCAGCAGGTCAAGCTCGTTGACGGGTGCGAGCACTGTGGATGCAATGTGGGTGCGAGCGGTGTGTTCAGCATGTTTTAACCTCATAGTCAATGCATCACTTCAAATCCAAAGTACTGTAGTACAGTGCTAAAACAACAACAAATTGTCAATGTCCAAATACCTTTAACATGTATTCATTCACTCATGGATGTGAATACTCCCATCCTTGAAGACATCACTGGTAGATGGATAGTAAAACGAGATTCTACGCAAGGCTACAAAACCTGTCAGATCAGTGATTGGTTATATAGCCTATAAAGAAACAATCATCATTGATCTAATAGGCCTATATTTACGTTGCCTTCAGAAAGTATTCATACCCCTTAACCTATTTCACATTTTGTTCTGTTACAGCCAGAATTCAAAATGGATTAAATATATATATATTTTTATACACACAATACATATTGACAAACATGAAAATTAAAATCTTTAATATCTTGAGTCAATAAGTATTCAACCTCTTTATGACAACGTGTAAATAAGTTCAGCTCCCCCGTGTATATAATTGACTTTATTCTAAAGACTTTCTCAATTTTTGTTGTTTATTCTCTAAATATTGCTACTTTTATAAGTACTATACATGAGAAACAAATCATTAAAATACCACCACTATTTACTCTATTCACTTTGCCCTAATACTCTTCCAGACATACTGTATCTGTATTGTAAATAAGAATGTGAAGAAACAAGAAATAAACTACCACAACACATTAGTAGACTGTCAGTACTGTGTGAAAAAAAAGGCACATTCACTCATCTGCCGTAGCAACAGTAACATTTAGGCATAAGAAATGTACAGGTAACTGCCAGAACAAAGGAAACACCAACATAAACTGTCTTAATAGGGGGGAAAAAGAGGAAGGGAAGCGCTGATAAGGTACACACTAGTAGGTTTTGGTAGACAGAAGTTGCTCTTTGGTAAAAGGGGTAAATTCAGAATCAAAAAGGAGGACGAGGACCAAGGCACTCTTCATATAATTAATTAAATGCCTTTATTTGTATGTCATGTGTACTGGAAACAAAGTTTTAAAAAAATCTGACGCGTTTCAGCTGCATGGCCTGCTGACACCACCACAAGCCACCATAACAGTCCTTGGCATATATTCTACAAGTGCCTTGAAAATGCTGTCTCAGGCTCCACTCCAGAATCTCCCATAAATTGGGTTGAGATCTGGTGACAGACACAAACCCCTTTAAATCCACTATGCTCCTTTGAGATCCCGCTTTTAGTCACGGCACTCTCTGCTTCTAGCCATGTTAGCCAAAGTAATAGGCAACTGGACATTTTTAAGCATGCTGGGATGTTAATTGTTTAATTAACTCAGGAACCACACCTGTGTGGAAGTACCTGCTTTCAATATACTTTGTATCCCTTTACTAAAGTGTTTCCTTTAGTTTGGCAGTTACCTCTATAACCGCAGTTGTTATCAACAAAATACACCCTGAAACTGGCAGCACAGTGCAATGGAAAAGGTATGTTTCCTCATCTGCCAGCTCAATCCCAGTATGAAGAGACTCATTATTTTCTACTTTAATTAGTGAAACTAAATCCCCAAGCTGCCACCACACCGTAGCTGATGCCTTCACTTAGTCTAAATCATATGTGGTCCAATACCCTGTGTGTGTGTTTGTGTGTGGCCAGCACTCCAGTACTAAATTGTGACTGGCCCAGGAGGATACCAGAACACGGTTGGTGGGTGACGGTAACTCATCTAAAACCCAGGCTTAGTGTGGGGATCAAATCCCTGCATGATTGAGTGCCTAATTTCATTCACCATGCATGACAGAGCAAGCTTAGAGCACACAGGCAGACATGTGGGGACACACAAACACACAGGTCCGACTCCAACAAGCCAGCAGAGGATGATGGGCTGTATGGGGGGGGGGGGATTCCCTAGAAGCGTACAAAGTACTATGGGAAATTTTCCACGCTAAACCAGGTAACGGGAGAGAGGAAGAAGAGAAATGTGACAACACGACAGTGCCTTGGTGTAGGAAAAGGATGGGAGAGGGAGGTGGGATGAGAGGAATGCCAGGAATTAGCTCAATTCCAATGTTCCCCCTTCTCCCCAAAGTGTGCACTCACACACTCAAGGATTTAGGGGCGAGTGCATTCATTGGATTGGTAAAGACTGAGTATCTGCAATATGTCTCACACCAGTCCAACGCTTTCAATCCCTTGAAGAGGAGTGCTTGAGTGAACAAGTGCACACTTCAGAAAGATGGGGGTGGATGGTGTAATTAGGCTACTCAAGAGATAACTGCTTCAATTTAGCAGGCTGACCATCCGTCCCTGTCCTGGCTTGATGTTGTTATTCCTGACAGCCTTGCCAACTGTAGCTAGGTCCAGGTGGCTAGCGGTCTAGTCTCACACGCCAAACACTTCTTATGTGCTGTGTGCTATTTGCCTGTGGACCAGGTTACATTCAGTCGGACCACCAGACACCTCAGACCACATGGCCAATCTCTCCTCTTCACTTGTCCTTCTGACCACGGGCTGATGAGGAAAACGTCACAATCGCATCACCGAGTCGATGGGAAAATCATTAGGAACCAGCTCAAAATGTGACACCACACTGGAGATTGCATTTGTGGTTGTCCCTGTCAACTCCAGAGGACCGCATGATGAATCCTAGAGTGATCCTGCCAATCAATACCTTCATGGGTGAATGAATTAGAACAATATTACAAAATGCCCCGATCAAAATTCCACTCACTGTCACCCGGTCTGTCCAAGTGAATGGTCTTGGATTCTAGCATAAATCAAACACCCATCCCCATACTTCTGAAGTCACTCGTTTATATCAGACTCTTGGTCCTGTCAGTTCTCTCAGCAGTGAGTGTGGCGCTGAGATGAGGCCCAGACTGCAGATCAGTAGTACTGCAGGCATATAGTCACTGTCTGTGTGACATGATCAAGGGTAAAGACAACACAGCTGTGGCTGGAGGACTCTGTCATATCTAGTTGCACCAGCCCATCTGAACAGGACAGAGCTAGCCTGGTTCCAGACCTGTTTGTGCTTTCTGGGCATCATCACAGCGTGACAATGCCCAAAGGAGTTGGGAAGACGGCACAAACAGATCTGGAACCAAGCCAGGACAGGGCTGATGTGAGATGGTGACAGCTCCGGGCTAAGTCAGCCCACTGCTGTTCTCCCGCTGCCTGGTCTGTGCTGCTCCACTCTTTCCTTTCCACAGCCAACCTTCCTGCTCCACTAACACACAGCAAAGGCCAGACAGGACTGAGGAGCATGATAAATATACAACACAAAATAACAGTTTTTCCTCTTATGCCAATGAACCAGTTACAAAATGTGTAAAATTGCGATTTTATCTGCTTGTGGAGTGTTGACTTCCGTGGCCTTGTGAGGATGGATTCCAACTGGTCCCACACCGACACATTCATGATCTTTGGAAAGGTTCACCATCACTGGTTCAATTTGATCTCCCAGGGAAATCTCAAAACACAATTCAAAGGATGGCCAATCTTCAGAAAGAGATAATCCACATAATGAAACAATCGTCTCCAATTTGCATCAGTGCAGTGACACACTAATAGAAGAGTAACTACCTTTATGATGATGGTATAGTATGATTGGCTATAGTTTGTTTCAGATGACGGCTGAGATAGGTTACATATAAGAATTGGTAAAAACCATGTTAAAAGAGACAAATGGGACTCAATTTTATGCATTTATTCATGTAGTTATTTCACTGATTCAAAGGCTCAAGGCTGGGTCAGCGATTTAATAGCCAAAAATACTCTAGATTTTGTGGTTAATTTCTTTATCATCTGCTTTCTTCACTTGTTCTCTTCATTTTTTTTGGACCATCCTTCCATAAAAATGCCACAACTTTGAAAAGTGCATTTCTTCAAAACTTCTTTTTTTCTCCTTCTTTCCCCATAAAAACATTTCCCCCATCTTCAAGGCTTATGAGGTCACAAATTCGCAAACAAGAAACAACCAACATTTTCCCCCAAAGGTTTTATAACCATCCTGTTCAGACACACAAACAACCTTCTCCTTTTTACACAGCCAGAGAAGAACAAAAAAGATTAAACATAAACTCCCAAACCTTTTGTACAGAGAAATCAAACTAAACAGAGAAAATGTATTTTATATTAGTCCATGTTTTTATCCTCTGAATTCACTCCCTCTCAGGTTTCTGGCATTTTAATGTGGGAGGGGAGGGAGATTCACACAGACCAGGTACAGGTCTGTGTGTCTATTGACATGAATCTCTGTGTGTAGTAAGTAATATCAGTCAGTCAGTCCATCATACCACGCTGCTGGTCGGTCTGTTTCTTTATATGGATTAGGAACCAGTTGTATGTCTAGAGGCCATTTTCCCAACAAGTCACCCAGTAATGTCAATGATGGTGCGTCTGTGTGTCATCAGTTTCAATCTTTCAGAGTAGGCAAGATAAATTGTGTGTATATGTTAAGAGTCTCAGTGTGGGTAGGTCTAAGCCAGTCCGAATCCCTCTGAGCATTCCTGAATGGCCAGCAGCAGCATGTGTCTCAGTTTCTCGTAGCTCTCGTAGGCTGGGAGGTCCAGCTGGTTAAAGCTATATAGGAGAGAAGGAGAGGTTAGGCAGGAATCAACGACAACCAACAATAGATTGGATATTTTCACTCAATACATGAATGCATGGGGTGAATCTCCAGTGTCTCTTCCCCTCAAAACAAGATAACATAAGAGCACTTCCTTACTTCCCATTTTGAGGAGGACATGCAGCCTAGACTAAGGACTTTTTGATGTTGTGTGTACACTTGTGTTATTTACCAGGTGTGAGCTGTGTGGGTGTATATTTCTTTACCAGGTGTGAGCAGTGTGGGTGTATATTTCTTTACCAGGTGTGAGCTGTGTGAGTGTACATTTATTTACCAGGTGTGAGCTGTGTGGGTGTACATTTCTTTACCAGGTGTGAGCTGTGTGGGTGTATATTTCTTTACCAGGTGTGAGCTGTGTGGGTGTATATTTCTTTACCAGGTGTGAGCTGTGTGAGTGTACATTTCTTTACCAGGTGTGAGCTGTGTGAGTGTACATTTCTTTACCAGGTGTGAGCTGTGTGGGTGTATATTTCTTTACCAGGTGTGAGCTGTGTGGGTGTACATTTCTTTACCAGGTGTGAGCTGTGTGGGTGTATATTTCTTTACCAGGTGTGAGCTGTGTGAGTGTACATTTTTTTACCAGGTGTGAGCTGTGTGAGTGTACATTTCTTTACCAGGTGTGAGCTGTGTGGGTGTACATTTCTTTACCAGGTGTGAGCTGTGTGAGTGTACATTTCTTTACCAGGTGTGAGCTGTGTGAGTGTACATTTCTTTACCAGGTGTGAGCTGTGTGGGTGTATATTACTTTACCAGGTGTGAGCTGTGTGGGTGTACATTTCTTTACCAGGTGTGAGCTGTGTGGGTGTACATTTCTTTACCAGGTGTGAGCTGTGTGGGTGTATATTACTTTACCAGGTGTGAGCTGTGTGGGTGTATATTACTTTACCAGGTGTGAGCTGTGTGGGTGTATATTACTTTACCAGGTGTGAGCTGTGTGGGTGTATATTACTTTACCAGGTGTGAGCTGTGTGGGTGTATATTACTTTACCAGGTGTGAGCTGTGTGGGTGTACATTTCTTTACCAGGTGTGAGCTGACGGTAGGCGGTCGGTGGAGCGGTCGTCGCGGTGGATCTGGAACTTCTGTATTCCGTTCATGCCCTCCAGCGCGGCGAAGCCCTGCAGAGGAACCTTGGACGTGCCCGTCACGAACTGCAGGAACTTGGCTCTGTCCGCCTGGTCGAAGGAACGCAGGGCCCGCCAGAACCACTGGATCTGAGGTGAGAAACGGTCAGGGTCACACCTACACTACACAGACCAGTAGCACACAACCAATATTAATGCATAGTATATAATACAACCAATAGACCCATCTGGTATGTGTGACATCATTGGTACTGGGTTGTATTCACCAGGCACTAAACTACAGAAAACAGACTGCAAAAGGGAGGGACTACCTGGAACTTGCGTTTTCTGTTGCTAAATTATACTACATTTTGCTCTTACGAATACGACCCTTGTGTCTATATGTCTCTGTATGCACTTGTATGGAGCTGGACTGGTACTTGGTGTGTGTCTCTACCTGTATGGAGCTGGACTGGTACTTGTGGTACTCTGTGTGTGTCTCTACCTGTATGGAGCTAGACTGGTACTTGGTGTGTGTCTCTACCTGTATGGAGCTGGACTGGTACATGTGGTACTCTGTGTGTGTGTGTCTCGACCTGTATGGAGCTGGACTGGTACTTGGTGTGTCTCTACCTGTATGGAGCTGGACTGGTACATGTGGTACTCGGTGTGTGTCTCTACCTGTATGGAGCTGGACTGGTACTTGGTGTGTGTCTCTACCTGTATGGAGCTGGACTGGTACATGTGGTACTCTGTGTGTGTGTGTGTCTCTACCTGTATGGAGCTGGACTGGTACTTGTGGTACTCGGTGTTGGCCTTGAGGTCGTCTATATCTATAGTGGGCAGGCCAGATATGAGCAGCTCCAGCTCCTGCTCTGTGAAGATGGAGATCAGCCTCTTGGGGATGATCTCGTAGAAACCCTCCAGATAGGCTGACAGCTGCTTACGGATCGCACCTGCAGGAGGAGGAAGAGGGAGTGACCGTGTAGACTAACACACTTAGAAAGCTACCATTTTACACAAGTAGTACTTCACTACAAGATTTGACAACGTATGCGCCTATTTTACAAGGTTAACTCTAATAACTGTATACCATATATAAAATATGTATATTACTAATATGGGTGCTTGACTGGATGTTCACAAATGTACTTTTAAATGCTGGGTATCTGTAAAGCACTTTGTGACGACTGCTGATGCAAAAAGGGCCTTCGAAAGTACATTAGATTGATAAATGTGTCAGGTTTCTATGTGTTGGTGTTGTCTCGGGTTCTCACCAGTCATCTTCATCTGACAGACTAGGTGGACGTACTCCTTTTTGTTCTCCTCGGTGACAATGATGTTGCCTCCGTTAGGCTTCAGGTCCCGCACCTCACACACACCAAACTCCTGGACCTGGAGGGGGGGGAAAGAAACGGGGAGGGAAGGAGAGAGCGAGAGAGGATGGAGAGAGTTCAGCAGAGCCGCCACAGAATTAAATAGAATCTATGAGGGGTTCACTGGCGAAAAGATAAAAAAAAATGTTATTTTTAGTCATGGCTGGCATCTGTTAAGTTATTAAAAATCTGAGACTTGCCTATCTTGAGGCACTCAGTCACATAATTAGCAGTTTTCTGAGTTTTGTTAAAGGGACATTTCCAGAAGTTCAACTTCACATTCATCATGTCCGGCACTACCCCGACCCAACGCATGTGAAAATGGCGAGTTTCTATGTTATGTATAAAAAAAAATCCTATGGCATCTTGTGATTTCAACCAATTAGTTGGCAATGCCTACTCGTAATTGGTTGAAATCACATGATGCACACCAGATGATGCCATTGGGAAAACCTTTTAACACAAAGCACAATTTTCACATGCATTGGGTCGGGTTAGTGCTGGACATGATGAATGTGAAGTTGAACCTTTTGGAAATGTTCCTTTAGTATAAAAAGAGACGAGCGCGCACACACACCGACACACACGAACGTACCTCAGTGCTAAACGTCAGCTCATAGCCCAGAGTGGAGACATCATTCTCCAGCAGGTAGACAAGGCCCTGGAAGAATGGGTAGTCCTCACTCTCCATGTCTGTGTACCTGAGAACAACATAACACCGGCAGCTAAATCAACTACTGAAACACTCCACAAATTAACAAAACATCTCTTGCTACGTACAAGTACATCTCAATGATCTGAACACCGTTTCCCTTAGTGGGACAAAATAAAAAGTGGTATTGAACTGAACAACAGTTCACAGACGAAGGGTTATACTGAGTACATGTCATTGTATCTGCAGCCGAGAGGTAAGGCGCAGGAACCGCGTGTGAAGTAGAGCGTGTGTCCACAGCCCCCCTACCTGACACTCTTGCCCAGGATGTGCTTGTAGAAGCTGCGTGTGAAGTAGCACTCCAGTAGTCGGTTGTCGTAGACGGCCTTGGCCACCACGCGACCTACGAACTTGAAGTAGCTGAGGTGGTTTGGGTTGCAGTGGGACGAGGGGTTAATGGTGTAGGTGACCCTGTCGCCGGGTGAGGTGCGGAACAGGGCGTACATGGCGTTAAACATCTCCCTGGAGATGATCATGTACCACTCTCTCAGCAGACCTCCGGCATCCTGACCCTCCTCTCCTTCAAACACTATGTACCTGGGAGGTGGGGGGGGGGGAATGTAGGTCAGTACACTTGACTGTCATTCTGTCATGTGGAGAAACAGGCAGAGAACAGAGAGAAAGAGAGGGACATGGAAAAAAATGGACAGATGGAGAGAAAGACAGAAACCATAAGAGACAGAGGAAATAAGAGTCCCCCGTTCCTTACAGTCTGTTCTTCATGTCCTCGGGGCTCTTGCGGTGCAGCTCTCTGTAAGAGTCTTCAAAGACGTGGTCCCTCCTGACGTGGACAGCCATGTCCTCCTTCCTCAGACCCTCGTCCAGACGCTCCAGCTCCTGACGGAAGTATCTGGAGGGAGGGAGTGAAATTAGTAAAGAAAGAACCTACAATGTTATCATGAGAGACACGTTCCACCTAAAGGACCAGTGTTCGACCTGGAGCGATCAGGGTTGTGTTCATTAGGGCAAGCAACTGTATTGGAAGTGTTTTGCAACGGAATACAAAATTAGAGCTTGTTTATTGGACAAGTCCAGGATGTCCCTCCCGGTTTAATTCTATTGTCTTCCATTAGGTGCCTAATTAACACTAAAGAAGCCTTCCTTACTTCCGCTTGACGTCAAAGTCGAGGATACGGATGTAATCGACCAGCACAGCGAAGGGTCCGTCGGCCAGGTGGGTGGTGGACTGACGCAGAATCTGGTTAAGCACGGTGCGGTGAGTCTCTGTAGAGGGAATGAAGGAGGGAGAGAGACAAAGGGAGAGAGAAAGAAAGGAAACATGTCAGTCGCATTTTAGGTCTTGAATGATTCAGGCTGAATCTCAACATTTTCCTTGACTCCTCACGTCTCCTCTCCTCGTCACCAAGGAAATCACTTAAGAAAAATATCTGCTTTCCTTTGACATTTTGAGAGTCCGGGAAGGAGAGCGGATGCAAGGGAAATACATGAGTCACCCCCTGCTATACCCTCCCATCGCTACTCACCTGCAAAGCGGAGGAACTTCTGTGTGTCGGGAGGCAGGTTGGAGGAAATGTGCATGGAGGAGGGTTCCCTTGAGAAGAAGGGGTCCAGAGAAGAGGGGGTAGCGGGGGTGAGGGGCGCAGGGGACAGGGGGGGAGGCTCATCTTTGATATGGGACAATTGGCTCTCCCTGGTGTCCCTGACGGGGGGCTTGCTCTCCCTCTCTGTGGCGTGGACCAGGAAGAAGGCCTCCACTGCCGGCTGAAGAACTGAGGGAGAGAGAGAAAGAGGGTGAGTAGACTGCTGAATTCAAGTACCCAAACTCATCCAATAACACTCATTTTCATTTTTAAAAGTCTTATTTTTACCATTTTGTGGCTATTAACAAAACCCAGTTCCAATCGGAACTGTCTCAGGATGGTAAGTTGGTGGTTGAAGATATCCCTCTAGTGGTGTGCGGGCTGTGCTTTGGCAAAGTGGGTGGGGTTATATCCTTCCTGTTTGGCCCTGTCCGGGGGTGTCCTCGGATGGGTCCACAGTGTCTCCTGACCCCTCCTGTCTCAGCCTCCAGTATTTATGCTGCAGTAGTTTATGTGTCGGGGGGCTAGGGTCAGTTTGTTATATCTGGAGTACTTCTCCTGTCCTATTCGGTGTCCTGTGTGAATCTAAGTGTGCGTTCTCTAATTCTCTCCTTCTCTCTCTCGGAGGACCTGAGCCCTAGGACCATGCCCCAGGATTACCTGACATGATGACTCCTTGCTGTCCCCAGTCCACCTGGCCGTGCTGCTGCTCCAGTTTCAACTGTTCTGCCTTCTTATTATTATTATTCGAACATGCTGATCATTTATGAACATTTGAACATCTTGGCCATGTTCTGTTATAATCTCCACCCGGCACAGCCAGAAGAGGACTGGCCACCCCACATAGCCTGGTTCCTCTCTAGGTTTCTTCCTAGGTTTTGGCCTTTCTAGGGAGTTTTTCCTAGCCACCGTGCTTCTACACCTGCATTGCTTGCTGTTTGGGGTTTTAGGCTGGGTTTCTGTACAGCACTTTGAGATATCAGCTGATGTACGAAGGGCTATATAAATAAATTTGATTTGAATGTTTCATTGCCTGAGTGTACAATCAATACCACTACTTCTTATACTTTAAGCACATTGGTTCAGGGAGAGGAACATATAGCACCCAGGAAGGTGTAGTAAAACAGTTTGTGGTTTACTACGGTTAACACATACCCAGAACGGCGTGCTGATCATGTGACTCCTCCAGTTCCTTCAGGCACTCCCCGAGCATGTCCCACAGCTCGTCTAACAGAAGCTGCTCGCTTAGCAGGGGGAGGTCTGGGAGACGCTCCTCTGTCTCGGATTGGCCGTTGCCTTCTTCATCTGCATAAGAGAAGGAAATACAAAGCACACGTTAGACTAACTGAACCATGTCAAATTATACCCATGGTATTTATACCATGGTATTTACCTTATAGTTCGATTGGCTCTGGCTGCATTCCAGGTCCTATTTTTTTAGCAGTTGTGCCGCACATCTCTGACAATGCATCGTTTATCATATGAACATGGGTCCTGAGACGTTAACATCTTCAGGTGTTATGAGATGTAATAATCTGTGCAGTGTGACTGAAATTGAAGACGTCCTGGAACGCACCCACCGTGTGTTGTGGTTAATGGCCCAATGCAGCCATTTTATATCGACATTAAGTACCTTACTGTAATACATTTCCATTCAAATGGGCAAAAATAGTTTTTTAGCATAAGAACTTCCTCAAGCAATAATTTCACTAGGACTGTCTGGGAATGGTCTGAGCGGGAGGGGAAAACCAGCTGTTATTGGCAGAAAGGTCTAGAACTTTTTGTTATTGGCCAATTAACCAATTTACCGCATGGTGGTGACATCACCATAGAAAGACGAAAGTACCGCCCATGCAAACCTGCTGATCAGAAGATCCGGTGTAGATTTTCAACCAGCAACCATCAGGAAGTAACACTGATCAAATGTTCACACACTTTAACAGTGTTCGTTTCTTCAGCCGTTGTACAATATGATGCAAAACACAGGAAAAACTTTACGTGATTAGTGTTGCCGTAGTTTAACGGCAGTCTTACCCAGGGGTGCAAGGTCCTGCTCCAGAGGGGACGGCTGGTCTACATCCATGGGAGACTCATCCCTCTGGGCTGCCTGGGGCTCCGACACTGACCCTACCTCCGACTGGAGAAGAAATGGTAGGGGAAGGGTAGGATGACAAAAGTAAGTGCAGAGAGAGGGAATATTTGGGCAGATGGGAAGAGCGAAAGAGACAGAAATGTGATCAATATAAAATGGCAGACAGTTTACTGGAAAAATGAGTGTACCATGCTGATGCATGATGACATTGACATCCTCATAAACCTGCAGACAGAGGGGGTGACTGGGAGGGGAGCTAGAAGCATGAAGCCATGACAGCTAGCCAATGCAGACCTCATCACATCATACAGTAGAGAAAGCAGGCAGCACCTCCATTCCAGAGCTGGCTTCAAACACTATTTGAAACCTTCCAAATAATTTCAGCATCTGTTCTAGCCTGCCTGGTCATTCCAATACTGAATGCAGTGGATATTTGGCATATCTCCCATCTCAGTCTGTTTTCAGCTTTCATCATGTCAGCGGTATGGAGGTTGTCGGTGTGAGATTGCGGGCTGTACGATGGTACGATGGTGTCAGTAGCAGTGTGTCGGTATCCATGTTTGGAGTAAGATCAATATGCATGGAAATGTAATCGATAGTGTGAGCATATGGTGAGTATGAATGTAAATCAGACCTTGGTTAAAACAGTATTTGCTTTCTTTTAAATACTTCAGCTACACTGAGCGTGCCTGATAGAATGGAACCAATGCTAAAAGTGCAAAAAACACCCATCTGGTACTATTTGAACCCAGGTCTAATGAATAAGCATGTAGTCAGTATGCATCATTTAGTCAATAGCACACAAATGTGTGCTTGTGTGGATCAATAGGCATGTAGTCATGTTTGCTCAGAAGCAGCAGTAGTCGGTCAGTGCGTGCGTTGCGGCCCATCATGCTAACCGTTGCAGCGCTCGCCGTGCCGGGGGCAGGGGGGGCAGCGGCGGGGGCATGGGAGGCAGCCACGGAGGATCCGGCGACAGAGGCGGAAGGCGGGGGTGCCTGCTGGAGGCGGCGTGCCCGCTGCCCCTCTCTCACCATCTGGATGATGGCGTCAGCCTCGGCTTCAAGCTGACGTACCGCTGCCTGGATACTGCTGGCAGAGCCCAGACTGGTGGAGCCTGGACACACAGGAGACCAGTTACATAACACTGACCCAGAGCAGAGAAAATCTAGACTAGAGAAGCTGACATTCCTGATTAAAATCAGGAAAATAACAACCTTGCCAGAGAAAGCTGTCAACCAGTCACGTCTTTTGTGTTTAAAAAAACCCAACTTGTTTCTAATTTAAAACAAAAAATTTTCATATAATTTCTAAAATGAACAGACTGATGACTCTAGCCATTCCTATGAATGATTTTGCCGTGTGTATGTGGGAGCGTGTGTAGTAGTGTACGGTTGTCCTACCTAGTCGTCCGGTCTGCTTGGCCTTCTTGTTGGCGCGGCGCGTGTCCTCTCGGAGTTGGATGATGACCTGCAGAACCCGCAGGAAGAACTTCTGGGTGGATGTCTTCGAGGTCAGGGAGGACATGCAGGGCAGCTGCAGCTCCCGCCCGCCCAGCGTCCGCTTCTGGGCTGCCACGATCACCACGCTCTCCGAGCCGTCGAACCTGCGCCCCCGCCAGCACGCGAGGACGGGCGACAAGGCGAAGTACAGTCATTATACAGAAACAGACCAGTGGTAGAGTAGTAGGCAAAAGTTGTGGCTTAAATGATCAGACAGACGGATTGTCGAGTAAACGAATCGTTACAATTGCCGCCTTGCATTTCTTAACTTTTTGAGCATCTTGACCACGTAAAACTAAAATAAAGATATTCTTTCCGTTTCAAGCCTTGCTTTGTGGTTTTCCTATTTCTTAACACCGTGTGGGTCTCTATTCTCCCACTTGAAAGTGTGTGTCGTATTTAACCAAACCTGAATAGGTCAAGTTGACACTAGGAGAGAACCCGTGATGACTATCCATTAACATGACACTGTAATCTCCAGAGAGCCGTGTCTTTATGAGAGCTAAATGTCAACTTAATCACAAAGCCGCCTCTAAAAGGCTGCTCCAACAGGATACTGTCATTAATACTGTGCATTTAGCCTCAAGATACTGAAATCCTCTACAAGTAATCACTTCAGTCTTCCTTGTCCTACTATGTAGCTACTTGAGTTAATAGACACTTAGCTTAATCTGTGTCTAGCAAACTGGCCTAACTGAAAACCCAACCTCTAAAATGTAAAGTGATGTTTAGTCTAGGAATTAGGACATACCAGTATAGCAATATTTTTTCCAGGGCAAAAATTAAAACACGAAGCAGACCAAACTCTTAGATCGTTTAAAAACCTTCTGTATCTAAAATATTGTGTGCTATAACTTTCAAGTCTGTTTTCCTTAAGACGTTTTGTTCCCTTTACACGATAATAACGAGTATCACGATACTGGTATCACCCCGGCCCTACTAGGAGGGGGCTTAATCTGGGTCCAGAAATGCAGCTGGTACTATTTTGCTCTTTTGCTTCCCCTGCTAGAGTTTACCCCATAACCCCTGGCTATCCCAGAACTTCTCTTCCCCTGCTAGAGTTTACCCCTAACCCCTGGCTATCCCAGAACTTCTCTTCCCCTGCTAGAGTTTACCCCATAACCCCTGGCTATCCCAGAACTTCTCTTCCCCTGCTAGAGTTTACCCCATAACCCCTGGCTATCCCAGAACTTCTCTCTTCCCCTGCTAGAGTTTACCCCATAACCCCTGGCTATCCCAGAACTTCTCTTCCCCTGCTAGAGTTTACCCCATAACCCCTGGCTATCCCAGAACTTCTCTTCCCCTGCTAGAGTTTACCCCATAACCCCTGGCTATCCCAGAACTTCTCTCTTCCCCTGCTGGAGTTTACCCCATAACCCCTGGCTATCCCAGAACTTCTCTTCACCTGCTAGAGTTTACCCCTAACCCCTGACCCCTAGCTATCCCCGAACTTCTCTCTTCACCTGCTAGAGTTTACCCCATAACCCCTGGCTATCCCAGAACTTCTCTTCCCCTGCTAGAGTTTACCCCATAACCCCTGGCTATCCCAGAACTTCTCTCTTCCCCTGCTAGAGTTTACCCCATAACCCCTGGCTATCCCAGAACTTCTCTTCACCTACTAGAGTTTACCCCTAACCCCTGACCCCTAGCTATCCCCGAACTTCTCTCTTCACCTGCTAGAGAGCTTGCCGGCCTTCAGCCTGGCAGAGAGGGAGGTGTCCTCGGCCGGGGCATCAGGTGACTGGGCGTCGGCCCGGGCTCTCCTCTGCTGCTCCAGGTTGTACTCACGCAGCTCAGCCAATAATGTGCCTAGAGGAGAGAGGGGAAGAAGACCACCAGTGATCACCAACCGGTCGACGACAAAGCCTTTGCGTACCAATTTGTTTTGTTTTTTTGTTAAATTTGTTTTGTTTTTTTGTTTCGTGCTGTTGGCTGTAAGTGCAACTAATTCAGTAGCGCCGGGAAGGTAAAGTATTCCAATTTTGAACCATTTCCTCAATCCCCCTCCTCCCAAAAAAGCTCATTATTATGCTCACTCAGCTGTGCCTCACAAGTAATACAACAAATGATCTATTACCAGTGGGCTCATATACCTAGAATTTTGAAATATAATTTCAAAATGGTCTGAGAATAACAACGTTGGCAGGGAAACTCAAGCTTAGCCAATATGCAGTGATAATGTATTGGGCTGATAGCCCACTGCACAAACCTCCTTGATACAGAACTGTTTTTAATAGGTTAATGCTGCATAGGCATAAACTTAAAACAGATTTTTGACTCTACTGGGCATTTCAGTAAAATCTTAAAGTGACAATGAAACAAACGCACCCATTGGTAGTGTCAGCTATCTCAGGCTTTGAATAAAAACACCTTGAACGTGTATTGAGTAGTCTACTGATGCATCTGTTTGCAGTGTGTATCCCAGGTGTCTAGCCCATGAGGCTAGTAGACAGCACGGTGTGTGTGTGTGTGTTTGTACCAATCTGTTTGCAGAGTGTGTATCCCAGGTGTCTAGCCCCACTCAGCAGCAGACGGAGCACAGTGTCTCTGGTGGTTCCATCTCCTCTGGACAGCTGGAGCAGGATGTTGGCTGCATCCTCCAGACCCTCCTCTGAACACGAGTGACTGGTCAGCACCTGGGAAGGGGAAGAGTGTTATTCATTAGGTTCCAAACGGAAGAAAACTGGCTGAAACCGGGAGGAACTTCCTAGGCTCTGGTCAAAAGGAGTGCAGTGTAGGGGGAACACGGTGCCATTTCAGACGCAGCAATGAATTGACCTTTGTGCCTGGGCACCTGAAAGTGACTTGGTGTAAGTTTCCCTAACTGTTACACCAACACATGCATCTAGCCACGTAGAGAGCGATTAGCTTCAGCAGTTAGGGAACCAGTGTTTGTTTTAGTGGTCATTCAGTACCTCGACAGAGAGCTGTAGTTGTTTCTCAGTGAGTCCAGTGGAGGCCAGCTTGGTGTCACTTTCAACACAGAGCACGGTCGCTCTATGCTTCCCTGTCGGGACAAAACACACGCATCAATACTCTCTTCCGCTATGGTGCGTTACCTTGTAGGGCGCACGTAGATAAACATTAACACACCCCTTAGTATTGCTCGATGGGTATTATTTGCTGTGTATTATGTGGGAGCAGCAGCGCTTGTAAGACTAAATTCCCATCTGGGACAATACAGTTGATGTTTTCACATCCCACTCAAATAGAAAGTGATGTCAGTGTATTGCTTGTGAAGATGCTAGTTGTTCTCACCTGTGGCGCTGGCTCCAGTAGTGGTGGGTATAGAGACTATAGCGGTAGAGGTCTGGCCTGTCCCTGAGGACGAGCCCTGCGCTGCAGCCACCACCGAGGCCCCCGACACCACCCCGACGCCTGAGACCACCCCTACAGTGTTCCCCTGAGCAGAGGCGGAGACAGAGCCTGGAGCGGCGGCGGCTGCACCGACGGTGGTGGTCTGCGGTGTTGGGTGTCCGGCGGGGACTTCCGTAGCCTTATTATCGGGCAGGGCGATGGAGATGAGGGAGAGGAGACGCAGTAGCTTCTCGGTTAGCAGGGAGGAGCGTCGTATCACTGGGTGGGACAGCATATTCATCAGCTGGCCCAGAGGAGAAGCCTCTAGGCTGAACTGAGCCCCATCTGCCTCCCCTCCCGCCCCCAGGGGAAGAGTCTTCATGGAGGCCTTGCCTTTCCTCGACACATTCATGTTGTCCAGCTTCACCAGCAGGTCCCAGAAGTCGGTAGAGATGCCAAGGGACTGGGGGGTGATGGCCGCGCCACAGGCGCCCCCACCCAGGGAGTTCTGGGCTGAGGAGGGGGTGTTGGAGGAGGTCTGGGTGGATCTAGAGCCTCCTCCTGCTGTTCCGGTGACGATCGAGGCAGCAGCACACAGACGGGAGTCTAGTTCAGATGTGGAGGAGGAGAGCAGGTCCTTACAGCGCTGCTGGGTGAAGTGACTGGGGAACACCTGGAGATAGATAGGAGAGCAACACATTAGGTTAATGACCTGGACTAACCAAGAGACACACACATTACATTGACAATTCACAATTTCCCCGACATTTTCAAACAAAAGCTCTGGTCAACTGGCAGTTAACCATCAAACACACCATTCATAAATCAGCACAGAGTTTTTGGACCCCCAAGATGAATGACTGACAGACGTGAGCAGTGACGTGTTCACCACCCATCCAGAATACGAAACAGTCTCCTACCTTGGCCAGTTGGATAAGAGTATCCAGTACGTGCCGACAGACCACAGGGGCGGCCTGGGGGTGGATGTGTACGGTCGACCCTCCTCCCCCTGCACACGTCATCCCCGCCGCACCCCCCTGTACCCCTCCTCCCAGGGTCCCCCCGGGCCCTCCTGATGTCCCCCCCGCAGAGTGCCGGTCGGCATGCTTCCGTCCCGACGCCCGCTGGATCTGGAAAATGTTTGTACGGCATCCTAGCGCCGCGTCCATGGAAACGGACAGCCAAGAGAGCTGGGAGGAGCTACGAGACTCTACTCGGTTGAGAAGCTCCAGAGAGGAGGAAGAGAGGGAGGCGGAAGCGGTTGCTGCGGTCGTAGACCCTTTACTCCCTCCGTAACCTCCCTGACCGCCGGCAGTCCGCTTGCCTCTGGCGTCTTCCAGCCGGGTGGTCTCGACACAAACCTCACTCTCGCTGCTGCGCTGCAGGATGGAGAGGAGACTGCGGATGACCCAGCCACGCGTCTGGGAGTGGTAGCACAGGTTGCGGAGCACGCGGTGCAGACGGCTGGTGTTGAGTTTGGGTTCGTCTACGAAGAGGAGGACTAGGAGACAGGACAATGCCTCGTGGTCCAGGAGCAGACGACCCCGCAGACGCAGCAGAGAGTCCACACTGGAACTGGACGGTCTGGGGAGAGGACAGAGGACAGGTTAGATGGGAGCTTGTCATAAGATGTCATACACACACACACTTTAAACAGACTCATCTCTCACAGACTTTATCCCCACACCAGTCCTCGCCCTCTCACCTGCTCTGGTTGGCCCCTCCTCCCATTTGGAAGGTCCCGCCTCTCTGCACGGCAAGGCGGGTGTACTGTACCCCTCGGTTGCCCCCAAGGCGGCTGGTAAACGCAGGTGACCTCAAAATGGCCGACAGGGCCGAGCTGGAACTATGGCCGAACAGCCTCTCGTGCATCAGCTGTCTCTGACGAGCCTGGTGATGTCAAATTGACAAAACATGCAATCATAAAATGACTCCATATATATATATTTCTAATTGTATTTTTTGAAGTTATTCTATGCAAGTTCACTTTTGTTACTTGGTGCTAGTGTAAAGTAAAACGTTTGAATCTTACACTCACCTCCTGCTCCCGGCGCAGCGCGGCTGCCTCGGCGGCGATGTCCGGGGGCATGACAGCCAGCACGCTGTCCTCCATGTCTTCTAGGACGGAGCGCCGCAGCTCCGAGGGGAGGGTCTGGATGAAGGTGACGGGGTCCAGGGGAGTGTCACCTTGCGTGGGCTGCTGGGACAGCTCTCTACGCTGCTGTTCAGCACGTTGTTGGGCCAGGACCTGGGGAGAGGAGAGACCGATGAGAGAGTTCTTTAATTAATGATCCCAATTTTGAAAAAAACGTATTAAGGCTTTAAAGCATTCATTAAGTCTTCCTAAGGCCACACAGAGGCTTCAACAGCTTGAGTATAATGGAAATGTTAGGTGTTAAACCAAGATCACTAAATCTTCCCCTCTACACTACTCATAAACATGTACGCTACATGGCTCAAAGTATGTGGACATCTCATTGCAAAACCATGGGCATTATTACGGAGTTGGTCCCGCCTTTGCTGCTTTAACAGCCTCCACTCTTCTGGGAAGGCTTTCCACTAGATGTTGGAACATTGCTGCGGGGACTTGCTTCCATTCAGCCACAAGAGCCTGGCTTGCGGTCGGCGTTCCAATTCATCCCAAAGGTGTACGATGTGGTTGAGGTCAGGGCTCTGTGCAGGCCAGGCAAGTTCTTCCACACCGATCTTGACAAACCATTTCTGTATGGACATTGCTTTGTGCATGGGTCATTGTCATGCTGAAACAGGAAAGGGCCTTCTCCCAAATGGTTGCCCAAGTTAGAAGCACAGAATCGTCTAGAATGTCATATGCTATAGCATTAAGATTTCCTTTCACTGGAAGTAAGGGGCCTAGCCCGAACCATGAAAAACAGCATCCACCAAACTTTACAGTTGGCACTATGCATTGGGGCAGGTAGTGGGTCTCCTGGCATACCCAAACCCAGATTAGTCCGTCGGACTGCCAGATGGTGAAGCGTGATTTATCACTCCAGAGAACGTGTTTCCACTGCTCCAGAGTTCAATAGCGGTTAGCTTTACACCACTCCAGCTCTAGCTTGGCATTGCGCATGATGATCTTAGGCTTGCTCCTAGACATTTCCACTTCACAATAACAGCACTTACAGTTGACCGGGGCAGCTCTAGCAGGGAAGACATTTGACTAACTTGTTGGATATGACGGTGCCACGTTGAAAGTCACAGTTCTTCAGTATGGTCCATTCTACTGCCAAAGTTAGTCTATGGAGATTCCATGGCTGTGTGCTCGATTTTATAAACCTGTCAGCAATGGATGTGGCTGAAATAGACGAATCCACAAATTTGAAAGGTGTCCACATACTTTTGACCATGGTGTGTATTTAAGCTAAATTTTAAGCCCCACATAGATCATTCACAAGACATAATACATAAAAGGATGATTATAAGGGTGATGTATTTTCGTTCCTCACCTCCTCCTGTATGGCGGGTGGCAGGGCAGCCAGGAACTCAGGGCTGACTTCTGTGACGCCGGGTCCTCCTCCCAGTACGGGGGCAGTGGTGGAGGGGAGGGTGGCGGCGGCAGGGGGGCGTGCTGGGGGTCGGATACCCAGCTGGTTCTGGAGCACCTCGCGACGGATATCCTCTGGAAGAGCTGCCAGGAAGGATGGGTCTACACCCTCTGGTAGACTGATGCCTGGAGGAGGAGGGGGGGGGTGAGTGTAGGGCTCTACTGTGCATGACGTAACACAAGGGTGGCCAACTCTCCCTCTGGAGATCTACGGTGTATGCATGCTTTTGCTCTAACAATCGAAGTCCAATTAAGGTCCTGATGAGCAACAGGTGATTAGAAGAACCGTGTGTTTGCATCGGGTTGGAAAAAATGTGCTTTCTCCAGGAGGAATGCCCACCACTGAGGTAGAGGGGCCAGAGAAACCAGCCAATGAGACTCTTCTTACCTGCCAGTGGGTCCTCATCCTCATTGCTGGTGGATGGGAAGGGCTCTTCCTGGATGGCCTGGGATTGGCTGTCTGCGCTGTCACTCCGGGGCATGGTCTCTCCAGGGGAGGAGACAGAGGTGGAGCTACAGAGGGGCAAAGTATGAGCGAGGGAGACAGAGAGAGCTAGATCACATTAGATCTAAACAGATCACATTGGAATAAGTAATATGTTACAGTAGTAGCTCCATCTTGCCCATTGATAGGTTAGGTATAATTTTGTTCATGTTTGATATACACCTATCCAAATATTTTACATCTAGAGAAGTGCCTATAGGAGCTAGGGTTTGAATTTGGAACGTATCGTTAGTATTGTCCGCCAAGACCCTCACCCTGACTCCCCGTCTGTCTGCCTGGCCGTCAGCCCGCCGTCTCCACTCCCTGACAGCTCCTGTGGCAGATGGACAGCCTGGGTGGGGTTGGGGACAGGCTCTTCCTGCGTGGCAGAAATGGGGCTACTGGTATCCATGGGAGACCCTTCCAGTAGTGACAAGCCCACCGCTGCAGGCTCAGCGGTTTCCACGATGTCTGGACTCAGGGAGGCTGGGCGGAGAAGATCGGGGAGAGGAGAAGAATGAGTGAAAGAAGTGGGGAGGAAAATATGGGAGAAGAGGGGAAGAGAGAGAAGAAAAATGGTCAGTTAATACACTAAACAAGTCTGACGGAAAAAAAGTGGTTGCATGAACACATATGCTCCGTTGCAAAATCTACACTAGCACGACACTTTGAAGCAATGTGTCGTTAGCCATGATTAGGGCTTTGGCAGTCATGACATTTTGTCAGCCTGTGATTGTCAAGCAAATAACTGCCCGTCTCACAGTAATTGACCGTCAATTAACAAACCCATTTACCATCTCCTGGCTTCCATGCATAGCCTACAAGTCACAAATGCAAAACCTTTGGAACATCTACATTTGATAAAGTCTAATAAATCCATGTAATATAGCCTACACCGTCACAATAAATCAATTATCTATTTTAGACGGGTCTAAAGAAGCATGATATGAAGAAAATGTAGTCCATTTCAGAAGAACAGAATAGCATACACTGAGTTGTCCTTATGTTAGGCCCTGATCTGGCTGTGCCAAATGGCTGTGGGCTACACGAGTTCATTTAGCAGACAAGATTTGCTTCGAATTCTGTGGCATTTTATAGTATGAAGAACACAACTGAATAAAATAGAAAGTATATTTTCTCCAAACGATGAAGTGCGTTGAGCTGTTAAAATTAACAAAGAAACAGCTTATCCTATATGCTTCATTTAGAGTTAATTATGCAACTTTGGTTGTGATACAAACATTGGACTGTGTGTTTTGATTTTTAATCCATTCTCAGGCTTCATGATCCGACTAATGATGATTATTATTTTTACCCCCTTTTCTCCCCAATTTCGTAGTATCCAATTGTTTAGTAGCTACTATTCTTGACTCATCGCTACAACTCCCGTATGGGCTCGGGAGAGATGAAGGTTGAAAGTCATGCGTCCTCCGATACACAACCCAACCAAGCCGCACTGCTTCTTAACACAGTGCCATCCAACCGGAAGCCAGCCGCACCAATGTGTCGGAGGAAACACCGTGCACCTGGCAACCTTGGTTAGCGCAAACTGTGCCCGGCCCGCCACAGGAGTCGCTTGTGCGCGATGAGACAAGGATTTCCCTACCGGCCAAACCCTCCCTAAACCGGACGACGCTAGGCCAATTGTGCGTCTCCCCACGGACCTCCTGGTCGCGGCCGGTTATGACAGAGCCCGGGCGCGAACCCAGAGTCTCTGGTGGCACAGCTGGTGCTGCAGTACAGTGCCCTTAACCACTGCGCCACCCGGGAGGCCCCAAATGATTATTTATTAAAGAAATGAAAGGCATGAGCTCTGCTTAGTTTTTTGCTTAGGCTGCACACACTTCACCAGTCTCATTCACAATTTGACAAGCACTTGAGATAATGCCTCAAATTTCCCGGCGGCATCCCCTTTGTGTGGCGGTAATGCCCTCTAAAAAAATCCATGCCTTTTGCTGCCAGTGGCCATTGGGCTGAATGAAGATAATAATTATAATTCCCCTCTCCCGGCTGCATGCCCTGAAGCACTGCTCACTCACATGGCTCAATTATCATTAGCCAATGTCCGTCACATGATCCGGTCTTTCTCACAGGCTACAAGTGAAGACAGACATCGTGGATGCAACTGCGTGTGTCCTTATCCAATTCCGTGGTGCATATTGAAGTTATTGAAAGAACTGTCCACAGTTCTTTGTCAGCCAACAAGATGAATACGCCTAACAAACAGCAAAAGCACTAGCCTATGTCAATCTACTATCCCCCATCGTACAAAAGTTTACCTATTCTATTTTTTTGAGAAATAAACATTCCAAAAAGTTATACACTAATATTGTCACCCATCAGACTATTCTTGATTAACCTTGTCTTTACATATTATAAATAATATAAGTGTGAAATTTGAATGGACCATTATAATGCACCCGTCTTGAAACTGGCAGAGGGAAAAAATACATATGCACTTAAAGGGATGGAAGACTATTTTCCTGTGGTTTATTTTCATGCCAGCCAGGTAGGCTATACTCCTGTTGTAAAGAGAAGCAATGTGTTTAATATTAGGAAAGTTGGGAAATAAATATAGTATGGCTAGCCTATAGAAAGCTGATGGGATCCTCTTTTTAAAAGAGGCCATCACTCAGTTTTTTCACATAATTGCATAGCCTATAGAAATGTTGCACAACATGAGCTTGTGGGCTCTCATGAAGTGTTTGATTCGATTTTCCATTTAATTTGCATTCATGTCAGAGTGATTAGAGGGACAATAGAGTGCTGGCAGTTATCAAGTTTGGTAGGCTAATAATGACCATCAGCAGCATCAGAGCTTGGAGAAGCCTAATTACTGTGACTAACTGGTCACTTGGAATTTGACCGCCGTCATAACTCGTGACCGCCGGTGTGGCGGTAATACGGTCACCGTAACAACGCTAGCCATTATGGCTATATTTAAAAGGAGACAGCTTAGTCAACAACATCACTGCAGCTACATGTGTGCCCTTACTGCTCATCAGTCACTCTGTGAAAGAGCTACCCTGGTGCCCTGGATGGATGAGACCAACGGAATGGTCTCAAATGTGCAAACTCCACCAACCGGTGCGCTGGGAAAGCAAAAACGAACACACTTCTTAAAGTTTCAAAGTTAGTCTACCTTCCCTGCCTCCATCCATCACTCCTCCTCTCTCACCGATAGTGGGCACCGGGGACATTTCCATCTGTGACGCCTCCACTTCGCAGGTCGGCCCATCGGATGCCGCCGCAAGGGCAGGAAGACCGGCCCCTGCCAGGGCGGCCAGTGAATTGGCATGCGACTCGGCCAGGAGCAGGTCTGCGATTGGCTGGTGGACCTGCTGGCTGATGGCAGTCTCTAGGGAAACCAGGGCCTGTTCGTGGGGGGCGGGGGTTGTGGGGGTGACCTCTCCTGAGGGGGGAGCGGTGAGGAAACCATCCGAGACCCGAGGGGGGTCCAGACACGACACACCACTGCCCTGTGCCTCACCTTCTGAGTCAGGGGGGGGACAGAACAGAGAGAAGTTAGAGTTTGGGAGACCTAGGTTCACTTGATCTCCCTCTGATGGAACAACACACAGGAGGGATGAGTCAAACTAACTCAATAGTGAGCTATAGGTTCACCACTACAGTAGTTACATATAAAGTACAGAAACAGGTCCTACAGGTGTGCTAGTATTGGAATAGATTAAATAAGGGAAACTGACTGGGGGAACCAAGGAGAAGTTTGGGGAGCACCGAGTTCGAGGGGTACAATGCTATCAATCCAAAGCTTATTTTTTCCTGGGTGAGATTGCTGAGAGTTGGGCAGCACTGAGGAAGGCAGTAAGTTGTATAGTTATCTCCCGTACGGGGCGCACTATCCTGATCCCCAACAACAACACAACTTACTACCTCACCACAGCACAGCCACAGAAGGGTATGGGTTCCACATGCACGGTGTTTCGTATAACACACACACAGAAGCACATTAGGTTGCATAGCAACATCATGGTGTAGCTCACTTGGTAGAGTAAGGCACTTGCAACGCCAGTGTTGTGGGTTCGAATCCTACGGGGGACCAGTATGAAAATGTATGCACTCACTACTGTAAGTAGCTCTAGATAAGAGCGTCTGTTAAATGACTAAAATGTAAATGTAACTACATTCTCAGTAACATCCCCCCCCCCCCCCAAGTATTAGTTGCAGAGTAAATGTCCAAGCCAAGTTGTCAGTCCCGTGGTTTCCATGGTAATAGGGTCGTCTTGGCGTTGCCGTGGGAAAGACAGTAGACTGTATAGTTATCTCCCAGATCTGGTGTGATCCTAAAACTATACAAACTACTACCTCAACCCACAGCACGCTACGCTGTGTCCGTCTGTCTGTCTGCTGGCTTCAAGAGGGTCCAGACAGAGGACACTTAGTGGGCCAGAGTCCAATCAAACATGCACAGAAAAAAGACAGAAAAAGTGAACAGGAAAGAAAGGATTCACTTTCGCAAAAGGGTTAAAAGTTCACCTCAATCCGGTAAAAGCACTTGCACTCTTACAAAGAAATTATACTTAGTATAGTGTTCGCATTTAAAAACAAGGTGCCAGTACCAGCAGTGGTCTCTCCAGCCGCACCATTGACCGTCCCCAGTCCCGAGCCCTGTAGACTCTGCTCCCTGGCTTCCTCTCCTCCTGTCCTTCTGTCGTTCTGCTTAGCCTCCTCCTCCTCCGCCAGCTGGCGTCTTTTCTTCTCCCTCCTCTCCTCCAGCTCCTCATCTCTCAGGGTCTCCAAGTGTTGCAGGATAGGAACCTTCACCACTGGGAATGAGAGAGATGGGGTTAGAGGGATGGGCTGGGGTGTACACTGTGTGTGCATCTACAAGTCTTCATGAGTAACTGTATGAATCAGCAACAATGTGAGAATCACGGAAAATCATTTTCTCAGTAGTCCAACACCAGACTTGTAGAATACTGTCGTACCTGCTACACAGTCGTGCATGCTCTCAGCGTCCAGTACTTTACACTCATCAGTCCATCGGGTTAAGGCAGTGGGGATACTGGACAGAGTGCCTGGAAAGATACATATTTGAGATGAATTCAACATAATTCAATCAAAGCTTGGGCTCCCAGCACAGACTAAGCACCTAGGGACAGTTTCCAATAGATTCAGCCTTGTTCTGGACTCCTACTCCAATGACAGTATTTCTTAGTCCAGAACTAGAGCTAACTTGGGTCTGGTAAAGAGGCCCATATAGTAGACTGGACTGGTGGACAGCGAGTGTCATACCTGCTTGTCCTCCGGTGCTGCTCTGCTCGTGGAAGAAGTCGTCGAGCAGCTCGTCGTCGGAGCGGGCGATGATGTGCACGTCCTCGTTGCCCACCAGGAGACGTGCGCGGCCGCGGGACTGCAGGGGCAGAGAGCTGGACAGCTGCAGGATGTCTGCTGCAGCACTGGGACCTAGCAGTCTGGAGGGGAGGAGAGAGAAGGCACATACACATTTAATATACAGCAGTTGATCGTCTTACACCACTGATACATAAAAACTCAACACACTTAAATCATATTCTCTTCTAACGCACCGACATGAACAAACACTTTCAGAACCTATGACCGTAGAAATGTATACACGAGTACAGCAACTATAATCAATACTTTGTTTTTGAGGCACGATTGATTTAGCATTTGGGAGACTATTCCATTGGTTCCTTTGTACGTACAAAATCAAAAGCTGCTTAAAATGTTTGACAGAATCTGACCCATGACCTAGGGAAAGTCCCATTCATTCATTGTAGCGTCTCCATCTCACCTCTGCAGGATGAGTGGAGGGTTGGGCTGTCTGTTCCCGGGGTAGTGGACGTGTATCGTGTGGCCCGTGTTGGCGGTGAGCTGGCGTAGCGTTCTCTGGCTACGACCCATGCCCTGCGCCAGGCGGTTGTTGGTGCCAGCTCCGCCCAGCGTTAGGGAGCCGTGGTCAGCGTGACGCACCATCAGGGGGTGAGAGCTGGGAATGTTGCCTGGGGAGGGAGGGATGTCAGCTGATGGGAACACGATAAACAGAGAGAACAGTTGCAGACATTAGGGGGAAACGTAGTGACACAACCCCGTCATTCTACATACTGCTATATGGCTATTATAATATAGGCTACGTAGCTATTCGTAAATCTATGTCTTTAGTGTTAGTTGTTCATTAGGATTTTTTTTTTTAAAGTGACAACCTACTTTTAGAAATCAGGGCCCGTATTCATAAAGCGTCTTAGAGTAGGGGTGCCAATCCGGGATCAGTTCGGTCTTTTAGATCATGAATATATGGACAGGGGGAGCTGATCCTAAATCAGCACTCCTACCCTTGAGACGCTTTATAAATATATGGGCCCAGTTCAATAACATAGATTTAGAAGGCAGCTTCTATCTATACATTCAAAACAAAGACTATGAAAAACAAAGAGGAATAAAAACACCAATATGACTCACCGGTGGTGGAGAACATGTTGTCAAACTCTATGATGAGGTCATCGTCGCGGTCAAACCTCTCGAAGCGAATGTGTGGTGCCGCGTTGATGTCTGGGAAATCTTCATCCAGCTCCATCTCCGAACCTTCATCATCGTCATCCTCATCTCCTTCTTCATCGTCCTGAGAAACAGAACATGGCATATTTAGACTATTTTTTCTTTCTTTACACTTGGTTATTTTTTCCATTACAAAACTAATTTTAAAGTTAGTAAATGGATACCATTCGAATGTGACCAAGCCGGTTCGAACCCAGGTGTCCTGTATAATAGCCCGCTAAGCCGGAGCCAATGCAAATCCTCACGACTAAGACAAGGTAATTGAACACAAAAAAAAACACTCCTTCCAGAGTCTTCAAACTCTTCACCTGATCCTCCTCCTCTTCCTCTTCTTCCTCCTCCTCTTCGTCCTGGCTGTCTTCTTCATCGTTGCTGCCACTGGAGTCCTCCTCCTGCGTGTGCTCCTCATCCTCAGGCTCCAGGATGTTCATAGAATCTACGGTAGGAGAAGACAGAGGGGACAGTGAGCGAGACCAAACCATCCAACACACTTGAACTCTTTTCACCCTAATAACCCTATTTAACTAAATAAAACAAATGAAATAGATATTTCATGTATTTTTTACGACAGAGCCACGCCAAGCTGTACTGTGCTGGCTAGGTTACGCATACACCATAATTGTCAGAACCATGTTGGAGAGGATAATGTGAAAATAAAATATCAGAACCAGCACTTACCTTCTCGGTTGGCCTGTAGAGTAGAAGCCTGACTGATATTGGAGGGCGCCTCATCCATCAACACGTCCTCTTGTGATTCATCCTCACCACGTCCCACTGAGTTACAGAGCAAACAACCAATCAGAAACAAGATGTACTGCATGTGCCCGCCCCTTTCTTCTACACCATCCCATTTCACTCTGATGAGTCCAGTGGTGTATTCAGACAGGTGAAACATTAAAGTAACATTTGTTTTCAAAGTTTATATTCTGTTAACTCGTACCCAATTTTTTTTATTGACTCCTATACTCATGTGGCCAAAGCGTAAATCCGAGAAAAAAACACTAACAAAACCCAACTAAAACTTCTCTCAAATGATTGCCATTTCCCCCTAGAGGATGAGATCATCCTCCTGAGGATAATGAGCTGGCTGGTCAGTGGTCTACAAGAATTCATTTTAAAAAAATGAATAAATCTGTCACATTTAATAGAAATCTGGAAAGACATTTCCTTTTAGAATGTTGCAGATAGAGATTTAATAGAGGTGAAATGAGACCCCAATTCTGTTCTAGAAAATGCTTTTCTAATTGAACGGTTTGTAACGTTTTACCCTTTTCAACAGACGCCTGGATTCCAGACGCCCTGCTTACCGATAATGGAGCTATTGACGGCGCCAGCGTCTCTCTCCAACAGCTCGTCTATCAGATCCACCAGCTCGTTCTCCACCTGCATGGCCGTTGTGCTGAGCACCTCCGGCTGACCAGCGATGACTGCCGTGTCTCCCTCCGTCTCTCCGTCCATCAGGTCACTGTCTGTCCCCTGGACCCTGTGACTGCCCTCCACCAGAGTCCCCTCAGCCTCACCAGAGTCACCTGCAAAGAAAATGTATTCAGTGAGATGAACAGTAAGCCAAGAACAGTCTAAATGTGAGTTTCCTATATCCCTGTGGTTCTGGGGAGCATGTGGGTGTCTGTGTGTAGTGTGTACATATTTGTTACTACATGTGTGTATGTCTACTGTATGTATGTGTTTGAGTGCAAACATGTGTGTGTGCGCGCATCACCTGTGGTACCTTGTGTGTTGCTATTGGAGTCCCTGGCGGCTCCCACAGTGTCGTGCTCAGCCTTGTTCTTGCTGGATCCCCCCTTCCCTCCAAACAGGCTGCTGGGCTGGTTGACGATGCGGGACAGAGTCTCTAAGGGCTTCAGAGCTGCATTCACTGTGTTTGCCATGTTGGGACTGAGATAACAAGTCAATGGTGAGAAAAACATTTCCTTTTTATTTATTTTACCCCTTTTTTCTCCCCAATTTTGTGGTATCCAATTGGTAGTAGTTACAGTCTTGTCTCATCGCTGCAACTCCCACACAGACTCGGGAGAGGTGAAGGTCGAGAGCCATGCGTCCTCTGAAACACAACCCAACCAAGCCGCACTGTTTCTTGACACAATGCACATCCAACCCGGAAGCCAGCCGCACCAATGTGTCGGTGGAAACACCATACACCTGGCAACCTGGTCAGCGTGCACTGCGCCCGGCCCGCCACAGGAGTCGCTAGTGCGCGATGAGACAAAAATATCCCTACCGGCCAAATCCTCCCTAACCCGTACGACCCTGGCCAATTGTGCAGCCGGATGCGGCCGGCTGCGACTGAGCCTGGGCTCAAACCCAGAATCTCTTGTGGCACAGCAAGCCTTAGACCACTGCGCCACCCGGGAAACCGAGAAAAACATTCTCAATGGAAGGAAAAGATAAGGAGACATTCAGCGATTTGACCACAAGATAGTTGAGAAAATATGAAATCTATGCAAATTTAAGCAATGCGACGTCACAATAACCAATTGGGGGGGGGGGACAAGACAAGCTACCAGTCAACATGCTGTTTTGCATGCTGTTTGGAACACCCACAGGGGAAGATTTCCCTGATGCCTTACTATAAAGTAGTAAGCAATATGAATCCTCTAAGAGGGTGAGTAAGGGGTTTGAGAGGATCAGTGGTGTGTGTGTGTGTGTGTGTACCTGGACAGATCGAGGCTGTGTGGTACTCTAGCCAGGTCGTTAACCAGTCCTTTCTTGAGGAAGAGGCGTATGATGTTGTTCATGCCGTTGTGCTGCGTCTTGGCTGCTGACGTGCTGTAGAAGCTAGAGGTGGACGGACACGACTCCATGATGGTGCTGATGATGCACATCACCGCCTGGAGCCTGGGGGGAGAGAGAGAAAAATGGGGAGTTTTCAGTGAAGCCTAGGCACACAGGGACAGATAAAATGCACAACGAATGCACTATGAATCTGTCCATTAGTCAAATACATTATCAATTTCAACTTTTGACACGCATCAAAATGACAAATAACAGATGGTAAATAATAAACTCAGCAAAAAAAGAAACGTCCCCTTTTCAGGACCGTCTTTTAAGGATAATTCGTAAAAATCCAAATAACTTCACAGACCTTCATTATAAAAAGGGTTTAAACACTGTTTCCTATGCTTGTTCAATGAACCATAAACAATTAATGAACATGCACCTGTGAAATGGTCGTTAAGACACTAACAGGTTACAGACGGTAGGCAATTAAGGTCACAGTTATGAAAATTTAGGACACTAGAGGCCTTTCTACTGACTATGAAAAACACCAAAGGAAAGATGCCCAGGGTCCCTGCTCATCTCCGTGGAGGGATGAGGACTGCAGATGTGGCCAGGGCAATAAATTGCAATGTCAGTACTGTGAGACGCCTAAGACAGCACTACAGGGCGGACAGTGGCAGACCACGTGTAACAACACCTGCACAGGAGCGGTACATCCGAACATCACACCTGCGGGACAGGTACAGAATGGCAGCAACAACTGACCGAGTTACACCAGGAACGCACAACCCCTACATCAGTGCCCAGACTGTCCGCAATAGGCTGAGAGAGGCTGAACTGAGGGCTTGTAGGCCTGTTGTAAGGCAGGTCCTCGCCAGACATCACCGGCAACAACGTCACCTATGGGCACAAACCCACTGTCGCTGGACCAGACAAGACTGGCAAAAAGTGCTTTTCACTGACGAGTCGCTGTTTTGTCTCACCAGGGGTGACGGTCGGATTCGCGTTTATAGTCGAAGGAATGAGCGTTACACCGAGGCCTGGAGCGGGATCGAGTATGAGGTGGAGGGCCCGTCATGGCCTGGGGCGGTGTGTCACAGCACCATCGGACTGAGCTTGTTGTCATTGCAGGCAATCTCAACACTATGCGTTACAGGGAAGACATTCTCCTCCCTCATTTGGTACCCTTCCTGCAGGCTCATCCTGACATGACCCTCCAGCATGACAATGCCACTAGCCATACTGCTTGTTCTGTGCGTGATTTCCTGCAAGACAGGAATGTCAGTGTTCTGCCATGGCCAGCGAAGAGCCCGGATCTCAATCCCATTGAGCACGTCTGGGACCTGTTGGATCGGAGGGTGAGGGCTAGGGCCATTCCCCCAGAAATGTCCAGGAAATTGCACGTGCCTTGGTGGAAGAGTGGGGTAACATCTCACAGCAAGAACTGGCAAATCTGGTGCAGTCCATGAGGAGGGGATTTAATGCAGCTGGTGGCCACACCAGACACTGACTGTTATTTGTGATTTTAACCCCTCCCCCGCTTTGTTCAGGGACACCTTATTCCATTTCTGTTAGCCACATGTCTGTGGAACTTGTTCAGTTTATGTCTCAGTTGTTGAATCTTGTTATGTTCATACAAATATTTATACATGCTGAAAATAAACGCAGTTGACAGGGAGAGGACCTTTTTTTGACGAGTTTATGAGCCCCATGGAAAAAAACATTGGCTTAATTGTTTTGAGACAATTATGATCTCTCTGCCCTGCCCAGCCCACTCCCTCACCTGGCGTGTTTCTCCGTGCCCTCTGCCATGGCCAGCGCCCGGCTGAGTGCGGCCTTCACCTCATTGACCAGGGCCACCTGTGCATCGGTGCCTGTGCCAGCGGCTGCCAGGCTGGCCAGGAAGAGGCGTGCCAGGGCTGGGGTGTCCTTGTCCTCAGAGCTCTGTGTGTGGGGCAACAGGTGGTCCAGCACGAAGGCTAATACACTGCAGTCCTGTAGGGGGAGAGAGACAGAGAGAGCAAGAAGGGAGTCAGGGCAACAAGTCTTATACTCAACATATTACAAATATAGAGCAGTACAGTCATGTAGCAGGGGAAGATATGGACCCCTGGGTGAGGAGAGGACTGGTGCAATGTATTGTACATACCTCTACAGAAATTAAATACATATACAGCACACAGAGAGAGGACTAGAGTCAGGTCAAATAGAAACAACACATTCCACATTTTCTCTAATGGAGGTTGGAGTAGTGGCTATGGCAATACAGGGAGGGGAAGAGAAAAACAGTTTGTTTGTCAACATCGTGTTTAAACTCCTCAAATCCTTCGAGCCCTTGAGGCAAATTGTGCCAAATGTATTACAGTAGTAAAACTCTACATAGATTGTGAAAGCTGGACGTTTTGCCCAGTCCAGGTAGAACACCCCTACCTCCTTGATGAGCTCAGACTGTCCGGCCGTGTAGCAGTAGGATGCTATGAGGGTGGCGATGCCCACGTAGGACCTGACCAGCTCTGCCAGGAGACGCAGGATGGTGGAGGTGGGCATCAGGGGCTTGGAGGCCTTAGCCTTGGCCCCCTTACCCTCCTCTGAGCTGGCTCCCTTCTCCCCCTCCACCTCCTTCTTCTCCTCACGCATCTCCTCTGGAGTAGAGGCTGAGGTGGTGGGGAGAGAGGGTGGGAGATGGAGGGAGTGGAAAAGAGAGGAGAGTTAGGATCGAGCAGGGGGAGAGAGGTGTCTAGGAATGTTACAACATTGATGGGGCAATTGTGACAAATCTCGATTTTTTTGTTTAAATACACTATATTAGCATCATACAAATTGACCAAACTAAGGAAAGAAGTGTATTGTAAAAGTACCAGTGGAGGCTGGAGGTGAGGAGGAGGGAGGGAGGGTCTCACCTTCTCCCTGGGGTGTTCCAGACTGAGAGGAATCAGCTACCGCTCCATCTGCAGAAAACACCTGGGGCTGAGAGACAGGAGGGGGAGAAAATATGACCTACAATATATCTAGACCAATACAGCAGCTTTCAAAACATACATATCAATGTTTTGATTCAAGACACTCGCACTCCTGGGTCCGGTTCAAGAAGAGAAACATTTTGAAATGGAGAGGTTTCACCTGAACTTGTCCAACAAGAACACAGAGTCCTGCATCGGATCGGACCGGACCCCCCCCCCCCAGAAAAAAAAATTCAGCTTGTGGGTGGAATGAAAACATTTCTCGCGGTTCAAAACAATTATATTGCGGCTCAGAAACGTTTCAAAAATAATATATTTCTTCAAAACCAGCAACTTGAATTGTGTTCTGAAGAGAGTGGAGCAGGGAATTGTCCCTTAGTAGGCCCATTTGTGTAGTGCTGAAACACTCCTAATTTGTCAGAGTGCAGAGTGTACCTTGTTATCTTCCGCCACATAACAATACGTTGCCAAGTTCATTTTCCCTGAGTCCATAGTGCACGCGAAAATGGCTTGCTTTACCTTTTTTTGGGGGCGGGAGATGCACTTGATTCAGCAGCCCTAGTGCTGGGAAGGCAAAGTGGTTGCATTTTTATCCATTTCATGTGTCTGAAGGCAGAACTCCGCCTACCCAGCAGGCCCAGAGAGCAAATCAAGTGCACCTATAGGCCTACCGCTGGCCTATCATAAAGCTCAGATCACCGTGTCTGCACAGTTTCCCAGAACCATAGAATAAAACCAAGCCTTGAACACGCAGCAGAGTTTGTATTGAGAGATGTCAAAACTTGTAAAACCTTGACTAGACTCAAAGAATACAGCAAAGAGCTGCTGTTTTGATGTGTAGCCTAAGTTTGTGTTTATGTTGTTATTCAGCACTGTCAACACTTTGTTCAACAGTTTTATAAGCCATAAAATGCACCGTCGCTCCTTCCAGTCACACTACAACCAGCACTGCAGCCGCAATCAACGAGTACAGCAAAGACTGTCAATAAACTTGCGTTGTTATTATTAGCGGCTTGTGTCTTTTTAAATATCGAGGAATATTTCACTTACTCTGGTCATAGGAGTAACAACATGAATTGGTGCATGAGGCTGAAATAATGCTGTGCGACTTAAGTTTCGTTATTAACTGGAAGACTGTGTCCCCTTTTCTCAGTGGAGAGAGGGGGATGGTGAGTCTGGGAAGATGCAGCCTCACCACTGCTCTCTCCTTCCCCTCAGACTGACCATCAGATGCAGGCCATCAGTCCAGAAAAAAAAAAAAAGGTTCTCACTTAGCTGTGCCTAACTATTAACAGTGTGATCATATATATTTAAAAAATATATAATATCAAAACGGTCTGAGAAGAACAACGTTGGCAGGGAAACTCAAGCATAGCCAATGCTATGCTGTGATAACGTACAAACCTCTTTGCTACAGAACTTTTTTTATTTAGTTAATGTTGCATAGGCTATGTTTTTGAAATTATGTTAAAAAATAAATAAATCTGAGCAGTAGATCTCGGCTTGCATTTTGACATGGACTCAAAGTTGTGATTAGTCCAGTTTGTCAAAGTTTGAGTTGCCTACTAAATAAAAGAAGGCTCCCGGGTGGCACTGCATCTCAGTGCTAGAGGAGTCACGACAGACCCTGGTTCGATTCCAGGCTGTATCACAACCGGCCGTGATTGGGAGTCCATAGGGCAGCGCACAGTTGGCCCGGCGTAAATAAGAATGTGGGGCGGCAGGGTAGCCTAGTGGTTAGAGCGTTGGACTAGTAACCGGAAGGTTGCAAGTTCAAACCCCCGAGCTGACAAGGTACACATCTGTCGTTCTGCCCCTGAACAGGCAGTTAACCCACTGTTCCTCAGTGGCCGTCATTGAAAATAAGAATTTGTTCTTAACTGACTTGCCTAGTTAAATAAAAGGTTAAATGAAACAAATACAGATATTTTAGCAACCTATAGCCTATTTGAGTCAGGGAATAATTTATTTAAGTTTCAATAAAACGGCCCATATCTTTTGTTTTCCCGATGCAAAACGTTTTTGCTACCGTGTGCCCTACTGAAACAGGACCATGGCCAGAATGACTCTTACAAACAGCCAGCCAGACATGACACTTACGTTGATATGGAAAGCGGACTGCGAGTCGAAGTCACTGCCCTGTCTGGTGAGTCTGTACTGCTGGTAAACGTCGTCGCCCACATCCTGGAGGATCTGACACAGGTCCTGCCCCCCGGGCACCGCCACCGCACGCTCCTCTGGACGCTCCGCTACAGGGGAGACTTCAGACAGTAAGCTAGACTTCAGACAGTAAGCTAGACTTCAGACAGTAAGCTAGACTTCAGACAGTAAGCTAGACTTCAGACAGTAAGCTAGACTTCAGACAGTAAGCTAGACTTCAGACAGTAAGCTAGACTTCAGACAGTAAGCTAGACTTCAGACAGTAAGCTAGACTTCAGACAGTAAGCTAGACTTCAGACAGTAAGCTAGACTTCAGACAGTAAGCTAGACTTCAGACAGTAAGCTAGACTTCACACAGTAAGCTAGACTTCACACAGTAAGCTAGACTTCACACAGTAAGCTAGACTTCACACAGTAAGCTAGACTTCACACAGTAAGCTAGACTTCACACAGTAAGCTAGACTTCACACAGTAAGCTAGACTTCACACAGTAAGCTAGACTTCACACAGTAAGCTAGACTTCACACAGTAAGCTAGACTTCACACAGTAAGCTAGACTTCACACAGTAAGCTAGACTTCACACAGTAAGCTAGACTTCACACAGTAAGCTAGACTTCACACAGTAAGCTAGACTTCACACAGTAAGCTAGACTTCACACAGTAAGCTAGACTTCACACAGGTGTAGCTACAAGGCAACATTGACGTTAAGATCATGTGGCTCCATGACTCAAGAGAAGACAGGATGAGAGGACTCGCGGGAAAGACTAATCGGGATAGAGTGTTTGTGTGAGGGTCTTACCCTCTTCAGGGGCGTGGTAGGCGGCCAGGGCATTTAGCATGTCATAGATGACCTCTTTGATGGTGTCAGGGATGGGGGGCAGCGGAGACATTTTGAGGGGGGTGGTCTTGACTAGCTGCACCGCGTTGGGCCCCTTGATACGCAGATTCTCAAACTCATCATCTGAGGCTGAGCAGAGGAAGGGAGAGAAACACTTCGAGCAACCATGTACACGTTTAATCACACAGTCACATTGTTACGTTACACTGTAAAATAGGGAACTAGCCGAGAGCTATAGGTGCAAGAGGATAGTTGAATGGCCACAGGTCTGTCTGAGATGTATACAAAAGTGGTTTAATAAAGATTTGGTCACCACACTACGCTGCTTTGCACAGTTCTTTCAGCTAGATAGGCCTGTGGCCATTTAACTATCCACTTGTATAAAATATGGATTTTTCCCATGAGAGTATTTTAACGTACCCGTACCAGCTCCGCGAGGTGCGGGCAGGGCGATGCGGACGCAGCTGTTGGCTGTGTCAGCGAAGCAGTCCGGGTTCCGGCAGGCGGCAGGGCCCAGAACACGCAGAATGTAGTTGATCTCTCTGGAGCCCAGGGAGCCTGATACCACACCTGACGTGGTGCTGCCCGCCCCGCTGGTCACTGCTGACCGTACCACCTAGAGAGGGTAGACAGTGGGCACTGTCACTCAGTGCAAAACCCTAATGGCTATATTGCACTACATTTTAACACTGACTGAGAGTGTCGCAACAGTCTCAAATGGGTTCTTATCCATTTTCCTTTAGCTCCACTGATCAGGAAATAGTAAAAATAGCAATGTGTTGGAGCTTTCGCCTGTCCATTTCTAGGAGAGGAAGGACTGTTGAGATGCATGCTGGGTAGGTATTAGCGAGGGAGGGGTTTAATATCCAGTACCTTCTCCATGGTGTGTCGTAGCGTGGCGGGGTCCTCTATGATGTGTCTGAACAGCAGGGTGACGAGGGGCGTGAAGCCGTTGAACCCTGACCCCTGCGTCAGCCCCAGGATCATCCTGGTACTCTTCAGCTCAGCAAACATCATGGCGTAATGGTGGGTCCTCGTCAGGCGCAGGCATAGCCTGAAAGAGAAGAACACACTTTAGTTGTAGAGGGCTTTTCGTCACACTAACAAAATATTCCAGAAGTACATTTTAGTCATGTAGCAGACGCCCTTTTCCAGACAGAGCGACTCAGTCAGTATATCCAACTGATATTAGGCAGGCAAAAACAAACACAAGAGTCATTGCAAGTAAACCTTCCTACAAGATAGCCACTGTCAGCTAAATGGTCTAGAGCTTTTCATAACACTCAAGACACTTTTAATAACAAAAAAAACATTCAAGAAGAAAACAAGAACCATATAGAAGTAAAACAGGAACCTTAGTGTGGCGTGGAGGGTGTCTGGGTCCACAGGGACACTGATCATGGAGACACAGGCTCTGATGAGCACTGTGGTCATATCCTCCGTCAGGCCCTGCACCACGATGGCTCCTCCTGTCCCGGTGCGTTCCGATGTGGGGTCCAGGGGGGCTGTGGGAGGGGGAGCGGGGGGAGCAGAGGGACCGGACGAGGACTCTTTTAGTTGGGGGGTAGCATTGTCCTCTTTTGGAGCACTCATCTCCACGGCTACTGGGGCAGAGTCTGAAAGAATCAGAGAGGGGGATGTTACTATGGTACACAACTATAGAAACGGTATAACTGGTCTAATGACATACATACACACGTTACCGTATCAGAAGTTTGGGGCCACTTAGAAATTCTTGTTTTAGAAAGGCAATTTGTTCTGATTAAAGCAATAAAACTGGCCTTCTTTAGACTAGTTGAGTATCTGGAGCATTAGCATTTATGGGTTCAATTACAGGCTCAAAATGACCAGAAACAAATAACTTTCTTCTGAAACTCGTCAGTCTATTTTTGTCCTGAGAAATTAAGGCTATTCCATGCGTGAAATTGCTAAGAAACTGAAGATCAATTACAACAATATGTACTACTCCCTTCAAAAGAACAGCACAAACTGGCTCTAACCAGAATAGAAAGAGTGGGAGGCCCAGGTGCACAAACTGAGCAGGAGGACAAGTACATCAGAGTGTCTAGTTTGAGAAACAGACTTCTCACATGTCCTCAACTGGCAGCTTCATTAAATAGTACCCGCGAAACACCAGTCTCAATATCAACAGTGAAGAGGCGAATCCGGGATGCTGGCCTTCTAGGCAGAGTTGTAAAAAAAAGTCATATCTCAGACTGGCCAATAAACAGTGAGAGTGCAGTTTGTGGCTCCAGCAATGGCTAACAAAAGGTCAAGAACACCTGCACACTTCACCTTTAGCTGAAAATGTGCTTTAATCTACCGTATCTGCTTATAAAACACTGGGGTTGTGCATATCACTAAAACAGTGTCTCCCATCTAGAAGGCCATTACTTGAGTGTCTGTGTGTCTCCTCTGCCTTGCCCCAGTCTCCCTCCTCCCTCTCATAAACCAGTTTGAGGCTATACTGGAACGATAGCTCCTCCCATCTAGTAGTAGTCGGTCCAGTCATCACCTGGGTCTGTCTGGGTCTCCTCTGCCTTGCCCCTGTCTCCCTCCTCTCTCTCAGAGTCCGTCATGCTGCCCGTCTTGGCCGGCTTAGGAACGCGAGGCACTCTCTGGACCGTGAGCATCACCGGACGACGGTTACCAGTCTCCTCATTCACCTGGAATAGAAACATTAGAAGAAATCTGAGAAAGGAAATGGTTTACCAGACCCAAATTAAACCCATTACTGAACTGAAAAGCACTTTCAATGAATACTCTCCTTTGAGCATGCTTTTAAAGACCAGGATTTAAAAAAAAGTATTCACAAAGTCTGATGAATAAAATAAATATGTTTCACTGTTTGGCGACGCAGTTCTTTTGTTTGAGTTGGAGTGGCATGTATAAGAGAGGCTATGAGGAATAGTTCCTACCTGGACCATGGTGTTGAACTGTACGGTGTATCGCCTGCGTCCCGCAGTGAATCGGACACTGCTTTCTCCAGCCCTCCAGGCTGAGTCTATAGTGCTGTTGTTAGAGGCAGAGTAGCTGCACCAGCGGCCGGACCGGTCATCAAACCAACGCCAGTTATTACCATTGGGCTGCAGGTACTGGAGAGAGGGGAGGAAGAGAGAGGGAAGAAAGGAAGGAGGGAAAATTATTTTGTCCATGGGAAACAAGAAAATGTGTATTTTCAGTGAGAGAAGGGTCAGGAAAAGACCAGCTATGGCAACACGATGGTAATCATATGCATATTCTATAGAGTCGGTTCATCTTTATGCGACACCCGGAGGACATTCTTCTTACCTTGTTCATCTGCGCTCTGCGTTTGGATGAGACGGCCATTTTCTCGTAGAAGTCAATGATCAGCAACACTGGAGTGATCCACCTATAGAGAGTCACAGACAACGTTCAGCCGTATTGAACATCGCAATTTGTCTGGGAGGAGCCAGGATTATACATTTACTTCATCTGAAGTAATTCTCTCTAGTAAGGCATTGGAAAAAGGAAAGAGATCGTTTATGCTGTTATTTCTAGCAGGACACTATGACACTATTTTTGAAGGGCAATCCTGCAGGTGTGCCAGCTAGCTAATCTCGAGTGGTCCTCTCGTCAGTTTTCTGTGACAGATCCAGAGGAGGGGGTGGTACTGACTTGGGTGTCTGGATGTCCTTCTGCTCCTTGGCAGCCTGCAGACAGGGCTGCACCACCTCCAGCAGCTTTATGAGCACATTGAGGATCCCACTGTTCTCCACCACCCTGGCACACGACAGCTTCAACTCCTTAAGGAAAACAGGACAGCGTGAATCAGCATACAGAGCCAGTGAGTGAGTGTGAGTGAAATGAATTGCTGTGCTTCTCTTTCTCTGCCATGACCTCAAACAAATATTTTGAGCAGTAGGATGTTTTTCTGTGTGTCTGTCTGTTTTTCCGTACCTCAAAGAGCAGTGTGAGCAGCAGGATGCGTGTTGCCAGGTTGGAGGCTTGGGGCAGGGTGGCCATCTGTCTGGTCCACTCGGACACCGTTTTGGTGTCGCTGGTGGTCAGGGGTACTGCTGCCTTGATCAGCACGTCTGCTGCCTCCCACACCTACACATAAGAAACATGACAGAGAGGCTGGTATACTGATACTAAATGCATAATAACAAAAAAAGTCTCTAAACACATTTGACTGCACCTATCCGGTGTATGTGAAATCATTTATATATATATATTTTTTTTTTTTAACTCGGGCATATCACACCTAACTACACACACACCATGTTACTCACCTGGTTGACGACCTGTCGTAGGATGAGGTCCCTGTACTCGGGGCCACTCCTCTTGATGGCGGTCATGAGCAAGTCACAGAGGCGGTAGACTGTGTCTGGCAGCTCGTCCAGCAGGTGGAAGCAGCCGGGGAGCATGGAGTCAGTGAAGGCGTGGAGCTCCGTAATGTCCAGGGGCTCGGCCTCCAGGAACCTCTCCAGGCAGCGAGCCTCCTCCTCCTCCGTACGCTCCCTGGCTCTCCTATCATCCTCCTCACGACGACGCGCCGCTTCCTGAGAGAGGGAAAGATGGAGGTGGGGAACATGAGCGGATGTGGTGGTGAAGTGGCGGTCCAGAAACAACCCCTTGGCACAGAACAAATCTGAGAGCACAGTATAGACAGAAGCAATGTGGCTATTATTCTAATGAGCCCATCAACTGAAAAGACAACGGTACAAACATAGAAATAGAACTCTAGATCTGTGGCTACAACAGTATTGCTTACATCTATCCAATACTTCCAGATGTACACATACCTAGGGTGTAGACTCTACAGCTTGTTTCTGGGCTGGGCCCTGGTTATTCATTTATGAGCCTTCGTCTATTCACGTTTGAATTAATTCACCAATGTGTTCCCTCCGTATGCCGGAGTGCGGGGGGCATGTGTAAGTGTGCGTGTGTGGCGGCAAACCTCGGGCGAATCAGAGCGCTGCTCCATGCTGACCTCTTGTCCCAGAGACATGGCGATGGCTCTCATCATCTGGTCTTCTTCTGACATGGTCATGTCCTACAGACAGAGGGACATACAAGTACACTTAATATACACTATGGGAGGGGGGGACTGTAATCTGTAATCTCCCTCTGTGTGTGTGTGCGTGCGCGGTTCGCACCCTGACGGCTCCGCTGAGTAGAGGAGGAGGGTGTGTGAGCAGGTACTCTGTGGCCTGCTCCATGGTGCTGGTGTTCACCAGGGCCTCCATGGCATGCTCTCTGGAGAAACCCATGTCCATCAGCTAGATAGAGGAGAGAACAAGGGTTACATAAGGTTAGAGGAGAGAGAGAGAAAGAGGGGAGAGGCCGGAGTCACAGGACAGGGTTAGAGCAGAGTTCCTTCTAGGACATTTCTCCTAGCCACTGTGCTTCTGCCTCTGCATTGCTTGTTCTTGGGGTTTTAGGTAGGGTTTCTGTAGAGCACTTTGTGGCAACTGCTGGTGTAAAAATGTTATAAAATACATTTGATTGATAGATGGAGGGTGGAAGGGAGGACAGAGCCACAGAGAGATCAGAGTGACCGGGGAGAATGAAAAAGAGAGCACAGAACAGAGAGCGAGCCAGAGAGCACATAAAATAGATTGGGACAGAGAGAGAGAGAAAAGGAGCAGACAGTGGCAGTGTGATCAGAAATCCTCACATACTTTCTTTCATTGTTCATCCTTCCAGAATGACCTATCCATCCTCCCTAACCTCTACATGGCATGATATCCTACCCTCTACCCAGTTCTCATGCCTCAATGGTTTGAAATTCAACCCATTTGATTTAAAGCAGGGCTCTTCTCACATATATCCTCCAAAACATGCCTCTGTCCTCACACTCTCTCTCCCTCCCAAGTGGCGCAGCGGTCTAAGACACTGCATCTCGGTGCATAAGGCGTCACTAGTCCCTGGTTCGATTCCAGGCTGTACTACATCCGGCCATGATTGGGAGTCCCATAGGGCGGCGTCCAGGTTCAGATGTCATTGTAAATAAGAATTTGTTCTCAAGACTTGCCTAGTTAAGTAAAATAAACGTTAAATCCCTCCTTAACCATGACCCCAATTACAAGCACAAGAGAGCAGTATAAATTCGATAAAATGTGCCCTCGCGCCAGTTCGCATCGAAAATAATGTTTAAGTTCAGCACAGTGTAGGAGAAAGCATGCACAGCTCAGGTCAAGTATAAATGGACTTTCAGATTCACACTGGCTGTGAAGCCAGCTAGCTGTATACCTGCTGTAGCTGCTGCTGGTTGACGTTTGGCTGCCTCTCCCTGCCTCCTCCCTGCCCCTGTCATAACAAGACAAAGTGGAGCAGACCACGCCAGGGTGAGGGTTCAAGGGGACAATAGGTTGACAACAAAACAGTCCAATTTCATCTTATTACAACATGACCACCTTATTAGTTAACAAGACAGTGAATGTGCCACAGAGGCTATCAAATTGAAGCTTTCAAATCGTATCTTGCAATGCAAGCAATCATATCTACCAAAGCTGTCAAATGTCTAATGGCAATCTGTCTATGAGAAAAGCAATCCACCAAAAATACATTTCTATGAAGAAACAGTCCCAAAGTTAATGAAATCCAAAAAACGCAAACTGATCAACACCCACACACTCCCCAACTCTCCTTGGCACCCCAACTTCCCTCCTGTCCCCTTACCTGCTGTAACGGAACCTGGTTAACCTGTGGTTCTCTCCTGGGAGTAGAGTTACTAGAGTCCTCTGCTGCTTCACCTGGTGCAGGTGGTGCTGAACTGCCTCCGGTAGCCGGTCCTGACCCGGAACCTGCTGGCACCTCTGCTGCAGTCACTGCTGCTCCAGGGGTTCCTACAGCTCCAACTATGTTAAATTCATGCATTTGAAATGAGTGTCCTTGGACAGTTCTTGTACGTTAATTTAATCCTTAATGTACATAAACATTGTAAATTGTGTCAAATAATTCAGCTTTCGCTGCTATTAATATCATTAAAACACAAAAAATGTAAGTGATAAGTAGGCATTGGTCTGAAACCAAAAAATAAACTAAATTCCAATGAGCACCACAACTAATTCACCCATACTCTACCAAGGTTTTCCAGCACACATTCATGCTCTACAGTAGCTATTATATCCACGGGGCAGGTGGGTTTAGGGTCATGAAACAATGTGTGGATGAAGGGTGAGTGGGTGGCAGGCAGGTTGAATAAATAACATTTGTTTGTTTTTCTTTTTTTTTAAATAAACCATAAATGTATCATTCTTACGCAATTTATATTTCTAGGAAACATTGAGGGTTGTTTATTTTTTTTAAGGCATCAGCGTTTGTGCATATATTATGAGGACATTCTGATGTTTTTGTTTGTTTTGTACTACGGAAGGGTTTTTTCGGCAGTTAGGGCACACTTTTTTCTTGAGGCCAGCCGAAGTTTTGGAGCTGAAGTTGAAGACCCTTTGTCCGTGATTGGTCAACTGTAGGGATTCTTCAATGAAGTCTTTGTAGTCATTCAACGAGAACTCATTTTCATGAACATTTTTCCAATGAGAAATACAGCACCAAGTATCTTAGATAAAAAGTGAGCGACTAAGATCTCCGCGGGAAAACAAAACAAAATTAATGACAGATTTCTTGAGTCATCTTAGATCAATTCTGACTCTTTTGAGGAAGTGTATATTGGCTCTGGTGTCTCAAAATTGACCATTCTCCCCCCCCCCCCCCCCCAAGCGGGTGATCTTTTATGGGAGTATGCTAGCTCACTTGTTTGGTTTGCCTAGCCGACAGCCAAACTGAAGCATGCTGACGCCTTTAGGCATTAGTGCGTAAGCCTAAACTTTAGGGCGTGAATTTAGGACTGTAGTCGAGATACATTTTAAAACATTTAATCATGAGTCATTTCCAAAATGATTTGGCTGCGCTACCCAGGTAGCTGATTTATCTAGAGGATGATTTAAACCACGCTAGGGAATGTTTTACTGATTTGCTCACTGAGGTAATGGACCATCATGCCCCAGTAACTTAAGAGTACAGTTGGGGCTCATCCATCTCCATAGATTGATGAACTGGGTGATTTTCTCAAAGAAATATGGCAAAAGCCCTAGCAGACCAATCTAAACTAGAAATTGATGAAAATAATGTAATTAGGCAGGTAAATTAAAATCGCAATATTTTTTTATTACAAAAATGCTTTTATTAATTATAAAAATGATTGTAAAAAGGTATGGAATACAGTTAAGAGCTTACTTGGTACATCTATTTCATCATGCCCATCTAGTGTGGAGGTTGACGGGAAAACAATAACAAAACCAGATGATATTGCCAATCAGATTTCTTTTTACTAAGAAATCTATTTACTGAGGGATAATAAACACCCAATCTTCCAAACAAGCTATTGTCCAATGGATTGATGATCATATTATGAGCAAAAAAACCTGCTCTTTTATTCTACAAATGGTGTCAGTAGGAGGTGTTGAACCTACTGAAGTCATTACCCGATGGTAAATCTACAGGTAATGATCTTAAGGAATATTTTTTACTTCGCTATGCTGCTCCCCAGATCACAGCGCCACTGTAAGACATATTTAATTGGTCACTGGAAAAAGGGACATTTGCAAATGTTTGGACGCATGCTAAAATGTGCCCAATCCCGAAAGACAGCAAAGAACCCACCCATTACTCCTGCCAATAGTCAATCAATTAATCTACTCCCTTCACTCAGTAAGATTATTGCTAGGCTAGAACTGCCCCGGTCAACTGTAAGTGCTGTTATTGTGAAGTGGAAACACCTAGGCGCAACAACGGCTCAGCCACGAAATGGAGGGCACACAAGCTCACAGAACTGCACCGCCTAGTGCTAAAGAGCATAAAAATAGTCTGTCCTCGGTTGCAATTACAGAGTTCCAAACTGACTCTGGAAGCAACGTCAGCATAATAACCTGAGCAGCCATGGAAGTGCATAATAACACCATGCGCAATGCCAAGCGTAGTGTGGAGTGGTGTAAAGCTCGTAGTCATTGGATTCCGGGAAACGCGTTGTCTGGAGTGATGAATCACGCTCTGGCAGTCCAACGGACGTATCTGGTGTGGCGGATGCCAGGAAAACACTACCTGCCCCAATGTATAGCGTCAAATGTAAAGTTTGGTGGGTGAGGAATAATGGTCTGGGGCTGTTTTTCCATGGTTCGGGCTCGGGCCCTTATTTCCGGTGAAGGGAAATCTTAATGCTACAGCATACAATGAAATACTATAGACGATGCAGTGCTTCCAACTTTGAGGCAACAGTTGAAACATTTGAGCATCAACCAATCCCTAATAATGTTGCCTTAGTAAAATGCAAGCTCACCTCCAGCTCCAGAGCTGGGGCCTACAGGCACCGTGGTGGCCCCTGGGCCCCCCTCCTCCTCTGGCCGGGCCGTGCCCTCCCTCTCCTTGGCCAGCCGCTCCTGGATGACTGGTTCACCACGAAGGATGTGACAGAGTATGGCCAACATGGACTCAGCCATGCGGCCCCCGTACACTTTGAGGGGTTTCCTGTTCCACAGGCTTCGGATGCAGTTAAACGCCGCCTGAAAACAGTGAGAGTGGGTTAGTATTACATAGACTACGTCAAAATACACACTTCTTTGGTTACAACATAACACACATGGAATCATGTCATAGTTTTGATGTCTTCACAATGTAGAAAATTATAAAAAATAAAGTGTGTGTGATATATATATATATATATGACCTTGTTTTTTTAAAAAGAAAAGCACTTTTTTTGTCCATTAAAATGTCAAATTTATCAGAAATACACTGATTTTTAATGGAATATCTACATGGATGTACAGAGGCCCATTATCAGCAACCATCACTCCCGTGTTCCAATTGCACACGGTATTAGTTAATCCAAGTTTAAAAACTGTTGTGTTGGTTAAAGAAGCAAGACAACTGGCCTTCTTTAGTCTAGTTGAGTATCTGGACCATCAGCATTTGTGGGTTTGATTACAGGTGCAAAATGGCCAGAAACAAAGAACTTTCTTCTGAAACTCTTCAGTATATTCTTGTTCTGAGAAATGAAGGCTATTCCATGCGAGAAATTGCCAAGAAACTGAAGAGCTCGTACAACGGTGTGTACTACTCCCTTCACAGAACAGCGCAAACTGGCCCTAACCAGAATAGAAAGAGGAGTGGAAGGCCACAGTGCACAACTGAGCAAGAGGGCAAGTACATTAGTGTTTAGTTTGAGAAACAGACGCCTCACAAGTCCTCAACTGGCAGCTTCATTAAATAGTACCCGCAAAACAACAGTCTCAACGTCAACTGTGAAGAGGTGACTCAGGGGTGCTGGACTTTATGTGTATGTATTTATTTGCTTTAACCTTTATTTAACTATGCAAGTCACTTAAGAACACATTTTAATATACAATGACGGCCCATACAAAATGACCTTGAGTGCAAACTCAAACATTGCAGATGCCAGTCAAGCAACCAAGAAACCACGTAACACACACACACACCCCCTCTACCTTCTGAGTGACGATGAGGAACCGCAGGGCGCTGAATTGGGGGGTGGTGGGGGTAACCCCAGGGACCTTGACGGGCAGGCTGTGGGGTGAGTCCAGCACGGTACTGGGATTCACCATCTTCTCCACCAGCATCAGCCAAGCATCCAGAAACTCCCCTGTCCCGTCAGGAAGCTCAGTGTGCTCCAAGCCCTCAGAGACAGGCACCTTACCACCCATAGTAAGAGCCCAGTTAAATGTCCTGGGGAGAGAGAGGGGAAGGAGAAATGTGTCAGTGCTGCTGGGCAGAGAAACACATCATTATTGCCCATAGTTGTCCTGGTCAACTCACATGATCAGGTAAAACAAGGCCATACTCATAATGATTGTATTGACAATGCTGACAAAAGTAGTGCCAAAAGACAATATGTATGTACAGTCAGGTAGTCAGCAATAGTAGTAGGGTTAGTTGTAGCTACAGGGCGTCGACAAATTCCATGTAAAGAAGTACCAACAACGCAAGTCTGTCAGATATTAACAGAGCTAAGCAAGGGTGCTCCACTCACTCAAAGAGCGCATCATGTCCTCCGGAGCAGAAGAACTTCTGCAGCATGAGGTGGTAGGGGTACTTCCTCTCATCGAACAGCATGGGGGACGTGAAGCCCACCGAGCAGATGAAGAACGTCAGCCTGGAGAGACAAGTGATAGTGTTAAAATTGACACTGGGAGCATTAAATCAGCCAATCGATAGATGCAGTTGGAATCGTTCTGACAAGCGTAAAGCCTTGTAACCAAACTAACCTCTTGCCCCTCCTACATGTTACATTTTTTTTAAAACCTTTATTTAACTGGGCAAGTCAGTTTAGAACACATTCTTATTTACAATGACGGCCTAACCCGGCCAAACACCAACAACGCTGGGACAATTGTGCACCGCGCTATGGGACTCCCAAGCACGACCGGTTGTGATACAGCCCGGAATCGAACTAGGAGTCTGTAGTGACACCTCTAGCACTGAGATGCAGTGCCTTAGACTGCTGCGCCACTCGGGAGCCCAGAGTGATGATCTATGTACACAAGCTAACAGCCCTCTGGGCTTATCAGAAACAAGACAAAAGTATTACCAAATCTTATCCACCCTCTGAGAACTATAGAAGAGGTTAGCTTGTATGGGCTGATGGGATGATTTTCTTTAAGATTGGGTGTGAGAGGGTAGATACTGACTGACTAGCGTACCTGAAGCGAGGGGTGGGGGTGTAGGGCGGGGGCTGCCAGCTGAGGCCCTTGGTAAGCAGCTTGGTGAGAGAGGAGGCGGTGGCCCTGGCGGCGGGGGTGGGGGCAGTTCCCGTGCTGGTGGCATGGTGAGAGCGGCGCTGGCGGACTGGAGAGCCCACACACAGCTTCACCAGTAGACCAAAGAGTTCAGCCAGAGCCCGGCCCAGGCGAGACGATGCTGGAGGTGAGAGGGGAGAGTTACACACCTGTAAGAAAAAGACAGCTAGCGCTCCCAAATAAAGAATCGGTAGACATAGTGGAGGTGTTCCGACCTTCATCAGAGAGTTAGACACACTTCTCACTAACGCAGAGATTCTGACCGTACATCTCTCCATTTGGTGGGGATGCCATTCTACACTTCAATTATGCCAACTACCCGACTACAAATAAACAAAACAAAACTCGAAAATAAAGAGAAAAATCTAGGATTTCCTCACCGGAGAGCAGTGGTTTGATCTGTTTGATGCGTGTGGCCATGGCGGGAGTCAGTTTAGACTTGGTCTTGGGGTCAGCGGTGCCGGCGGTCGGCTCGTCAGTCTCCATGGGGGCTAGTGTGTCCCCGTCCAACCCCATCCCCTCCAGGAGACCCGTGGCAGGGGGGTCCAAAGCAACAGTGTCAGAATCAGCTAGGGAGAGAGAGGGGGGAGAGAGAGAGAGAGGCCTAGTGGTTAGAGCTAGTGGTGGCTGGGATGGAAGAGAAAGTTTGGCTAAAAGATCCTTCAGTTCTTTCTTTGCACGTTGCTCAAACGATGCCCGACTAACATTCCGAAGTTGGCAGTTTTTTTCAGAATGTAAAGCACACTGCCAAACATTGCCCAACAAAATGTCCTATTGCATACTTAATGAATTAACGTTCATAAATAATTGATAATAACATTTTCTTAGGTTTTTTTTTCCAGTAGGAGGTTGTCTTCATTACCAGCTCTCCTGGATCCTGAGGCGGTGGCTGTGGTGCTGCCAGATGGCTTGTCCTCCTTGGGAACAAGCTTCTGCATGTCAGCCTGGCCAAACTCACAGCCTGGGGGGAGACTGGAGGAGGAGAGGAGAGAAAGAGTAGGTTACTGTGTGCTGCTGGCTGACTGTTGAGGAAGAGAAAGCCAGAGAGAGAGAAAGAGAGAAAAGGGGAGAACCAGAGAGAGAAACCCAAGGTCAAAATAGATGGATAAAGCAAGAGGTGGATAGAGCCAGTAGGAGAGAAAGAGTCAGCTTAGTGTACCTGTTGGGTGTGCAGAGTGATAGCAGCACAGTGCTCTCCCAGACCAGAGAGCAGTAGAGCTGGCTCAGCTTATTGAGAACACTCAGACCTAGCTGGGAGCCCCATTGGTTCACACTGATGGCCCTGATCTCACTCTGTACAACACAAACAGGAAAAGAGACGGGACGGTTAATGCACGCACCACTATTAAGCACCAACAAAGCATCCCAAAAATTACATAAAAACCACAGACATGGTTATTTTGAAATCCACAGACAAGGCTGCAATATGTCAACAGTTGGTTGGTTATATATGGCTGACATCTTCAAATACTAATTAAGTGTATGTAAAATTCTGACTCACTGGGAATGTGATGAAAGAAATAAAAGCTGAAATAAATCACTGTACTATTACTCTGACATTTCACATTCTTAAAGTAAAGTAGTGATCCTAACTGACACAAGACAGGGAATTTTTACTAGGATCAAATGTCAGGAATTGTGAAAAACTCTATGTAAACTTCCGACATCAACTGTATGTATGTATGTATGCATGCATGCGTGCGTGTGCGTATGTGTGAGAGAGAGCATTGCTGATTGGTTCCCAGGCTTCTTACCTGTCCTACCCTGCAGGTGTGCACGAACATCAGGATATAGGCGTGCGCAGCGGTGAGCGCGTGTAGCAGGGGCGTGGCGCGGGCCGACAGCGTGGCGTCGGTCACGTGACCAGCGGTGGCGAGCTCTCGGAGGAGCACAGAGCCCCCGGGGACCTCGATGGGGCGGTGGAGCGGCTCGAGGGCCGACAGGATGCTGTCCAGCTGACACAGCCCTTCCTGGAGCACCTTGGGCTCATGAGACAGGGTCTGGGGACCACGGGACAACACACGGCGCTTCAGTATCAATACAGCACAGTCACAGGGATCAGAGACTGAAGTTGGTTACATTTAATAGGTCACCCTGGAGTTTAGTCACAACACAGCAGCACCACACACAGGGGTCAGAGATTGAAGACCAGCACAGGTCTGGGATGCCCCAAGGAGCCTGGACTATGGTCACAATATAGCAGTGTCAAAGGGAACCTAAGGAACATAGGACCTTAATCACAATGAAAGATCAATGTAACATGTAAGTTCATATTCTCTTTTCTTAAGTGTCTATAGTTGTTCAGCTCTGCTTGAGCGCAGTCATTAACAAATTCAATGAAATCATATCCCCACGCTCCCAGTCTCACCAGTGTGGACTCTCAGACCCTGGTAGGGCTCATACCCCCATATCTAGTGCCAATTGTTTTGGTAGAGTTTTATTTTTGAAATACTGCTATTTCCAACATTATCCACTAAGTTTGCTGGAGGTTTAAAAAAAATCCTTTGGAATGTTACTTAAATTGACACAAGCTGTCTGCAATCTATCAATCAATGTCTGGTTGTTAATTGTACAAAGCCTATTTGGCAGGGAATACTATCTGTAGATCAGTGATTCGACACCTCACTTTGCTGAAGCTGATCCTCTCCAACGGACTCAGTTTAATCATTGACATATGTGGTAGCAAACTCGGGGTGTAGCCCTGACCGGGACTCAAACCCGGGTCCAGCAACTGTTTAGCCAACAACTTCACCATTACGCAAGAGGTCCGAACCTCTTGGCCAACACTTTAAAAGGGCAATTCTACCACTTTTCAACCGCTTTTGTTTTTGATTGGAGTCAATTAATTGACACACAATTGGAGCTTGTGTTAATTAAATAACATTTCCTAGGATTTTCTACCTTCAGCAAACATAGCTGGTAATACCGGTCAAATAAAAAAAATGTAGAAGACAACAACCAACTAAAACAACAACCCATGTCATATCCCCATAATCAGGTCTCACCAGTATGGACTTGCAGACCCCGGCTACAGCCTGGCAGGCAGCTGATGTTGGGAAGTCAATGGGCAGATTGGGTAGACCCAGGATGGAGACCAGGGGCAGGAGACCCTTCTGGTTGACAAACTCCTGACAGTGGTCGTCGGTCGTGTTGTTACTCAGGATGGACTCCACAAACTTCATCTGAGAGGGGAAACCAGGGAAGACTCATGGTATGGTACAGTATATGAACAAAAAGTGCTTGATTAGACAATAGTAGAAAACAAGAGTCTACACACTAGTATAAAAAAATAATAATAATAAATATGCTCCCAAAAGTGATTATTTTGTTTCAAACCTAGTACCAATGTGCAGATTTATTTTGAACACTCACAAGGGAAACAATCTCATAATATGATTTGAGAGACTAGAATTGCTTCATTGACAAGTTTTGTTTAGTGGAAAAGGGACTTGATTTAAGTGTGCTTTTTAATTGTAGGTGAAAGAATGGGAAAGAACTTCGACACCACATACCACATTGAGAATGTAATCCATCAGAGGAATGGGTATCCTCTCTTCGGTGCCAACAACCCTATAGGAAAAACACCATCAGCATTCCAACTCCCCAACGCAAACACATGTAACAAAATGTGAAATGTAAAACATGATTGAATATAGAGGAAAAAATTAAATATCAGAGGAGCAATAAATCCTGAATTGATCAGGAGAAATCACATCTCTGATTTAGTATGTCATACAGTTCAACTGGCACTGACTGTCTGTTGCTCTCTGGCTCCCCCTGCTGCTGGGTGAAGGTATGGAGCGCCTCCTCCTCCTCCTCGTCTTCGCTGGAGGCCTCCTCGGCGGCGTGGGAAGAGCGTGCCGGGGGCGCGGTCACGGTGCCATCAGTCTTCTGGATAGAGGGCTTCTGACAGATGTACTCCGGGGCTCGGCCCAGGTTACAGATCTCCTCCAGTAACTGGGAGAAGACAAGCAGGTGTTCATTTACTATACCGTGAAAAACTCTAGGGCCTAATAATGAATTGTTCCTGTTCAGATCACACTGATCCAGGTTAGTTTACTATGCAGTTAACATGGTCAATCTGAATGATCGGGGTCCTAGGTTTATTCGTGTCCTGAAACTGTTAAACTCTGGGCCCTAGTTAAAAGCTGCAACAAGAGTTCAGTTTTTCCTGATGAAGTCATATTGTGAGGTAAAACTAGTCTAGACATGATCAATGGTAGAGTAGGACATTTAAGAGTTTCTGTGTCGGAGTATCCACGAAAATCATTTTGAGAACTCGAGTACCGTGAAATGGGGCTGAAGGCAAAAAAGTGAGCGGTAAGCCAACAGTTGGTCATGAACCCATTTTCATTGCACTTGACATACAATAAACATCAGAGAGTTTGAAAGTCTGTTGGTACTTAAGCTCAAATTGAGTACTCGCGCCCATCCCTGATCAACGCTGCTGATCATTTCAGATTGTGAACCCACCTTGATGATGGCAGTAGTGGCGTCAGTCTTCAGAGTGGGTTGGTGTCTCATCAGTTCATCCACAGCACTGCCCAGGTTGGATGCCGTGTCTCCTGTAGAAACACACACATTAGAACGGTTACATACAGACAGACAATCTCATCTGAATCAACAGTGTAATGTGTCACCATACAACATAACTTGAACACACACACACCTGTTTTTTCAACAGTGAATAGTGTTCCTTTAAGTTCACAGAGTCCTCTCAAAAAGTCACCATAATAGATTCCTAAAACACACCCACATCCCCTACACTCACCCAGAGGGTCAGAGCTGCGGCGTCGTCTCATGGCAGGCAGGTAGTCAGGTGACAGAAGCACCTTGAAGAGGCGCTCAAAAGGCTGGCATTGGACGAAGGAGTGCAGGCCTCGCGCGTTCAGGCACAGGGCACTGAACACGTTAGGGAGAGAACCAAGCACCTCCCGGGTGGCCGGGACCTGCAGAGAGAGAGACTGTGAGAGAGAGAAAAGGGAGAAAGAGAGAGAAAAAGGGGAGGGAGAGAGTGAGAGACAGAGTGGCGAGGGGTAGGGAACAACTAGGAGGAGAGGGACTGGGAAGGAGGGTAGGGGAAGGCGCAGGGAATCAAAACGTAAAGGCAATCAGGAGTGGGGGGGGGAACAGGAGGGAAGAGTGAGGGAGGAGAGGTGAAACCAATGAGGGAGAATGACCGTTTCATGTAATGCTGTGTGGCAGAAAGGAGGAGATGAAGAAGAGAGGAATGAGTGAAGTTGGAGAGGGAGGACTATGTGAAGAAAAGTCTATTGCCTTATCCCGCTAGAATGAACGATATTCATCTTCTAGTGATCTATTGATAGGACAGGTGCCCGTCAGTCACAAAGCGAGCGTCGACAGGGAAACACTGCTGGTTTGTCAGTCTGCTGTCTGTCCCGCCTCTCTATACATGTGTTATTTTTGTGCGCTGTGGTTGGCTGCTGTTGAATTTCTTTCACGGAGGGAGAGCATGTTGAGTCTCCTGAGTGAATTTACACACCATGTAATGTACAGTGCCTTCAGAAACTATTCATAGCCCTTGACTTATTGCGCATTGTGGTTTTAGACTTAATTCCAAATGGATTTATTTTTATTTTTAAATCCTCTCACCCATTTACACACAACACCCCAAAAACAGGGTAAGACATTTTTGAAAATCTATTGATGAAGAAATCTCACTTACATTAAGTACTCACAACCCTGAGTCAACACGTTAGAATCTCCTTTGGCAGTGATTACAGATGTGAGTCTTTATGGGTAAGTCCATAAGGGCTCCGCTTTGCGTCACGCCGAAGAACAGTCCTTAGCCGTGGTATTTTGGCCATATACCACACCCCCTTGTGCCTTATTGATTAATTAGGTTATTGTCCTGCTGAAATGTGAATTTGTCTTCCAGCGACTGTTGGAAAGCAGATGACCAGGTTTTCCTCTAGGTTTTTGCCTGTGCTTAGCTCTATTCCGTTTCTTTAAAAAAAAAAAAAAAAAAAAAAAAATTGTCCTTGCCGAAGACAAGCATACCCATAACATGATGCAGCCACCACCATGATTGAAAACATATATAGTGGTACTCAGTGACCTGTTGTTTGTGCCCCAAACATAACACTTTGTATTCAGGATAAAGCACATTTCCCTGCCACATTTAAATAAATAAAAAATTTCAACAGTGCTTTGATTCAAACAGGATGCATGTTTTGGAAAAAATGTATTCTGTACAGGCCTTCTACTTTTCATTCTGTCATTTAGGTTAGTATTATGGAGTAACTACAATGTTGACCCATCCTCAATTCTCCCATAACAGCCATTAAACTAAATGTTTTAAAGTCAATATTGGGCTCATTTCCTTCCACTTGAGCAACTGGAAGGACATCTGTATCTTTGGAGTGACAGTGTAATTAATAACTGCACCATGCTCAAGGGGATATTCAATGTCTGCTTTAAAAAAAACAAAAATAGGTCTGCCAATCGGTGTCCTCCTTTGTAAGGCATTGGAAAACCTTCCTGGTCTTTGTGGTTGAAATGTATTGCTCAACTGAGGGACCTTAAGGATCATTGTACGTGTGAGGTACAGAGGTAGTCATTCAGAAATCATGTTCAACACTATTATTGCACACAGAGTGAGTCCATGCAAGTTATTACATGACTTAGGCACACTTTTACTACAGAACTGATTTAGGCTAAACAAATGGGTTGAATACTTGACAATACATTAATTAGCCTTTCATTTTTTATTAATATGCATTTCTTGTTTTTAACAATTCCATTTTGACATTATGGGGTATTGTGCGCAAGCCAGTATCACAAAATCTAAACGTAATCAATTTTAAATTCAGTCAAGGGGTGTGAATACTTTCTTAAAAGGCACTAAGTGTTAACAATGAGGTGAAATCCACTTAGGCCCAATTATTGTTTTGTTGCGCATTCTTTTATTTTCTTTCACATGTTTCATATGCCTAAATAGCCAGCCATGGAATACAGGTTCATAGGCTATTTACTGTGCTTTGATTGACGACCGAACAGCTGGCTGACAAGTTTAAAAAATATGTCGAACTGACAGAATAAAGTCTATCTCCTATATCCCTTTGCTATTCATAAATACAATGTAGTTATGCTTCCACGGCATTAAATCGGGACAAGTAAATTCAAGATCTCATTTGTATTTTCCTAGGATTTGAAGTAGAGGTCGACCGATTGATCGGAATGGCCGATTAATTAGGGCCGATTTCAGGTTTTCATACCAATTGTATTTTTGGACACTGATTTGGCCGTAAAATTTTATTTTTTTACACCTTCATTTAATCCTTATTTAACTAGGCAAGACAGTTAAAAACACATTGTTATTTTCAATGGCCTTGGAACGGTGGGTTAACTGCCTCGTTCAGGGGCAGAACGGCAGATTTTCACCGTGTCAGCTCAGGGGATTCAATCTTGCAACCTTACAGTTAACTAGTCCAACGCGCTAACCACCTGCCTCTCATTGCACTCCATGAGGAGAGTGCCTGTTACGTGAATGCTGTAAGCCACGGTAAGTTGCTAGCTAGCATTAAACATAAATATTCAATCATAATCACTAGTTAACTACACATGGTTGATGATATTACTAGATTATCTAGCGTGTCCTGCGTTGCATATAATCGATGCGGTGCGTATCGTTGCTCCAATGTGTACCTAACCATGAACATCAATGCCTTTCTTAAAATCAATACACAGAATTATGTATTTTTAAACCTGCATATTTAGCTAAAAGAAATCCAGGTTAGCAGGCAATATTAACCAGGTGAAATTGTGTCACTTCTCTTGCGTTCAGAGTAAGTGTATATGCAACAGTTTGGCCGCCTAATTTGCCAGAATGTTACGTAATTATGACATAACATTGAAAGTTGTGCAATGTAACAGGAATATTTAGACTAATGGATGCCACCCCTTAGATAAAATACGAAACGGTTCCGTATTTCACTGAAAGAATAAACGTCTTGTTTTCGAGATTATATTTTCCAGATTCGACCATATTAATGACCTAAGGCTCGTATTTGTGTGTGTTGTTATAACTAAGTCTATGATTTGATAGAGCAGTCTGACTGAGCGGTGGTAGGCAGAAGCAGGCTCGTAAGCATTCATTCAAACAGCACTTTCGTGTGTTTTGCCAGCAGCTCTTCATTGTGTGTTAAGCATTGCGCTGTTTATGACTTCAAGCCTATCAACTCCCGAGATTAGGCTCGTGTAACCGATGTGAAATGGCTAGCTAGTTAGCCGGGTGCGCGCTAATAGCGTTTCAAACATCACTCGCTCTGAGACTTGGAGTGGTTGTTCCCCTTGCTCTGCATGGGTAACGCTGCTTCGAGGGTGGCTGTTGTCGTTGTGTTCCTGGTTCGAGCCCAGGGAGGAGCGAGGAGAGGGACGGAAGCTATACTGTTATACTGGCAATACTAAAGTGCCTATAAGAACATCCAATAGTCAAAGGTTAATGAAATACAAATGGTAGAGAGAAATAGTCCTATAATTCCTATAATAATTACAACATAAAACTTCTTACCTGGGAATATTGAAGACTCATGTTAAAAGGAACCACCAGCTTTCATATGTTCTCATGTTCTGAGCAAGGAACTGAAACATTAGCTTTCTTACATAGCACATATTGCACTTTTACTTTCTTCTCCAACACTTTGTTTTGCATTATTTAAACCAAATTGAACATGTTTCATTATTTATTGATGTATTATATTAAGTTAAAATAATTGTTCATTCAGTATTGTTGTAATTGTCATTACAAAAAAAAGACATATATTAAAAAAAATTGGCATCTGCTTTTTTTTTGTCCTCCAATAATCGGTATTGGTGTTGAAAAATCATAATCGGCCGACCTCTAATTTGAAGCACATGTCGAAACTTGACAGGGACCGCGCAAGTGACTCGTCAGTGTAGCCTACTGATGGGTTGGGTTGTTTGCGAACGAACAGCTCTTTTTGAAAATAACCGAATCGCATTGATGAGAGCCGTTCATTTGGCTCCCTAAATTTGCATACTGGTGGGCTACTATTGCTTATTGGCGATTATCTGCAGATAATTTAGGAAAACATTCAATGAAGATCACTGCAGGAACACTAGGTACTGGAGACAGAGCCTCATTCCATAATATGAATTAAAACAGATTGAAAGTTATAAAAGATACTTATACGGTATTAAATATATTGATAAAACCTACTGATTTGATTAAAATGTAGACAATGGAGTAGTCAACTGCTTCCTTCTGTGTAGCAAAGCCCATATTTAACACCTGCCTCATTATATCCGTCACCCTCCCTTGACAATCACACCCACAACGACTGATTGACAGTGAAAACTGTTAAAGGGACAGTGCACCCAAATTACAAAATTACATAAATTTCCTTATTTAATTAGGCAAGTCAGTTAAGAACAAATTCTTATTTACAATGACGGCCTAGGAACAATGAGTTAACTGCCTTGTTCGGGGACAGAACGACAGATTTTTACCTTGTCAGCTCGGGGAATCCATCTAACAACCTTTCGGTTACTGGCTCTTACCCTAAGTGTCCACAGCAGCAGAGCCAATAAAATACAGAATTTGAAAGAACAAACAATTGTGGCAATTCATATCTTGCAGTAAAACTGTAAATATGATTTGAATCTCATAAGACCGGTTTAATGTTAAAAAATATTATCGTACTTAGAAAATAGACCTGATCATATAGGCCAATAATACACTGAATTCATTCATTTTCAGTCATTTTAATTGCATAGTCACGTCTTCCTACTCAATACCACAACTAATTTTACCAGTCTGGGAGGTAAAGTCGTTAAGAGTATTCAATAATTTAGCTGTGTATTTTGGATGGAATCAATACATTAGAATGTACCAGAGGCCACCAGAATAGAGCTAGTTCATCAAACCCCCGGACAGGAATTCCCTGGCTGGCTACTCCATGTACTTACAGACAACACTGAAGACTAGCTAATGTAGGCGCACTGGCTGGACTGCTGTTAATGCATGACCCTGCTCTAAAAAAAAAATTGACATTTAAACATGTGTAGAAGAGGGGTGGACAGGAGGGAGCAATGAGAGGAAATGAGGGGGGGATCCGGTGAGCAATCAAAATGAGGGAGAGAGAGTGACCCTGCATTCAGACACTAGCGGCAAAAAACGCTCCCCGCAATTATCAACGCGAACCTGCATTGAAGACCATGGAGAGTGGACGTTCCTATTCCGTTTTGAGTTCCTTTTCTGCACTGCTCTATTTTCTACACTCCTGTTGACATGTTCCGCTTTCATCCAGCCAACCAGAAAAATGTTGGACAGTGATCTGTTTAGATTGGTTTAAATTCTTCCAAATACAGGAGGGGGAGAAACATTATATTAACACCTTCACTTGCAGAAAGGGTTTTTGCCACTAGTGTCTGAAAGCGGGGTGAGCCGAGAGGGGAGGGAGTGCTGTGAGACTCACGTCTTTGATGAGCAGGGCATGCAGCATGACATCAGTCAGACCGTTATCCTGCAGGGAGGAGAGCAGAGACGGCTCCTGGAACACAAACACTGTCACCACCTCCGTTGCTGTGGAGGAGAGAGGAGACAGATCGTTTTAAAATCAGACCAAAAACTGACAGACAATTTACACCATTCCTTTTTGCTTAACATCAAAATGGCATATGATTTGATGGACTTTGGAGAATTGTCTCAAGTGAAATTAGTAAGCATACTATGGAGTCTAATACATCTAAAACAAAGTAGAGGTCGACCAATTATGATTTTTCAACGCCGATACCGATTACTGGATGCCCAAAAAAGCAGATACCGATTAAATCGGTCAATTTTATTTATATATGGAATAATGATAATTACAACAATACTGAATGAACATTTTTATTTTAACTTAATATAATACATAAATAAAATCAACTTCGTCTCAAATGCATCATGAAACATGTTCAATTTGGTTTAAATAATGCAAAAACCGTGTTGGAGAAGAAAGTAAAAGTGCAATATGTGCCATGTAAAAAAAAAAAAAGAGGCTAACATTTAAGTTCCTTGCTCAGAACATATGAAATCTGGTGGTTCCTTTTAACATGAGTCTTCAATATTCCCAAGTAAGAAGTTTTAGCTTGTAGTTAAAGGAATAATATTACAATTTCTCTCTTATACCATTTGTATTTCATATACCTTTGACTATTGGATGTTCTTATAGGCACTTTAGTAATGCAAGCCTAATCTCGGGAGTTGATAGGCTTGAAGTCATAAACAGCGCTGTGCTTCAAGCATGGCTAAGAGCTGCTCGCAAACGCAGTAAAGTGCTGTTTCAATGAATGCTTACGAGCATGCTGCTGCCTACCACCGCTCAGTCAGACTGCTCTATCAAATATCAAAATCAGACTTAATTATAATAAACACACAGAAATACGAGCCTTTGGTCATTAATATGGTCAAATCCGGAAACAAAACGTTTATTCTTTCAGTGAAATACGTAACCGTTCCGTATTTTATTGAACGGGTGGCAACCCTAAGTCTAAATATTGCTGTTACATTGCACAACCTTCAATGTTATGTTATAATTATGTAAAATTCTGGCAAATTAATTACGGTCTTTGTTAGGAAGAAACACAGTTCGCAACGTGCCAGGCGGCCCAAACTGTTGCATATACCATGACTCTGCTTGCACTGAACGCAAGAGAAGTGACACAATTTCCCTGGTTAATATTGCCTGCTAACGTGAATCTCTTAACTAAATATGCAGGTTTAAAAAAAATATATACTTGTGCACGCTCCTTCAAAACTTGTATTGATTTTAAGAAAAGGCATTGATGTTTATGGTTTGGTACATTTGTGCAACGATTGCGCTTTTTTCACAAATGCACTTTTGTTAAATCATCCCCCGTTTGGCAAAGTAGTCTGTGATTCGATGATAAATATTCAGGCACCACATTGATTATATGCAATGCAGGACAAGCTAGTTAAACTAGTAATATAAACCATGTGCAGTTAACTAGTGATTATGTTAAGATTGATTGTTTTTTTAAAGATAAGTTTAATGCTAGCTAGCAACTTACCTTGGCTCCTTGCTGCACTCGTGAAACAGGTGGTCAGCCTGCCATGCAGTCTCCTCTTGGAGTGCAATGTAATCGACCATAATCAGCATCCAAAAATGACGATTACCGATTGTTATGAAAATGTGAAATCGGCCCTAATTAAATGGGCCATGCCGATTAATCGGTAGACCTCTAAACCGAATATCACTGAAGAACGTGTGAACTGAGTACTCACCCAGTAGGAAGAGAGAAGGTCCATAGTACTCGGCATTACTGATGATGTGCTTGAGTGAGGTAGGCAAGGACCCGTCCATGACTGGAGAATAGAGGCCATACAGAGACAGGACGGTTAGTCAGGCTGTCCAGGGGGTATTCATACAATCAATTTTAATTTTTTGAAATTATAAGAAATTATTTAAAAATGAAAGCAGAAATGTCTTGAGTCAATCCCTTTGTTATGGCAAGCCTAATTAAGCTTAAGCGTAAAAATCACATAAGTTGCATGGACTCAATCTGTGTTCAATAACATGTTTTTAAAAATGAACACCCAAGCTCTGTACCCCACACACAAAATTATCTTTACGGTCTCTTAATCGAATAGTGAAATTCAAGCACAGATTCAACCACAAAAACCAGGGAGGATTTCCAATGGCTTCCAAAGAAGGGCACCGATTGATAGATATGCAAAAAACTAAAAAGCAGAAACTGAATATCCCTTTGAGTGTGGTGAAGTTACTAAATTAGGCTTTGGATGTTATATCAATACACAAGTGACGACAAAGATACAGGCATCCTTCCCAACTCGGTTGCCGGAGAGGAAGGAAACCGCTCAGGGATTTCACCATGACGCCAATGGTGATTTAAAAAACAGTTAATGGCTGTGATAGTTCTCCTAAGGAAGGATCAACAACCCTGTAGTTACTCCAAAATACTAACCTAAAAAGAGAGTAAAAAGGAGGACACCGGCACAGAAAAAAATATTCCAAAACACACATCCTGTTCGCAACAAGGCACTGCAAAAAATGTGGCAAAGAAATAAACTTTTCGTCCTGAATACAAAGCATTATGTTTGGGGCAAATCAAACAGCACATCACTGAGTACCACTTTATATTTTCAAGCATGGTGGCTGAATCATGTTACTGCTTGTCAACGGCAAGGAAACTTTTTTGTTGTTGAAAAATCCCCAGAAACAATACAGCTAAGCACAATAAAAATCCTAGACGAAAACCTTGTTTAGTCTGCTTCCAACAGACACTGGGAGACAAACTCCCCTTTCAGCAGGAAAATAACCGAAAACACAAGGCCAAATCTACACCGGAGTTGCTTTAAAAAAAAGACATAATTGAATGTTCCCGAGAGGCCTCGTTACAGTTTTGACTGAAATGGGCTTGTAAATATGGCAAGACATGAAAATGGCTGTCTATCATTGATCAACAAAGAACTTGACAGGGTTTGAATAAATATTTTTTAAATATATATTCTACCATACAGGTGTATTTGTACCTGCTGCCAAGGTAGCAGCTACTCTCCCTGGGGTGCAAACAAGATTAAGGCAATTATACTGAACAAAATATAAAAACGCAACAATTTCAAAGATTTTACTGAGTTACAGTTCATACAAGGAAATCAGTCAATTGAAATAAGGCCTTAATCTATGGTTTTCAGATGACTTGGCAGGGGTGCAGCCATGGGTGGGCCAGACCCACCCACTGGGGAGCTTGGCCCAGCCAATCAGAATGAGTTTCTCCCCACAAAAGGGCTTTATTACAGATAGAAATACTCATTGCTCTGGTGGACATTCCTGCAGTCAGCATGCCAACTACACACCCCTTCAAAACTTGAGACATCTGTGGCATTGTGTTGTATGACAAAAGTGCACATTTTAGGGTGGCCTTTTATTGTCCCGAGCACAAGGTGCACCTGTATACTTACACTGCTGTTTAATCAGCTTGTTGATGTGCCACACCTGTCAGGTGGATGGATTATATTGGCTAAGGAGTAATGCTCACTAACGGATATAAACAAATTTGTGCAAAATCAGCTTTGAATAGAACATTTCTCAGATTTTTTATTTCAGCTCATGAAACATGGGACCAACACTTTACATGTTGCGTTTATATTTATAAAAAAACGTGCCCGTTTTAAGCGCAATATTTTGTCACGAAAAGATGCTTGACTATGCATATAATTGACAGCTTTGGAAAGAAAACACTGACTTTTCCAAAAGATATTGTCTGTGAGTGCCACAGAACTAATGCTACAGGCGAAACCAAGATGAAATTTCATACAGGAAGTGAGACAGATTTTGAATGCGCTGTGTTCCAATGTCTCCTTATATGGCTGTGAATGCGCAAGGAATGAGCCTACACTTTCTGTCGTTTCCCCAAGGTGTCTGCAGCATTGTGACGTATTTGTAGGCATATCATTGGAAAATTGACCATAAGAGACTACATTTACCAGGTGTCCGCTCGGTGTCCTCCGTCGAAACTATTGCGTAATCTCCAGGTGCGTGCATTTTTCCATTTTGTTCAGAGGAGAAACCAAACTGCCACGAGTGATTTATCATCGAATAGATGTGAAAAACACCTTGAGGATTGATTCTAAACAACGTTTGCCATGTTTCTGTCGATATTATGGAGTTAATTTGGGAAAAAGTTTGCTGTTGTAATGACTGAATTTTCAGGTTTTTTTCTTAGTCAAACGTGATGAACAAAACGGAGCGATTTCTCCTACACAAATAATATTTTTGGAAAAACTGAACATTTGCTATCTAACAGAGTCTCCTCATTGAAAACATCCGAAGTTCTTCAAAGGTAAATTATTTTATTTGAATGCTTTTCTTGTTTTTGTGAAAATGTTGCCTGCTGAATGCTAGGCTTAATGCTATGCTAGCTATCAATACTTTTACACAAATGCTTGTGTAGCTATGGTTGAAAAGCATTTTTTTTTTAAATCTGAGATGACAGTGTTGTTAACAAAAGGCTAAGCTTGTGAGCCAATATATTTATTTCATTTGCGATTTTCATGAATAGTTAACGTTGCGTTATGGTAATGAGCTTGAGGCTATAATTGCGCTCTCGAATACGGGATTGCTCGTCGCAACAGGTTAATGGCCAGCAGTTCTGCTCTGGGCCCACTGTAATTTACCCATGTCCCTCTCTGTGGCACTTGACCATAGGACTGGGCAGTCATCCAGATGTGAGAAAACAAGGGCCAGAAGGACCATTTTTGCTGATAGCGATGTCAAGAAAGCAGAGCAGAGCTTTATTACAGACAGCCCTATCCTTATCTTAGCTACCTTGGCATCAATATGTTTTACAATTCAGAGTTACAGCAAGCAGCTTAGGGACCTCAACTTCCACAGTATTCATTAAAATATTTATTTGAGGTTTAGGGTTTTGTGAATGAAGTCCCAAATAAAATGCTTTTCGTTTTTGAAATATTTCAGACTAGCTTATTACTTGCAACCCATTCTAACACTGACTGCAGCTCTTTTTTTAAGCATCACAGTGATTTCACTTGTTGTAGCTGACGTGTATAATGCTGAATCATTAGCAAACATAGACAAAGGCTTTACTCAGTGCCAGGTCATTAGTAAAGTTTGAAAAAGTAAGGCCTAGACAGCTGCCGTGGGGAACGCCCAACTACCTGGATTATGTTGGAGATACTTCCATTAAAGAACACCCACTGTTCTGCTAGACAGGCCATTCTCGATCCACGATATAGCAGAAGTCATAACAATTTTTTTCAGCAGCAGATCAATAATCACACAAATTTAACTGAACTATAACAAAACCGCTCCCAATCTTCTTAATATCAATTTATTTCAGCCAATTATCAGTCATTTGTGTAAGTGACGCACATGTTTAGTGCCCTTCCCTATAAGCATACTGAAAGTCAGTTAATTTGTTTACTGTGAAAAAGTACATTTTTTCCAAAAGTTTATAAAGAGTTGGCTGAGCTCTTAGAGACTTAACCCAAAAGATTCATAGCTGTAATCATTGCCAATGGTTTTTCAAAAATGTTTTGACTCAGGGGTGCGAAATATTTATCTAATCAAGATAAGTTTATAAAAAAAGTTATAAAAAATAAAAAACAAATGATTTATTTCTCAAAAATCAATTAATCCCACTTTCTGAAAGCACTGTATTCAGATATGGCCTTCATGGTTATGAATAGTCTTCCACTTCAATTTGTTGAAGCACCATTTCCTACTATCAGCATTAGAACCCCTTAACCCTTAAGGGTGGCAGGTAGCCTAGCGTTTAAGAGCGTTGAGCCAGTAACCGGTCACTGGTTCAAATCCCCGAGCTGAAAAATCTGTCAATGTGCCCTTGACCATGGCACTGAACCCTAATTGCTCCTGTAAGTTGCTCTGGATAAGAGTGTATGGTAAAATACTTACAATGATCATATAGGGCCAGTTACCCCAGATAGCTTAAAGTAGCTGGCCAGAGTTCCAGAAATATGACCTATAATTGACTACAATATGAATGAAATACATTTCCTTCAAAAAAGAAAAAAAAGAAAATATAATTAAGGATGTTAAGGGGATTCTGTTCCCCTGCTAGGCCTGTCAGGAAACAGAATGGTGTGGGCGTATACCAGTCAACAGCTGATTTGCCAGCTCAGTCAATGGAATCTGCTCACACTTGGATATTCAAATTAGCTACTAACTCCACTTGGGGCTAGTAGGCTATCTGGGTTTTACACATGTGGCAGTTTAACCAAGTTAAATAGTGTGGATGGATTAAGGATTTGGAAAAGCATTACGGAACTACTAGAGTACTTTACTGTAAACAGCAATTAATGCGGACTGATTATTTCAAACGTGAGTGGTTTGTCACTATTCCTGATATTTTTGTTGTTAGTTACCTCGACTATCAGTCAACAAAAGCTAGCTAGGTTTCCTCGATATCGATACAAACCACAGGACTTGAAATAGAAGTGACTGGTGAGGTAGTTGTATAGGCTTTGTTCGCATTGCTAACACCAGCTGTAGATTGATTAGCTTGCTAGCTAGATTCTGTGTAGTGTGCACTCCTGAGCCCATGGGAGATTCTCAACAGATTTAGCCCACTCCTCTGTCCTCTCTATGCCTACTTTTGAAAAAGGTCAAACGTAAATCGAGGAGAGGCGGAAATACAGAAAACAAATGCGCTTGTATGAAATGACTCGTTGTCCATGAGCGCGTCGTCGGGCAAATGGCTTTTACAGAGGAAACGTAAAATGTGTATCGTTTTTCACTTGTTGTGGCAGACCATTTATAGATAAAATGATAAGTAGCATATGGACCTTTGCTCTTTTGTTCTCTATTGAGTCTCAAGCAAGGGGGAGGCTAAAGACATCACTGATTTCCATCAGACCAGCTCCTTGAAGTTTGCCGTTGTCAAAAGAACATTATTTTGCCCAAAACATTATGTTTTTTACCCTTTAGTGTGTACTTCACTGTATTTATACTTGGGATATCGCCTTTCAAAAGTTTAATAATAGCTGCAGGATGCCTAAGTCTAGAGAATCTCCATTGATCATGCATTTTATAGAGCGTAGTTATCATAGATCACTCACCGTGGCGGATGCCATCAGAGAAGGCAGGGTCCTGGATTGCTTTCTTTAAAAAGTTTAACATAGACTTCAACAGAGCGGCCCTCTGGGGAATACACTGGACGCCTGTAAGGAGCAAAGCCATGGGAGATGGTCAAAGTGGGAGACGGTCAACATGGAGTGTGTGCATGCCTTGCCTTTCCCAGTACGTGCTTGAGTCTGCGTGCGATAGCCTAAGCTGAGTGAGTGTGTTTGTGCGAGTGTTGCATGCGTGTTCCTCGGTGTGTGTATGTGTACCTGTACGGGGCGTGCTGGAAGTGTTGCTGAGTCCTCTGGGATCGGTCTCAGGTCTGGAGCCAGAGGAAGTTGAGGGACCAGGGCTGCTCTCCATCCTCTCTTCTGACACTGTTAGGAATACACAGTGTTAGCAGCCACAACACAAAGCTAACAGCCATGACACATCGCCAACTCTGGACCTATATTAGCAACCATAATGCAGACATGGAAGAAGTGGATAAATTGAGGCCATTTAACTTTTAATTTAGGGAGCTCATTAAATTTGTGGCAACCATAACACTACAACGCGTAGCTAGTTACCAGGAAGTAGCATTGTAGTCTTGACATTTTTTGTAGGCTTTATGAATGATCTTCAAATGGGGAAAAATGTAGCGCAATGGTCTATAAGCCAAACACTTTATAAAAGGCATCTGGCAGAAGTATTCATCCTAACATTTTTTATTTAAACTTTACTTTTAACAGGGAAGACATTGAGACCTAGGTCTCTTTTACAAAATGTGCCCTGCATACACACACTGCATTAAATAAAGGTTAAATAAAACTCAGTATTCAGACCCCTTCCCCTTTTTGTTATGTAACAGCCTTATTCTAAAATGGCTTAATTAAATAAAATATTTATCAATCTACACACAATACCCAATAATGACAAAGCAATGTGTGCACAATTCATTTTTTAAAATTTATTTACATTTTTTAAATATAGAAATAGTTTATTTACATAAACTAATAGTTTATTTACATATTCAGACTTTGAGTCTCTTAGAGACTCAAAATGGAGCTCAGGTGCATCCGGTTTCCATTGATCATCTTGATGTTTCTACAACTTGATTGGAGTCCACCTGTGGTAAATTCAATTGATTGGACATTATTTGGAAAGGCACACACCTGTCTATATAAGGTCCCACAGTTGACAGTGCATGTCAGAGCAAAAACCAAGCCATGAGGTCGAAGGAATTGTCTTTAGAGCTCCGAGACAGGATTGTGTTGAGGCCCAGGGTACCAAAAAATGTCTGCAGCATCAAATGGCTCCAAGAACACAGCTGCCTCCATCATTCATAAATGGAAGATGTTTGGAACCACAAAGACTCTTCCAAGAGCTGGTCAGGGAGGTGGCTAAGAACCCAATGGTCACTGACAAAGCTCCAAAGTTCCTCTGTAGAGATGAGAGAACCTTCCAGAAGGACAACCATCTCTGCAGCACTCTACCAGATCAGGCCTTTATTGGTAGAGTGGGCAGATGGAAGCCACTCCTGAAAGGCACATGACAGCCCACTTGGAGTTTGCCAAAAGGCACAGAAAGGAGTCTGACCATGAGAAACAAGCATCACGCCTGGAGGAAACCGATGGTGAAGAATGGTGGCAGCAACAGCATGCTGTGGGGATGTTTTTTAGCGGCAGGGACTAGTTGACTAGTCAGGATCGAGGGAAAGATGAACTGAGCAAAGTACAGTCGTGGCCAAAAGTTTTGAGAATGACAAATATTAGTTTCCAAAGATATTTTTGTCAGATGTTACTATGGAATACGGAAGTATAATTACAAGCATTTCATAAGTGTCAAAGGCTTTTATTGACAATTACATGAAGTTGATGCAGAGTCAATATTTGCAGTGTTGACCCTTCTTTTTCAAGACCTCTGCAATCCACCCTGGCATGCTGTCAATTAACTTCTGGGCCACATCCTGACTGATGGCTGCCCATTCTTGCATAATCAATGCTTGGAGTTTGTCAGAATTTGTGGGGTTTTGCTTGTCCACCCGCCTCTTGAGGATTGACCACAAGTTCTCAATGGGATTAAGGTCTGGGGAGTTTCCTGGCCATGGACCCAAAATATTGATATTTTGTTCCCCGAGCCACTAAGTTAACACTTTTGCCTTATGGCAAGGTGCTCCATCATGCTGGACAAGGCATTGTTCATTACCAAACTGTTCCTGGATCGTTGGGAGAAGTTGCTCTCAGAGGATGTGTTGGTACCATTCTTTATTCATGGCTGTGTTCTTAGGCAAAATTGTGAGGAAGCCCACTCCCTTGGCTGAGAAGCAACCCCACATGAATGGTCTCAGGATGCTTTACTTTTGGCATGACACAGGACTGGTGGTAGCAACCACCTTGTCTTCCGCGAACAAGCTTTTTTCCAGATACCCCAAACAATCGGAAAGGGGATTCAAAGAAAATGACTTTACCCCAGTCCTCAGCAGTCCAATCCCTGTACCTTTTGCAGAATATCAGTCTGTCCCTGATGTTTTTCCTGGAGAGAAGTGGATTCTTTGCTGCCCTTCTTGACACAAGGCCATCCTCCAAAAGTCTTTGCCTCACTGTGCATGCAGATCCACTCACACCTGCCTGCTGCCATTCCTGAGCAAGCTCTGTACTGGTGGTGCCCCGATCCTGCAGCTGAATCAACTTTAGGAGGCGGTCCTAGCGCATGTTAGACTGTCTTGGGCACCCTGAAGCCTTCTTCACAACAATTGAACCTCTCTCCTTGAAGTTCTTGATGATCCGATAAATGGTTGATTTAGGTGCAATCAATCGAATCAAAATGTCTAAAAACCTGTTTTTGCATTGTCATTATGGGGTATTGTGTGTAGATTGATGAGGGGGGGAAAACGATTTAATCAATTTTAGAATAAGGCTGTAAGTAACAAAATGTAGTAAAAGTCAAGGAGTCTGAATGCACTATATTGTGTAATGTGACAAAACTGCACATTTTAGAGTGGCCTTTTATTTACCCCAACACAAGGTGCACCAGTGTAATGATCATGATGTTTAATCAGCTTCTTGATTTGCGTTACCTCTCAGGTGTATGGATTATCTTGGCAAAGGAGAAATGTTCCCTAACTGGGGATGTAAACAAATTTGTGCACAATTTGAGAGAAATAAGCTTTTTTGTAAGTATGGAACATTTCTGGGATCTTTTATTCCAGCTCACGAAACACGGGACCAACACTTTACATTGTGTGTTTATATTTTTGTTCAGTGTAGTCAATGTGAAACATTCTTACGAGAGTTAAAACATCTAATATGGCCGCGTTTTCACAAATGTTATTATATAATCGTCAAGCCCATTCAAAAGATAAGGGGACAGGACCTTGATATACAGCGTAAGGGGCAGTTACTTTCACAGGGTTTCATAGCCATGTTGATCCATTATTATGATCTGAACAAATGTAGGCCTACACCCAAAATTATGGAACAGTTTATTGACAACAATAGACAAAAAAAGAAGAGCTTACTGCTTTCTGACTGGCCGTCCATGTCCGTGTCCATGTCCTCAGATTCTACGGTGGAGTTGGGTCTCTGGATCTTTGGCTTGATGACAAAAGGACACTCTTTCCTAGACAGGTCTACCTCATGCTGCAGAGAGAGAGAATGATTGGGGAAAAAAGGGGGTGAGAGGGAAGGAGAAAGAGGGAGAGAGAGAGAGCAAGGGAGTAAATGAGGACAGGAGTTTGGCACATGTTTGTTTACAGCAGTGACTTTGAGCTGAGTAGCCAGACCCCAGTGCTGCATCAGGGAACCGGGAAGTGAGGTACATCACCCACTCAGTCTTTCCCAGGTTATTTATATAACATAATTATTATTCCCCGGGTGGGGCACAAAGGCCCCAGATGCACCTTCCAAGCCCTCTGGAAACATGTCAATTGAAAATAAGTGTTTTTTTGCTGGGGGCAACAGATAGGCATAGGAGCATGCCCTGCCTTGTATATATGTCCCTACGTCCCCTGCTGATAAAGATGTTAAGGCCGGTGTGTGTTTGGGATGGGTATAGTCGACGCAATGCACCCCATAAAATGACATACCGTATCCCTTCACAGGTTCATGTCTTTGTTATTGTCAGCCAATCAAAGTGACAGCAGACAGTTGCTCTACGTGCAGCAAGCAACATAGAAGACGTCTAACCAAGGCAAAATGAAATTTAAAATTACAGAATTAAGTCAGCTAAAAGAGAAGGAGTAGGGTACAACAAGCAACCATCAGGTAGGCTGTTTAATCAGAACGGCGTTGCTGTAGACAAGGGCAAGAAGCACAGCAAAATAGCTGGCTACCTCAGCTAGCTTCTTTACATCGATTTGATGCAGTCAAGATCGGCTCTACCAGATGGGATGATAGATAGACAAATGTGTAGATGTCGTAGGTTAGCTAGCGCGAGTCTGTATGGCTACCCTCACTCTCCCACTCCTGTGTCAAACACACCGGTCCCTGCCCATCCCCGCACTGCTGCAAGCAAGCAGAGCGGCACCTCTCTCAAGTCACACACCAATCCAGTAAAAGTTTTTTAACGTGTATTTCAACTATCTGAAAATCTAAAAATATTTCAGGATATTATTTCAATAGTGAAATTATTTCAAATGTCCATCCCTAGTGTGTGTGTGATACCCTACCTCCAGCCTGCTGATGAAGATGGTAAGGCCAGTGTGTGACTGGAAGGCTGCCATGTCCAGATTGGTGATGAGGTCCACCACTCGGACCGCACGCGTCACAAACGTGATCTGGTCCTGCTCGTCCCCCAGGAACTTGATCACCTAAGGAAGAAGTAGGCAGTAGATAAGACTGTGTGCATACAAACAGTACGGGGCAGATTCCCAGACCCAGATTAAGCCTATTCTGGTCTTAGAAAACAATTCAGCTCCTCTACTGCTGCACTAAAAGGCGTGCTAAATGTGATCTTAATTGGGGTACCTATGGCACATAAGAAGGACGGAAAAATGTAGGGCTGCTCAGCCTTTTTGCAGAGTGAGCCATTCAGAATGCTGGACCGGATAAAGATTCTGTGCCAATCAACAGATCTTCAAAATGTCACACACCTGCACAGAATGTGTGCCCATCAAACATACTTGGTGAAACCAGGCCAGCTCAGCAGAATGATATGTATAGTTTGCTTGGTGAGTAAACGCCAGACTATTTGCATTGCCCCCCCCCCTCTTTTACGCTGCTGCTCCTGTTATTATCTAAACATATCACTTTAATAACTCTACCTACATGTGCATATTACCTCGACTAACTGGTGCTCCTGCACATCGACTCTGTACCCCCTGTATATAGCCTCGCTATTGTTATTTTACTCCTGCTGTTTAATTATTTGTTACATTTTTCTTAAAACTGCATTGTTGGTTAAGGGCTTGTAAGTAAGCGTTTCAATGTAAGGTCTACACCTGTTGTATTGGGCGCATATGTTGTATATGTGACAAATATATATTTTTACCTTGAGCAGGGCTTCCATCATCCCACAGGAGACCAGGGCCTCCCCCCCAGCGTCGTAACTAGCCAGGTGGTAGAGGAAGGAGAACAGCGCCGTGGCAAACTGGTGCGGATACGGCTCCATCAGAGGGTCTGAGGAGACAACCACAACAACAGGTTACAGAGCGGACTTGCTTCCACCTGAACAGTGAAGCCAAGAATAGGAGCAGGGTGAAACTCCCAAACACACATCACCTAAATTGGCTAAGGATAGAATCCCACCCTACCTAGGACCTTAATTCTACATCTCCTCTAGAACTGTATTGGCATCTCCTTTCAGAACGGTCTAGAAAAAACTAAAGTAGACATTTCACAGTATGTCTGTGACTCACCGATCATGGCCTGTATGCAGTTGCGCACCAGTACAGGCAGGAAGCCGTGGTAAGAGGCTGTGCCGGTGCAGTCGATGATGTTGGACAGCTTGGGTGTCCTCTCAAGGTGCACAATGGACGTTAAGGTGCGTAAAGACGCTGCCTTTATGTCCTGTTGAGACAGGAGGACTCATGAAAGACCCACATTTAGTGGGGCAAAATAGTATTGTCAGCCACCAATTGTGCAAGTTCTCCCACTTAAAAAGATGAGAGGCCTGTAATTTTCATCATAGGTACACTTCAACTATGACAGACAAAATGAGGGGGAAAAAATCCAGAAAATCACATTGTAGGATTTTAAATTAATTTATTTGCAAATTATGGTGGAAAATAAGTATTTGGTCAATAACAAAAGTTTCTCAATACTTTGTTATATACCCTTTGTTGGCAATGACAGAGGTCAAAGGATTTCTGTAAGTCTTCACAAGGTTTTCACACACTGTTGCTAGTATTTTGGCCCATTTCTCCATGCAGATCTCCTCTAGAGCTGTGATGTTTTGGGGTTGTTGCTGGGCAACACGGAATTTCAACTCCCTCCAAAGATTTTCTATGGAGTTGAGACCTGGAGACTGGCTAGCCCACTCCAGGACCTTGAAATGCTTCTTACGAAGCCACTCCTTCGTTGGCCGGGCGGTGTGTTTGGAATCATTGTCATGCTGACAGACCCAGCCACGTTTCATCTTCAATGCCCTTGCTGATGGGAGGTTTTCACTCAAAATCTCACGATACATGGCCACATTCATTCTTTCCTTTACACGGATCAGTCGTCCTGGTCCCTTTGCAGAAAAACAGCCCCAAAGCATGAGGTTTCCACCCCCATGCTTCACAGTAGGTATGGTGTTCTCAGCATTCTTTGTCCTCCAAACACAACGAGTTGAGTTTTTACCAAAAAGTTATATTTTGGTTTCATCTGACCATATGACATTCTCCCAATCTTCTTCTGCATCATCCAATGCTCTCTAGCAAGCTTCAGACGGGCCTGGACATGTACTGGCTTAAGCAGGGGGACACGTCTTGCACTGCAGGATTTGACTCCGTGGCGGTGTAGTGGGTTACTGATGGTAGGCTTTGTTACTTTGGTCCCAGCTCTCTGCAGGTCATTCACTAGGTCCCCCCATGTGGTTCTGGGATTTTTGCTCACCATTCTTGTGATCATTTTGACCCCACGGGGTGAGATCTTGCGTGGAGCCCCAGATCGAGGGAGATTATCAGTGGTCTTGTGTCTTCCATTTCCTAATAATTGCTCCCACAGTTGATTTCTTCAAACCAAGCTGCTTACCTATTGCAGATTCAGTCTTCCCAGCCTGGTGCAGGTCTACAATTTTGTTTCTGGTGTCCTTTGACAGCTCTTTGGTCTTGGCCATAGTGGAGTTTGGAGTGTGACTGTTTGAGGTTGTGGACAGGTGTCTTTTATACTGATAACAAGTTCAAACAGGTGCCATTAATACAGGTAACGAGTGGAGGACAGAGGAGCCTCTTAAAGAATAAGTTACAGGTCTGTGAGAGCCAGAAATCTTGCTTGTTTGTAGGTGACCAAATACTTATTTTCCACCATAATTTGAAAATAAATTCATTAACTTCTTGGATATAGGGGGCGCTCTTTTAATTTATGGATAAAAAAACGTGCCCGTTTTAAGCGCAATATTTTGTCACGAAAAGATGCTCGACTATGCATATAATTGACAGCTTTGGAAAGAAAATACTAAGGTTTCCAAAACTGCAAAGATATTATCTGTGAGTGCCACAGAACTCAGTGGCTACAGGCAAAACCAAGATGAAACTTCAACCAGGAAATGGGCAGAATTTGAGTCTCTGTTTTCCATTGTCTCCTTATATGGCTGTGAATGCGCCGGGAATGAGCCTGCCCTTTCTATCGTTTCTCCAAGGTGTCTGCAGCATTGTGACGTATTTCTAGGCATATCATTGGAAGATTGGCCATAAGAGACTACATTTACCAGGTGTCCTTTGTCTAAATGGTGCATAATCTACAAGCTGCACGCAGTCATCCAGTGATTGAGAGGAGACTTTCAACGAACGATATATCATGAAGAGATGTGAAAAACACCTTGAGGATTGATTCTAAACAACGTTTACCATGTTTCAGTCGATATTATGGAGTTAATTTGGAAAAAAGTTTGGCGTTTTGATGACTGATTTTTCGTTTTTTTTTGGTAGCCAAATGTGTCGCACCAAACGGAGCGATTTCTCCTAAACAAATAATCTTTCAGGAAAAACTGAGCATTTGCTATCTAACTGAGAGTCTCCTCATTGAAAACATCTGAAGTTCTTCAAAGGTAAATGATTTTATTTGAATGATTTTCTGGTTTTTGTGAAAATGTTGCCTGCTGATGCTAACGCTAAATGCTACGCTAGCTATCAATACTGTTACAAATGCTTGTTTTGCTATGGTTGAGAAGCATATTTTGAAAATCTGAGATAACAGTGTTGTTAACAAAAGGCTAAGCTTGAGAGCTAGAATATTAATTTAATTTAATTTGCGATTTTCATGAATAGTTAACGTTGCGTTATGGTAATGAGCTTGAGGCTGTATTCACGATCCCAGATCCGGGATGGCTCGACGCAAGAAGTTAAAAATCAACATGCTTTTTAAAAATGTACCCCCTCAATTTGTCTGTCATAGTTGAAGTGTACCTATGATGAAAATTACAGGTCTCTCTCAGCTGTTTAAGTGGGAGAACTTGCACAATTTGTGGCTTACTAAATACTTTTATGCCCCACTGTATACCATTCAGGGCTCCCACTCAAATCACATTTACTCTGTTTTATGACTGGGGAAACACTTCAGGGACGTATACAACGCCGAGACAATAGTGATGGTATTATAATTTCATTCAAAATCATTGGCCAAAAATGTACTACACATTATAGTACAACTATAAACATCATATTGTTAATTGTCAACATCACAATCTTGTATAAATTACATAAATACTGAACCAACAACATCGACCAGTCATGGTAACATCGTACACACGCGACATGATTGCAGTCACAATATCCGGCTCCAATTTCACACCTACTACGGTATTGTGACAATAGTACAGCGGACACAAGGGGAGAGAGAGAAGGGGAGCGAGAGAGACTAAAAGGTGCATCTTACCACAAGCTGTTTGTCTGTAATCTGTAGCACATCCACCAGCTCCTCTATCAAGCCGTTGTAGAGAATACTGTTGGCAGACTCCTGGAGTGCATTGGAGTACACTGGGGAAAACGAGACCGCCATAACAATTAAGTTAGCGAAGATATTTCAAAGGAATCATTGACATGAAATGCATGATGAAAAGTATTGGCTTCATTGATCCGCAGCTACAACACAGACACCAGCAAACATCAGGAACACTCAGACACGAGTACTGACGGGCCTATTTGGCACTGAACAAGGTGGTGGAAACTGTTGAATTATATTGAGCCGGTAACTCAATATCGGGACTGCAGATGAGAATTGGCCATGTAGCTCCAATCTGGTACATTGTACGTGATCCGGGTGAAATAAACACGCTTACCCAGGATAGATATGGCGTGGAGCCTGGCCTGTACAGCTTGTAGTCTCTTCTTGTGGTTGGAGAAGCCGTGGGCCAGTCTGATGTGCGTGAACAGCAGGGTCTGCTTGTCTTTAGGGATGTTGTACATCACCGTCAGAGACTCCATGATCTCACTGGGACTCTCAGAGATCTGGAAACACCACAGGGAGGTTGGGTGAGCAGGACAAGATAGAAAATCAGAAATCCACATTTTGGCTGGGGTAATAGGTCAGTTTCAATTATATGAATGTACAATAAATCTCAGAAAAGCAGGAATTCATAATCAGGAATAAACACATTCCTGGTGGACTTAGTCCCAAAACAATTAAAAGGGTACAAAAGACTAGTCCTCGCAATCTTTGGTTAAATTCATTAAATGCTCTGAGAAAATAGACAACATTTGTCCCTTACCTTGTCGAGCTGTTCGATGTGAATGTAGTGTAGTGTGTTACTACTGGTCTGTTGCCGGGAGAGAAAGTTCACAAATGGTCAATCAATCCACTCATAACAAGACATAGCCTAACAAGACCAGGGACACACAGTTGCACACTAATATTTTTCTGGTTAGGAAAGGTGTCCGTCTTTACCTTCCTCTCCACTTTGACCTCGGGGCCAGGTTCAGCATAGAACTCAAAGTGCAGTGTGGTGGCACTGGGAGGGTACTTCTGCTCAGAGTGACGCCAAGAGAGAGGAGAGGGGTGAGGTTGGGGGTAGGGATTACAAGTCAAAGAAAAATGTAATCACTACAAAGAAAATTTGCCAATTGTGTGGAGACAGCAAGCTTTTATAGATTGTGACAATGACAAAGTGTGACGCTCACCGTCATAGCCAGGTCCCTGCAGCACTCTGCCAGACCGAAGCCATTCTCTTTTCCTCCCCAGCTCTACACAGGGAACATCACAGACATCAGAACAGCAACTCATACAACTTTATAGTCTACATATCAAGGCAGGGCACATACATTGGTAGTTGGTTTTTAAATAGAACATATGTTATGGCTGGCAACAGTAAAACTGAACGCGAACTAGAAAAGGCTAAGACACTCCTTCAAGCCAATTTAAAAAGCCTTAAAACACACATTGACAATGGCCTACCCACAACACCCATAGAGTACCATCAGCCCGTCGGGCTAAAAGAGATCCTAATAAACATGTGTGTTTAATTCTGACACCCGTACCTCAGCCAGATGTTGTAGGCGTGCCAGCAGAGGGGTCCTCTTGTCAGAGCCCAGTCTGGTGATGTAGTTGGAGCGTTTACTGAACACGTAGAGGAGGTTCAGCACAGACAGAACAACCTGCATGTCACATGATGCTAACAGGGTGGTCAAGTGCTGAGAGGGAGAGCGAGATCAAGAGCGAAAGAAAGAGCAAAAAAGAGGGGGGCGAGCGAGCGAGGGGGGGAGAAAGAGAGTTAATAAGGTGAGAGGCTGATTGGCTCATTCCATCGTGGTTTGTGACAGGTGCATCACCCAGAGAGGAGAATTTATTCACTTAACCTTTATTTACTGAGGATAAGTTATTGCAATGAGTCTTCCAGATCATTTTCCAAAGGCACTAAAAGCAACATCTAGAGCAGACCCTCAAGCAAAAAAAAAAAAAAAAAAAGTCAAACTCTCAGGCAGGGGGATCCCAACAGAGCTAGGCAGGGAGGCCTACATTACCCATATAGTGGGAGGGGAAACAGTGCGTAGTCAAGGGAGGTAGCCCTAAACTATCTGAACTTGTCAAATAAGAAGTTGTCTACAGTTTACATTTCAGCATGCCCTACTGAACATGACCCTGCTCGTGTTAACTGGAGAGTGGTCCTACCTCTATGGAGCTGTAGAGGTGCCTGGAGAAGCTGTACTCAATGAGCAGGGCTGTGAAGTTGAGCACGGCCAGCAGTAAGGCTTTGAGCTGCCCGTTGTCCGGCCGGTCACAGACCAGCAACCACGACATGTTCTCCACCGTCTGGCCCGCATCACACAGGATCCCATCAAAACGGTCCAGCAGGTCAACCCAATGGTAAAGCTCACACTGAAGGGTTGGGAAGAAAAAGAGGCCGGTAAGGACTCTGGGGGTCACTTTAGATAGAGGCCATGTTCTGCTGATTGAGCGTTAAACACCAAGGCCACGTTCCGCAGACAAATGTTGTGGAACGCTGCTGATAGAATTGTTATGAATATAGTGGACATGATTCCTTATTTTACATTAGAGGAAATGTTGTACTACATCATATATTCACATTGGAAAATCACAATATTGTGCCCTGCTGTGCGCAGCCCAGGTGAATAATAGGTCCCTGGTGACCCCAAAATCTGGGAAATGTCGGTTAACCTTTTTGGGATAGGGGGCAGCATTTTCACTTTTGGATGAATAGCTTGCCCAGAGTGAACTGCCTCCTACTCTGTCCCAGATGCTAATATATGCCTATTATTGTTAGTATTGGATCGAAAACACTCTGAAGTTTCTAAAACTGTTTGAATGATGTCTGTGAGTATAACAGAACTCATATGGCAGGCGAAAACCTGAGAGAAATCCAACCAGGAAGTGGGACATTAAGGTTTGTAGTTTTTCAAAGCTTGGCCTACCGAATACACATTGAGATATGGATAAAGTTGCACTTCCTACGGCTTCCACTAGATGTCAACCGTCTTTAGAAACTTGAATGAGGATTCTACTATAAAGGAGGGGCTCATGAGACCTCTTTGAGTCAGTGGTCTGGCAGAGTGCCTTGGTCTCATGACGCGCTCCCGACAGAGTTACCTCTCGTTCCAGTGCTTTTCTGAAGACAAAGGAATTCTCCGGGTTGGAATATTATTGATGTTTTATGTTAAAAACATCCTAAAGATTGATTCCATACATCGTTTGACATGTTTCTAAAGGACTGTAACGGAACTTTTCGAGTTTGTCTGGATGAAGTGCCTGCGCCTCATGAAGATGGATTACTGGGCTGAACACGCTAACAACAAGTGGCTATTTGGACATAAATGACAAATCAGTCATTTATTGTCGCCCTGGGATTCCTGGGAGTGCCTTCTGATGAAGATCAAAGATAAGTAAATATTTATGGTGTTGTTTCTAACTTTGTTGACTCCAAAATGGCGGATATTCCTCTGGTTGTTTTGGGTTCTGAGTGCCATTCTCAGATTATGCTTTTTCCGTAAAAAAAAAAAAAAGAATCTGACACAGCGGTTGCATTAAGGAGAAGTCTCTTTAATTCTGTGAATAACAGTTGTATCTTTTATCAATTTTTATTATGAGTATTTCTGCAAAATCACTGAATGTTTTGGAATCAAAGCATTACTGCACTTAAGGCGCCAATGTAAACTGAGATTTTTGATATAAATATGCACATTATGGAACAAAACATAGATGTACTGTGTAACATGATGTCCTATGAGTTTCATCTGATGAAGATCATCAAGGTTATCTTTGGCTGGAAAAATGGCTGTGTTTTTTCGACTTGGCTATGACCTAACAATCATATGTGGTGCTTCCGCTGTAAAGCATTTTTTTTTATTTTTTTTATCGGACACGATGGGTAGATTAACAAGATATTTATCTTTGCCTCTATGATATTGTGATCTAATACAAAGATAATGAACGTCACCCAGAGGACATTAAATAATTGACTAAGTCTCTCTTCCTCCCACAGATATTTCCCTCCTGCTCACCTTGCCAATATTCCAGGTCTTGATGTGCTGCAGCTCCAGCAGTAGTTGCTCGTCGCTGCATCCCTTGAGCTTCTCTATGAGCGTCCTGCAGTCCGCAGGCTGTGAGAAAGGGAGAGAAGGTTGGAGGGTGGTAGAGAGAGTGCGCGAGAGAGGGGGGGGGGATTAGAGAGTGGTATAGGGAGGGGGCGATAGTGGAGGGAAGATTGGAGGGTGGTGGGGGAGAGAGAGCGAAAAAGAAAGCGAGAAGGCTGTTCAGGACATGTACAGTGGGGGGGTCAAAAAGGAATTACAGACAGTCAGAGCCAACATTATTACGCATACTCACAGCTTCTGTTGGGGTTTTCTTTAACTTGCTTCTGTCGACCTTCATTGTCGCTAGTTTCTATCTGATGCTCCTGTTGGGAACAGTAGGATAGATTAGCATGCAGCCTGTAAGGAAACAATGAATGTGTATGTATGGAATCTGCTGCTTACTACATGTCGCACAGTTAGGCTACATCAAGTACAGTAACAAAATTAGCAGGGACATAGTTTGCATGCTGGATTTGAGACTGAAATGGAACTTGTGAATTATAATCAAATATATGCAATGTGTGTTCAAGAGAAATGTAAAAGTCACACTTACAGTAAGTAATTTGGCAATACCCACTTAACATCATGTTTCATTCACAATTCCTGAAATGAGAAAATAGTCATTAACATTACGTAAACACGGCATCATAGACTCTAAACAATCCTCTCCTTTGTCTGGGAGGGAATAGTGAGAATAGTTTCAAACACTTGTCAAAATGTGTTAGTTATGGTTAGACAATAAGAAATCATTCCTCCGATGAAAAAGGGTCTCTCGTCCAACACAATTTTTAAAAAGAATAGACACAGAGGGCCTAGCTAGACAAAATCAATTTGCTCAGTGGTGCAGACTCCAATCGGGTAGCCTATACCCAATTAGGTAACAGTCCGAATACGGCTTTGACAAAGAAAGCTAAATGTGGGTTCAAACGTATAGGCCAAAAAGGTGAGGTGACAGTTACCCAGGCAGATCCAATCAATACAATATTGAGGAAAATGGTATATGTCCAATACTTCACTGAGCAACATATCAAACAGGAGTTATTTTCACACTCTCTCTAAGGGTGTTTGTTGGTCCCTTTCAGCAAATTTCTGTTAACTCAGTAAGGTTCGCTTAAATTTTTTGTGCAGTGTGAACACTACAAAAGAAACGCCGACCCCTCAAAAGAGCACCAGGAGCGAACCTAGACCATCTCGAGAGGTGGTCATAGTTCGGTTCGCTTGAAGTCTAGGGTCCGGTTCCCTTTTTAGGGCAAATGTGAAGACAAAGCTCCCCAGGTTTGCTTGTCATTATTCCCAGACCACATACTAGACTACTGCAACACTATTTCCCTTGCCATATCCTCTCATATTTGTGCCACAAAAGAGAGAAGATGAGATGCAGGTTTGCAGAAGAAAAAAACTTTTGGGATATTGATTAGCTATTGTCATGCATGCACAAAAAATTCTAAACATGTAGAGTTCTTGGTTCAGATTTAATTTAAATATGTGAGCTATAGGCTAAGAGCTTCATAAGCCTTTTTATTCCATTGTGGGGTTTGAATGGTGTGAAAAGAAAACATATTTGGTGTGAATAATAAACATAAGGTACAAAATCAATACTAGCTCTTAAAAGGGGCTGTAGCCTAAATTGGGTGTACAATTTTCAATTACAGCATTATTTAATCTGAAGTTACTCTGCCATTTATTATTTTAAATGTTAATATTATCTTCTGATTACAATGTCGTCTCATTCTTTAACTAAATGCAATCTATTAGTTTCCAAAATGTAAGTAGGTACATCTAGCTGTCCGATAACACATTCTGATGGAATGGCTTGTCCTGCACTTTCTAAAAATGCACTCTGGGTTGAGTTTATCTTGGAAAAAGATCTTGGTTCCTTTCAAAACTTAGCCATGTGAATGCAAAGGACTTGGACCACAAAATAGGTGAAGTGTACTGGCAAAAGAGTTGAGACCCATTCATTGACAAGGGCTGTGTGAATACAAATAATTTAGTATTTTTTTTTTACCTCAAGAGATCACCTTGAGGACTGAGATTGGTTATTTTAAAAGAGGACTGTGTGAAAACGCTAGTGAAGCGAACCACACCGTTTAGGGTGTTATCAGAGCACAACAAACCCCAGACAATCAGAAAGACTATGGCTGTCTGCTACTGTGCAATTGACTGGATTTCAGGGGCCTTATTCAGCTGGTTCAAAACATTTGAAAACTTTACTGATAATGCTGTTACATCCTTTTGATGAACAAGAGTGTATTAGCTATATTAATTTACATTACAATATAACTACATAGCTGAAAGATTCCAACACAGAACGAGTCAAAAATATGTTCCAGTTTAATGTACTGAACCTGTCAGGGAAAGTGTTTCAAAAGCATGAAAATGTTAGCATTGAAATGGTAGCTAATGAATGTCCACCATGCTAAGGGTCAGACTCAACGTAACAAAATTAGCTAGCAATCTAGAATCTAGCCGAACATCAGACAAACATGATTGCTATTCCAAACAAAATTGACGTTAGCAAATAAACATACAAAGTAAAACAGTGGAATCAACCGAATGCTAGTGAGGAAACTGTTAGCTAGCTAACGTTACTGCGGTAAGGAAATAACATAACGTTAACTACCTGGTGTATAGTAACGTTAGCAATTTAGTTAGCTGACGTTTGTTGACTAGCTAAAAAACCGGGAGTTCCCTAGCTAACGCGGCTAATGAGAAGAACACACAATTTCGCTGACAAGTTAGGTACTTAGCTAAACTTTAGTCCTACATATGTATTTCATACCTCATCGAACGAAAACAAGTAAATTCTCGATAAACCAAAATGTCCGGTTGGGAGGTTCGCTAGCAGCTAGTTAGCCACTTGGCCCAAGCACCTAATTTTAGCCAGCTAGCTGTCCGGCAGGGATAACTGGCTAACGTTAGCTAGCTAGTTCAACCAATATAGCTCTTTATGATGTCAAAACAAAACAGTCAATGATTAGAGGCAATATAAAACAACATTAGACGTATCTTACGAAGTGCGTGGTAAACTTGCAAACTAACAAGCTATACGTTGGCTAGCCTGGTAAAGACAAGAGATTCAACCACCACTACCGCGAGTATTTTCCCCATTCCTCAAACGGTTGAACACGCTGTTGTCAAATCTAGTGCCCAGCTGCAGGCCTCACCAGAAGCCCTTACTCTCCTCCCCTGCATCCTTACCAATTCGCAAATGTACACATTCCGTAAACACAACACGCTAGCTGGCAACAGTCAGACCCAACCAGCCGCGAAGTAATCGGTTTTATTCAAAGATTAATGCGAGCATTATAGTCTACTATACCTCCTCCAATATGCGTGAGGCGTATAAAAAGATGATCGCACTTTACCGCACACGCGCTGGCTAGCCTCTTGGTTAGCTAGCCGAAACGTATATCTCGCTGAATCATTCCCCCATACGGGCCTAACGTGACAGAGCGAGTTCGTGGTGTATTTCAGAGTTTTCGTTGGGCAAATTTACGTAGCTACCTGTGATAGAAGAGGGGCGTTCATATTTCTGTGTAAAAGTCGGCTGTATTTTGATTAAATTGTATCGTCACTAAAGAAACAGTCAGGATTCGAAACCTGTGTGTACAGTATAAATATGTCATGGGGTGGAGATTATTATTTTTAATAGATCCATTTAGATTTTCCAGAGGAAGTTACTGTCATGCACCTTTTATCTAGCTCCTATCAGCAACTGGAAGATCTCAACAACCAAAATGTCAAATTATTATAAAGTCACCATTCGTTCATCCTATCATACATCCACCTTATAACTACTAGTACTAGGGTAATGTTAGCTTCTGAATAAACTGAAGCTACAAAACATCAGCAGGTGAGCTAACTTAGTTTTGGCATTTTGACAGGAAATACCATTGTATGTATACATCTACAATTTAGTAACATTTATTAGATTAATACAATTAACTATTTTTTCTCTCTTCTATTTACCTATGCAATTACATCATTAGAACCCATCTCAGAAACCCTGCAGCAAAAAGGATAACCACATTATTTGACGGGAGGATTTCAGAAGACAAACGTTGGTCTCTAGAACAGTGTTCCACATAGACATCAATCAGACAACATTGCTTTTCAATGTCTTTCTGACACCCAAACCAAAAGGCTTTTAGTTACAATCCATAGTCAAATGAAACATGTAAGAATATGAATGCTCTCAAGTGACACTAATTCTTAGTGTTAAATATGATAATACAATTATAACAATAGTCGAAGAGTTTAATAATAATTGTAAATGGTAGTAGTTCACAATACTACTACTAGTTTGTAAATACCAGAAACTGCTTCGGTTCACTAGCTCCATTTCCTCCTCCTCAGCATAGTTTTGTGTGGTCTCCTAAAACAATCTGAAAGCATAAAAACAAGCACATCTAAAATGGAGGATTGAACAGCTGGGGTCCTGGGGGGGGACATTCCAAACCTATAGATGAACAAAAAAGAACTAAGATTGAATGGTAGGCCTATTGATTCAATGAGGATGAATGGTATAAGATTACAGTCATAGGTGGCAAATGGAATATTGTGCAGATTGTGAAATTGGATTAATATAAATCTAAAATCTCGTGAGAAAAAAAACTGGGCATATTAATAAAACATGGACAATTCAAAACGATACTAATTAGTCACACAATGTCAACAATACATAATTTTACTTTACAATGAGAAGATTTGGCCTAAATCAATTAACTCCTCGTAATAAATTCGCGTGGGCTCGCTGTTCGGCTCATGAAACAAACGACCTCTCCCGCACAGTCAAAGGACCTGCCAATCAAAGTACCGGCAAGTCATGTCCAGAACTAGCAGCTGGTCTCTTTTCACATGGGTGTGGGTTTCTTGGTAAACTTTCATCCGCAATCTCGACGAGCTCAATGTCATTTTCAAAGCAAAGGGAATCTGCCTCTTGCAAATGCCTTTACCCCATACAGCAGAAAATTCAGGAAACATGTAGCTAGCTTTTCACAGAACGCAAGCTGCAGTGTGTATGTGTGTATGTGTGCCGGTATGCGTTTCGCGCGTGCACAGCGCACCACAATGCTCTTTCAGTCAGTGGTTAAATTAAAAATGGCGGTTCACACAGCAGAATGTCCGTACTTTATCCTAAAACGACGCGCAATTCAGACCCCTGCTTAGCACTATCAAATATATCAACACTATCACTAAACTCCTCATTTAAACAATTCATCATGCTTTTGCTCAATGTTAACGCAGATGTGCATAGAGTTGCTTACCGAGATGCGTGTACATTTCATTTCTCCATCTTGCACTAGCGTCCAGCGAGCTGGGTGGATTTGAATCTCGCGATAACGGCGCTTCCTATGTCAGCCTTCTGGCGAGTCACTCCCCGTGCCCGTCAAATGAAGCTGCTGGAAAATATTATTAGGAATTTTTTTAAATGGACATTTCAGTATGCAAACATTGAACGGGTTCAAGCAAGCAGTGATAGAAAACCCTAATTTTCTTGGCTCTTCCTTCTTTCAATACAAACACTACAAAATTATCTATCTATGCATGTTCAGTGCATTCCACATAATACTGTATGTGGGAGATTACTCTGATGGTCATAGCTGATGTAGTATATCAAACTATTTAATAATCTTGAAACAGCTCTTTGGAATAGAATATATACTTGAACAGTTACTTTATTGCCCATCTTGACTCACACACTTTGAGGCAGTCACAAAGCAGCACCTCTGGATGCAGAGCAGTTTAGGGATTAAGAGCCTTGCTCAAGGGCACAATGGCAGGGAAGTGTACCTTGGCAGTGCTGATATAGGATCAGTTTTGCATTTTAGATAATGAATAAGATTATATAGACAGGGGGACCTAAATAAACAAGTTTTGTGAATATGAGCGCAGCCGCCCTCCGGTTGCTAGCTTGAGACCTGTCTTTAGAAACAGTTTCTCAATAATTATGACATGGGTCAGACAATCATATTGAAACATACAAGACTGAGCTTATTCTTTAATTCAGCTTAACATGAAAATTCATTCAAGGCAAAGAATAAACACCTGACATTCAATTCAGTCCATGGAATACAAATGCTATTTAACTCAGGTTTCAAATGTGATTGAGATTTTTGTGATATTTTTCTACTGCTTGTGTAAAAAAAATATCACAATAATAATGAGCACAATAGATACAAAATTAAACACTGAGAAATTGTGTGACCCACACTATAAAACATTGCAATATAAACATTGAGTAAATAGAAATGGCTAGTAAGAGATATACTTATAGTTATATCAAAACATGTATTATCATCTAATGACAAAGAATGAAAGATGGTACAGGCCTATCCTCTGAAAGTCCTTGGAAAAAATGTTAGAGAAGAAAGGAAACAATTCTGACCCCTTCCCTTTTTCCACATTGTTACTTTACAAACTTATTCTAACATTGATTAAATGTTTCTCATCAATCTACACACAATACCTCATAATGGCAAAGCGAAAACAGGTTTTTAGAACATTTTGCAATGTATTGAAAATAAATAACACAAATACCTTATTTGCATAAGTATTCAGACCCTTTGACATGAGACTAGAAATTGAGCTCACATGCATCCTGTTTCCATTTATCATCCTTGAGATGTTTTGACAACACTGATAATGGCACCGGAGGGGATGGCTGCCATTTTTATGGGCTCCTAACCAACTGTGCTATTTTGTTTGTAAATTATTTTGTACACGTTGCTGTTACCATCTCTTATGACAGAAAAGAGCTTCTGAACAGCGATTACTCACCTCAAACTGGACAAAGATTTTTCCTTAATGAGTCTGATGAAGGACACACTGTTTTCGAGTCCAGGCCCAAATCCCCATCATTAGCACGAAGAAAGAATTCTTTGGCAGGTAGGTAAATCACCACTACCCTCCGTACTATTGGCCAACGTGCAATCATTGGAAAATAAACTGGACGATCTACGATAAAGACTATCCTACCAACGGGACATTAAAAACTAATATCTTGTGTTTCACAGAGTCTTTGCTGAATGACGACACATAATATAGAGCTGTCTGGGTTTTCCGTGCATTGGCAGAACAGAGCAGCTACGTCTGGTAAGACAAGGGGCGGGGGTTGTGTGTCTATTTGTCAATAACTGCTGGTCTAATATTAAAGAAGTCTCAAGGTATTGCTCGCCTGAGATAGAATACCTCATAAGCTGTAGACCACACTATCTATTTACCACCACAATCCAATGCTGGCACTAAGACCGCATTCAACATGCTGTATAAGGCCATAAGCAAACAAGAAAATGCTCATCCAGAAGCGGAGCTCCTAGTGGCCAGGGACTTTAAGGCAGAGAAACTTAAATCCGTTTGAACTAATTTCTACCAGGATGTGCAATTGGAGGGGGGAAAAACTCTAAACCACCTTTACTCCACACACATCATCCTACACCGGCTCTAACACTCATCGGATGTGGCAGGGCTTGCAAACTATTACTGACTACAAAGGGAAACCCAGCCGCGAGCTGCCCAGTGACACAACCCTACCAGACGAGCTAAATGCCTTTTATGCTCCCTTCGAGGCAAGCAACACTGAAGTATGCATGAGAGCACCAGCTGTTCCAGACAACTGTGTGATATCTCTCCAATATTCACAAAGCCACGGGGCCAGACAGATTACAAGGGTAGTGTACTCAAAGCATACACGGACCAACTGGCAAGTGTCTTCACTAACATTTTCATCCTCTCCCTGACTGAGTCTGTAATATCTACATGTTTCAAACAGACCACCTTAGGTAACCTGCCTAAATGATTACCTCCCCGTATCACTCACGTAGGTAACCTGAAGTGCCTTGAAAGGCTGGTTATGGCTTACATCAAGACCATCATGCCTGAGCCCAAGACACACTCCAATTTGCAAACCGCCCCAACAGATCCACAGATAACTCAACGCAATCTCAAATCGCACTCCACACTACCCTTTCCCAACCGGACAAAATTAACACCTACGTAAGAATGCTGTTCATTGACTACAGCTCAGCGTTCAACACCATAGTGCCCACAAAGCTTATCACTAAACTAAGGACCCTGGGATTTGGAAAAGGAGGGCCGAACAGGCCCCCATTAACATTGACGCGGCTGCAGTGGATCGAGTCGAGAGCTGTCCACATCACCAAAGAACTATCATGGTCCAAACACCAAGACAGTCATGAAGAGGGCATGACAACACAGCCTCCCGAGTGGCGCAGTGGTCTAAGGCACTGCATCGCAGTGCTAGCTGTGCCACTAGAGATTCTGGCATTGTTTAAAGTGGCTAGTGATATATTTTACATCAATTCCCATTATTAAAGTGGCTGGAGTTGAGTCAGTGTGTTGGCAGCAGCCACTCAATGTTAGTGGTGGCTGTTTAACAGTCTGATGGCCTTGCGATAGAAGCTGTTTTTCAGTCTCTCGGTCCCAGCTTTGATGCACCTGTACTGACCTCGCCTTCTGGATGATAGCGGGGTGAACAGGCAGTGGCTCAGGTGGTTGTTGTCCTTGATGATCTTTAAGGCCTTCCTGTGACATCGGGTGGTGTAGGTGTCCTGGAGGGCAGGTAGTTTGCCCTCCAGCTATGTGAAGCTTGTAGCGTCATCCCCAAGAAGAGTCGAGGTTGTAATCGCTGCCAAAGGTGCTCCAACAAAGTACCGAGTTAAGGGTCTGAATATTTATGTAAATGTCTTTATTTTTGTTTATACATTTGAAAGAAAATTATAAAAACAGTTTTTGCATTGTCATTATCAGGTATTGTGTGTAGATTGATGAGGGGGGAAAAAATGATCAATTTTAGAATAAGGCTGTAATGTAACAAAATGTGGAAAAAGTCAAGGGGTCTGAATACTTTCCGAACACAGACCCCACCCCCAAAATAGATGGGGGTGGGGTCTAAGCTAACATGTGTAATTGTTTTAAGATGGTGATAACATGGATCATTTATTTATTTTGGACACATTTAACCCCTTATTTTTGTTGGCACAACTACCTCCATTCTTCTTTGTTTGTATGGGTTGCCTTCAGACGAGTCCCGTGACACCTGTGGGGGTCAGAGTGCAAAACGGAGAACACCATCGTGAGTCTCATCTTTCCATAGAGTGGTCATATCAGTTTGTAACACTACTAACATTTCTGTGAGAAGAATCGATTTCAGGACGTCTCATGGTCTGACAAACACCTCTGGAGCTCGGCCACCTTCCACTGCAGATGCGGCAGGCTGACATATCTCTAGTTTAAACTGATGGATTTTTATTGGGATTTAAACAAAAATTGTTACTCAATCCCAAAAATTGGGATTTTAATACAATGCAAAATGTTCCTTGTTATATCATTATGATAATAGCAGTCAGAACCATCTTGAGAACATACAGGTTGTTACCCCTGCTCATACGTTGCTGATGCATGCCAGATCATACATAAAATACCTATCCAGGTGTTGTATCAGCTAACCACATGTTACAGCAATCTGGTGCCTGACGGCACAGCCGATGACATGGCAAGCAACCATTGGCTGACACATGCAAAGTCTGAGCAGGGCAACACGACCCCAGTGTTGCGATAGTGTCAACAATGATGCGCATTTCACAATCTGTTCAGTTATGAAAATGTAATGGTGTAATAAATCAGATGAGTTCAAATACTATTCGTAATCTTTCAAATACAAAGAGCATTTGCTTTAGCCTGCCTGGACTCCCAAGTTTGGTGGGTAGGGTTTGCACTATTTAGACTTTTTCTATTGGTTCCATTGCAACAGGCAAGCACAGCTAAGTTATTTCAAATAGTATTTGAACCCAGATCGGGTGTAAAAGGTCTACCACAGAGAGATTAGTAAGAATGTAACAGTACTGGCCCACTAAAATAAATAGTTGCACTATTTGGCCCCGTACACACTCAAATTGTACAACTGATGTAGAACACATTTGACACAAGTTGTGTAATGTTTTTCTGCACAATAATTATTATTACGGAAGCGATGTGGAGACACCACACTCTGCTGCAACCTTGGCGTTAAATGATGTGGTAAAGGCTATAGATAGGAGGAAGCACTGTGCTGCCCTGTTTAATGACCCATCGAAGGCTTTAGATTGTATTGAAGCCTTTGGATACAGTTTATCATAGTGCACTACACTTTAATACGGGCAATGGGTTGAGTAAACATCACTGCATTCTGTATCTGAAAGTAGGCTGACACTCTTAAATGTCTTGTAGATTGATGCTTTGCACTCTTTTTGTTTATAAAGCCCTCCTGTATAAACCCGTACCTTACTTTTATTGTTAACTTACAAGATACCAGACCCGGTCTCCCTTTGATCTCCACTGAGTTAGGTAGATCTGCTTTTAGTTGTTTTTTTTGCACCTTAAGTGTAGAATAATCTCCAATGCACTTTTAAAATTGGAGGAATTGGTGCCTCCTTGGGCATTTCAGAAGGCTGGCTGATAGAGGATCTTATTACTACAGAATGTGTATATTGATATGTATTGTGCTAAACAGGGCTCACCTGGAAAAGAGACCTTGGTCTCAGCATTAAATCCTTGTCAAAATAAAGGTGAAATAAATAAAACAATGGTTGTGTAAGGACAAACAGTTGTATCACAAAATTATCAGTTGTATCATCAAATGCGTTTGTACATCAGTTGTACAAGCTGAGTGTGTATGGAGCCTTTATGGTACTGGTGAACAACTGCTGAGCACACATGAAATTGTTACATGCCACCTAAGAACACTCATGACGTCATCGCTCACAAAAAGGAACTAACAAATGAGCCACGCACAAGCACTAATGCGAAACAAGTGGGGTTTTAAGAGGGGTTTTCAAAGACACTCATGGGCTGTCCACTGAAAGTTGACTAGCAACATGAAACTGGGTCCTAAAAGACACCCACCATGAGTGCCCACTGAATTCGCCCCATAAAAGGGAAACCAAAATAAAAGCCCACACCACTTTAAAATATGGAGTTAACCAAAGACAAAAGGCTTTGAATTCACAAACTTAAAGAGGAAGACAAACAGTCCAGCAATTTTAACATCTCTCCTGCCAACTAGAGCGTTGGCTCTGCCAGCACAGATGAAACTAACAACTGATTTACAGGTGCAACACATCCTGACCAACAAGGATGATTCCAATAAGCGTGCGCCACACCCATACAGAACCAACCTAAAAAGCCTGTAACACCTTCCCCCTTTAGTCAACAAGTATATTCCATGTACTTGTTGGAGAAGTTTGCTCACAACCAACAAAAAGCTCTAATTTCACAATTGAAATGCATCACTTTCTCCAATATAAACACAGAGTTAACACTCCAACAATCATAAATCATCATCAAAACGGCCATTCATTAAAATAAAATTAAAATAAAAAACCTGCACCAGAACACAAAACAAAAACGGACTGCGCACCTTTTAAAGACAAATCAGAAAACAAGTTGTCCTTACCATGGACATGTCTGATTTCAAGGGGAAACTCCTGCAATATCCGTAGTAACTTTCCTTGGGATTTTCTTCAGTGGAATAACCTCAGGGAAACAAGTCGCAACACACATGGTTACGAAAAATTGGTTACCACTCGTTGTTTTGGGCAAAGAACCAATAAACCTGCTGAAAGGTTAGTCAAAACCAGAGGTGCAAAGGTGAACTGGCACTGTTCGGTTTACCCATCACCTGGCAAACGTGAAACGATTTACAGTAAACCAACATATGTTCCAGACCAGAAATTAACCAAGATACGGTCATTCGTCTTGTTAACCCCAAGACGCCATCTCTTGTCGAAGCGTAACTAGAATTTGAGATCCACTGGGCCAATCGTCTTGCCCAAAAGTGGGGAACGCCACTTCCTCAGCAGAACACTATCTGTCAACGTAACCCACACAAACCTCATCAAACTCCTCCTCTGGATGCAAAAATATGAGGGAAGCATATTTTCTCTGTTCAGCAACCAGCTGCTTCCTAGACATCGAAGTGTCAACTGTTGGAACCCTCGTCTTTCAGCGGTCCTACAAACTCACTCACATTTTGGGTTTTCAAAGGAGCGGTCAACGCAAAAGGTGCTCCAAATCAGGACCACACAAACCTCTCATAGATCGAACTTGGTGGGATTGCTGTTATCCTCCAACACTACACTTGCTCTCTGCAATATTCTTAGACATAACAAGTATAATAGCACACGCTGAGAACTCCAGGGTACTTTTCTGATAACTGGAAGGAGTGCTCCCACAAGAAGAAACATATTTTTCTCTCCTATATTTGGTTCAATTTAGGACACAGAGAGAATATGTACATTCTCTCAGCAGTAATGACAAACGGGTTGATATGAAGCTGCAGTTTTGTCTGGGGAAAAAGCAAAACCTCGTAGTAGGAGGTGACTTGTCTGGATTTCTATTTGTAATTATGTCTTTCATAATTTACGGAACTGTTGTCTGTATACCTCTGGGAACAACTCTTAAACTCGAAGGATAGCAGCTTTAACAGTATCATAATCTGAATTTCACGGCCATTTCAGGACGTTCGCAATCCTCCTAAACAGAGTAAAATATACATTCTACTAATTTTCAGTGAAAGGCGGTACAAGCCGGAGCTTCCGAACGAGCTCAAACTCTGTTTAGGGTGCAGGATGGCCCTAGTTGATTCAGAGTACTTCCAAGCTCTATCATTCTTTGGCGTGCTGCCAACTCCACTTCTTTTAATCGAATGGCATGCTCACATTCCTGTTCTTGTCTGGCTGCAGGTTCTTTTTATTCCATTTTATTTATTTTTTACTGAATGTCCTGCTCAAACTAATTGCTGTTGCGCCAATTTTGCCTTTCGTTCTACCTCTCGCAGTTTCACATCTATAGGATGTACTCTACCGCCTTCAGGACCCCTTTCACCATGTTCCCTCTCCAGGAGGATTTTCTCCTCCACCAAAGCAGTATCGATGAATTCTGCCTACTGCTTCGGAATCCGCAGGTGCCACTTTGATGTTTATGTTTTGCAATAAGCAGATTCGCCTTTGTACATTTATCCAGTATCTCCCAAGCCGGGTTCCACACAAATGTTCCCAATTCAGTCAAAATATGTTTTACCCTGTGAGTGTTTATGCAACTTTCCACTGCTTTTGAATGATTTAAGCGACTACAAAAACACCTAGGACAAGATCCCGGACGAGCCCCCCATTTTGTTACGTTCCCACTAAGACAAACTCATGTCGTCGCTCACAAATCATTAAATTAGCCAGACGGAAAAACACCAAAGCGAAACAGGTGGGGTTTTAGGAGAGGTTCAGACACTCATGGGGGGTGTCCATTGAAAGTTAACTAGCAACAAGAAACAGGGTTCTGAAAGGCACCCACCGTGAGTACATAAATTCACCCCAGAAAAGGCCAAATAAAAACCCACACCACCTTATAATACGGAGTTAAAAATAAGCGGCGCTAACCAAAGCGGAGAACACAAGAGTAAAGGCTTAACTTAAAAAGACGACAAAACGTCGGTCAAACACTTCCAACATCTCTCCTGCCAACTAGAGCATTGGCTCTGCAGGTCTTCTATATTACCTGTGCCAGCACAGGTGAAACGAACGACTATTAACGGGGCAACAGGTGCCACACACCCTGACCAACAAGGATGACTCCAATTAGGGCGCGCCTCATCCACAGAATCAACCTTGATATCGAACGAGAGAAGAAACCCAAAACCTGCAATCTCCTCCAGGCCAATGCCTTTCACGTCTAACATATACACTGACACAAGACGAAATATTATTAATACTAAATGATAAATCAGGAACTTCATTATTCCATTATAACAATACATGACCAACTAAAAATTACATGATTATTTGTGCATACAAATAAAACTTTGAATATTTAAAACATTTTTCCAAATGACATGTATTTTATACAAGGTATGTTAAGCAATAACAACAAAAAGACTTCTCCTTTGAACTATATAAAAACAAAATTACAACGATGTACATATCAGAATCATTATCAAATCTCTGCTTCCCGACTTCAATATCCTTACAGAACACTACAACTGTGTCTATATGTGTAGCACATTCCTTAAATAAAACACATCATTTTTACATCTACGTCACAAACGGCACCACATTTCCAAATAGTATGCTACTTTTAACCAGAATGCATTGGGTCCTGTTCAAAAGTAGTGCACTACAGAATAGGGCTCCATTTGGGACACATCCTACAACTGCTGGCTCAAGTCTATACTACCAAAGACTTGAATACAAACCATGGTGGATTTGAAAATGATTAGGAACCAGATTCTTCATATCATGACAGTACTGTTTTGACTGGGTGGCTATATAAATTCCAAAATATACACATCTAAAAACACAGAACTTCATCCAGAAGTGAGTTAAATGTAGCTTGGGTACCAGTATGTGACATGCTACGACAAGGAGTGACATGATGGCACACAGACTGGTACCCAGGCTAAGTTAAATGAATACAATCAAAAACACAAGTTAATTATTTCTTGGGGTCATTAGCACACCGATCATTTCTTTGAAAATATCTACATAAATTCTGGTGAAGAGATCCCCTTTCTAAAAGGTTTGGTTGCTATCTACATGGGAAAAATAAACACCTGGGTGGTGAATAAAAGTAATAACCTAAGTTTGTAGAAATAAAAAAGTAAACTAGTCGAAAGTGAGGTGAGAACAGAGATGTGAACACAACTGTAAAGGGGTGAATGGGAGGCAAGCCTACTAGCACATAATACATGTAAAAAGCTAAATCATCCAAAACAACATGAGTTAATCTCAAACGGATTAAATAATTTCTAAAAATCCAATTTGGCTGAATTGTCTAGAAATAAACTTATATTTTATTTATCCATTTAAAACCTTCACCCCTTTTGACTCACCCACATAGAGAGACCCATGTCAAATGAAGAATGGGTCATATCATGGGTTGTTTTACTATAAATCATCAACTACGAATTATTTCAGACATTTTTCATTGTCAATTTGATGAATACATGCTTCTTGCATGTAAGTTTAATGGGTTAAATGATTAGATAGATCATATAGCAATTAATTGATCGATACATGTTCAATTGATCTGAGCGATGCATGACCAACTAAATGCTTACATGCTCCTCAATATATACACTACCGTTCAAAAGTTTGGGGTGACTTAGAATATATATTTTTTTGTCCGTTAAAATAACTTCAAATTGATCAGAAATACAGTGTAGACATTGTTAATGTTGTAAATGACTGTTGTAGCTTGAAACGGCTGATTTTTAATGGAATATCTACATAGGCGTACAGAGGCCCATTATCAGCTATTCCAAGTTTACCATTTTAAAAGGCTAATTGATCATTAGAAAACCCTTTTGCAATTATGTTAGCACAGCTGAAAACTGATTCAAGAAGCAAGAAAACTAGCCTTTAGACTAGTTGAGTATCTGGAGTATCAGCATTTGTGGGTTCAATTACAGGCTCAAAATGGCCAGGAAAAAATAACTTTCTTCTGAAACTCTATTCTTGTTCTGAGAAATGAAGGCTATTCCATGCGTGAAATTGCTAAGAAACTGAAGATCCCTAACAACGCTATGTACTACTCCCTTCAAAGAACAGCACAAACTGGGCTTAACCAGAATAGAAAGAGTGGGAGGCCCCGGTGCACAACTGAGCAAGAGGACAAGGACATTAGAGTGTCTAGTTTGAGAAACAGATGCCTCACAAGTCCTCAACTGGCAGCTTCAGTATAGTACCCGCAAAACATTAGTCTCAACGCCAACACTAGTCTCAAGAGGAAACTCCGGGATGCTGGCCTTCTAGGCAGAGTTCCTCTGTCCAGTGTCTGTTCTTTTGCCCATCTTTATCTTTTTATTGGCCAGTCTGAGATATGGCTTTTTCTTTTCAACTCTGCCTAGAAGACCAGCATCCTGGAGTCGCCTCTTCACTGTTGACATTGAGACTAGTGTTTTGCGGGTACTATTTAAAGAAGCTGCCAGTGGAGGACTTGTGAGGCATCAGTTTCTCAAACTACTGATCTCAACTAGTCTAAAGAAGGCCAGTTGTATTGCATCTTTAATCAGAACATTTTTTATCTGTGCTAACATAATTGCAAAAAGGGTTTTCTAAAAGGGTGCTTCTCCACCTGCATTGCTTGCTGTTTGGGGTTTTAGGCTGGGTTTCTGTACAGCACTTTGAGATATCAGCTGATGTACGAAGGGCTATATAAATAAATTTGATTTGATTTGATTTGATTCTAATGATCAATTAGGCCTTTAAACTTGGATTAGCTAACACAATGTGCCATTGGAACACAGCAGTCATGGTTGCTGATAATGGCTATGTATATATATATTTTTTAAATCAGCCATTTCCAGCAACAATAGTCATTTACAACATTAACAATGTCTACACTGTATTTCTGATTAATTTGTTGTTATTTTAATGGACAAAAAATATATGCTTTTCTTTCAAAAACAGGGACATTTCTAAGTGACTCCAAACTTTTGAACGGTAGTGTGTGTGTATATATATTTTTTCATATCAAAGTATAAATAATACCAAATGTGAAAGCAGAGTACCAAAGTAGAATGCTGACTATTTCAGCGCTACAAAACAGCTATATAGATTCAATCAATTCTGAATTATTAAGGACTGGAAAGTGGTATAGAGTGAGAACATGAGTGAATGACAGGTGCAGGTGAAGATACCAGATGAAAAAAAATTGAATTATAGATTAAAAAATATAAACAGTTTCTCTTAAAGCAGTCATGTCTTTCAGGTCCTCTTTAATTTACATCCATCTGTCCTCCATCCATCCATATCTCCCGAAGCACCTCTCACAGGAGAAGCTTCCCATTGCGGTGTATTTTCAGAATCTTTCCTAGTCTCTGTTTTGCTGTTGCAAGTCCTTTCTTTGGACGTTTCCCTGAGATGGAGGTAGAAAGAAGGAATAAAGCAATGGGTAAGAAAACAGTTTGTCACATTTGTGAATTCTGTTCATTAGACACCAAATGGAGGAAAACAGACAAACAGGGAGGCATTATCTGGACAGGTCATTTTCATATTCCGCTCTGAAATGTTTTCTGTTGTGTGCCCTAATGAACACAACTCACAGAGGTTACAGCAACAACAAAAAAATCCCATGACTGAAACTTCAGTCGATCTCAGATTGATTTTCTGTGGGAAAGTTAACTTATACTTTCATGTAAAAAAGAAATAAGAAAAAAAATGAATGACCATCATGCTTTTAGGGAAAGGATCATTTGCACATGTAAACTGCACGTTTTACCAATTATAGTCCTTTTCAATTGGATAAAAACATTTATTATTAAAATAATGAAAAAAATGAATCCATATGAAAGAAATCCGCCAGTGACGGAGAAAGAACTTTAACTCCTGAACTCATGTCTATGTGCTGTGAAGTTACCCGTGTGTTTCTACAGCCTTGACCTAAACGATTGGCACCCTTTATTCTTTATTAAGATGAGCAAAAAAAATAGGGCAGTGGCGATCATGGAATTTTGGATGATGGTAATTGGTCAACCAAATGACCGCCGTCACCGTAATAACTGTTTCGGGGGGGGGGGCGCACATTTTCTCCTCCGCAACTGACTGCATGTGCCGCCATAGAAATATAATTAATAAAATGGGCGTCCTCATTCTATGATGGCATAATGGGTGGACTGGCAGCCATAGATGTGGTAAAGGAGTCATTGGAACGCAGAAGTTCCATTTACCAGATTGGAGAACATTCAACAAATCTGATCTAACATAGTGGATATTCGCCAAAACCTTCATGTTTTATGTACTGTAACAGGCCCACAATGTGCTTACTTCAGTCCAATTTGGATATATTTGCTATATAACATGTAGAAGTGACTACTAAATGCTAACTAACGTTTGTATAAGATGGTTAGCATAGCTAGCATACAGAAATGGTTGATGGTGGTCAAAATAATGTTTAACTGTAATGTAGTTGATCGTAACAATGACATGAACATGTGTTGGGGTTGACATCCATACAAGCATTATATTTCGAAATAATGTGAAATACACAAACAATAGCCTAAAAGTAGACAAATTTTGCTGGGGGGCAATGAGGAGTGTTGGGATCCTTACCCAAAGGCACTTTCCCTCATGCGTTTCCATGGCAATTTCATTGTTTTGGCCGAGTTTGATTGACCTCTTTACCACATCTACTAAGAGTGTACCCATAAGTAAAATATGTGCTAAAATCTATGCTGTAATTTGCTGATTCAACTGACATTACAAAAAAATACATTCCATTGCATGGGGCACATGAGTTAAACATCATTTGAATGAACATTCACATTACCATGGAAATTATTGCACAATACCAGGCAGCCATTGTGAGTGTACGAATTAGTTAACCAGTCAAATTGCCAGGGTTAGATGTTGCAAGCCTGTTCTATTTCTGTGTGCTGCTGCTGCATTGTCATTCAGTCAGCTGTGCGTTAGACCCCTCAAAAAATGGTTAATTTATTTTCATGATGTCTGAACTATATTGTGTATGAAAAAAAATTGAAGATTACACTGAACAAAAATAAACGCAACAATCAACAATTTCAAAGATTTTACTCAGTTACAGTTCATATAAGGAAATCTGGCAATTGTAATAAATTCATCTATGGATTTCACATGACTGGGAATACAGATATGCATCTGTTGGTCACAGAGATCTTTTTTAAAAGTAGGGGCATGGATCAGAAAACCAGTCAGTATCTGGTGTGACCATTTGCCTCATGCAGCGCGACATCTCCTTCGCATAGAGTTGATCAGGCTTCTGATTGTGGCCTGTGGAATGTAGTCCCACTGTTCTTCAAATCGCTGTGCGAAGTTGCTGGATATTGGCGGGAATTGGAACACGCTGTCGTACACGTCGATCCAGAGCATTCCAAACGTGCTCAATGGGTGACATGTATGGTGAGTATGCAGGGCATGGAATAACTGGGACATTTTCAGCTTCCAGGAATTGTGTTCAGATCCTTGCAAAATGGGACTGTGCATTATCATGCTGAAACATGAGGTGATGGCGGTGGATGAATGGCATGACAATGGGCCTCAGGATCTCGTCACGGTATCTCTGTTCTACTAATCATTGACAGTGCCCTCTGTTCATAATGTTGACATCAGCAAACCACTCGCCCACACGATGCCATACACGCTGTCTGTACAGTTGAAATCGGGATTAATCTGTGAAGAGCACACTTCTCCAGCGTGTCAGTGGCCATCGAAGGTGAGCATTTGCCCACTAAAGTCAGTTACAACGCCGCACTGCAGTCAGGTCAAGACCCTGGTGAGGACGACGAGCACGCAGCCGAGCTTCCCTGAGACCGTTTCTGACAGTTTGTGCAGAAATTCTTTGGTTCTGCAAACCCGCAGTTTCATCAGCTGTCCAGGTGGCTGGCCTCAGACGATCCCGCACATGAAGAAGCCAGATGTGGAGGTCCTGGGCTAGCGTGGTTACATGTGGTCTGCGGCTATGAGACTGGTTGGACGTACTGCCAAATTCTCAAAAATGACGTTGGAGGCGGCTTATGGTAGAGAAATAAACATTAAATTATCTGGAAACAGCTCTAGTGAACATTCCTGCAGTCAGCATGCCATTTGCACGCACTCCCAAAACTTGAGGCATCTGTGGTATTGTGTTGTGACAAAACTGCACATTTTAGACTGGCCTTTATTGTCCACAGCACAATGTGCACCTGTGTAATGATCATCCTTCTTGATATGCCACACCTGTCTAGTAGATAGTGAACATTTCTCCTTTGCCAAGATAATCTAACATGGATGTAAACAAATGTCTGCACAAAATAAGGAAAATTATATTTTTGTGTGGATGAAAAATGTCTTTACATGTTGTTTTTCTGTTCAGTGTATATTATTATACTTATATACTTGCTCAGAGAAAGAGATTTTAACAAGTAATATGTTCTCTCAAAAAGATTCAAATGATTGCCATCTCTATTTCCAATACTTCAGCACCATCCCCTTTGCGAGGACAACGGTACTGAGCCTTTTTCTAAAATATTTTATGAGATTGGAGAACATATTTTATTTAACTCGGCAAGTCAGTTAAGAATAAAATCTTATTTTCAATGACGGCCGAGGAACAGTAGGTTATTTGCCTTGTTCAGGTGCAGAACGACAGATTTGTACCTTTCCAGCTCAGGGATTCGATCTTGCAACCTTTCGGTTACTAGTCCAATGCTCTAACCACTAGGCTACCTGCCTCCCCAATTGGGAGGGTTCTTAGACCATTCATCTTTACAGCATATTTCCAGATCCTTGATATCCTTTGTTGGTGCTTATGGACTTCCCTCTTCAATTCAAACCACACGTTTTCAATTGGTTTCAAGTCCAGAGACAGATGGCCATTGCAAAATGTTGATTTTGTGGCCAAGTTTCAGCCTCCTGGCAGAGGCAACCAGGTTTTAGGCTGAAATGTATTGAGCTCTTTGGCCACGCACACCAGTGGTTGGTTTGGCGTTGAAAGAAGGATGCTTATACAGAAAATAAGGTCAAACTTTACCCAGTAACAGGACATTTTGCCCAAAACCTTGTTGCCTCTGCCAGAAGGCAGCAACTTGGTCAAAAGTGGATCTTCCAGCAAGACAATTACCCCAAGCACTTATGTACTTACCTCCACCAGCTCCAGCGCTGCCGGGGCTAGCTAGCCCAGCGGGGGAGGCTGTAGAGGGGGAGTAAGTGCTGCTGTTCTGGGGGGAGAGGGAGGGTCGTCTGGAGGTGAGGAACACCCCAGGAGCCATAGCCGCACTCCCTCTGGGGCCCCCAGGGCCTGCCGTGTACTCATGGTCCAGTAGGCTGGCAGAGTAGCACTCCACCCTCTGCTCAGGGCTTAAGTCAGGGGTGGGAGGCTCCGGGGCTAGAGGGGGGGAGGGAGGGGACGGCTCGGCCCGAGGAGGTGGCTGTGGTGGGGCAACGGGGCGGGGCTTTTTGGTGTACTTCCTCTTGGTGGGTTTCTGGATCTCCTGGATGAATAAACAATAGAAATATTAGACAGCATTTGACATTCAATCATATTCCCTAGCTCCTCAGAGCATCTCAACATTTGGCTCTCATTTGTCTTTTGGTGATTGTCTCATCTTTTAATATTTTTTTATTTAACTAGGCAAGTCAGTTAAGAACTAATTCTTATTTAAAATGACGGCCTACACTGGGCCAATTGTGCGTTGCCCTTTGGGAACTCCCAATCATGGCCGGTTATGATACAGCCTGGAATCAAACCAGGGTCGTTAGTGACGCCTCTAGCACTGAGATGTAGCGCCTTAGACCGCTGCGCCACTCAGGAGCCTTCAAAATGTATTTGAATGGGTGTAAGATTTAGTAAAGGGCACTACCGCTACCTGCCCTACCTCTTTCAGAACATGAACTTGTCCCAAACTGTCCCCTAACATGCACAATATACAAAAGTATGTGGACACCGCTTCAAATTTGTGGATTTGGCTATTTAATCCACACCCGTTGCTGATAGGTGTATAAAATCGAGCACACCGCCATGCAATCTCCATAGACAAACATTGACAGTAGAATGGCCTTACTGAAGAGCTCAGTGACTTTAAACATGGCACCGTTATAGGATGCCATCTTTCCAACAAGTCAGTTTGTCAAATTTCTGCCCTGCTAAAGCTGCCCCAGTCAACTGTAAGTGCTGTTATTGTGAAGTGGACATGTCTAGGAGCAACAACTGCTCAGCCGCGAAGTGGTGGTCTGTCCTCGGTTGCAACGCTCACTACAGCGCTCACTACAGTTCCAAACAGTGAGTTCCAAACTCACTACAGTTCCAAACTGCCTCTGGAAGCAAAATCAGCACAATAAATGTTAGTCGGAGATTCATGAAATGGGTTTCCATGGACGAGCAGCCGCACACATGCCTAAGATCATCATGCGCAATGCCAAGCGTCGGCTGGAGGGGTGGAAATGCGTTCTCTGGAGTGATGTCGAGATCGGTGTGGAAGAACTTGACCTGCCTGCACAGAGACCTGACCTCAACCCCATCGAACACCTTTGGGATGAATTGGAACGCCGACTACGAGCCAGGCCTCATCTCCCAACATCAGTGCCCGACCTCACTAATGCTCGTGGCTGAACGGAAGCAAGTCCCCGAAGCAAAGTTCCAACATCTAGTGGAAAGCCTTCCCAGAAGAGTGGAGGCTATTATAGCAGCAAAGGGGGGGACCAACTCCATATTAATGCCCATCGTTTTGGAATGAGATGTTGGAGGAGCAGGTGTCCACATACAATACATGACCAAAAGTATTTCCCCTCCTCTCATCTCACCTGTTGTGCCAGTTTGGCAGCAGCTGCAGCAAGGCCAGTCTCTACAGACGCCACTCTGGCCCCCTCCCTCACTGGGCGCTCCTGTTTTGGCAGGGTGGGGGTTACCCGGGCTGAAGGAATAAGAAAATATGTTTGCGGAATTAATCAATGATATGTAACACTTTATTTGGAGAGTCTTTATTTGGAGAGTCCGCCTACAGATGGTTATTACATGTTCAACTAAGTATGAACAAATGTCCTTCGCTGTCGGTTTGGTCATGAAACATGTCCACTGTCTAACACTTGAAAATGGGTTGAGTAGTGAGTACCTTTGGGGCTCCAAGGAGTGTCGTCCCAGTTTTTCTTCCTCTTCATCTTGGCCTTGTTGGCGTGGTCCTCCTCATCAGACTCTAAGGACGGATAGACTGAAACACACACAGGGGTTGGTCAGGAGGGTTGAGCAGTCAGGCAGGATAATGACAGTGACATCATTGGATCATTTAGTTTAGTATCCATCATAGTGCCTTGATTCGACCATGACTTAGTTCCCAGGTGAGCTAAACCCAATGTTTGTGGATTTGTTTTAGCTCGCCTGGGGAACCAGTTTGGCGGAGGGTGCAAATTTGAGACCATTCCAAAACTAATGCAGCCAGGGCAAGGGGAGTAGTCTCTGAGCAGTAGCCAGGCCAGGGGTATGTTCTTGTGCTCCTTCCTCCCATGACTCACCTGGTCAGAAGTAGTGCACTATACAGGGAATAGGGTGCCATTTGGGACGCACACAGCCTATGGGAGAATCTCAATTGAGATTCTTCCTCTGACTCACCATACTCGGCGTCTTTAAAACAGGTGCCCAGAGTTTCCTGCTCGTCTGGGCTGTCCTCGTCGCTAAGGTGACGGGCCGGCCGCTTGACAGGCCGCTTCCCAGGGCGTTGGAACGTTGTCTTCTCTTTGGAGGCTCCTCCCCCTCTGCTCTTATTGGCTCCTGTCACCCACACGGCCCGCCCTCCTTTCTCTTTGACCATGCCCAGGCCCTCAGAAAGCCCTCCAGAGACAGACCGAGGGGAGGAAGAGGAGGAAGAGGAGGAGGAGGAAGAGGATGGAGGGTTGGCCATGGAGAGCATGCCCTGGATGGCATCTCGCGTGCTGGGAGAGGCTGGGGCTTCCTCACTGGAGGGTGGAGAGGGAGGACAAGAGATGAATGATCACCACACAAACAGCACTAAAATGTGGAGGACATATGTTGCAAAAATGTATATTACGCAAGTTAACCTGTTCTGTTTATGAAGGCAGTGAGAGAAACATTCATTCTCCCATCTTCATTGGCTCCCATTTTGGATACATACAAGGCAGAATGCAAATACATTTTTCGAATGATTGACTTGAGTTCAAATAGATAAGACAATACGTGGTAGTCTGACTGCTCAGAATATCTGAACACAAGTTGCAGAGGGCTGGTATTGAGAATAAAACAATATGATTAAGGTTTCTGAAATGTCCAGAAGTGTCAGTCAGGCCCTACCTGAGTGCAGAGTCCAGCCCTGCCACCTGTTTGCTGGCTTTCAGCAGGTCCAGGATTCCTCCTGCTCCACCCTTCACGCCATGGACAGTCATGGTCTCCTCCTCATCTGTGGTGTAGTCCTCCTCAATGTCAAAGTCCACCTCTCCTGGTTCTCTGATGCGATGGGGGTCAGAGCATGGCTTGGCCCTCGGCAGCTTCCTAGGAAGACCTGACGCAAACAGGATCTTGTTCAGTAGGCACAACATGGAAGAATACCATATGAAACTGTGTGAAATGGGGAGGAACTAATAGAAATGCTACATTTGTACGTTTTCCTTAGCAAAAGGTTGTTACAACATGTGCTCCTGATGGAAAACGATCCAGGCATACATACACAGGTTTATAGTTTGTTCCTTGCTCCACCAACGGACCAAACCTGCCCCAGACACCAATGATAAAACTGACTGGTAGATTACGCCACTCTATCCCAAAGGACGCCTAAAAAGTGTTTTTTATTGCTTTCATATCAATTTAGCCTCAAGGCTCGGAAGGCTGAACCGAATGCCCCAACAAGATCAGAAAACGTTTTTTATTGATTAGTAATGCTATCACGAAAGAAGTGCTCTCAAAGTATATTTCCATTTGTACTATATCATGTAAACTTACCACTAAGTTTCTTCTTGCTGGATCCCCCAGCCTTGCGTCGTGGAGGAGGTGTCTCGTCAATCTGTAGCTCGTCCTCTGACTCAAAGTCTGACAGTGCAGACCCTCCCATAGCATGGTGCTGGAAGTGAGGGGCACGGCCGGCACTGTTACTGCCGCCCGAACGACCACCCTTCTTGCTGTGGTCAGAAAGAAAGAAACTTCTATGAACGTGTCGATGACACAATGTCAAATGCAAACAGAACGTGATAAGAGATAAAGAGGACGCCTGACATCCCAGTATTACCCCTGTATTTTGCCGTTGGTCAACACCAGCTTCAGTTTGCTCTTGCTCATTTTCCCCTGGAACTCCTCCAAGGGTAGCTCAAACTGGAGATGGAGAGAAATCACAAGCACCCATTAGCATCACAAATCCAATGCAAACAAACACTGTACTCAGGTTCAGAGCTGAATAAAACTAGAACTTTCAACTTCATTTGTCCCAGAGGGATTTTCTTTTTAGGTAAAAGGACTATTTAAATGTGCATTTCATTTATTAAATGTATTCGACAAGGACAAGGCACATCAATCACCAATTGAACAGACGTACCTTGTTCTTGTTTTTCTTGTTACCAGATTGGCATTTCTTCAGTGTGTGTTTGGTGTGGATCTCCAGGAGATCCAGCTCTCCTGCCTCTTTCATTAAGCCCTTTTGGCCCTTCTTTTTGGGACTGGGGGACACATCCTTGGGTTTGGGGCCTCTCTTCTTCCCCGGGGGGCGGCCAGGGCTCTGGGAGATGGCTAGAGGGGAGGCTTTGGGGAGGGGCGAGGGGAAGCCCTGTGTAGAGGTGAAAGGAGCCGCAGGGCGGCCTTGCTGGAAGATGTCCTGGAGTGGCAGAGAGGACAGAGTACTCTCAGTAAGCCAGACTGAAATGAATTCATACACACTCATATGCCTGATAGGGACTCACTATAGTGGTGACCTGAACTGTACAGGCTCAGATATGATGGTAGATGAACAACTAGGCCAGTCTAGTAGCTTGGCTCAGTTTGCCTCAGTGTACTTTTTTGGGCTCCCGAGTGGTGCAGCAGTCTAAAGCACTGCATCTCAGTGCAAGAGGCGTCACTACAGTCCCTGGTTTGAATCCAGGCTGAATCACACCCGGCCGTGATTGGGAGTTCCATAGGGCAGCCAACAATTGGCCCAGCGTCGTTAGGGTTTGGCCGTCATTGTAAATAAGAATTTGTTCTTAACTGACTTGCCTAGTTAAATAAATATAATCAATAAAAAGAAATATAAAAAAATATTTGTCAGTGTCTCCACCTCCCCAGGCCAGCTTACCTCCACCAGTCGTATCTCCTTGGCCAGGTCCTTGACCAGTTGCTGGGTCTTAATGGTCTCTGGAATCTCCACCTCGTGGTCAGTCAGCGACTGGTGGGAGGACAAAAACATAACGTCACCATAAGACACAAAGAACTATAGCGCCCACTACAACTAGCTTCGTGATATCTTGTGCCATTGCGCATAATGTTAACGACGGACTATGACAGATGTTATAGAGTCTTCAGTGGCTGCTATAAAGGCTTGATGAATGCATACATAAGGGGGCCTACAGTAAAGAGCTACCTCTTTGCGTGTCCAGGTGCGGAAAGCGTTGTTGAGGGCCTTGGCACCGTGGACCAGGTAGGTAGCAGGGTGTCTGCGGTTCTCTCTCAGACCTACAACATAGATCAACATAGAGTTATCAAGGTTCTTGACATACATTGCCCAAAGAAATGCAGATCCTTAGAGAGCAGAGGGGGGAAAAGCATGTTTATGATGAAGCACCTCACCTCTGAATGTGTCAAGCAGGTGCTTGCCAACATACCAGCACACAGTCTCAAAGTTTGGGAAACTGAACAGGTCGGCTGTACTCAACCTCTTCTCTATTTCATACGCTCTGATGGGGAAAGAAGACAGAACACAGGGTGAATGATTATAAACATTTGGTAATTCGAATGTATAGTACAATGGTAATGGAAATGTATTGAGTGAGCCATTTTCAAAATGGCATTGTAGTTATGAATGGTAGAGAAATGTTGCTATGATCAGTTCAGATAAACTGAGTACCGCAAGTGATGCGACTCACGTTTTAGTAGGAGGCAGGAGTTAAGGGACTTACCGGAGCTGCATGTCAATGTTGAGACTGTGTAGGAAATTCCCTCCGAAAGCCACACAGTCCACAGGAGTCAGTACAGCATGGATCCATCCTGAGAGAGAGAGAGAGAGACACAAGTACATTGAAAACCCCCATACACCTTAGCCAAATACATTTAAACTCAGTTTTTCACAATTCCTGACATTTAATCCTAGTAAAAATTCCCTGTCTTAGGTCAGTTAGGATCACCACTTTATTTTAAGAATGTGAAATGTCAGAATAATACTAAGAGAGAATAATTAATTTCAGCTTTTATTTCTTTCATCACATTCCCAGTCGGTCAGAAGTTTACATACACTTAATTTGTATTTGGTAGCATTGCCTTTAAATTGTTTAACTTGGGTCAAACGTTTTAGGTAGCCTTCCACAAGCTACCTGAAACCTGAGTCAGGTTTGTAGGCCTCCTTGCTTGCACACGCTTTTTCAGTTCTGCCCACAAATCTATAGGATTGAGGTCAGGGCTTTGTGATGGCCACTCCAAAAATGTGACTTTGTTGTCCTTAAGCCATTTTGCCACAACTTTGGAAGGATGCTTGGGGTCATTGTCCATTTGGAAGACCCATTTGCAACCAAGCTTTAACTTCCTGACTGATGTCTTGAGATGTTGCTTCAACATATCCACATACTTTTTCTTTCCTCATGATGCCATCTATTTTGTGAAGTGCACCAGTCCTTCCTGCAGCAAAGCACCCCCACAACATGATTCTGCCACCCCCATGCTTCACGGTTGGGATGGTGTTCTTCGGCTTGCAAGCCTCCCCCCCCCCCTTTTCCTCCAAACATAACAATGGTCATTATGGCCAAACAGTTATATTTTTGTTTCATCAGACCAGAGGACATTTCTCTGTGCAGTTGCAAACCGTAGTCTGACATTTTATGGCGGTTTTGGAGCAGTGGCTTCTTCCTTGATGAGCGGCCTTTCAGGTTTATGTCGATATAGGACTCGTTTTACTGTGGATATAGATACCTTTGTACCTGTTTCCTCCAGCATCTTTACAAGATCCTTTGCTGTTGTTCTGAAATTGATTTGCACTTTTCGCACCAGAGTACAATCATCTCTAGGAGACAGAACGCATCTCCTTCCTGAGCGGTATGACGGCTGCGTGGCCCCATGGTGTTTATACTTGCGTACTATTGTTTGTACAGATGAACGTGGTACCATCAGGAGTTTGGAAATTGCTCCCAAGGATGAATCAGACTTGTGGAGGTCTACAAAAAAAATATTAGGTCTTTTCCCATGATGTCAAGCAAAGAGGCACTGAGTTTAAAAGGTAGGCCTTGAAATCCACAGGTACACCTCCAATTGATTCAAATAATGTCAATTAGCCTACCAGAAGCTTCTAAAGCCATGATATCATTTTCTGGAATTTTCCATGCTGTTTAAAAGCACAGTCAACTTAAAGGCACAATCAACAGGTGAGTGAGTACCTCATTTAGCTGGTTGAGAGAATGCCAAGAGTGTGCGAAGCTGTCATTAAGGCAAAGGGTGGCTACTTTGAAGAATCTCAAATATAAAATATATTTTTATTCGTTTAAAAGTATTTTGGTTACTACATGATTCCATATGTGATATTTCATAGTTTTGATGCCTTCACTATTATTCTACAATGTAAAAAATTGTAAAAATTAAGAAACTCTTGAATGAGTAGGTGTGTCCAACCTTTTGACTGGTAGTGTATATGAATTGGCACATAATATACGGAGTTCTGACAAGCTCCACCAGGAATGCACTGTATATAAAACCCATCACCAGAAGCAATAACAGGCCTGTCACAGCACTAGTCCCTGTTTCAGAAGACCAACCATAACATCTGACCCCACTTTGTTGAATACCTGGGTAAATGAAGAGGGTGAATACCTGTTGGGATGAAGAGCGTGTTCCCCTGTTTGACAGAGCACTTGTAGCACATGTCCACCTGGTCCCCGAAGAACATCTCGTTCTGATTGGACGAGGAGCTCCAGCGCTCAAACAAGGCAAGGTTTGCTGGCGTGGGGGAGATCAGGTAGAAGATCTTCTCACCCTGAGAGACACACGTAGACATTTATCTAACAGTGACAGCGCTCATTAATCAACCTTTCCGTTTCCACATCAACGTGAAAGTGGAAGAGTTAAAAGGAGAGAATTTTCATCCGTCAGGCAGACACAACATTATAATGATGAACAAGGTAAAGTCAGGCATGGACATCATACATTCAAATGTTATATCGCTCTTAAGTCTCCTAGTATATAACGCTCCAATTATGCATGTCAGCACAGCAGGAAGAATGCCTAGTTCCAACAGTCCCTTTACACAATCTGGCCCATAAAATGTCCCAATAACTGCCCTCTTCTTACCCGTAGTACATGGTACCAGACAGAGGTACCTCCGAAGTCGATGTGGAAGTCTGTGTAGCTGTCCTTGACCCCCATGAGGCAGTATTTCTGGACGTTGGGCCGCTCAAACACTGACTCCTCAGGCCACAGGTTCTCCACCCACGACAGCTTCCTCACTATCTTCGGAGTCTCCACCAAATTTGACAGCCTGTGACAGAAAATTGACATTGGACTTTTGTTCAACCAAATTACGTACTGATGACAAGGAAGACCCCTAGAGAGCAATACCAACCAATGAGTGCATTGACACAAGAACAAGCAGTGTGGTGTACCTGGTCTCAGAGAACTCTAGGCTGATGACGTTGAGGACTCTGTCTCTGTTGGGGCTGTTGTAGTACTCCACAAAGTCTCCTAGGCGCATCTTCAGGTCAGCTTGGCGAGACACGTCAATCACATCAATCTCCCTGTCCGGACCTATAGACAACACGCAATCAACAAACAAAACACGTCTTGCCGCTCCCCACACAGAGTGCTTTATTCCTGCACCGTGATCACATAACATCTCAACTTCACAGAGGTCTTTTTGTGTAAGATAAGACCGTAGTTTCCTCTGGTAACCTACACTAGGTTACATCTCTTATGGTAATGGTATGTCAAGTTGAGACGTGACTAGTTAAAGAGCAGGTATGACAGAGCCTTGTACTGTATGTAGAGTTGCAGGTTTACATTGACATTTTAATCATTGAATTGAGCAGATGCCCTTATCCAAGGAGACTTAGAGTCAGTGCATTCAACTAAGGTAGGTAAAGGTACCATAGAAGACAACATATAAATCAGTGTTCTAGTTAATGATGTGGGGAATACAAGCAAATATTAAAATAACTGCACGTGAAACCAAAATTGCCGCTAAAGACGGAGAGGTTTACCGATGTAGTGCTCTACGTCGTTGACTCCGAAGTTCCCCGGGGGCAGGTTCATGCCCAGGCCGTCCCTTCTGAGGACCATGACAGGAACACTGAATGAGCGCTCCTCCAGGAACTCCACTGTCAGCTGGGCCCCCGACGGCTTTAACAATACCTCATCAGCACTGCACATACACAGAGAGATTGGAAAATAGTGAGGGACACAGAGAAATAGAATAATGAATGGGAAAAGCGTCCCAGACTGCTGCAATTTCACCGTACACTCAATATGGCAGATATGGTATTATTATGCAAAATTCTACTTCTATGAGAACCAGGTCAGAACTGTAAAGTTAGAGAAAATAATTAAAGTACCACTCGAAATGATACATTATCTGACATTTAAAAAATGCAGATTCAAAAGCCATATTGTCGATCACTCAGATAGTTTTGAGACGCTATACTTTATGGACGCATGCAAAACGCTACGCATGAAATAATTTACATTATAAGTGTCGGGTTGGGTTCTTTCTCTGCGAGGCGGTCATTTTAGGTGAATGTTCATGCTAGATAAAAGACAGTGTGGAAGTGAATGAACATGTATAGACATAATGTAATATGGGAGGTTTACCTTGGGAAGGTGCGGCTTCGTAGCTCCCTGACAAACTGCGGGCTGCCTGTCTTTACCGGTCGACCAGAAGTGTCTCTTCCACCAGCATCAGCCTGCTTGGTACCTCCACGCCGCTTCCTCACTGCGGAACATACAGGGGACAACAACAGACTTGCATTACAACCACGCTACTACTACTTGTGCTATTACAACCACACTACTACTACTAGGCCTACATTACTAGTAGTATTACTAAAGGCAGACCAGGTAACGAAACTGACAGAAGTGAGGAATTGTTATGTGTATTGGCATGTGTATTTCTATAGAGCCGGGTTCCCTAATCCTGTCCTAGAGTACCCCTAACCATTCAGAATGTATTCAGAACTAGCACACCTGATGTTACAGATTCAAACAGGTTTGAAATATGGGTGAAATATAAAAATACAGCCTGGGAAGCAAATTCAAAGAGACTGAGAAGGACTTACTGACAGAGGGCCCATGGGTGACCTGACAGTTGGGACAGTGGTACAGGTCAATCTCTGCTGCTTTGTCTTCCTCCACTCCAACACAACTAGACAAACAAACAAACAAACAAAAATGTACTCATAGCCTACTGTATACAGTCAGCAATTATAATGAACAAAAATATAAACACAACATGCACCAATTTCATTGATTTTACTGAGTTACAGTTCATATGAGGAAATCAGGCAATTGAAATACATTTATTAGGCCCTAATCTATGGATTTCACATGACTGGGAATACTGATATGCATCTGTTGGTCACAGATACCTTAAAAGTACCATCTCGTAATGGTACTTTTGTGCATTCAAATTGCCATCGATAAAATGCAATTGTGTCTGTAGCTTATGCCTGCCCATACCATAACCCCACCGCCACCATGGGGCACTCTGTTCACAACGTTGACATCAGCAAACTGCTTGCCCACACAACGCCATACATGTGTTCTGCGGTTGTGAGGCCGGTTGGACATACTGCCAAATTCTCTAAAACATTCAATTCTCTGGCAAAAGCTCTGGTGGACATTCTTGCAGTCTGCATGCCAATTGCACGCTCCCTCATAATTTGAGACATCTGTAGCGTTGTGTGACAAAACTGCACATTTTAGAGTGGCCTTTTATTGTCCCCAGCACTAGGTTCACCTGTTAGGTGGATGGACTATTTTGAAGGAGAAATGCTCACTAACAGAGATGTAAACAAATTTGTGCACAACATTTTTGAGAAATAAGTATTTTGTGCATATGGTACATTTCTGGGATATTTTACTGCATCTCATGAAACATTGGACCAACACTTAACATGCTGTGTTTATATTTTTGTTCAGTGTAGTAATGCTCAATGAAACTGAAATATAACTTACCTTCCATGGAACCAGTCTTGACATATGTCACACTCGATCATAAAGCGTGTGACATCGTAGGGCAGGCGACACAGGCAATACACTGGAACAGACGCCATACTGGGAGTGTAAACTGACTGACAGTTAGGCTTAAATCTACTCTGTGAATATGGAAGCACGACACTAGTTTGCAATTAGAATTAGTTTATGGTTGCATTGAGCGCTGAAAAAATATATATAGTTCAAATGGCGTTTGTACTGAAGCAGCACAGGGCAGTGCCAGTAACAGGTTAACTGTGTTGTGTCACTTCACTTGGAATAGGTGCCTAGCCCACTGCTTTCTGTCACACATGGTGCATTGTATTCGCCATGATTAGGCACCTGTTGAAATGGGAAAGAAGAGAGCACAAACATATCTGTCAAAAAGTCTGCAGGGATGTGGGTGTTAATTTGAGGATAAGAAAGATAAGCTCCTCTAAGTCGTTTTACTGACCGAAGGTTCTCACTGTAAGTTGCTATACTTGGCTCGCTAGCAGTGGGTCTGAATAGTAAGCTAGCCCACGATTTGGCAATACAAAAGTTAGCTAGCTAATAATAACACTTCTAAACTGGCTAATAAATTTGGCCTTAAGGCCTTGCAAAATGTCTGACAGCTCTCGCATATGAATTGGAATTCAGACAAATAACAATTCAGGAAAGTAACATTAGCCAGTTAGCAGCTTAGCTAGCTAACTATAGTAGCTAGATTTGTAAACACTGCAGCCTGGCTAACAATGGCTTTTCGCAAGTACCTAGACTATGCTAACGTAACTAGCTAACAAACGAAAAGCGCAGGTAATTGAACGTTACCGATTCATAGCAAGCTGGTAATAATGTGTATTGGTTCCACGTTATCTTTTCGTTAGTTGCAATTCAAGACCACACATAGCCAGCTGTTTATTCGCTACAGTAACTTAGTTGTTAGCGCAACATGCTAGCCACCATTGGCTAAGCTTAGCAACTTAAGTTAGCTGGTAACGTTAGCTAAACAGCGGATAAGTCTATATTTAGCTAAATATATTGCATTTTATTAGTTTATCGTGAAAATAGTATTGAATTACCTATAAGTAAGTTGTACGTTCAGAAAATCGGTCCGAAATCATTTCTTACCGGGATTTAAACTGTCCGATTGCTGCAGAGGGGCCACCGGCCAAGCATTCGAAATCGGTTGAAATCCTTACGAAAGGCTGAGGATCGATGAGGCCTTATTATGCAGCGCAAAGTATTCAAAAACAGCCCTTACTGCATTGTCTTTTCCCCCCACAAATGATACCCGGGTGTGTCGGTTAAGTCACAAAATGTGTATTGCAGGGTTTGAAAAGATTAAAAGACCACTACATGAGCACTGTTACTATAAACAACTCAGAAATACAGACATTTGTGATGGAGCAACGCCATTTCAAAGCACTCGCATAAACTGTCTGTAGTTGAAGGAACAATAAAGTTGCGCTAGTGAAGAACTACAATAGTGGCGGCACATCAATACTTCAAATGTAGGCCTACACACAAAATGAAACAATATTTACATTACAGTTGAGTAATTAGTGTAATAACCAGCTATTGCACTGTAATAACTGCAATAACAACCTGGGCCTGTAATTATACTGAACAAAAATATGAGTGCAACATGCAAAAATTTCAAAGATTTTAGAGTTAACAGTTCATATAAGGAAATCAGTCAATTGAAAGGAATTCATTTAGCCCTAATCTATGGATTTCACATGACTGGGAACACAGATATGCATATGTTGGTCACAGATACCTTAAAAAAAAGTAGGGGTGTGGATCAGAAAACCAGTCAGTATCTGGTGTGACCACCATTTGCCTCATGCAGCGCAACACATCTCTTTCGCATTGAGTTGATCAGACTGTTGATTGTGGCCTGTGAAATGTTTTCCCACTCTCTTCAATGACTGTGCAAAGTTGCTGGATATTGGCAGGAACTGGAACACGCTGTCGTACACATCAATCCAGAGCATACCAAACGTGCTCAGTGGGTGACATGTCTGGTGAGTATGCAGGGTATGGAAGAACTGCGACATTTTCAGCTTCCAGGAATTGTGTAAAGATCCTTGCGACATGGGGCAGTGCATTATCATGCTGAAACATAAGGTGATGGCTGCAGATTTATGGCAAAACAATGGCCTCAGTATCTCGTCACGCTATCTCTGTGCATTCAAATTGCCATTGATAAAATGCAGTTGTGTTTGTTATCCATAGCTTATGCCTGCCCATACCATAACCCCACTACCACCATGGGGTACTGTTCACAACTTTGACATCAGCAAACCGCTCGCCCACACAACACCATACACGTGGTCTGCGGTTGTGAGGCCGGTTGGACGTATTGCCAAATTCTCAAAAACTACAGAGGCAGTTTATTGTAGAGAAATTAACATTCCATTCTATGGCAACAGCTATGGTGCCCATTCCTACAGTCATCATGACAATTGCACGATACTTCAAAACTTGAGACATCTGTGGCATTGTGTTTTGTGACAAAACTGCACATTTTAGAGTGGCCTTTTATTGTCCCCAGCACAAGGTGCACCTGTGTACTGATCATGCTGTTTAATCAGCTTCTTGATATGCCACACCTTTCAGGTGGATGGATTTTCTTGGCAAATAAATGCTCACTAACAGGGATATAAACAAATTTATGCACAACATTTGAGAGAAATATTTTTGTGTTTTGAACATTTCTGGGATCTTTTATTTCAGCTCATGAAAGATGGGACCAACACATTATATATCAATTATTTCCAACCATATGACAAGATTGGTGAAATTGAAAACAGGTGTGGGTCCAACAGAATAAGCAATAAAATGCCCATTAACAGTTTGATGTTTAACACCATTTATTTTGATTAGTTACAAAAACATAAATAAAATCAACAACTGAATTAGTGACAATATTACAGAGGTTAAATCACCAGAAACATACGTTTTATTTATAGGTTTTTGTATTTAAATGTCCTTCTAAATCATTGGTTCTCAGTCAGGTGTAATATCAGGACAAGTGTGTTAGATGAGCCCAATGGCCTAAAGGTAGTCTAGGACAACCTCTTGACGGTGTTTCATTGTTTGTCCAGTGAATCAAGTTTCCGTAGAGATAAAAACAAGTTGATACAGTATATCTCTGATTAGAACCATACTGACAAATCCTCTCACAATTGAAACATGATGTAGCTATTACTCTGTTTCAACACAGTCTGAGAGGAATAGAATATATCCTTGGGGGACTCCAACAGAGATGAGAAGCAATGTTTTCTAGTGTCAGATAACCTCATATTTTAAAATACTGATCAGAAGAACATGATTTTACATTTTGTACAACCCCATTTCAAAATACAAAAATAATATTTTTTTCCTTTAGATTACATTTTGGTAACACATCAGGGCGAGTTCCACATTTCCTTTTCATGAATATCATCAAAGCTGTGACATATAGTCAACATGTTAGTATTGACTTGACAGCACAGTAACTTCCTCCCCTCCACTAATAATATTAAACTATTTTACTGTGAAAATGTGGGTTGTCTCATAAAAATAAAACATAAATACTGAAAACCATTATGTTAAACTATATATTCATTTGCAATTGGTAAAGTGTTAAGTTTGTGAACAACTATAAGCACCAACTGTTTTAGCTCCCCAAAATGAATGTTTTGTTTTTCCTCCTTCCACTAGTTTTAGTGAGTTTTCAGCTCACTATGAAGCAGTCTTTCACATATGCTCTACCATCTCCTCTTTGCTGTGGGAAAAACTCTCTATCATTATACATTTAAATAAAAACAGAAATACTGATTTAACTATAAAACTTATAGTACCAAGTAAGCTTTCAGAAAATGTATTTATCAATGGTCAAATTTATATGTATAGCTAAATGCAATGATGATTGTACTGTATCTCATTGTCCATGTGCATCCCTGTCACTCACTGGAGTAAGTTGAGAAATGGAAGTCAGTAAATCTTTTGCTGTGTGCATGCAGATCTGTTAAAGATCCTTCTAGTTGAATTTACGAAAGAGTAATTCACACATAAAATAACTTGTTAAGGACAAAAATGTTCACTAATACTTAAATCCAGAAAAAGGCTCTCACAATTCTGTCTAACAAACTATTTTTTTTCAATTACACTTTTTGAATTAAACCTTTATTTAACTAGACAAGTCAGTTAAGAACAAATTCTTATTTACAATGACACACTGGGCCAATTGTGCGCCGCCTTATGGGACTCCCAATCACGGCCGGTTGGATTCGAACCAGGGTGTATGTAGTGCCTCAGACCGCTGCTGCGCCACTCGGGTGCCCTATAGCCATGTCCCAAATGGTACCCTAATTTACAAGATTAGGGTGCCATTTGGGAAGCACTGTATAACTATGGACTTTATGGGTCTGAGCGCCACTCACTTAACTGACTTCTTTGACGTCTTGAGGAGAGACAGAACCAATACCTGATGGGCTCTATAGGTAAACAATCTGGTACAGTAACAACTAATGTTAGTCTGCTTTTATGGAAGTAGTGGGGGTTCGATTTGTGATGCAGTGCAGCAATATTACAAAGCTTTTGTCACACAAAATAAAACTGTCACACACACACAGTAAAGTATTCATTCTAAAAGGCAATATGAGGACAGCCCATATAGTTGGTTTCCCCATTCCATAAAATAACTTGGCAGTTTGTTTTCTTATCAGTTTTCCTTGTATGACACCTTTGATATGCAGTGTAGCAATTGGTATTGAGGAAATTCAATATTTCCCTAAAACAAATTGATTCTAGCTCAAATAAAACAGATTTATTTCTGATCAATAAATTACCTCAGAGTTTGTTGTTGTGCACAACAGCAGACGTGAGAAATATAAGCACAAGTGCAAGCAGATTGCAGGCAAGTCAAGGTACATTGTATCCGTAAGGTCATGCAGTCTTAAGTGTTTTGATGAGTGTTTATTCAATGAAAGCTCACTGAACATATTCATATATTGATCACAATTTAATCATGTTACTCAACATGTCATTTAAAATCTTCTTTAATCTACTGATTGACACTTATTTATCAATGTAAAAAATTATAATCCACGAAGTACATGCCTTGCCCGTGCACTAGACTGTACAACAGTGTGCTTAGTGGCATTGTGGTAGTGATAATAGCCAGGTAGCACCACTATTACCATGCTCTGTGGTGTTACTGTAACATGCTGTTGTTGCACCTGCTTTATATCTCATTGGTAGCCTGTTGAAACATTTGTGCTATACTCATGTAATATGTCAGTTAATGCGTAAATGTTTGGTTGGTTGTTGTCAACGTGCTTCTACAAAATTATTTGGTTAAACGCCACCACAGACAAATCAGGACATCACAGGATGATACAATTTAGATGACAGTTACTAATTGCACTTTTAAAATTCATAGTCCTTTTCGATATAAGTAAGCATTGACAAAAACAAAACAAAAATATGTCAATGTTTTCTGTTCCTTCATGTCTCAGCTTGGGAGGAAGAGTTCTGAGTCAAACTTAATTGGATTTTAAAAATAACATGACTGTTACTTGGTGTCAAAACACACATTGAATATGTACTGAGGAAATCAATGGCAACACAAACACACGCACACACACACACACATTACCTAATTTTGTACATCTCAAACACACCAATATCATGACCCCCCCTCCCAAGAGTTTCATATTGCCCTCTGTCTGTACATATTCTGTCTACATAGACTCAACCATCTCTCACATTCACTTCCCATCTCATCTTTACAAATATAATGGCGTCCATTTTCTCATTGTCAGACGTTACCTCTCATAACATACACACTCTCAAACTTTCCACATGGTTTTTACACATCCATCATCTCCATCTTTTTTTCTACTTCCCTTGTTCCATCCTAATCTAACTCACTCTTCCCCCCTCTCATTTTCTTTTTACTGCTGTCCCAGAGGAAGAGTGGAGGTTGGGGGCGTGGGGTGAAGTTTGGCACTGGATGGTCGAGCAGCAGCAGAGCAGGAGGAGGAGCAGGAGGAGGAGCAGAAGCACAATGTCCCCCCGGAGCCACCGGGGGCAGAAGCAGCAGGAGCAGCGCCAGTGTCTATGGGCTCCACTACCGCATTGTTGCTAGACCCAGGAATCAGACACCCAGGCTGAGCTAGGGCCAGCTGAGACGATGGGGACACCTGGGAAGGCAACAGAGGTTTATTCTGATTCGGAGGTGGGGTTCCTACACCTAAATGGGGCTGCTGGGGTATCTGTTGTTGCCCTGTCTGTGGCTCTACGGGAGACAGGGACTGAGACAGTAGTTGAGTCTGGATTAGGGGTTGTATCTGTAATGGGTGAGTAGGCTGGGCTTGCTGGAGGTGTAAACTTTGATGCAGCTGAGGGACTGGAGGCATGTGTGTTTGTTGTTGTTGTGGTCCTGGTGGTCCCCCCACCCCACTCCACTGCCCCCCCCCAGTGGTGTACTGAGCTGGGGCTGGAGCAGTGAGGCTGGAGGGGGCTGGGGAGGCCTGGGGGTTCAGTGGTGCCACAGGGAACCAACCAGGAGGAGCCACCTGGAACGAAGACATCACTAATGTGACACACAATAACGACATCCAACGGTTTTTGGTAGCTTGCAGTCATACACTGAATTGTACAAAAATGTACAAGCGTGTACACAATACATTGGCAATGGAATACTGTACATGGGCAATAAATACCCATGCACTATATACGTATAGGTGACGTGTATTGCCTCTTGTGTTACCTCTGTGGCCTGGGGCCACCCTCCCAACTCCTGCACCTGCTGAATCTGCTTGATCTGATTGAGCGAGGGCTTGGGGGCAGCAGGACCCACTGTCTCCTTCGTCCAATCATCCACCAGTCTGTGCAAGTCATCTGTGAACATGCTCTTTCTGGCACCCTGGGAGGGAGGACTGTGGTCTGAGAAGAGAGAAAGGGAAGAAAATCTATCAAACGCTACTTGCTCAGAGGAAGAGTTAGGTTTCGGTGAAACCATTACCTCTTTTGGTAGTCAGTAGGGTGATTTGTTCTGGGTTGCAGTATGGCGGCAGTTTTCTCTGTTCTCCCCCTGAGAAACTACTGGACTGTTGTATACCTTCAGCAGAGACAACAGAGTCAGATATGACATATATCACATTCAGTGGGAGAGAGAGAGCGAGAAGTCAAAGAGAGAAGACCGAGGGAGAGAGAGAGAAATACACAGATCAAGTCTGAAAGAGAGAGTAGACCCAGAAAGAGAGATTGGTTACCGGGGTGACCAGCGAGTCCATTGTTGTCCATGTGTGAGTGGGGTCTGGGTCGGAGCTTGGCTTTGGCCGGCCTGTGCCTGCGGGGGGAGAGGGCTGGGGACCCGGAGGGGAAGGGTGGGGTGCGGGGCAGGGTCTGCCGGTGGTCTTTGAGGGAGCGCAGCTGTCTGTACAGCTCCTGGAGCTCTCTGTTCTGCTGAGCGTGGAGGGACACCACCTCCTTGATGTGCCTGGGGAAGAGAGGTAAAATACAGGGGGAGGAATGGAGGATGGAGAGATGAAGAGAATGGGGTTTGGGAGATCATTAATGGCAGAGCGACAGAGTTGAGGAGGAGAGAAGAGTAATATGTTGAGAATGTAGACAGGCAGGGAGTGGGTGCGTGGGAGAAAGAGTAAAAATTGGTCAGTCAAAATAGAAGAAACATCAACATGTTGAATGATACTGAAAATAAACCCTGTCCCTTTTTTCTCCTCCGTCTCCCAGATGGGTCATTGACTGCACAAAATGAATTCCCAATAAACAAGGTATTCTATTGTATCATCTCACTTCTCTCTCAGCGTGTGCAGCTCTTTCCTCAGGTCTTCATCCTCCATCTCACTCTCCTCATCATCACTACTGCCCAGGGGAGAATGACCATGCCCGTGACCATGTCCTCGGGGTGGGTGGCTTAGTGCTGGAGTCCTCTTCCCCTCCTCCCTCTCTCCCTCCTTCCCTCGGGTCCTCCTCCTCTCTCTCTCCAGGTCAGGAGACACAGGGGAGCTGTCCGTCAGTTCTTTCTCCTCTTTCTGGTTCTCCGTTTGGGTCACAGAGAAGCGCCCCACATTCCTGTGGCTGCTGCCCGTACCACAGGCTGCCTCCTTGGGGGGAGAGGCCTCAGGGGGCTGGGGCACTGGGGTGACCTGGGGAAAATACAAAGTGGGAGTCATTAAGTTTGTGTGTGTTCCTCCTCCAGCACATTCTGATATTTAACCAGGAAGTGATTATCAGGTTCAGTTCTAGGCACTTAATAGATCTGAAATAATTTAATAGGCCTGGTAGTAGTACTGTACTGTACTGGTAGTGTCCTCTCATACACTGTGAGGCTATTTTACCATATTGCTTACACCTACCTATCTAATCTTTTCAGAACTACACAGGTGTCTAGAGTCTGTTTCATACCTGAAATCGTCCCTTGAGTGAGTGGGGAGGGTTGGAGGAAGCCCCCTCTCTCTCCTCTCTGACTGCCTGACTGCCACTAAAGTGACCGTCTGGTAAAAAGAGGGGGAATGAAAACAGGGGGAGAGAGAGGAGGACAGAGACAAGGACACGGAGACAGAGACACACATGGGTATAGATACAGATGTGAGGACAAGGTAGATAGACAAACGCACAGACATAGGCACACACAGAGGGGTATACCGACAAGCACAGGGATAAGACGTGGACGCAGACACCAAACACAGAAAAACAGAGTTAAAGATCATTAAATCCCATGACATCTCATTATCAGACAGCAACCCTGTGACTACACAAATAAGTATTCTATTGTAGACAAGCTTACAGTTCATGGGAATGCGTGTGTGACATTACATTGATTTAGAAAACTATAGCATTTTTATAATGTTTTGCTGTCCTTTTCTTACAGTGACAGGAATAAGCATAAAAACATAATGATAAAGATAACTTAAAAATAACATCTACAGTAAAAACATGCTTAAATAAGCATAACATGTTATGGGGTGTGGGAAGGGTTGGTATATACTGTAAGTCTGTAATTAATATTCACATAAAGACATGAGATAGAAATGCATTTTAGGGAGGGGTCAGTTAGTTGAATGTATGCATCAGTATACTGTACACAGTATACACACACACCCCCACACACACACACTACCTGTACCATATCAGACCCCACACACAAACATCACATGTCAATCTGGATGAATAAATTGATCCACAATGTGGATTAAAAGTGATGTCATTTGTGGTATATGATATCTGGGGGTTTTCTAAACAGAATTTGTGTATATGAATATGTTGCATCATTTGAGATATCAATGTAAAAATGTACAGCTTGGCATGAATGCTGCTGATATGGTTTTACACATTATGTATGATAGTACATCACCATATACAGTTGAAGTCGGGAGTTTACATACACCTTAAACAAATACATTTATACTGTAAGCTTAACCTTACAAAAGCCTATGCAGTTAAGATATATATATATATATATAGTACCAGTCAAAAGTGTGCAAAACTGTCATCAAGGCAAAGGGTGGCTACTTTGAAGAATCTAAAATGTACAATATATTTTGATTTGTTTAACACTTTTTTGGTTACTGCATTATTCCATATGTGTTATTTCATAGTTTTGATGTCGTAACTATTATTCTACAATGTAGAAAATAGTAACTCAGTTTTTCACAATTCCTGACATTTAATTCTAGTAAAAATGTCCTGTTTTAGGTCAGTTAGGATCACTACTTTATTTTAAGAATGTGAAATGTCAGAATAATACTAGAGAATGATTTATTCCAGCTTTTATTTCTTTCATCACATTCCCAGTGGGTCACAAGTTTACATACACTCAATTAGTATTTGGTAGCATTGCCATTCAATTGTTTAACTTGGGTCAAACTTTTCAGGTAGCCTTCCACAAGCATCATACAATAAGTTGAGTGAATTTTGGCCCTTTCCTCCTGACAGAGCTGGTGTAACTGAGTCAGGTTTGTAGGCCTCCTTGCTCGCCCATGCTTTTTTAGTTCTGCCCACACATTTTCTATAGGATTGAGGTCAGGGCTTTCTGATGGCCACTCCAATACATTGACTTTGTTGTCCATAAGCCATTTTGCCACAACTTTGGAAGCATGCTTGGGGTCATTGTCCATTTGGAAGACCCATTTGCGACCAAGCTTTAACTTCCTGCCTGATGTCTTGAAATGTTGCTAATATTCTGACATTTCACATTCTTAAAATAAAGTAGTGATCCTAACTGACCTAACACAGGGAATTTTTACTAGGATTAAATGTCAGGAATTGTGATAAACAGAGTTTAAATGTATTTGGATAAGGTGTATGTAAACTTCTAACTTCAACTGTAAGTGAAATAATCTGTGTGTAAACAATTGTTTGAAAAATGACTTGTGTCATGCACTAAGTAGATGTCCTAACCGACTTGCCAAAACTATAGTTTGTTAACAAGAAATTTGTGGAGTGGTTTAAAATGAGTTTTAATGACTCCAACCTAAGTGTATGTAAACTTCTGACTTCAACTGTATACACACATATGTAGAACAAGTGCACATACACTACATGTCCAAAAGTATGTGGACACCTGCTCGTCAAACATCTCATTACAAACTCATAGGCATTCATATGGAGTTGGTCCCCCCCTTTGCTGCTATTACAGCCTTCACTCTTCTGGGAAGGCTTTCCAGTAGATGTTTGAACACTGCTGCGGGGACTTGCTTCCATTCAGCCACAAGAGCATTAGTGAGGTCGGGCACTGATGTTTGGTGATTAGGCCTGGCTCGCAGTCGGCGTTCCAATTCATCCCAACGGTGTTCGATGGGGTTGAGGTCAGGATTCTGTGCAGGCCAGTCAAGTTCTTCCACACCGATCTTGAAAAAGCATTTCTGTATGGACCTCGCTTTGTGCAAGGGGCATTTTCATTCTGAAACAGGAAAGGGCCTTCCCCCCAAACTGTTGCCACAAAGTTGGAAGCACAGAATTGTCTAGAATGTCATTATATACTGTAGCATTAAGGTTTCCTTACAGGCCTCCTGAGTGGCACAGCGGTCTAAGGCACTGCATCACTAAAAATCCAGGTTCGATCCCGGGCTGTGTCGCAACCGGCCGTGACCGGGAGACCAATTGGGTGAAGCACAATTGGCCCAGCGTCGACTCCTTGTGGCAGCTGGGCGCATGCAGTGTGTCAAGAAGCAGTGCGGCTTGGCGGGCTGGTGTTTCGGAGAACACATGGCTTTCGACCTTCGCCTCTCAAATCAAATCACTACATGGCCCCGAGTCCGTACAGGAGTAGCAGCGATGGGACAACACTGTAACTACCAATTGAATATCGCGAAAATGGGGAGAAAAAGGGGTATAAAGTACACAATTTTATTTTTCAGCCTTAATCCGAACCATGAAAAACGGCCACAGACCATTATTCCTCCTCCACCAAACTTTACAGTTGGCACTATGCATGTAGGTAGAGTTCTCCTGTTATCCGCCAAACCTAGATTCGATTCGTCCATCGGATTGCCAGATGGTGAAGTGTGATTCATCACTCCAGAGAATGCATTTCCACTGGTCCAGAGTCCAATGGAGGCGAGCATTACACCACTCCAGCCGAAGCTTGGCATGCGCATGGTGATCTTAGGCTTGTGTGCGGCTGCTCGGGGCATGGAAACTAATTTCATGAAGATCCAGACAAACAGTTCTTGTGCTGATGTTGCTTTCAGAGGAAATTTGGAACTCGGTAGTGAGTGCTGCAACTGAGGACAGACAACTGTTATGCACTACGCTCTTCAGCACTAAGCGGTCCCATTCTGTGAGCTTGTGTGGCTTACCACTTCGCAGTTGAGCAGTTGTTGCTCCTAGACATTTCCACTTCATAATAACAGCACTTACAGTTGACCGGGGCAGCTCCAGCAGGGCAGAAATTTGACAAACTGACTTGTTTGAAAGGTGGCATTCTATGACGGTGCCACGTTGAAAGTCATTAAGCTCTTCAGTACGGGCCATTCTACTGCTAATGTTTGTCTATGGAGATTGCATGGCGGTGTGCTCAATTTTATACAACTGTCAGCTTCGGGTGTGGCTGAAAGAGCCGAATCCACTCATTTGGCCATGTAGTGTAAAATGAAAATACACATCACTAAACTACAGTGAAACACACTAATACATATAAGAATAGCAGTCTATATATAGTACCAGTCAAAAGTGTGCAAAACTGTCATCAAGGCAAAGGGTGGCTACTTTGAAGAATCTAAAATGTACAATATATTTTGATTTGTTTAACACTTTTTTGGTTACTGCATTATTCCATGTGTTATTTCATAGTTTTGATGTCGTAACTATTATTCTACAATGTAGAAAATAGTAAAAATAAAGAAAAACCCTGGAATGAGTAGGTGTGTCCAAACTTTTGACTGGTACTGTAGTTACTTCTAAACCCTGTACTGTGCAATGTGCACAATGTATAGTAAATTATGACTGTCATCATAATCTAGGATATCACATACAATACATAACATACTGACATGGCAAATGGCTCATGTAGAAAGTATTTTAAGGAATGTATTGCATCTAAATGTACTGCATACATATGCAGTGATTGCAGTGACATGTGCCACGTGTGATTGTGAGCCCTCAAAGCGTGGTATGTAAGTGAGCCCTGAAAGCATGGTATGTACACACCCCTACATATTTATTTGGAGAGCAAACCTAAAACTTTTCATTTGCCTCTGTAGTCCAGAATTTTGGATTTGAGATCAAATGTTTTATGTTTTATGTTTTATGAGGTGACCATGTGAGGGTATTTTCATACAAATAAAAAGGTGACATTCTGTACAGTCGCCTCATATAAAACATTTGATCTCAAATGCTGGAGTATAGAGCCAAATTAAAAGTTTGAGCTTCACTGTCCAAATAAATACGTAGGGGAGTGTTTGTGTGTACATTATGTGTGTGTACATTATGTGTGTCCTTGAACCGTTGTGTATGTGCGAGTGTGTGTGGGGTGCTCTTAGCTACTCTGTGCCAGCAGGTGGGGTGGTTGGTGTGGTGAGGGCAGTGTTTGGTGTGTTGGCACTGACTGGGCAGTGGCCTACAGAGCAGAGGGTGGGGCGGGGCTGTGGTGGGCATCCTAGCTCGGGGGCTGAAGATCCACGTGCACCTCCAGAGTTACAGTAGTAAGCTCATCTGCACCACGGACATATCACCCTCCTGATGATGCCCGTCTCTTCCCTCCTTCCTTCCTACACTCTGTACCATTTTCCTCCTCATCCCCCCTTCTCTGGCTCCTCTTCTCTATGCTTCTTTCCACTATTCCAGCCTCATGCCAAGGGTGAGTTATCCCCCATGCAAACAAAAAAAAGATTGCCAAAATAAATTTAGTAAAGCCATTCTCCAAAACAAATAAATCCAAACGAGTAATGTATCATGTAGTGATATCATCGACATGGCACTATACAACAAAGACAATAACATTACAATAGATACAATTACAGTTACTAATTAATTGTTAAAGAATAAACAATCAAATAATTGCTGTCAAAGATGATCAGAAACAACACAACTAGGTTACACAAAACATACTGTATCTACCCATTTGTATTTGAGATAAACACCCCCACCAACCAACATCCCATTCACCCTCTCTCTCTAAGATCACGCTACCTTGCTGGACTCTGGGCTTCTTGAACAAGCTGGCGGAGTGGCGCAGTTTGCAAGCCCAGCTTTTGAATTTGCGAGTCCAGGATTTCTTGCTAACGGGATTTCTGATACTAGGACATGTCAGGTTTAGGCCAAAATATCCACCTCCTGCATTGTGCTGTGGCGGCGATCCAGGGCCCAGGGGGACGGGGTGCAGATTTACGGGCCACGTAGTGACTTCTCCTGGGGTACTGGTGTCAGAGTGAGGGGGGGCAGCCTGGAGGGGTAGGGGGAGGGGATAGGTAACATAGCGACATGGTAAGAGTGGCTGCCAAAATCGGGGGTAGAGACACTCGGAGAGAAAAAAAAAGAGATGCTGGAATATCATAAACTTACATAACAAGAACCGTAGCATTGAAAAAGATATTCATAAGAACAAGGCAATCGAAGTAGTGATCTTTACATAAAGTTTCAGGTAAAAGTCAATCAAACACTATTCAATGTTTCAATTCAACATCCAGATATGTGGACCTTACTTACAAAAACAGTGGGTTCTCCAGGGATAGGCGGGGGCCCGGCCGAGTCTCCGTGTGGGGAGGCAAGGAGGGAGGAAGCGAGGGAGGCGGAGGAGAGAGACGGGCCGGGCTGCTGCTCCACCGGGCTTGCTGGTGGAGCCTCCTCCCCCACTCCTCTCCCCCTTTCCAGGTCAGGAGAGGTGGAGGAGGAGCGGGAGGTGGTGGAGGAGGTGGTGGAGGAGGAAGAGTGAGGAGAGGTGTCTGAGGATGACAACACGGGAGGAGGGAAGGAGGAGGGTTGGAGCGAGTGCGGCTCCGAGGATTCATCCCCTCCTGCCGATGTGGAGGCTGCTGACACTGCGGTGGCACCTGCGGTAGAAGCCACAGCAGCTCCCCCCGTCACAGCTGCCCCACTACTATACTCCTGATACAACAAGTTCCTCAGCTTTTCATCCAGAGTCTTAATGCGGTTGTCTACAAACTCGATTTTGGGAGGGCCCTCGCTGTCCGACTCTGCCACAGAGGATGGTTGGACTGGGGATGGGGTCAGGGTGAGGGAGAGGGGCGGTAAGGGGGCATCGGAGGTTGTGTTAATGTTGAGGGGCAAAGATAAGTCTGAGGAGGGATGTAGAGGGGCAGAGTGACTGCCTATATCCTCTGTCACACTGTCCTCCTCTGTAGACCTCTTCCACTCTGACTGTTGTAATGACGTCTGCTTCTGGGGAGGAGCCTGCTGGGGCACCTGCTGCTGCTGAGGGTTAACCTCTTGTTGTTTTTGTTGTTGCTGCTGTTGCTGTACTAGTTGTTGTGGCTGTTCTAGAGGGAGTTGTTGAGCTTGCTGTTGTACCAGCGCCATGTTTAGTGGCTGTCCTGATTGTTGTTGGACATACTGTTGGTTCACTGACAGCTGCTGTTGTTGCTGCTGTTGTTGCTGCTGCTGCTGTTGTTGCGGTTGTTGTTGGAGCATATGCTGTTGCTGCTGACTATGCAGTGCTTGTTGCAGAGTTAACTGTTGCTGATGCTGTGGCTGCAAGTCAATCGCTGCCTGTTGCTGTGAAATGACTGGTTGTTTTTGCTGTGGTGGTGGCAACTGGTGTAGCATGTGTAACTGTGTGTTGTACTGTGTGTTCTGCATTTGGACAGGCATTTGCTGAGTCTGTAGTTGTAGTGCCAGCGGCAACATCTCTGTCTGTGATTGCAGGGACATACACTGTTGTTGTAACGGTTCTGTGTGACTGAGCTGGGGATGCAAATGTACCTCAGACTGCTGCTGATGTTGTTGCAGCATCTGCAACTGTTGAATAGATTGCTGCAACGCGTGTTGCTGCTTCTGCTGCTGCAGTTGTATCTGCTCTTGGTACTCTTGCTGTTGTTTCTGTACCTGTTGGAGTTGCACAGTCTTCAGGTGTTGTTGTTGTTGCTGATGTTCTAGGAGCGGTTGCTGCTGCTGTACCTGTTGCACTGTCTGGAGTTGCTGTTGTAACTGGACCTGAGGCTGAACCTGGGCTGCCGTGCACTGCATCTGAGGCAGAGTGTGTTGCTGCTGCTCCAGACCGGCACGGCTAACAGGAGGAGAGGCCACGGCTGCAGCCACAGCCACTGGTGGGTGGATTGAGCCAGTGGATGAGTGGTCCCCTCCAGACACACACTGTCCTAGGGTGGCCACCTTTACTACATCACCCAGGCTTGGTCCTCGGCCCTGGCTCACCATAGAGCCCCTACTCGTAGCTGGGGAGGTCAGAGCTTCAGTTGGAGAGGGGGTGGTAGTGGGCGCGATGGTGGCAGAAGCAGCTACCATGGAAGTGACTGGGAGGTTGGCAGCGGTGGTTGGGATGGAGGATGTTGCTGTGGTGGCACTGGAAGTTTGGTTAATGGAAGCCTGCAGGTCTAGGCCTAGCCTAGCCGAGGCAGCGGGGACTGGGTGAGGGACTGAGGCAACAACTGCACTAGCGAGACTAGAAGTCAGGGCGGAAACCCTACTGTCAGAGGCAGCAGAGGCCGTCGTGTCAGGAGCGGGGGCAGCAGGGGCTGGGGGGGCAGACATGGAGGCAGGGGCAGAAACGGTGGAGGCGGAGGCAGGGGGAGAGGAGGCGGTGGCAGGGACACACAGGGTGGACGTGGAGCGGGGAGGAGGAGAGGAGACCATTCCAGCGAAGGAGGAGTCCGATCTCTGCGATCCTCCGCCCCCCTCTAAAGTACATTGACCAATCAGAGCACACAAGACCAGAGAGAGGAGGGACAGAGGTTTAGTTGGTGTTACTCGACAGACAGAACCAAACACAGCTAAGCCGAGCCCAGCCGTACTACGCTGGCCTGGTTACGCTTCCACCATAGTCGTTGGAAAAGACAATGCAATGAGACAATATTAAAACCAGCACATGGGAGAAGGGGTTGTAACATTTTCTGTACAGTGCATAGCCCACCTTTGGAGCAGGACACTAACTGCACAGGACAGTTCAGAAAATATTTCAACCCCTACTGTTTTCAGGGTGGGCTTGGTAGCGTGGAAAGGGAATTGCTGCCCTGTGTTAGATTACTGCCCAGGTGTGTCTTTCATTGACCCAATCATACTGTTACTGTACCTCTGTCAGTGTCTGTAGACTGGGGCACCCTGACCTCTCCGGTCGAGAGAGGTGGAGGGGTGGACGCTCCTCCCTGGTTGGACGTGGAGTCTCTGTGTCTGATGGTCTGGTTGATGAAGAACCTCCATCTGCCCACCGGAGACGACTGAGGCGCCCAGTCCACTGGAACATAAAATAATATATAAAAAGTCCCACTTTAAACTAACTACAACTTTCAAGGTTTCCTTAAACACTTTATAAAACCTATATAGATATTTTAGAAATAATTCAGAATCATTAATAATGCTTTATCACAAGGAGCTGCACAACTGGCAGATAGAGAGCAAAATAATATAGAAAAGGTCCCACTTGAATGAACTAACTTTACTTTCAAGGCTTAATGAAGCCTTCATAAACACATAGAACAGTGGTCACCAACCTTTTCTGAGTCAAGATCACTAAGTCAAAATGCAAGCTGAGATCTACTACTACTTTGTAACATGATTTAAAAAATGTAAGCCTATGCTACATTAACCAATTAAAAACAGTTCTGTAGCAATGAGGTTTGTGCAGTGGGCTACAGGCCCAATACATTATCACTGCATATTGGCTATGATTGAGTTACCCTGCCAATGTTGTTCTTCCCAGACCATTTTAAAATTAAACTTATATGATCACACTGGTAATAGATCACTTGTTGTATTACTTGTGAGGCACAGCTGAGTGAGCATAATACGTTGTTTTTTTCACTGGACTGATGGCCTGCATCTGATGGTCAGTCTGAGGGGAAGGAGAGAGCAGTGGTGAGGCTGCATCTCCCCAGACTCACCATCCCCCTCTCTCCACTGAGAAAAGGGGACACAGTCTTCCAGTTAATAACGAAACTTAAGTCGCACAGCATTATTTCAGCCTCATGCACCAATTCATGTTGTTACTCCTATGACCAGAGTAAGTGAAATATTCCTCGATATTTAAAAAGACACAAGCCGCTAATAATAACGCAAGTTTATTGACAGTCTTTGCTGTACTCGTTGATTGCAGCTGCAGTGCTGGTTGTAGTGTGACTGGAAGGAGCGCCGGTGCATTTTATGGCTTATAAAACTGTTGAACAAAGTGTTAACAGTGCTGAATAACAACTTAAATATGAACTTACTCAAAAACAACAGCTCTTTTCTGTATTCATTGAGTCTCTCCCTAGTCATGCTTTTAAAATTGAACATTATCAACTTTGCTGTGCATTCGAGCCTTCTTTTTACACTGTCAAGAGGAAACTGTGTAGACACGGTGATCTGAGCCATCTGATTGGTCAGTGGTAGGCCTATAGGTGCACTTGATTTGCTCTCTGGGCCTGCCGGGTAGGAGGAGTTCTACCTTAGACACATGAAATGGTTCAAATGGGAACACTTTGCCTTCCCGGCACTCGGGCTGCTGAATCAAGTGCACCTACAGCCAACAGCACGAAACAAATAAAAAATAGGAACGCAAGGCGTATTCTTGTGTTTTTACAGAAATGTTTGGTGATCGACTAGGAATGGCTTGGAGATCTCCATTATGTTCGACTGTTTAGTGACCACGGACATCATTCATAATGCTTTAGGGTTACAAAAGGGTTAAAGGAGTAGCTCACTATTTTACAACATGATGTTAGATGGTTCCTAACCCTGAAAGTAGTCTATGAGCCTGGAGAAATTGTAATCCATGGTTTGTTTTCCTTAAACAACCATTTCAAACTGACCAAAATCACCTGAAATCAACTTCATATTTACTTAAAGATGATTTGGCCCAAAAAATAAATATATATGTTCACATGCCCCTATCACTACCCTAGATGTATTTGCTAAAAGGAGGCTATACTTAGTTGAAGTTTGTAATGGATTTAAAGAAAAGCAAACAATGGATTACAATATCTCCTTGCCCATGGACTACTTTCCGGCTGAGGAACCATCTAACATCATGTTGTAAAATAGTAACCTACTCCATTTGGCAAAGCACCAGATGCCATAACCATTTATAGTCCACTTGAAGCTGGAGAGATGTAGTATATCATGTCAATCGAACTGTGTAAAAAGTTTGTTACAATAAAATCAACTACGAAAATGTAAATGGACAATTATGCATTTATTTGATCTTATCCATCTAACCTTATTATAGTATAGGAGGACTAGTGGGGAGGAGGAGGGGCTAGTCCCAAATTGAATTCTATTCCCCATATAGTGCCCATAGGGATCTGGTCAAAAGAAGTGCACTATACATGCACTATGCTCTATACAGGGAAACGCAGTGCATTTGGAAAGTATTCAGTCCGCATCACTTTTTCCAACATTTTGTTACGTTACAGCCTTATTCTAAAATTGATTAAACAATTTTTTTCCCCCTCATCAATCTACACACAATACCCGATAATGACAAAGCGAAAACATGTTTTTAGAAATGTTTGCACGTATTCAGACCCTTTACTATGAGAGTCGAAATTGAGCTCAGGTGCATCCTGTTTCCATTGATCATCCTTAAGATGTTTATACAACTTGATTGGAGGTGGCAGTCAGCAGTCGCCAATCAGTGACCCCCCCCCCCCCCCCCCTAGATTTAGGTTGTCTGTTGTTATTAGTTGTCACTGTTCCTTTTCACTGTTATGAACTCTGTTACGGGTCTCGTTTCCATCCCCCCTAGACTGCAGGGCCAAAGGGATTCGTAACAAGTCTCTGAATGTCCTTGAGGGCCCAGCCAAAGCCCGGACTTGAACCAAATCGAACCTCTCTGGAGAGACCTGAAAAATAGCTGTGCAGCCAACCTGACAGAGCTTGAGTGTAATTTATTTACCCAAGAAGACTTGAGGCTTTAATTGCTGCCAAAGGGGCAATTTTTTTTTCCATTAGCAAAAATGTCTAAACTTTAATACATTTTAGAATAAGGCAACAAAATTTGGAAAAAGTCAAGGGGTCTGAAAACTGTCCCAATGCACTGTAGTTGCCATTTTGGACAAAGCCAGGGAGGGGTAACTCACTTGCTGTGCCTGTTGGAGTGCTCACATGCAGCTGTTCCATAGATCCAGTCTGGACAGACAACAGGAAAACACAGAACAGACGATGTTAACATACATACAGGCGGAATGACATTGTAATCACTCCAATTAGCTATGGTTGCTCCATTACATTAGCCAAGGTAAGGGCCTCTGTATGTTCTCCATACACCATTACTTTAGCTCTCTGAAGGTTTAGCATTCACCAAAACATAGGACATGGCTACTGACATATTGTTTCCATAACGGTAAGATAAAAGACAGACAGTACTTTACATGGACCTGTTTTCAAGGCACCATAATATGGACATCAGGACATGCTTTACCCCTGGCTGTACGCTGTACTGGTTTCAGTGTTTCAAACTGTATGTCTAAAGATTAAGAGTAGAAAGGAGCCTAAAAGACATTACATAAGGATATCGGAGCAGCTTCCCAAAAAGCATCCTATTCCCTTTATATTGTACTACTTTCGACCATGTAGGGCAGGGGTTCTCAAACTTTTAGGGGCCCAGGACCCCTTTTGTGAGAGCAAATTCTTCAGGGACCCCCTCATAATCAGAACACAACTCGAGTGAGATTAAAAAATGTAATTAAATAAAAAGCATACAATATGTTTTACTTATGACTTCGGCATGGCTGGACGAACCAAGTCTCAGGTCCAGGGAAGGAACATTTTAAAAGCCAGCCTCTTGGCATCGGAGAGAAAAATGTGCTGTTTTCAAGCGAATATCCTGCAATTCTACAAATTTTGTCATTGGGCAGAGGGATTTTTTTGTTGTTGTTGCAGCTGTAGAGCTAATATCATGCAATTATACACATTTTGCCATGAGGCAGAGAAACTTTGCAGTTTTAAAACAAAACCTCTAATAGTGAAAAAATTCCATGCTATTGTTTGAGGAGAGTGCACAACAATAAAACGTTTTATCACGGCAACTGGTTTGATACATTCACCTCTGAAGGTAAATAATGTACTTACATTCAGTAATCTTGCTCTGATTTGTCATCCTGAGGATCCCAGAGATATAAGGTAGCATAGTTTTGTTTGATAAAATCAATTTTTATATTCAAATGCCGGAACTGCGTTCTACAGTTTGAACCCCTGCTGTCTCTGGCCCCACATCCACCCCACCATCTAAATGGGTGCCAACTGTAAAGTTTGATGGAGGAGGAACAATGGTCTGCACTGTTTTTCATGGTTTGGGCTTGGCCCCTTAGTTCCAGTAAAGGGAAATCTTAACGCTATAGCATACAATGACATTCTAGACGATTCTGTGCTTCCAACTTTGTGGCAAAAGTGCACAAAGCAAGGTCCATGAAATGGTTTGTCGAGATCAGTGTGGATAAACTTGACTGGGCTGCAAAGAGCCCTGAGCTCAACCTCACTGAACACCTTTGGGATGAATTGGAACGCAAACTGCGAGCCAGTCCTAATCGCCCAACATCAGTGCCCGACTTCACTAATGCTCGTGGCTGAATGGAAGCAAGTCCCCGCATCAATGTTCCAACATCTAGTGGAAAGCTTTCCCAGAAGAGTGGAGGATGTTCTAGCAGCAAAGGGAGGGACCAACTCCATATTAATGCCTGTGATTTTGGAATGAGATGTTCGACGAGCATACTTTTGGTCATGCAGTGTATTTATCTGGATGTGAACCCCCTGCAGTACCTCCACAGCACCCACTTTGAGAACCCAGCAGACCCCACTCTGAGAAACCCTGATGTAGGGAATAGGTATTATGGTGCCATGTGGGACACAACCAATGTTTTCAAACCAGACCTGTTGATGTGTGAGGAGAATTTCCTGAGCTCTCTTGACAATGGACCTCAGCTCTTCCACAAATGTATCTTTCTCTGACTCAAGGACAAAATCCTCCTCCACCTACACAAGACATTACAGATACACAAAATATATATTTTTAAAGCCAAACTCAATGGACCAAACACAGGCTGCATGGCGAACTGGGTGTTAGTCCAAATGAGAATGCTTGCCGCAAAAACCATCATCCCATCCAATATAGAATAATCATATATTCATATCTAATATATCAAAACAGGTAGAAGTTTGAGGTGCAATAATCCCATGCAATGTCCATGTAGAACTGCCTGTTGATCTAGTCACCATATAATCTGCGATGTCTTCAGGTGCGTCTCCCTCTGTGTCGAACTTAAAGGTGACCATCTTGTTGCTGTGGGTTTCCAGCTGACACTCCACCATGTTGTCACCAGAGCCGGACACCTACAGAGCACAGGAAGAGAAACCATGTGGTTCTGTTCAATGTCTTGGACATGACAACTTCTTGGACTTGACAATTTATTGTAAACCTTTCACATCCTGATAGGGATTCATATTATTCGGGATACTATACCTGGATCATACTCAGTTGAAATGCATGGGATCCCTTTTCTGCCCCCCGATAGGACAATCTCCTCTGAGACTTCACCCTCTCTAGTTTTCCATTGGCTAACAACATCTGTAGATCCCCATCCCCATTGGCTGGAACAGCACTGTGAGAGAGGTGTCAGACAAGCAAGAGTCATGCACAACACGTGAACATTGATGGTAAAATAAATAGTACTCCATGTACAGTAGTGGGCATAGTCTTTTCTAACATGGAGGGCTTGACATTCAAAACAAAAAATAAGCGAACATTGACAACCGGTCCCTAGCCCTTCCCCTTGGTCCTAACCTTTGGATGTTTGCAGATCGGAAGGTTCTGGAAAGGTTTAAGTAGTGTAGTGGTGTAGCTTCCACCATATCACTTCAAACTTATTGATCTGCAAACATTGACCTGATAGGGCCGGGGGCAAGAGCAAGGAAGTAAATTGGGGCCGACGTTGAGAGTAGTGATGTGACACATACCCTGAAGAGGAGTGTCGCTCTGTGCCAGACTGGTTTGGACTCTCCTGTAGAGCCACATAAATAGACAGACCAACACCAAAACAGCAAAAACCAAAAAAAAAAATAGATACCAAACCATTAGTTGACTGATACAAATCAAATTGAACAACTGAAATAGGAAATTGAACAAAAATGAACCTATTTTAATGTAATTTAAAGGAAAGAAACTTGATCTGGTTGTTGTAGTACTGGTTAGTTTAAATCAGAACAAATACCATACAAACGTACTTAGCGTAACTGAGTAAAAGGACATTTTCTTCAAAACGAAACAAAAATAATGTGTTTTATTGTGATTCAAAAAGGGTATGGCCCTCGGAATACTCTCTACTGTATACACCCTTCTAGAACCGGCTGGATATTGGATGAAGATAGTGGTAGTAGTGGAACAGTATACAGTAGTGGTAGAGTGGCGTGCACTTCTGTACCTGAGCAATGCCCAGCAGAGCAGGGTCACAGTCTTGGAGTGAGGTTGAGGTGGGGTGCAGCAGCGAGGGGGCGTTAGAGTCAAGGGGCTGGGCAGTGGCGGCAACAGCCGGGGGAGAGGTCAGGCCCGAGGGGACATCAGCCAGACCAGACAGGGTTAGTTGGCTCTCTGGTGGGGTGGGCTGGGTCTCTGGGCCAGGGGTAGCAGGATGGAGGGGTGGCAGGGAGGCAGGGTGGGGGTGAGACGATGTATGAGAAGGACTGGGGGGCATCTGTGGAAGAGGGAAGGAAGTAGCCTGGGAAGGATTCAGAGGGGGCTGTTGCTCGGTGGTGGAGTCCGCCAATGCAGCCTCAGCGAGCTGGGTCTGGGTGTGGGCATGGGCCTGCGCTTGGGCCAGTGTCTGGGTGTGTGCCTGAGCTTGCATGGCCATCTGGGTGTGTGTGTGCGTGGGTAGCGGTTGTGTCAGCTGAGCTTGGTGCTGGGGGGATGGTGGCAGACCTCCTGCTCCTGCTACTACCTGACTGTACAAGGGTAGGGCTCTAGTCTGAGACCCGAGCTGGGGCACGTTTCTGGGGGATGCTGTCTGTGCTGGGTTAACAGTAGGCTGCTGGGGCAACATATGTGGGGGGATCTGAGGAAGCTGATAACCCAGTTGACATGGGTCAGGATTTGAGACCTGCTGATGCTGAGACTGCAGAGCCTGTTGAATTGGGGCTGGGGTTGTCTGAGACTGAAGCTGCTGTGGGAGTGTCTGTTGTATGACTTGTGGAACCTGTTGCACCAGCTGTTGCTGTTGGTATTGCTCCATGGGAATGGGTTGAGGCAGCATAGATTTAGACTGAGCCTGAGGTATGGGTTGGTTTAACGGCTGCACCACAGCTGGGCTTCCTGTTACTTGCAGCTGCTGCTGTTGTGGCTGTGGGACAGGCTGTAGCTGTACCTGTGGTTGTAGCTGTACCTGCTGGCCTTGGTTATACACTTGCCCAGTCTGTTGTTGTATGTGTTGAGGCGAAGCAGAGACCAAGGTGGTAGGGTCTATGACTGTGGAGGCAGGGGCCGACATGACAGTTCCAACACCAACAGATCCAGGAGACAGCATCATCTGCTGGTACTGCACCATGGACTGCTGTTGCTCCAACAGTACCTGCTGGTGTTGCTGGGTAACTTGTTGTGTGATGTCCTGATGTTGTTGTTGCAGGACTGGCTGTATGGCTTGCTGTTGGGTGGGCTGAGGTGCAGTGACATACTGGGGTGCCAGTAGTACAGCTGGAGCATGGGGGCGGTGTTGAGGCTGCGCTAGACCTGGGAGCTGAACACTGGGCTGCACTGGAGACTCGTGCTGGGGTTGGGCTTGGATCTGGCTGTGCATGGCGGTTATTGAGACTGGAGGTTGGGGTTGGACCAGAGCTGAACTCTGCCTCATAGGAGGCATCATCTGAGTCTCAACAACTGCTGGAATCGGATTCAAAGCTTGGGTTGGATGCAGAGGCTGGGGAGTCTGCTGGATGAGTGACTGCACTGGAGCCTGGGCCTGTATTTGAGCTGGGATCTGATGGATAGCCTGTACTATAGGAGCCTGGGACTGGATAGGGATCGGAGGACTTGGTGCCTGGATGGGGGCCACCACGTGAGGTGGAATCTGGACCTCGATCATCTGGGGCTGGGCTTTGAGTGGAGGCTGGGGCTGGGCCTGGAGTACTGGGACTGGGAAATGGCCCAGGCTCTGAGGGTGAGCTTCATTCTGAGCTTGAATCTGGGCCAGGACTTGGGCATGCACTATAGCCAGTGGAGCCTGGCTGGGAATCTGTGGCTGAATGGCTACAGGTTTGGCTCCCTGACCCTGGGCAGCCATCTGAGCTTGGACCTGCATGGCCTGTATAACATCTGCTGCTGGTAGGGTTGGGGCAACAAGAGGGATCTGAGAAGGAGGTTCAACGACAGAGCTCTGATGGCCCTGCTGTTGTTGCTGGACAACATACGTTTGTTGTTGTTGCTCCAGTAATACAGCTTGTTGTTGCTGCTGCTGCTGTTGTATCAGCGCTACTTGCTGTTGTTCTGTCACTTGCTGCTGCGTTAGGCTAGTGTGACTAGGTGGAAACATAGCAGTGTTTTGCTGTTGTTGTTGTTGCTGCAACAAACACACATCAATTTGTTGCTGTTGAATCAAAGCTTGCAACTGCTCACATTGTTGCTGAATCAAAGTGGTCTCTTGTTTCTCGCTTTGTTGAAATTGAATATTGGCGGTTTGCTGCTGCGATTGCCCAGTCTCTTGCTGTTGTTGAATCTGTTGCTGCTGCTGTTGTAGCAAAACCTGTTGGTGCAGTCTCTCTGCTTGTTGTTGTTGTAGCAACGCCTGCTGTTGCTGTTGTTGCTCGATCTGTTGTTGTAACAAAGCTTGCTGCTGTTGTAGCTCCAGCTGCTGTTGCAGTTGTGCCTGTTGTTGCTGTTGCTCCAATTGCTGCTGCTGTAAAACTGCTCGTTGCTGCTGAAGCTGTTGCTGTTGTAGCAGGGCTTGCTGTTGTTCCAACTGTTGCTGTAGCACAGCTTGCTGTGAGTCGATTGGATGACTGACGACCGCCTGTTGTTGTAGTTGGGTCGGTTGTTGCAGCACAGCTTGCTGTTGTTGATGCAGTGGTTGCTGCTGTTGTAGATCCATTTCCGGTTGTTGTTGGATCTGGCTCGCTTGGTGAGCCTCCAGTTGTTGTTGCTGCTGTAGGAGCGCTTGCTGCTGCTGTTGCTCAAACTGCTGCTGTTGTAACAGCGCTTGCTGTTGCTCTAGCTGTTGTTGCTGTAGTTGCGCCTGTTGTTGCTGTTGCTTTAAGGCTTGCTTTTGCTGCTGCTCTTGTTGCTGCTGCTGTAACATCGCTTGCTGCTGCTGTTGCTCAAATATTTGCTGTTGTAACAGCGCTTGCTGTTGCTCCAGTTGGTGCTGTTGTAGCCGTGCCTGTTGTTGCTTTTGTAGCAACACCTGTTGCTGCTGTTGCTCAAGCTGCTGTTGTATGTACACTTGCTGTTGTTGTTCTAGTAACATCGCTTGTTGTTGTTGCTGATGTTCAATCTGGTGCTGTTGGTGTAGCAACAATGTTTGCTGCTGTTGCAGTTGTTGCTGATGTTGTAGGTCGTTTAGCGGTGGTTGCACATAGGCTTGGGTTTGATCCACTTGCTGTAATGACAATGCCTGTTGTTGTTGCTGCTGTTGGTCCATTGATTGCTGTTGTGGTGGTAAGGCCTGCTGCTGAGGATGCTGTTGCATTTGCTGCTGCTGCTGAACCAAAGCTTGCTGCACATACACTTGCTGCTGAAGCTCAGTAGTTTGCTGCTGTTGGATTGCTATAGTCTGCTGCTGTTGTTCTATATGTTGCTGTATCAGTACCGCCTTCTGGGGAATTACATTGGCCTGTTGGTGTGGTTGTTGCTGCTGAAGCAGGGTGGTTTGTTGAGCCTCCATTTGCTGCTGCTGTGGCTCCATCAGTATCTGCTGTTGTTGAACAATGGTCTGCTGTTGGGTAATCATGAAAGGCTGCGCTTGCTGGGTTAAAGGCTGGGGTGTCATCTGGATGTCAGAGGCCTGCATGATGATAGGAGTGACATTGGCCTGGGTCTGTTGTGGGAGAGGGACCATGGCCTCCATGTCACCAACTCCCACTAGTCCTGTTGGGTCTCCCACTGATATGGGAGCTGGAAGAATGTTAAGCTGGGCTTGGGGTGAAACTGGGGGTGCGCAGGACTGGGAAGGGGCCATTGGTGCGATCTGTGATCCATCTGAATGGTATGACTGAGATGGTGTGAAGATAACCATCATGGGGTGACAGGGACATGGTCAGATGGAGTTATGGTGAGAAGGCAGGTAGGGGGAGATTGAGGTAAAGAGAGGAGGGAAGAGTAAGCATTAGAAAAAAGGGCAGGCATTAATTATCAAAGGACTGCACACATTCTTTAGAGGACATGAAAGCATTGTCATGATCAAGATTGTTATCGTTTGTTATCGTTCAAGCACATCTGATAATGTGCTTGAACGAGTTACATGAATTGAATAAATCAAGGTTCAAACTTCTTTTGTCCAGTAGAAAAGAGATGTTAGAGAGATGTTAAGAGAGTTGAACGGGATTGAGAGCCACTCACCTGAGAATACTGCTGTGGTACACCTGGTGAGACTTGCGTTGCCATAGCAACAGGCTGAACGTAAGTCTGCTGACCAACAGGTGCCCCACCACTGCTTTGACCAATGCACATGGCGGAAATCCCACCACTCTGACCAGTAGGCACGTTCGGAACTCCTCCGCTCTGACCAATCGGGAGCATTTCGTGGTGGGCCAAAAATGCCTAAAAACAGATAACAGACAATACAATTGAGCATGATTGCAGGGTTGGAGATAAGATATCAATCTCTTTGTAAACTAGATTTTCCAAAACAGGAAGAACCATAATATGATCTATGTTCCAAATGGCACCCTATTCTCTACATAGTGCACTACTTTTGGCCCTGGTTAAAAGTAGTCCACTACATAGGGAATAGGGTGTCCTTTGGGATGCCATATACTCACCGAGGCAGCAGCAGGGAGGCTGGGTTGAGAGAGCATGTATGACTCCCCTTGCTGAGGGTATGCCTGGCTCTGGCCACTGGCATAGGATTCACAGCTGGCTGAGCCAATGCTCTCACCTCCTGGAGTAAATACAAAGGCAAGAGTAAATAATATCATTATCATTATATCCTATTCTAGGACTGTCCGCAACCAAATAATGTTTATCTTAATATTCCACTTCGTTGCTGATATCTACCCCAGCACAATCAGTACGTAGGGAAACACAGTATACAGTCTTACGCCGTAAACAAATCTCTACAAGCCTCTGATTGACGGAATATTGGTCTGCTGTTGTACCTGTGGGCAGGCTCAGAGCATTCCCACTGTGGATCTGCTGCTGTTGCCTCACATGCTGATCCACCTCTGGAAGCTCCTCAACCTCACCCTGCCCTCCTCCTTCCCCACCTCCCCCTGTCAGCACAGCCACCCCAGGCCCCAGGGAGGAGAGGTGAGAGCAGGTGGAGGAGGTGAGGGTGGAGTCCCGTCTCTCATCAAAGCCTTGCTGCTGTCGGAGCAGCTGCTGCTGGCGTCTCTCACGGGACTTCTTGATGAGCGTGACGCGGTCACGGATGGATTTACCCACCACCTTAGCGTCGCTCTCGTGGAAGAAGCCTGACTTCACCTGGATAGAGGAGGAGGGAGAGGGGGTGGTGGGTAGACAGAGAGAGGAGAGAGAGAAAGAGAAAGAGAGAGCGAGAGAGAGAGGGTAGGTGAGGAGAAAGAGATAGGAGGCAGAGAGAAAAAGAGAGAGAAAAAGTTGAAAGCATGGCGAGGGAATGTAGGTTGGAGGCAACAACTAGCAAGGAAACCTTGATTAATGAGCGGTGGACTCTGTAATAGATCACCTTTCCTGTAGCCCTCCAACCTTCCCTGTAGTTCCTTCAACAGAGGTCCTAGTTATTCCTGCTCCGTCTAGCACTGTTCTCTCTTCTATCATTTTCACACTAATGTGCTGAGCCGAGCCAACCTTTACTGTAATGTTCTAGCCTGGGGCCATGCCAGAAAGGAATATCTAAAAAGAAAATATCAGAGCCTGCAGGATACAGTCTGGGTCTGCACCAAGGTGTGAAAAAGGTATCAGTGTCTCACCATTTCTCTTTCTGCCTCTCTCTCCCTTCCTCCCTATCCATTTCTCCCCCTAATCTCACCATCTCCGAAGCCACCTCCTCTGCGCTGTCGTTCTCCAGGTCGTAGCTGAACTCGATGGCCTCATTGTCTTTGTGTTTTCCCTTCAGCTTCTTTGGCTCCTCCACCCAGATCCTGAGGGCTAGGCAGTCCTGACAGCCGGTGTCTTCCTCCGCCAGCTCCACACGCACCCCGGTGTCCTCCCCGAAGAACGCATGGGTCAACAGGTCCCGGATGGACAGCCTGCAGACAGAGACAACACATCAAGCTTGCAACAAATGCCCACTTCTTTCCCAAACAATGTGTGGCTTTTATTGGATAGGACAGTGGAAGAACAGATGACAGGAAAGGTAGGAGAATGGCGATTCAGAAGGGCAGCGGGCTGGAGTTGAACCCATGCCCACTCTGGTATATGTTCCCGGGGTCAGCGGCCCTAACCACTAGACTTTTTCTTTACAAGCGCTCTGCTGTTTAGCAAGGTTTGCAAAAGGCATTGCAATTCCTCCCATTATTAGGAGAGAGAGAGTGGGAAGGGGGGGGGGGGGTTGAGAGAGGTCAAAACACTTGCCTCTGACTCTTGTCCTGGCGGATGCAGCACCCAATGATCTCTTTGATCTCTGGGTCGTTGACTTTATCGAAGCTGGCTGGTTTTATACCCTGTAGACAGAGCGGGAGAGAGGGGGCAGGTGAGGTGACCGAACGGACAATGATATAGATGATGTACTACTCCGTCCTACACAGACCGTAATATACTTTAGATGGGACTCCTGTAATACTTCAGAGAGTTAATCATGAAGCAGTAATGAAGAAACCCTGACTACAGCTAATGTACTGTCACATATACAGTATATTTAATCATTTACTGAATCTGAGGGAGGTTGGTGAGAAGATCAAGGGCAAGTCGGGAAACGACAGACTTGGCCAAAAGGCCAAAGTGGTTTTTGTGAAGAACGTTAGACGTAAAGATCTTGTAGAAGTAGGGGAAAGGGAACCTATGCCACAAAGGGACAAGCCCAAAGGGACAGCGGTCCCAGACTTACGCTGGTGACTTTGCGGTAGATCTGTGCAGCATTCTGGCACTCTGAGTAGGGGTATTCTGAGGTGGCCATCTCCAACATGCACATCCCAAAGGCATAGACGTCAACAGACTCATCATAATGTTCCTCGTACATCTCTGGAGCCATGAACTCAGGGGTACCTGGAAGACAGGGCACATTAGTCAATTGAAAAGGTAAAGTCGCACACCTTAAATACCCAGATGAAGATATTTTGAGACCAAAATTACCCGAAATTGGTGAAATAAGCATCATCATGCTTGGAGAGTGATGCTCAAACGGTGCAACCTGTGTTTATTGAATATCATTTTGACATCTAACCTCCTCTGTCAGTAAAGGACCATCATCAGACGCCCAGGAGTATAAATTATTTTATGAAGGTTACTCAGGGTCCACACTTACTGTAAACACAGACCACAGATCAGCTCTTAACATACACTTCCAGTGGCATTTAGTGCAATTTAGTGCAACATAACCACCGCAGAGACTGTACTCAGCTGATGATGCCTTCTTGGAGAGTTGGGTCAGCTCATAAGATATTCACATTGTAGCAGAGTGACCACAGATTCTAAAAGTCATTCCCACAACACTGATGTCCATTATCTCAAGTCTTACTCACAAAAAATCTGACATACCTATATGACCCATTCAAATACCATTCCCACAACATGACATAAGAAAACAACTGATCGCTGGCTCCGGAAACTGACGGTCGCTAGTTACCTATGACACTTTTGGCGAAGGAGGTCCTCATGAGAGTGGCCAATCCCAGGTCTCCGATCTTGACGGAGCCGGTAGGGCCGGTGATGAAGATGTTGTCACACTTGAGGTCCCTGTGGATGATGGGAGGGGTCCTAGTGTGGAGGAACTGGAGGCCCTTCAGGATCTGACGACACCAGCTCCTAAGGACCTTGGGCTTCATCACCTTGAAGCGCTTCAGGTACCTGCAGACAGGACAGGGGAGCACGGTTATAACTATACAGCATTGTGGCATGGTTTCTATGGAACAACCTCTTTGGTGTAACGCTATTTGCGAGCTGAGCAGGGGTCTGTGTGTCTTCTACCCACGTTTTGAGGGTTCCCGAGGTCATGAGTTCGGTGACCAGGACGATGCACTTCTTCCCTCGCAGCACTGACTCCCAGGAGTCATAGAAACGGACAATGTTAGGGTGCTGGAGGCCCTTCAGCATCTCTGCCTCCTCTTTAAAACGCTGCTGCTCCGCCTTGGTCAGCTTACGGTCCTGTAGACACAAAGAAATACACAGAAGGCAGGTTAGACATCAGAGAGCGTTCGGTTGTGAGAACAAGTTGCAAAGATCGAGCCAGAGCCAATACTGCACTGTTGAATCGTCAAGCAGTTAGTTCATCAGTGAGAACATACCCACGGCCTAAACAGCGTTCAGTGCTATTCTCCTACTGTTGTAGAAGAACAACAAAAAACGAAGGATTTCGAGTGCTTAGGTCTGTATTCAAGAGGCATAGGTTCATACTTTCAGCATACGCTAAACTGGAAACCTATGACAAAAAACATTCAGGAGACAATGCATATACTATACCTGAGACTTATTATGGGGAGCATGCTTTCAGGAAACAGCTCTTTGTCAACAACAGAGCCAATACTGGAACACTATACCAATCAGGAAACAGTGCTGTCAACAACAGAGCCAATACTGGAACACTATACCAATCAGGAAACAGTGCTGTCAACAACAGAGCCAATACTGGAACACTATACCAATCAGGAAACAGTACTGTCAACAACAAAGCCAATACTGGAGCCTCACAGCACAGTTGAAATATATAAATCAAAACTGGACGGTCTTTGGAGATAGATGGGAGGGATTAAAGGGAGCTGAAGGATGGGACTAAAATGTTAAATATACCGTGTCCGTAAAATGTATATAGTGTATATAGTATGATATTATTTAAAATAATATTGGAAATGATGCAGACAAGTACATTGATAGAAGCCACAATCTATTTGCAATATTAAAGCTGATCCACCACCTAAAAAAAAAAAAAACAATAGTGGAGCAATACAACCGATCAGTCAGCCCTCCTTACTACCAAGCAACCATATTTCATGTAAACACCTACCACCACTAGATGGCGCAAGCAAGATATAGTTTAATCTGCATGAGTGGAGACAACACCCACCTCAGCCTATAAGACACTTCTGCGGCATCTGCCACGCTGCCATTGGGCCTAGTATGGCGGATGCTGCAGAAATCCCTGGCTCCGGCAGAGTATCCCACTGGGAATAACACTCACACATGCATGCACACGCACACACAGACGTATGCTGACGCACACACACACACACACACACGTGTGTATATACAGTGGGGAGAACAAGTATTTGATACACTCCCGATTTTGCAGGTTTTCCTAATTACAAAGCATGTAGAGGTCTATAATTTTTTATCATAGGTAGTACACTTCAACTGTGAGAGACGGAATCAAAAAAAAAATCTTGGGCCATTCCTCCATGCAGATCTCCTATAGAGCAGTGATGTTTTGGGGCTGTTGCTGGGCAACACAGACTTTCAACTCCCTCCAAAGATTTTCTATGGGTTTGAGATCTGGAGACTGGCTAGGCCACTCCAGGACCTTAAAATGCTTCTTACGAAGCCACTCCGTTGTCCGGGCAGTGTGTTTGGGATCATTGTCATGCTGAAAGACCCAGCCACGTTTCATCTTCAATGCCCTTGCTGATGGAAGGAGGTTTTCACTCAAAATCTCACAATACATGCCATTCATTCTTTCCTTCACACGGATCAGTCGTCCTGGTCCCTTTGCAGAAAAACAGCCCCAAAGCATGATGTTTCCACCCCCATGCTTCACAGTAGGTATGGTGTTCTTTGGATGCAACTCAGCATTCTTTGTCCTCCAAACACGACGAGTTGAGTTTTTACCAAAAAGTTATATTTTGGTTTCATCTGACATTCTCCCAATCTTCTTCTGGATCATCCAAATGCTCTCTAGCAAACTTCAGACGGGCCTGGACATGTACTGGCTTAAGCAGGGGGACACGTCTGGCACTGCAGGATTTGAGTCCCTGGCGGCGTAGTGTGTTACTGATGGTAGGCTTTGTTACTTTGGTCCCAGCTCTCTGCAGGTCCCCCCGTGTGGTTCTGGGATTTTTGCTCACCGTTCTTGTGATAATTTTGACCCCACGGGGTGAGATCTTGCATGGAGCCCCAGATCGAGGGAGATTATCAGTGGTCTTGTGTCTTCCATTTCCTAACAATTGCTCCCACAGTTGATTTCTTCAAACCAAGCTGCTTACCTATTGCAGATTCAGTCTTCCCAGCCTGGTGCAGGTCTACAATTTTGTTTCTGGTGTCCTTTGACAGCTCTTTGGTCTTGGCCATAGTGGAGTTTGGAGTGTGACTGTTTGAGGTTGTGGACAGGTGTCTTTTATACTGATAACAAGTTCAAACAGGTGCCATTAATACAGGTAACGAGTGGAGGACAGAGGAGCCTCTTAAAGAAGAAGTTACAGGTCTGTGAGAGCCAGATATCTTGCTTGTTTGTAGGTGATCAAATACTTATCTTTCACCATAATTTGCAAATTAATTCATAAAAAATCCTACAATGTGATTTTCTGGATTTTTTTTAGTTGAAGTGTACCTATTGAAGTGAAGTGTACCTATGATGAAAATTACACAATTGGTAGCTGACTAAATACTTTTTTGCCCCCCTGTACGTATGTATGTATGTATGTTGGTTACTTACAGTAAGCAATAAAGGCCTGAGGGGGTGTGGTATATGGCCAATATACCACAGCTAAGGGCTGTTCTTATGCACAACACTTTTATTAATTCATTTTTATTTCACCTTTATTTAACCAGGTAGGCAAATTGAGAACAATTTCTCATTTACAATTGCGACCTGGCCAAGAAAGCAAAGCAGTTTGACACATACATCAACAGAGTTACACATGGAGTAAAACAAACATACAGTCAATAATACAGTAGAAACAAGTCTATATACGATGTGAACAAATTAGGTGAGATAAGGGAGGTAAAGGCAAAAAAAGGGCTATGGTGGCAAAGTAAATACAATATAGCAAGTAAAACACTAGAATGTTAGATTTGCAGTGGAAGAAAGTAGAAAGAAGAAGAAAAAAAAGATAACGGGGTGCAAAGGAGCTAAATAAATAAAATAAATACAGTTCAATTGTGAGCTGCTCTGACAGTTGGTGCTTAAAGCTAGTGAGGGAGATAAATGTTTCCAGTTTCAGAGATTTTTGTAGTTCGTTCCAGTCATTGGCAGCAGAGAAATGGAAGGAGAGGCGGCCAAAGAAAGAATTGGTTTTGGGGGTGACCAGAGAGATATACCTGCTGGAGCGCGTGCTACAGGTGGGTGATGCTATGGTGACCAGCGAGCTGAGATAAGGGGCGACTTTACCTAGCAGGGTCTTGTAGATGACATGGAGCCAGTGGGTTTGGCGACGAGTATGAAGCGAGAGCCAGCCAACGAGAGTGTACAGGTCGCAATGGTGGGTATTATATGGGGCTTTGGTGACAAAACGGATGGCACTGTGATAGACTGCATCCAATTTGTTGAGTAGGGTATTGGAGGCTATTTTGTAAAGTCGAAGTCGAGGATTGGTAGGATGGTGAGTTTTACAAGGGTATGTTTGGCAGCATGAGTGAAGGATGCTTTGTTGTGAAATAGGAAGCCAATTCTATTGGAGATGTTTGATGTGGGTCTGGAAGGAGAGTTTACAGTCTAACCAGACACCTAGGTATTTGTAGTTGTCCACGTATTCTAAGTCAGAGCCGAGTAGAGATGTTGGACAGGCGGGCAGGTGCAGGCAGCGATCGGTTGAAGAGCATGCATTTAGTTTTTTTTTATTTAAGAGAAATTGGAGGCCACGGAAGGAGAGTTGTATGGCATTGAAGCTTGCCTGGAGGGTTGTTAACACAGTGTCCAAAGAAAGGCCAGAAGTATACAGAATGGTGTCATCTGCGTAGAGGTGGATCAGAGACTCACCAGCAGCAAGAGCGACATCAATGATGTATACCGAGAAGAGAGTCGGTCCAAGAATTGACACAACGCGGAGTGTCTGGATACAGCCTTTATCCGTGGTATATTGGCCATATATCAAACCCCTGAGGTACCGTATTGCTATTATAAACTGGGGACCAGCGTAATTAGAAGAGTAAAACCTGTGGTATACTTTCAGCCAATCAGCATTCAGAGCTCAAACCACCATTATAAAAAGGCAAATATAAGCAAATAATATACCACTATGAATCGGTAAGTGACTATACATTTATAGCTTAGTCATTTTCTAAATGGCAGCTGTCCTAACAATTGTCATCGTTAAAAGAACAAAGCAAGCATTGTGTTTTTTTTTGTGGTCGTTTTGACCTCTGTTGACCTTGCCACTTGTGGTCTCTTACGCGTCATTCAACATCACACTATAGTCTGAACAGAGGACAACAACCAAAGGTCATGACCTGAGGCGGGAAACAACAGATGTGACAATTGCAACAAGTGGTGACAAGGCAAGGCCATATTGCAAAACAAACAAAGAAACTACAAAACAAAGATGTGCATGAAAACAACCATCTCCTCACTAGCACCTGTCAAGTACATGAAAACAACCATCTCCTCACTAGCACCTGTCAAGTACATGAAAACAACCATCTCCTCACTAGCACCTGTCAAGAACATGAAAACAACCATCATCTCCTCACTAGCACCTGTCAAGTACATGAAAACAACCATCTCCTCACTAGCACCTGTCAAGTACATGAAAACAACCATCTCCTCACTAGCACCTGTCAAGTACATGAAAACAACCATCTCCTCACTAGCACCTGTCAAGTACATGAAAACAGATTGAAATGGTCAGTGGGATTCCTGCCATAGCAACAACAAACAACACATATCCGTAAAATAGCATTCATAATATGTTGCTTTCCATTTACCTCTTCCATTTACTTATAGGCTCTGTGTTCATGAATTACTGTCTGAAGGGAGAGGGGCTACTACTGCAGACATTTCATTCTAAATCAGATTTACTTCTGATTTCCATGTAATACAGTTTCCCTCATTAAATCCCTCCCCTCGTCACTCCCTCTCGCTTGGTCTCTGCATCGTGTAGTCGAAGATCCATCTCTTCCAACTCAATGTCCTTTTCTGGAAGTGAAGGCCACCTCTCTCCTCTTCGCCCCCTCCTCCTCCTCCCTCTTGGCACTGTCATCCCTCCCTCTCTCTCTCTCTCCTGTATTCGCTAGCTTGAACTGAGCGTCAACAGCAAGACTGCTGCTTTATTGTCAGAGCTAAAAATAATATCCTGGACTTGGGACTGCCCCTTTGCCTCGACTCCCTGCTGTTTCACTGTCTGAATGGCTTGATGTGTCTGTCTGGGTCTCAGTGGCTGTCTGTGCAGTAGGCCTATGCCTTTCGGTTAGTCTGTGTCCCTGCATTGAACTGTTTAACAACGGTGTCTCTACATCTGTGTAGCTAACTCCCTAACAGTGTCTGATTTTGTGTGTTGGTTTCTGTTGATCACAGACTAGTCTCACAGTCATCTGTCAGTGTGCATAATCAGAGCATCAGTCTGTGTCACCGCTTGTCGTCTGTGTGTCTCTTGTCTGGCCGTCTGTCTGGCTGTCTAACTCCATATTCTCTGCGCATCCGGCAGCTCTCCCCTGTGTATCTATTGTGTGGTTTCCAGTGTTCGGTCAGATGATCTGGGGTAAGAAAAGGTCACTGGGGTCAATTATCATCATAATCAGTTCAGTCATGTCACGGTGGCAAAAGACAAGCATACATGTACGCATGCACAAAGAAGAAACACACACATCTGCTCTCTATAATATGAAAGGCAGGGGAATAGATGCATAGGGGCCTCATAAATAAAACATTAATTATGAAGACTGCTTAACATACTAACATACAATACTATTAAAGCTGACAATGGAAAGGAAATCTCATTGACATATACACCACCGTGCAAAAGTTTGGGTTCACTTAGAAATGTCCTTGTTTTTGAAAGAAAAGCACATTTTTGTCACCTTAAAATAACATCAAATTGATCAGAAATATAGTGTAGACATTGTTAATGTTGTAAATGACTATAGTAGCTGGAAAAAGCAGATTTTTAATGGAATATCTACATAGGCGCACAGAGGTCCATTATCACTAACCATCACTCCTGTGTTCCAATGGCACGTTGTGTTAGCTAATCCAAGTTGATAATTTTAAAAGGCTAATTGATCATTAGAAAAGCCTTTTGCAATTAGGTTAACACAGCTGAAAATTGTTGTTCTAATTAAAGAAGCAATAAAACTGGCCTTCTTTACACTAGTTGAGTATCTGGAGCATTAGCATTTCTGGGTTCGATTACAGGCTCAAAATGGCAAAAAACAAAGTACTTTCTTCTGAAACTCGTCTATTCTTGTTCTGAGAAAGGCTATTCCATGCGAGAAATTGCCAAGAAACTGAAGATCTCGTACAACACTGGGTACTACTCCCGTCACAGAACAGCACAAACGGGGTCTAACCAGAATAGAAAGAGTGGGAGGCCTCGGTGCAACTAAGCATGAGGACAAGTACATTAAAGTGTCTAGTTTGAGAAACAGAAGCCTAACAAGTCCTCAACTGGCAGCTTCAAAAATGAAACGTCCTCTCACTGTCAACTGCATTTATTTTGAGCAAACTTAACATGTGTAAATATTTGTATGAACATAACAAAAACTGAACAAGTTCCACAGACATGTGACTAACTAACATAAATTGAATAATGTGTCCCTGAACAAAGGGGGGGTCAAAATCAAAAGTAACAGTCAATGCAGCTGGAGGCCACACCAGATACTAAGTATCTGCAGTGCATCTCCTCCACATGGACTGCACCAGATTTGCCTGTTCTTGCTGTGAGATGTTACCCCACTCTTCCACCAAGGTACCTGCAAGTTTCCAGACATTTCTGGGGGAGAATGACCCTAGCCCTCACCCTTTGATCCAGAGGTACCAGATGTGCTCAATGGGATTGAGATCTGGGCTCTTCGCTGGCCATGGCAGAACACTGACATTCCTGCCTTGCAGGAAATCACACACAGAACAATCAGTATGGCTGGTGGCACTGTCATACTGGAGGGTCATGTCAGGATGAGCCTGCAGGAAGGGTACCACATGAGGGAGGAGGATGTCTTCTCTGTAACGCACAGCGTTGAGATTGCCTGCAATGAGAACAAGCTTAATTCGATGATGCTGTGACCCTCCACCTCCCAAATCGATCCCGCTCCAGAGTACAGGCCTCGATGTAACACTCATTCCTTCGACGATAAACGCGAATCCTACCATCACCCCTGGTGAGACAAAACCGCAACTCGTCAGTGAAGAGCCATTTTTGCCAGTCCTGTCTAGTCCAGCGACGGTGGGTTTGTACCCATTGTTGCCGGTGATGTCTGGTGAGGACCTGCCTTACAACAGGCCTACAAGCCCTCAGTCCAGCCTCTCTCAGCCTTTTGCGGACAGTCTGAGCACTGATGGAGGGATTGTGCATTCCTGGTGCAACTCGAGCAGTTGTTGTTGCCATCCTGTACCTGTCCCGCAGGTGTGATGTTCAGATGTACCCATCCTGTGCAGGTGTTGTTACACGTGGTCTGCCACTGCAAGGACGATCATCTGTCCGTCCTGTCTCCCTGGTGCGCTGTCTTAGGCATCTCACAGTACGGACATTGCAAAATATTGCCCTGGCCACATCTGCAGTCCTCAAGCCTCCTTGCAGCATGCCTAAGTCACATTCACGCAGATGAGCAGGGACCTTGGGCATCTTTCTTTTGGTCATTTTCAGAGCCTCTTTAGTGTCATAAGTTTTCATAACTGTTACCTTAACTTCCTACCGTCTGTAAGCTGTTATTTTCTTAACATTTGTTCCACAGGTGCATGTTCATTAATTGGTTATGGTTCATTGAACAAGCATGGGAAACAGTGTAAACCCTTTACAATGAAGATCTGTGAATTAATTTGTATTTTTACGAATTATCTTTGAAAGACAGGGTTCTGAAAAAGGGAAGTTTCTTTTTTTTGCAGAGTTTAGTACTCGCAAAACACCAGTCTCAACGTCAACAGTGAAGATGCGACTCCGGGATGCTAGACTTCTAGGCAGAGTGCCATCTTGATCTTTTCTTTTTATTGGCCAGTCTGAGATATGGCTTTTTCTTTGCAACTCTGCCTAGAAGGCCAGCATCCCGGAGTCGCCTCTTCACTGTTGACGTTGAGACTGGTGTTTTCCGGATACTATTTAATGAATCTGCCAGTTGAGGACGTGTGAGGTGTCTGTTTCTAAACTAGACACTCTAATGTACTTGGCCTCTTGCTCAGTTGTGCACCAGGACCTCCCACTCCTCTTTCTATTCTGGTTAGAGCCAGTTTGTGCTGTACTGTGAGTGGAGTAGTACACAGCATTGTACGAGATCTGCAGTTTCTTGAAAATTTCTCGCATAAAATAGCCTTTCTCAGAACAAGAATAGACTGACGAGTTTCAGAAGTACTTTGTTTTTTGCCATTTTGAGTGTGTAATCGAACCCACAAATGCTGATGCTCCAGATACTCAACTAGTATAATAAGGCCAGTTTTATTGCTTCTTTAAATCAGTAAAAACGTTTTCAGCTGTGCTAACATAATTGCAAAGGGGTTTCTAATGATCAATTAGCCTTTTAAAATGATCAACTTGGATTAGCTAACACAGGAGTGATGGTTGGTGATAATGAGTCTCTGTCCGCCTATGTAGATATTCCATAAAATAAAATAAAAATCAGCCGTTTCCAGCTTCAATAGTCATTTACAACATTAACAATGTCTACACTATTTCTGATCAATTTTATGTTATTTTAAAATAGACCAAAAAAAGGAGCTTTTCTTTCAAAAACAAGGACATTTCCAAGTGACCCCAAACTTTTGAAAGGTAGTGTATGCATTCTCAGAACCCAGAATCACATTTCACAGTACGCTATATGTGGTTTACAAAAACTACTAGGCTATGAAAATATTTACACACTTTCTTTCTCCAGCAAAGCAAACAAACTGGGAGTATACGATGTGATAACGTAGGTGAAGGACAAACACACGTTTGAGACATTGCTCAGTGTAAGGTTCCGTCTTTCGGATGGGACGTTAAAAGAGTGTCCTGACTCTCTGTGGTCACTAAGGATCCCATAACACTTATCATAAGAGTAGGGGTTTTAACCCCGGTGTCCTGGCTAAATTTCCACTCTGGCCCTCAAACCATCATTTTCTACCTCATAATCGTCTCCAGAGTCCAATTGGCTCGTTCATCTCCCCCTCTTTATTAAAAAAGAGATATCTATATATGTATATATATATATATATATTTCACCTTTATTTAACCAGGTAGGCTAGTTGAGAACAAGTTCTCATTTACAACTGCGACCTGGCCAAGATAAAGCATAGCAGTGTGAATAAACAGCAACACAGAGTTACACATGGAGCAAACAATAAACAAGTCAAGAACACAGTAGAATTTTTTATATTTTTTTATAAAATAATAAAAAGAGTCTATATACATTGTGTGCAAAAGGCATGATGAGGTAGGCGAATAATTACAATTTCGCAGATTAACACAGGAGTGATAAATGATCAGATGGTTATGTGCAGGTAGAGATACTGGTGTGCAAAAGAGCAGGAAAGTAAATAAATAAAAACAGTATGGGGATGAGGTAGGTAAATTGGGTGGGCTATTTACCGATGGGACTATGTACAGCTGCAGCGATCGGTTAGCTGCTCAGATAGCAGATGTTTAAAGTTGGTGAGGGAGATAAAAGTCTCCAACTTCAACGATTTTTGCAATTCGTTCCAGTCACAGGCAGCAGAGAACTGGAAGGAAAGGTGGCCAAATGAGGTGTTGGCTTTGTATCAGTAAGATACACCTGCTGGAGCGCGTGCTACGGGTGGGTGTTGCTATCGTGACCAGTGAACTGAGATAAGGCGGAGCTTTACCTACTATGGACTTGTAGATGACCTGGAGCCAGTGGGTCCGGCGACGAATATGTAGTGGGGGCCAGCCGACTAGAGCATACAGGTCGCAGTGGTGGGTGGTATAAGGTGCTGTGATAAACTGCATCCAGTTTGCTGAGTAGAGTATTGGAAGCCATTTTGTAGATGACGTCGCCGAAGTCGAGGATCGGTAGGATAGTTTTACTAGGGTAAGTTTGGCGGCGTGAGTGAAGGAGGCTTTGTTGCGAAATAGAAAGCAGATTCTAGATTTGATTTTGGATTGGAGATGTTTGATATGAGTCTGGAAGGAGAGTTGCAGTCTAGCCAGACACCTAGGTACTTATAGATGTCCACATATTCTAGGTCGGAACCATCCAGGGTGGTGATGCTAGTCGGGCGTGCGGGTGCAGGCAGCGAACGGTTGAAAAGCATGCATTTGGTTTTATCAGGGAATCGCCCGCAGCAAAGGCAACATCATTGATATATACAGAGAAAAGAGTCGGCCCGAGAATTGAACCCTGTGGCACCCCCATAGAGACTGCCAGAGGACCGGACAACATGCCCTCCGATTTGACACACTGAACTCTGTCTGCAAAGTAGTTGGAGAACCAGGCAAGGCAGTCATTAGAAAAACCGAGGCTACTGAGTCTGCCGATAAGAATATGGTGATTGACAGAGTCGAAAGCCTTGGTCAGGTCGATGAAGACGGCTGCACAGTACTGTCTTTTATCGATGACGGTTATGATATCGTTTAGTACCTTTAGCGTAGCTGAGGTGCACCTGTGACCGGCTCGGAAACCAGATTGCACAGCGGAGAAGGTACGGTGGGATTCGAGATGGTCAATGATCTGTTTGTTGACTTGGCTTTCAAATACCTTAGATAGGCAGGGCAGGATGGATATAGGTCTGTAACAGTTTGGGTCCAGGGTGTCTCCCCCTTTGAAGAGTGGGATGACCGCGGCAGCTTTCCAGTCCTTGGGATCTCAGACGATATGAAAGAGAGATTGAACAGAATAGGGGTTGCGATAATGGCGGCGGATAGTTTCAGAAATGGAGGGTCCAGATTGACAAGACCAGCTGATTTGTACGGGTCCAGGTTTTGCAGGTCTTTCAGAACATCTGCTATCTGGATTTGGGTAAAGGAGAAGCTGGGGAGGCTTGGGCAGGTAGCTGTGGGGGGGGGGGGGGGGAGTAGCCAGGAGGAAGGCATGGCCAGCCGTTGAGAATTGCTTGTTGAAGTTTTCGATTATCGTGGATTTGTCGGTGGTGACCGTGTTACCTAGCCTCAGTGCAGTGGGCAGCTGGGAGGAGGTGCTCTTGTTCTCCATGGACTTTACAGTGTCCCAGAACTTTTTGGAGTTGGAGCTACAGGATGCAAATTTCTGCTTGAAAAAGCTGGCCTTTGCTTTCCTGACTGACTGCGTGTATTGGTTCCTGACTTCCCTGAACAGTTGCATATCGCTGGGATCGATGCTATTGCAGTCCGCCTCTACCCTGTAACTATTCCCCAGGTCGTGGCTGTAAATGAGAATGTGTTCTCAGTCAACGTACCTGGTAAAATAAGAGTAAAAACAAAAACAGGACATAATTAAAAAAGGGGGAGGAAAATAGACAAGACTCCAACTTGTAAGATCAAGTTGACCACGAGACAAATGAAGGAGGGAGCAACAGAGTAACAAAGAGAGAGAAACAGAGGAAGAAAATGAAGAGAAAGAGCGAGGGAACTGAGAAGCTATGAAAGAGGCCTATTGTGTACAGCAGGCTGTGGGTGTCTCTCTGCAGTCCCTCTGAGTGAATATCCTTGTTATTAAGTGGTGTGATACATATGGTGTGGGTCTCAAATGGCACCCTATTCCCTATATAGTGCTCATTAGGGTGCTCACAGTGCCCATAGGGTCCTCTACTCCACCAATTAATCCACACATAAAACGGTCAACCGAATCGTCTCTCTTCCTTCCAGGCCTTTTCTTCTCTTGACTTTATATTGCGATTGGCAACTTTCATAAATTAGGTGAATTACCGCCACTGACCTCGTTCGTCTTTCAGTCACCCACATGGGTATAACCAATGAGGAGATGGCACGTGGGTACCTGCTTCTATAAACCAATGAGGAGATGGGAGAGGCAGGATTTACAGCGCAATCTGCATCAGAAATAGAACTGATTTCTATTTTAGCCCGTGGCAACGCAGACGCTCGTTGGCAACGCGCGAGCAGTGTGGGAGCAATAATTGAATAACATAGTTTTCTCAATTTATTTTGCAATGCTCACGCACGTGACACGAGCAGTGTAGTCAGCCTGTAAGGCACTGGATCGCAATGCTAGCTGTGCCACTAGAGATTCTGGGTTCGAGTCCAGCCGGCTGCGACAGGGAGACCCATGAGGCGGCGGACAATTGGCCCAGCATTGTCCGGGTTAGAGGACGTTTGGCCGGTAGGGATGTCCTTGTCCCATCACGCACCAGCGACTCCTGTGGTGGGCCGGGTGCAGTGCACGCTGACACGGTCGCCAGGTGTACGATGTTTCCTCCGGCACATTGGTGCGGCTGGCTTCCGGGTTAAGTGGACATTTTGTCAAGAAGCAGTGTGGCTAAATGTATAAAATGTGTATGTAAACAAAAGATGTTCTGTTTGATAATGTGTTTGGTAATGTTATACGAATTGGTAAAGTGTTTAGTAGTCTGTTTTTCTGGTCTCCTTTGACAAGCCTGTAACACTTCGGGATCCTGAGTGGCGCAGCGGTCTAAGGCATTGCAGTGCTAGAAGCATCACCACAGACCCGGGCTGTAACACAACCGGCCGTGATCGAGAGTCCCATAGCGCGGTTCACAATTGGCCCAGCGTCGTCCGGGTTAGGGGACGGTTTGGCCGGGGTAGGCTGTCATTGTAAATAAGTACTTGTTCTTAACTGAATTACCTAGTTAAATAAAAGGTTAATTAAAAAAAAAAAAAAATTACATTAAGACAGCCTGTTTGATAATGTGTTTTGGTAATGTGCTGTAGAACTGCCTCTCCAGTCCCAGTTCCTGGCCCGTTTACTCACAGGCCACAGTCACAAGCCAAAGGCTTGTAAACAGATTAAGACGTGACCTCAACCAAACCATGAGACTGTTTTTACCCAGACACCTGTTAAGCGGAAGGTAAGCCAACGAGGCTAGAAGTCACACAGTCAGTCAAACAGTGCTTGACTCATTTTGTGTGCCGGTATGGTTTATATTTAGGTGCAGGAACACCACAATGCTTTTGAGCTATTATTTTATAAGAGGAACAGGAGCTCAAGCAGTAGAACATTTGATGTGCAGGTACTCAGCTTCGGTGAGCTCCTGCCAAAGTCAAGCACAGCAGTCAGACAGTAAAACAAAAATCAACCACATGATATACAGACAGCAAAAAATTTAGCTAACATACAGCATTGCCTAGTCGGTAAAGGGGAAACAAATTGGCTATGTTACCAGTGAGGGGCCACATTCACATATGGTGCCTCCCCTTCTTACAATTTTTATATTTTATTTTACCTTTATTTAACTAACTAACTGTCAGTTAAGAAGAAGAAATTCTTATATATAATGACGGCCTAGGAACAGTGGGTGTACTGCCTTGTTCAAGGGTAGAACGACAGATTTTTACCTTGTTACCTTACTGGCCCAACGCTCTAACCACTACTCTTATGATAAGTGCTATGGGATCCTTAGTGACCACTATATATCTTTTTTAATAAAGAGGGGGGGGATGAACGAGCCAATTGGACGCTGGAGACGATTATGAGGTAGAAAATGATGGTTTGAGGGCCAGAGTGGAAATTTAGCCAGGACACCGGGGTTAAAACCCCTACTCTTATGATAAGTGTTATGGGATCCTTAGTGACCACAGAGTCAGGACACTCTTTTAACGTCCCATCCGAAAGACGGAACCCTACACTGAGCAATGTCTCAAACGTGTGTTTGTCCTTCACCTACGTTATCACATCGTATACTCCCAGTTTGTTTGCTTTGCTGGAGAAAGAAAGTGTGTAAATATTTTCATAGCCTAGTAGTTTTTGTAAACCACATATAGTATCGATTGTCTAATGTGTATTTAGTAGCTGGCCCGCGTACTGTGAAATGTGATTCTGGGCTCTGAGAATGCATACACTACCTTTCAAAAGTTTGGGGTCACTTGGAAATGTCCTTGTTTTTGAAAGAAAAACCATTTTTTTTGGTCTATTTTAAAATAACATAAAACTTATCAGAAATACAGTGTAGACATTGTTAATGTTGTAAATGACTATTGAAGCTGGAAATGGAAAATCTACATAGGCGCACAGAGGCCCATTATCAGCAACCATCACTCCTCTGTTCCAATGGCACGTTGTGTTAATCCAAGTTGATCCAAGTTAATCCAAGTTGATCATTTTAAAATGATAATTGATCATTAGAAAACCCTTTTGCAATTATGTTAGCACAGCTGAAAACTGTTGTACTGATTAAAGAAGCAATAAAACTGGACTTCTTTAGACTAGTTGAGTATCTGGAGCATCAGCATTTCTGGGTTCGATTACAGGCTCAAAATGGCAAAAAACAAAGTACTTTCTTCTGAAACTAGTCAGTCTAATCTTGTTCTGAGAAATGAAGACTATTTCATGCGAGCAATTGACAAGAAACTGAAGATAATGCTGTGTACTACTCCCTTCATAGAACAGTACAAACTGGCGCTAACTAGAATAGAAAGAGGAGTGGGAGGCCCTGGTGCACAACTGAGCAAGAGGACAAGTACATTAGTGTGTCTAGTTTGAGAAACAAAGGTCTCACAAGTCCTCAAATGGCAACTTAATTAAATGGTAACCGCAAAACACCAGTCTCAATGTTAACAGTGAAGAGGCGACTCCGGGATGCTGGCCTTCTAGGCAAAGTTGCAAAGAAAAGGCCATCTCTCAGACTGGCCAATAAAAAGAAAAGATCAAGATGGGCAAAAGAACACACTGGACAGAGGAACTCTGCCTAGAAGGCCAACATCCCGGAGTCGCATCTTGACTTTGAGACTGGTGTTTTGCGGGTATTATTTAAAAAAACACTACTGTAGCTCGGTCACCTTCCACCACAGATGCGGATGGCCAACATAGGCAGATGTGCTGAATTGCCCAAGCAAAAAAAACTGATCACATACATTTCGTCATGTAGTGTGACAGTACACCTGCTCGTCGAACATCTCATTCCAAAATCATGGGCATTAATATGCTGCTATAACAGCCTCTTCTGGGAAGGCTTTCCACTAGGTGTTGGAACATTCCTGCAGAGACTTGCTTCCATTCAGCCACAAGAGCATTAGTGAGGTCAGGCACTGATGTTCGGTGATAAGGCCTGGCTCGCAGTCGGCGGTCCAATTCATCCCAAAGGTGTCTGATGGGGTTGAGTTCAGGGCTCTGTGCAGGCCAGTCAAGTTCTTCCACACCGATCTCGACAAACCATTTCTGTACGGACCTCGCTTTGTGCACGGAGGCATTGTCATGCTGAAACAGGAAAGGGCCTTCCCCAAACTGTTGCCACAAAGTTGGAAGCACAGAATCGTCTAGAATGTCATTGTATGCTGTAGTGTTAAGATTTCCCTTCACCGGAACTAAGAGGCCTAGCCCGAACCATGAAAGACATCCCCAGACCATTATTCCTCCTCCACCAAACCTTATAGTTCGCTCTATGCATTTGGGTAGGTAGTGTTCTCCTGGCATTTAGCAAACCCAGATAAGACCGTTGGACTGCCAGATGGTGAAGCGTGGTGCGGCTGCTCGACCATGTAAATCCATTTCATGAAGCTCCAAACGAACAGTTCTTGTGCTGACGTTGCTTCCAGCGGCAGTTTGGAACTCGGTAGTGAGTGTTGCAGCCGAGGACAGAGGATTTTTAACGGGCTACGCACTTCAGCACACGGCAGGCCCGTTCTTGTGTGGCCTACCACTTTGCGGCTGAGCCGCTGTTGCTCCTAGATGTTTCCATTTCACAATAATGGCACTTACAGTTGATCTGGCCAGCTTTAACAAGGCATAAATTTGGATCAGCCAAATCCACTAATTTGAAGGAGTGTCCACATACTATACATACACAAAAGTATCTCTAGCTTAAACTGATGAATTTTGATGGTGATTTTATTATTATGTTACTTACAGTGCCTTGCGAAAGTATTCGGCCCCCTTGAACTTTGCGACCTTTTGCCACATTTCAGGCTTCAAACAAAGATATAAAACTGTATTTTTTTGTGAAGAATCAACAACAAGTGGGACACAATCATGAAGTGGAACGACATTTATTGGATATTTCAAACGTTTTTAACAAATCAAAAACTGAAAAATTGGGCCTGCAAAATTATTCAGCCCCCTTACTTTCAGTGCAGCAAACTCTCTCCAGAAGTTCAGTGAGGATCTCTGAATGATCCAATGTTGACCTAAATGACTAATGATGATAAATACAATCCACCTGTGTGTAATCAAGTCTCCGTATAAATGCACCTGCACTGTGATAGTCTCAGAGGTGCGTTAAAAGCGCAGAGAGCATCATGAAGAACAAGGAACACACCAGGCAGGTCCGAGATACTGTTGTGAAGAAGTTTAAAGCCGGATTTGGATACAAAAAGATTTCCCAAGCTTTAAACATCCCAAGGAGCACTGTGCAAGCGATAATATTGAAATGGAAGGAGTATCAGACCACTGCAAATCTACCAAGACCTGGCCGTCCCTCTAAACTTTCAGCTCATACAAGGAGAAGACTGATCAGAGATGCAGCCAAGAGGCCCATGATCACTCTGGATGAACTGCAGAGATCTACAGCTGAGGTGGGAGACTCTGTCCATAGGACAACAATCAGTCGTATATTGCACAAATCTGGCCTTTATGGAAGAGTGGCAAGAAGAAAGCCATTTCTTAAAGATATCCATAAAAAGTGTCGTTTAAAGTTTGCCACAAGCCACCTGGGAGACACACCAAACATGTGGAAGAAGGTGCTCTGGTCAGATGAAACCAAAATTGAACTTTTTGGCAACACGTTATGTTTGGCGTAAAAGCAACACAGCTCATCACCCTGAACACATCATCCCCACTGTCAAACATGGTGGTGGCAGCATCATGGTTTCGGCCTGCTTTTCTTCAGCAGGGACAGGGAAGATGGTTAAAATTGATGGGAAGATGGATGGAGCCAAATACAGGACCATTCTGGAAGAAAACCTGATGGAGTCTGCAAAAGACCTGAGACTGGGACGGAGATTTGTCTTCCAACAAGACCATGATCCAAAACATAAAGCAAAACCTACAATGGAATGGTTCAAAAATAAACATATCCAGGTGTTAGAATGGCCAAGTTAAAGTCCAGACCTGAATCCAATCGAGAATCTGTGGAAAGAACTGAAAACTGCTGTTCACAAATGCTCTCCATCCAACCTCACTGAGCTCGAGCTGTTTTGCAAGGAGGAATGGGAAAAAATTTCAGTTCTCTCGATGTGCAAAACTGATAGAGACATACCCCAAGCGACTTACAGCTGTAATCTCAGCAAAAGGTGGCGCTACAAAGTATTAACTTAAGGGGGCTGAATAATTTTGCATGCCCAATTTTTCAGTTTTTGATTTGTTAAAAAAGTTTGAAATATCCAATAAATGTCGTTCCACTTCATGATTGTGTCCCACTTGTTGTTGATTCTTCACAAAAAATACAGTTTTATATCTTTATGTTTGAAGCCTGAAATGTGGCAAAAGGTCGCAAAGTTCAAGGGGGCCGAATACTTTCGCAAGGCACTGTATATTGATTATTATGTTACTTATATTGGGTGAGTCAATAGACTTAAGGATTAATGACAAGGAGAGTTGATTCCCGTCTGAAGAGTTTAGGGAGCCTCTATGATCAATACTTAATTAACATCTAAAAATCACACTCTTGGGGTTTCTTTCCAATTAACCAGCACCAGAAGATATTACGAGAGGCCGTTGGATGCATATCAAGTTGATGTTGAGTCTATAGGCTAAGCAATGGTGATTCACGAAGGGTGTTAGGCCAAATATAGACATTCAGATATTGTTCTGGTGTTAGCTGTCTGTACAGAGAGACAATTCTTTACCATAATGATCCTTATATGTGCTGTAACATCTATGCTTGGAGACATGTATTTTGCCCTCAGAACAGCCTCAATTTGTCTTGGCATGGACTCCACAAGATGTCGAAAGCGTTCCACAGGGATGCTGGCCTATGTTGACTCCAATGCTTCCCATAGTTGTGTCAAGTTGGCTGGATGTTCTCTGGGTCCTTCTTGATTCACACGGGAAGCTGATGAGTGTGAAAACTCCAGCAACGTTGCAGTTCTTGACACAAACCAATGTGCCTGGCACCTACCTTCATACACCGTTCAAAGGCACTTAAATTCACCCTCTGAATGGCACACACACAATCCATGTCTTAATTGTCTCAAGGCTTAAAAATCCTTCTTTAAAATCTGTCTCCTCCCCTTCATCTACACTGATTGAAGTGGCTTTAACAAGTGAAACCAATAATGGATCGAAGCTTTCAGCTGGATTAACCTGGGTCAGTCTGTCATGGAAAGAGCAGGTGGTTCCTATTGTTTTGTACAGTCCGTCTATGGCTGTCCAAGGAACGCTCGTTTACAAAGAGTGTTCTGTACAGGCCAGGGAGAAGACTGTCATTTATGATAATGAAGATCTTTGTTGGTGACGTTTACATTTAACACAAATAACCACAGATCACAGTTATTGCAAGTAGACTCCTCCTTTGAAATAGCTGCTCTCAGCATAATCACTGCCAGAAAGAAAATAATAAGCGCAGGTGTGAGGGTGGCTACTTTGAAGAATCTCAAATATAACATATCTTGATTTGTTTAAACACCTTTTTGTTTACTACATGATTCCATGTGTTATTTCATAGTTTTAATGTCTTCACTATTATTCTACAATGTTATTCTACAAAAAACCTTTGAATGAGTAGGTGTGTCCAAACTTTTGACTGGTACTGTATTAGAGGTCGACCGATTAACCAGAATGGCCGATTAATTAGGGCCGAATTCAAGCTTTCATAACAATCAGTATTTTTATACCTTTATTTAACTAGGCAAGTCAGTTAAGAACACATTCTTATTTTCAATGACGGCCTAGGAACGGTGGGTTAACTACCTCGTTCAGGGGCAGAACGACAGATTTTCACCTTGTCAGCTCGGGGGATTCAATCTTGCAACCTTACAGTTCACTAGTCCAACGCAATAATGACCTGCCTCTCTCTCATTGCACTCCACAAGGAGACTGCCTGTTTCGCAAATGCAGTAAGCCAAGGTAAGTTGCTAGCTAGCATTAAACTTATCTTATAAAAAACAATCAATCATAATCACTAGTTAACTACACATGGTTGATGATATTACTAGATATTATCTAGCGTGTCCTGCGTTGCATATAAATGTGACTGAGCATACAAGTATCTAAGTATCTGACTGAGCGGTGGTAGGCAGAAGCAGGCGCGTAAACATTCATTCAAACAGCACTTTCGTGCGTTTTGCCAGCAGATCTTCGTTGTGCGTCAAGCATTGCGCTGTTTATGATTTCAAGCTTATCAACTCCTGAGATGAGGCTGGTGCAACCGAAGTGAAATGGCTAGCTAGTTAGCGCGCGCTAATAGCGTTTCAAACGTCACTCGCTCTGAGCCTTCTAGTAGTTGTTCCCCTTGCTCTGCATGAGTAATGCTGCTTCGATGGTGGCTGTTGTCGTTGTGTTGCTGGTTCGAGCCCAGGGAGGAGCGAGGAGAGGGACGGAAGCTATACTGTTACACTGGCAATACTAAAGTGCCTATAAGAACATCCAATAGTCAAAGGTTAATGAAATACAAATGGTATAGAGAGCAATAGTCCTATAATTCCTATAATAACCACAACCTAAAACTTCTTACCTGGGAATATTGAAGACTCATGTTAAAAGGAACCACCAGCTTTCATATGTTCTCATGTTCTGAGCAAGGAACTGAAACGTTAGCTTTCTTACATAGCACATATTGCACTTTTACTTTATTCTCCAACACTTTGTTTTTGCATTATTTAAACCAAATTGAACATGTTTCATTATTTACTTGAGGCTAAATTGATTTTATTGATGTATTATATTAAGTTAAAATAAGTGTTCATTCAGTATTGTTGTAATTGTCATTATTAATTTGTAATTAATTGGTTTCGGATTTTTTGGTCCTCCAATAATCGGTATCGGCATTGAAAAATCATAAATCGGTCGACCTCTATACTGTATATATTTTTTTATTTCTTGCACTCACACCTGCTCCTTATAACGCACGATCTTGGTAGCATTAGCTAGCTGTACCGGAGCCAAAACTCTATATTATTTTTAATCCTATAGCTTGTTCTCCATTTTCTTTGAGTCATGAGTCAACATGTTTTCTGAACTTTTATTCCCATGACTGATATAAAAAAATCTCATGAGCAATATGTTTGGAAAATAAAATTGCAATCAAATCGCTATACAAAGAATCTTGAGAATCGCAATACATATTGTATTGGTACCTAAGTATCACAATAATATCGATTTGTGAGGTCCCTGGCAATTCCCAGCCCTACCAACCATACGTCATAACAATCAATGATTCATATAACATCATGCTTTGCTGTGACCTCACAGTTCGATGAAAGGGGCCAAATGTCCATCGGGTCATGGTGCACCAGATATGGCCCCTGGGCCACAGTTTGACTATCACTAGCCTAGTTGAACACGTCTGGTCAATCTGGTCAGATCGATTCTAATCTGGACTAATAAATAATTGCAGGCTGGTTTTAATCAATTCCATTTGTACTATTTTAGTCATGAATCAATAGTATGGATTGTACTTTTGCTGGTTCATTTCCTATCAACATAAATCTGAACTCTACTGGTGTGTAAAAGTTGGACGGTTTTCCATCAGGCTTCAGACTGAGATGTAAAGTTGAAGACAAAGAGCCAGCCACTCCCTCACAACTGGCCTCTTCTTCTTGCAATACTGAAACACTATCAACCTACTCAACTACTGCACCACTAACAACAACAATTCAGCCATTCATGTTTTTTTGTCAAAGATGAACAAAATTGACTGTATGTCTCTTTAGTGTAAACTACCAATGGTATCTGAACCAGTCAACACAACGAAATGGTAGTGCTATGGGATTATCATGATTATGACCTTTGACTCCTACAGCGTAATCCAGTATAATCCAATCGAGGGGCTGAGCTGACTGAAAACGCATGATACCACATGTAACTAACTGGGTCTCCATACCATTTCTCCCCACTGGATTATAAAGAACACATATTTATTTTATCTTTATTTAATTAGGCAAGTCAGTTAAGAACAAATTCTTATTTACAATGACGGACTACCCCGGCCAAACCATGATACCACATGTAAGTGACAGGGTCTCCAGACCTTGTTTCTCCCCACTGGACTATAAGGGCCCTTTAAGATCTGCCTTTCCTAAACTTTTCTGTGCTACGAGATTATCGTTGTGGTTGTTTGACCTTTGACTTTAATCCAATAATAGAGGGTCTCTTCTTCCCTTCTTCCCTGAGTAAACACACATACACACACACACACAAAATACCTGTATTAATTTGTAACTAACGAAGATTAAAGCACCCAGAACCAAATCTCTCTTCACTCAGGCTCCAAATGGAGCCTGAGCATCAGATGGTTGTTTGACCCCTCCTCTGGAAGGAAACAAACAACTGTGTTTGAGGCGCTTTTGATATATAAGCATTAACCCTGTGTGAGTGTGTGTGTGTGTGTGTGTGTGTGTGTGTGTGTGTGTGTGTGTGCGCGTTCATTAGTCAGTATGTTTGTGCGTGTGTGAGCATTAGTCCCTCTGTCTGTGTCTGGACAGGACATAAATACTAAGGAGAATCCCCAGGGGTCCAGGCTGCCTGCTGTTCTAAGAAGACACTTTAAATCACTCCGACATCCCTAACAATTGTCACATAGCAACCTTTTACTGCGGTAAAGCGGCCCTAAGCAACCTTTCACTGCTGTAAAGCGGACCTCAATGCGGTTCCATCCACTGACTGGTCAGAACCGGTCATTCCTGGACAGGTTACTTCTGCTACACTAGACTCTGTAGGCTAGACTAGCTTTATCCCCTTGCTGGCTGGCTCATTGCAAACACGCACGCACACATGCACACAGATACCAACCAACTGCACACAGACACTCTCTGACACAAATACATTCCCAAAACACACACAGGGTGGATTTGGGCTGAGCTGGATTGGGTTAGGCCAGTCTGGGCTCAGTGGGCTGACAGGACTGGAGAGGGTTGGGGTGGGTTTGTGTGGGTTCCTGCCCCAGCCCAGACCGCCCCAGACCAGTTAGTTGTGCTGTCGGTGCAGGATTTTTGTTCCCGCCTGACAGGCACCCACTGTAATTAACTCCCTGGATCACTCTGTATACTCGCTCTGACAGACAACGAGAGAGACAAAGAGAGAGGGGGGGGGGGGGGGGGGGGGGAGTGGCATACACACACACGCAATTACACACACACAGACACACCGATGAACGTTCTTAGCTAATGAATGTGGTAAATTAGAGCTGAAAGCTGAAATGTTAGCCTGGGGGATATATAGAGTTGCCCTTTTAGCAGGGAATTTGTGAGGTGAAGGGTGAGGAAGGAGGAGTGAAATGAGGGAGAGGAAAGAAGAGCCGCTGTGACTGAGACAGTGTCCGCACTGTGAACTTCCCTCACCCATTCTCTCTTTCAAGGTGCATTAGCAGAGCTAATCCCTGTTTCTGGAGTGATTCTCTGTGTGGGTGTGAGGACAGGACCTCACTTAGAGTGTGTCTCATGTACAACATGCATAATGTGTGTATGTTTGCTGCTGTGTATACATGTTATTGTGTCAACTACCTCACAAGTATCTTCATCATCAACAGGGAGCAGCAGGGAGGAAATGCAGGCCATGAGATATAGTGATTGTATTATCTGTGCCAGTGGATCCATCTGTATGTGACCAGACAAGGATGTGTGTTTGTGCGCGTGTTAGGTTAGTATTAGCCACACGGCCACTCTCTGGGAGTGATGCCATGTTAATCCTCTTTTTGGCTCATCAGTCTCTAACTCCGTCATTCTACCTCTTATTATCCCTCCATCTCCCATGCTTTCTCCTTCCATACCCTTCTCCATCCCTCCCTCCCACCCATGCCCTCCTTCCATCCCGCTCTCCCTCTCTCAACAGTTTTCATAAGTTAGAATAGGCCTAAAGTGGGATAAAAAAACACTGCTTTCATTACTTGAGATAAGGGACAAAGCAGAATACGTACAATACTAGTGCAGGTTTCCTTCTCTGGTGGTACAATAAACATGACCAGAGGACTTGCTGCGGGGACGTGCTACGTTCCAATTCATCCCAAAGGTGTTGAGGTCGGGGCTCTGTGCAGGCCAGTCAGAGCCCAGTCAAGTTCTTCCACACCGATCTCAACAAACCATTTCTGTATGGACCTAGGACAGACGGTTTTTACCCGCTACGCGCTTCAGCAATAGGCGGTCCCGTTTTGTGAGCTTGTGTAGCCTACCACGTCGCGGCTGAGCCGTTGTTGCTCCTAGACGTTTCCACTTCACAATGACAGCACTTACAGTTGACTGGGGCAGCTCTAGCAGGGCAGAAATTTGACAAACTGACTTGTTTGAAAGGTGGCATCCTATGATGGTGACACGTTGAAAGTCGCTGAGCTCTTCAGTACAGACCATTCTACTTCCAATGTTTCAGTCTATGGCGACTGCATGGCTGTGTGCATGATTTTATACACCTGCCAAATCCACTAAGTTGAAGGGGTGTCCACAGAGGTCGACCGATTAATCGGTGTTGTCATAACAATCGGTAATCTGCCTTTTTGGACATCGATTATGACCGATTACATTGCAATCCACGAGAAAACTGTGTGGCAGCCACGAGTGCAGCGTCAAAAGGAGCCAAGGTAAGTTGCTAGCATTATACTTATCTTGTAAAAAAACTATCTTCACATAATCACTAGTTAACTACACATGGTTGATGATATTACGAGGTTAAATAGTTTGTCCTGCGTTGCATATAATCAATGCAGTGCCTGTTAATTTATCATCGAATCACAACCTACTTAAACTTTGCCAAACAGGTGATGATTTTACATAATCGCATTTGTGAAAAAAAAGCACATTTGTTGCACAAATGTACCTAACCATAAACATCAATGCCTTTCTTAAAATCAATACACGGAAGTAAATATTTTTTAAACCTGCATATTTAGTTAAAATAAATGCATGTCAGCAGGCAATATTAACTAGGGAAATTGGGTCACTTCTCTTGCGTTCAGTGCAAGCAGAGTCATGGTATATGCAACAGTTTGGGCCGCCTGGCACGTTGCGAACTGTGTTTCTTCCTAACAAAGACCGTAATTAATTTTCCAGAATTTTACGTAATTATGACATAACATTGAAGGTTATGTAATGTAACAGCAATATTTAGACTTAGGGTTTCCACCCATTCGACAAAATACGGAATGGTTCCGTATTTCATTGAAAGAACAAACGTATTGTTTTCTAAATTATAGTTTTCAGATTTGACCATATTAATGACCAAAGGCTCGTATTTCTGTGTGTTTATTATATTTAAGTCTATGAGTTGATATTTGATAGAGCAGTCTGACTGAGCGGTGGTAGGCAGCAGCAGGCTCGTAAGAATTCATTGAAACAGCACTTTACTGTGTTTGCGAGCAGCTCTTAGCAATGCTTGAAGCACAGCGCTGTTTATGACTTCAAGCCTATCAACTCCCAATATGCATTACTAAAGTGCCTATAACAACATCCAATAGTCAAAGGTATATGAAATACAAATGGTATAGAGAGAAATAGTCGACACGTCATAATTCCTATTACTACAACATAAAACTTCTTAACTGGTAATATTGATGAACTGGGAATATTGAACCACCAGCTTTCATTTCTAATTTCCCTCCAAGGTGGCATAGCAGTTCAGACGTCTTTTGTCCTCGTCTTGTCGTGTCCTGTATATATATATATATTTACAACTTTTTTTATTTTTACTTTTTTTATTTTTATTTTCCATCAACTCATCTTCAAAACACTCTCCTGCAACCCGCCTCACCAATTTATATTTATAAAAAAGTAATATTTACCTCAAATCTGTAATCCTCCAAGAAGCTAGCCAGAAACTCCAAGAAGCTAGCCTGAAACTAGCCAGAAGCTAGCCCAGAAGCTAATCCAGAAGCTAGTTCAGAAGCTAATCCAGAAGCTAGTTAGCTCCTTTACTGGCAAATCGTTAGTATTCAGCTAACCACGGTTTGTGGTCATCAGCTATCCTTTAGCTCGAAAATCTATCGCCAGTTCTGTACGGCGCAGCGCGGCTCGGAACGGAACATACCGGACCAATTTTTCTCTCCATGTCCCTGGATTTCGACTGCTCTCTGGACATTCATACCCGGATCTCACAGCTAGCTAGCTGCTATCAGTGTGACTATCGGCCTTCGTCGATTCCGGAGCAAACATCAATTATTCCGGAGCTAGCCAGCTCCGTCAATCACTCCTGAGTTCCATCAATCACTCCTGGGCTGCAGTCACCTATCCGAACCCGTTTTACTCCCTACGCGGAGCCCCACCGGGCCTTCACAACTGGACTGCCGACGTTATCTACCCGAAGGAGATCCGGCTGGCTCCTCCGTCGCGACGTTACCTGAACGCCCATCTGCGGCCTGCTAACCGTTAGCTGTCTTACCGGCTGCTATCTGAATAGACAATCGGACAATTTATTTATTTTTATTATTACTAATGTTTTCTTCTTGGGCCTCTATAACTATATCGATTGTTTTTATTTTTGTTGTTGTTGTGTGATTTGGATTAATCCCCTCTACCACACGGAACCCCACTAATCTACTGACGGAACGCAAGAGGTGGCTAACAACAGACCTCCATCCTATGCTAGCTTGCTACCGATGGCCTGGCTAGCTGTCTAAATCACCAACCAACCTCTCCACTCACTGGACCCTTTTGATCACTCGACTAAGCATGCCTCTCCTTAATGTCAATATGTCTTGTCCATTGCTGTTCTGGTTAGTGTTTATTGGCTTATTTCACTGTAGAGCCTCTAGTCCTGCTCACTATACCTTATCCAACCTATTAGTTCCACCACCCACACATGCAATGACATCTCCTGGTTTCAATTATGTTTCTAGAGACAATATCTCTCTCTTCATCACTCAATACCTAGGTTTACCTCCACTGTATTCACATCCTACCATACATTTGTCTGTACATTATACCTTGATGCTATTTTATCGCCCCCAGAAACCTCCTTTTACTCTATGTTCCAGACGTTCTAGACGACCAATTCTCATAGCTTTTAGCCGTACCCTTATTCTACTCCTCCTATGTTCCTCTGGCGATGTAGAGGTGAATCCAGGCCCTGCAGTGCCGAGCTCCACTCCTATTCCCCAGGCACTCTCTTTTGACGACTTCTGTAACCGTAATAGCCTTGGTTTCATGCATGTTAACATTAGAAGCCTCCTCCCTAAGTTTGTTCTATTCACTGCTTTAGCACACTCTGCCAACCCGGATGTTCTAGCTGTGTCTGAATCCTGGCTTAGGAAGACCACCAAAAATTCAGACATTTTAATTCCAAATTACAACATTTTCAGACAAGATAGAACTGCCAAAGGGGGCGGTGTTGCAATCTACTGCAAAGATAGCCTGCAGAGTTCTGTCCTACTATCCAGGTCTGTACCCAAACAATTTGAACTTCTACTTTTAAAAATCCACCTCTCTAAAAACAAGTCTCTCACCGTTGCCGCCTGCTATAGACCACCCTCTGCCCCCAGCTGTGCTCTGGACACCATATGTGAACTGATTGCCCCCCATCTATCTTCAGAGTTCGTGCTGCTAGGCGACCTAAACTGGAACATGCTTAACACCCCAGCCATCCTACAATCTAAACTTGATGCCCTCATTCTCACACAAATTATCAATGAACGTACCAGGTACCTCCCCAAAGCCTTAAACACGGGCACCCTCATAGATATCATCCTAACCAACTTCCCCTCTAAATACACCTCTGCTGTCTTCAACCAAGATCTCAGCGATCACTGCCTCATTGCCTGCATCCGTAATGGGTCAGCGGTCAAACGACCTCCACTCATCACTGTAAAACGCTCCCTGAAACACTTCTGCGAGCAGGCCTTTCTAATCGACCTGGCCGGGGTATCCTGGAAGGATATTGATCTCATCCCGTCAGTAGAGGATGCCTGGATATTTTTTTTAAATGCCTTCCTAACCATCTTAAATAAACATGCCCCATTCAAGAAATTTAGAACCAGGAACAGATATAGCCCTTGGTTCTCCCCAGACCTGACTGCCCTTAACCAACACAAAAACATCCTATGGCGTTCTGCATTAGCATCGAACAGCCCCCGTGATATCAAATCAAATCAAATTTTATTTGTCACATACACATGGTTAGCAGATGTTAATGCGAGTGTAGCGAAATGCTTGTGCTTCTAGTTCCGACAATGCAGTAATAACGAACAAGTAATCTAACTAACAATTCCAAAAAAAACTACTGTCTTATACACAGTGTAAGGGGATAAAGAATATGTACATAAGGATATATGAATGAGTGATGGTACAGAGCAGCATAGGCAAGATACAGTAGATGATATCGAGTACAGTATATACATATGAGATGAGTATGTAAACCAAGTGGCATAGTTAAAGTGGCTAGTGATACACGTATTACATAAGGATGCAGTCGATGATATAGAGTACAGTATCTACGTATGCATATGAGATGAATAATGTAGGGTAAGAAACATTATATAAGGTAGCATTGTTTAAAGTGGCTAGTGATATATTTACATAATTTCCCATCAATTCCCATTATTAAAGTGGCTGGGGTAGAGTCAGTGTCATTGACAGTGTGTTGGCAGTAGCCACTCAATGTTAGTGGTGGCTGTTTAACAGTCTGATGGCCTTGAGATAGAAGCTGTTTTTCAGTCTCTCGGTCCCAGCTTTGATGCACCTGTACTGACCTCGCCTTCTGGATGACAGCGGGGTGAACAGGCAGTGGCTCGGGTGGTTGATGTCCTTGATGATCTTTATGGCCTTCCTGTAGCATCGGGTGGTGTAGGTGTCCTGGAGGGCAGGTAGTTTGCCCCCGGTGATGCGTTGTGCAGACCTCACTACCCTCTGGAGAGCCTTACGGTTGAGGGCGGTGCAGTTGCCATACCAGGCGGTGATACAGCCCGCCAGGATGCTCTCGATTGTGCATCTGTAGAGGTTTGTGAGTGCTTTTGGTGACAAGCCGAATTTATTCAGCCTCCTGAGGTTGAAGAGGCGCTGCTGCGCCTTCCTCACGATGCTGTCTGTGTGAGTGGACCAATTCAGTTTGTCTGTGATGTGTATGCCGAGGAACTTAAAACTTGCTACCCTCTCCACTACTGTTCCATCGATGTGGATGGGGGGGTGTTCCCTCTGCTGTTTCCTGAAGTCCACAATCATCTCCTTAGTTTTGTTGACGTTGAGTGTGAGGTTATTTTCCTGACACCACACTCCGAGGGCCCTCACCTCCTCCCTGTAGGCCGTCTCGTCGTTGTTGGTAATCAAGCCTACCACTGTTGTGTCGTCCGCAAACTTGATGATTGAGTTGGAGGCGTGCGTGGCCACGCAGTCGTGGGTGAACAGGGAGTACAGGAGAGGGCTCAGAACGCACCCTTGTGGGGCCCCAGTGTTGAGGATCAGCGGGGAGGAGATGTTGTTGCCTACCCTCACCACCTGGGGGCGGCCCGTCAGGAAGTCCAGTACCCAGTTGCACAGGGCGGGGTCGAGACCCAGGGTCTCGAGCTTGATGACGAGCTTGGAGGGTACTATGGTGTTGAATGCCGAGCTGTAGTCACATAGCATTCTCACATAGGTATTCCTCTTGTCCAGATGGGTTAGGGCAGTGTGCAGTGTGGTTGAGATTGCATCGTCTGTGGACCTATTTTGGCGGTAAGCAAATTGGAGTGGGTCTAGGGTGTCAGGTAGGGTGGAGGTGATATGGTCCTTGACTAGTCTCTCAAAGCACTTCATGATGACGGATGTGAGTGCTACGGGGCGGTAGTCGTTTAGCTCAGTTACCTTAGCTTTCTTGGGAACAGGAACAATGGTGGCCCTCTTGAAGCATGTGGGAACGGCAGACTGGTATAGGGATTGATTGAATATGTCCGTAAACACACCGGCCAGCTGGTCTGCGCATGCTCTGAGGGCGCGGCTGGGGATGCCGTCTGGGCCTGCAGCCTTGCGAGGGTTAACACGTTCAAATGTCTTACTCACTTCGGCTGCAGTGAAGGAGAGACCGCATGTTTTCGTTGCAGGCCGTGTCAGTGGCACTGTATTGTCCTCAAAGCGGGCAAAAAAGTTATTTAGTCTGCCTGGGAGCAAGACATCCTGGTCCGTGACTGGGCTGGGTTTCTTCCTGTAGTCCGTGATTGACTGTAGACCCTGCCACATGCCTCTTGTGTCTAAGCCGTTGAATTGAGATTCTACTTTGTCTCTGTACTGGCGCTTAGCTTGTTTGATAGCCTTGCGGAGGGAATAGCTGCACTGTTTGTATTCAGTCATGTTACCAGACACCTTGCCCTGATTAAAAGCAGTGGTTCGCGCCTTCAGTTTCACACGAATGCTGCCATCAATCCACGGTTTCTGGTTAGGGAATGTTTTAATCGTTGCTATGGGAACGACATCTTCAACGCACGTTCTAATGAACTCGCACACCGAATCAGCTTATTCGTCAATGTTGTTGTCTGACGCAATACGGAACATCTCCCAGTCCACGTGATGGAAGCAGTCTTGGAGTGTGGAATCAGATTGGTCAGACCAGCGTTGGACAGACCTCAGCGTGGGAGCTTCTTGTTTTAGTTTCTGTCTGTAGGCAGGGATCAACAAAATGGAGTCATGGTCAGCTTTTCCGAAAGGGGGGCGGGGCAGGGCCTTATATGCGTCGCGGAAGTTAGAGTAACAATGATCCAGGGTCTTTCCACCCCTGGTTGCGCAATCGATATGCTGATAAAATTTAGGGAGTCTTGTTTTCAGATTAGCCTTGTTAAAATCCCCAGCTACAATGAATGCAGCCTCCGGATAAATCGTTTCCAGTTTGCAGAGAGTTAAATAAAGTTTGTTCAGAGCCATCGATGTGTCTGCTTGGGGGGGATATATACGGCTGTGATTATAATCGAAGAGAATTCTCTTGGTAGATAATGCGGTCTACATTTGATTGTGAGGAATTCTAAATCAGGTGAACAGAAGGATTTGAGTTCCTGTATGTTTCTTTCATCACACCATGTCATGTTAGTCATAAGGCATACGCCCCCGCCCCTCTTCTTACCAGAAAGATGTTTGTTTCTGTCCGCGCGATGCGTGGAGAAACCCGCTGGCTGCACCGCTTCGGATAGCGTCTCTCCAGTTAGCCATGTTTCCGTGAAGCAGAGAACGTTACAGTCTCTGATGTCCCTCTGGAATGCTACCCTTGCTCGGATTTCATCAACCTTGTTGTCAAGAGACTGGACATTGGCAAGAAGAATGCTAGGGAGTGGTGCACGGTGTGCCCGTCTCCGGAGTCTGACCAGAAGACCGCTTCGTTTCCCTCTTTTTCTGAGTCGTTTTTTTTGGGTCGCTGCATGTAATCCACTCCGTTGCACTGGTTGTAAGGCAGAACACAGGATCCGCATCGCGAAAAACATATTCTTGGTCGTACTGATGGTGAGTTGACGCTGATCTTATATTCAGTAGTTCTTCTCGGCTGTATGTAATGAAACCTGGGGTACTAGTGTATCTCTGTCGGCGCCGGAAGTTCACATGATATGGAGCTGTTCAGGGAAGCTAGAAACCATTATACACAGGCAGTTAGAAAAGCCAAGGCTAGCTTTTTCAAGCAGAAATTTGCTTCCTGCAACACTAACTCAAAAAAGTTCTGGGACACTGTAAAGTCCATGGAGAATAAGAACACCTCCTCCCAGCTGCCCACTGCACTGAAGATAGGAAACACTGTCACCACTGATAAATCCACCATAATTGAGAATTTCAATAAGCATTTTTCTACGGCTGGCCATGCTTTCCACCTGGCTACTCCTACCCCGGACAACAGCACTGCACCCCCAACAGCAACTCGCCCAAGCCTTCCCCATTTCTCCTTCTCCCAAATCCATTCAACTGATGTTCTGAAAGAGCTGCAAAATCTGGACCTCTACAAATCAGCCGGGCTAGACAATCTGGACCCTTTCTTTCTAAAATTATCTGCCGAAATTGTTGCCACCCCTATTACTAGCCTGTTCAACCTCTCTTTCGTGTCGGCTGAGATTCCCAAAGATTGGAAAGCAGCTGCGGTCATCCCCCTCTTCAAAGGGGGGGACACTCTTGACCCAAACTGCTACAGACCTATATCTATCCTACCGTGCCTTTCTAAGGTCTTCGAAAGCCAAGTCAACAAACAGATTACCGACCATTTCGAATCTCACCATACCTTCTCTGCTATGCAATCTGGTTTCAGAGCTGGTCATGGGTGCACCTCAGCCACGCTCAAGGTCCTAAACGATATCTTAACCGCCATCGATAAGAAACATTACTGTGCAGCCGTATTCATTGATCTGGCCAAGGCTTTCGACTCTGTCAATCACCACATCCTCATCGGCAGACTCGACAGCCTTGGTTTCTCAAATGATTGCCTCGCCTGGTTCACCAACTACTTCTCTGATAGAGTTCAGTGTGTCAAATCGGAGGGTCTGCTGTCCGGACCTCTGGCAGTCTCTATGGGGGTGCCACAGGGTTCAATTCTTGGACCGACTCTCTTCTCTGTATACATCAATGAGGTCGCTCTTGCTGCTGGTGAGTCCCTGATCCACCTCTACGCAGACGACACCATTCTGTATACTTCCGGCCCTTCTTTGGACACTGTGTTAACAACCCTCCAGGCAAGCTTCAATGCCATACAACTCTCCTTCCGTGGCCTCCAATTGCTCTTAAATACAAGTAAAACTAAATGCATGCTCTTCAACCGATCGCTACCTGCACCTACCCGCCTGTCCAACATCACTACTCTGGACGGCTCTGACTTAGAATACGTGGACAACTACAAATACTTAGGTGTCTGGTTAGACTGTAAACTCTCCTTCCAGACCCATATCAAACATCTCCAATCCAAAGTTAAATCTAGAATTGGCTTCCTATTTCGCAACAAAGCATCCTTCACTCATGCTGCCAAACATACCCTTGTAAAACTGACCATCCTAACAATCCTCGATTTTGGCGATGTCATTTACAAAATAGCCTCCAATACCCTACTCAACAAATTGGATGCAGTCTATCACAGTGCAATCCGTTTTATCACCAAAGCCCCATATACTACCCACCATTGCGACCTGTACGCTCTCGTTGGCTGGCCCTCGCTTCATACTCGTCGCCAAACCCACTGGCTCCATGTCATCTACAAGACCCTGCTAGGTAAAGTCCCCCCTTATCTCAGCTCGCTGGTCACCATAGCATCTCCCACCTGTAGCACACGCTCCAGCAGGTATATCTCTCTAGTCACCCCCAAAACCAATTCTTTCTTTGGCCGCCTCTCCTTCCAGTTCTCTGCTGCCAATGACTGGAACGAACTACAAAAATCTCTGAAACTGGAAACACTTATCTCCCTCACTAGCTTTAAGCACCAACTGTCAGAGCAGCTCACAGATTACTGCACCTGTACATAGCCCACCTATAATTTAGCCCAAACAACTACCTCTTTCCCAACTGTATTTAATTTATTTATTTATTTTGCTCCTTTGCACCCCATTATTTTTATTTCTACTTTGCACATTCTTCCATTGCAAAACTACCATGCCAGTGTTTTACTTGCTATATTGTATTTACTTTGCCACCATGGCCTTTTTTGCCTTTACCTCCCTTCTCACCTCATTTGCTCACATTGTATATAGACTTGTTTATACTGTATTATTGACTGTATGTTTGTTTTACTCCATGTGTAACTCTGTGTCGTTGTATCTGTCGAACTGCTTTGCTTTATCTTGGCCAGGTCGCAATTGTAAATGAGAACTTGTTCTCAACTTGCCTACCTGGTTAAATAAAGGTAAAATAAAATAAAAATAAAATGTGTTCATGTTCTGAGCAAGTTAGCTTTTTTTACATGGTGCATATCGCACTTTTACTTTCTTCTCCAACACCGTATTTTTGCATTATTTAAACCAAATTGAACACGTTTCATTATTTATTTGAGACCAAATAGATTTTATGTATTATATTAAGTGAAAATAAAAGGGTTCATTGTTCATTCAGTATTGTTGTAATTGTCATTATTTCAAAATATATATATATTTTAAAGAATTGTCCGATTAATCGGTATCGGCTTTTTTTGGTCCTCCAATAATCTGTATCGGCGTTGAAAAATCATAATCGGTTAACCTCTAGTCCACATACCATGTCGTGTAGGCTATGCCATATGTATTAGCTAATATGCATATTCAGCTGTCGTTTTTAAACCTCCATTCTAGCATACATGACACACACAAAAATCTGTCTAACTACATGCTTTGATTTGTGTTTCTATGCAAATAATATAATTTAACATTTCTTTAAGCCTGCAAGCTAGTTAATTGAAATTAGATAATCATGGGCCTCCCGGGTGGCGCAGTGGTTAAGGGCGCTGTACTTGTTACGGTTTTCTAGGTGTGGTGAAGGAGAGTCGGACCAAAACGCAGCGTGTAGATTGCAATCCATGTTTAATCAATCAAACGTAAAACACGAAATAACACAAACACTACAAAAACAATAAACGTAACGAAAACCGAAACAGCCTATACTTGTCAACTAAACACAGCGACAGGAACAAAAGACACTAAGGACAATCACCCACACCAAACTCAAAGATTATGGCTGCCTAAATATGGTTCCCAATCAGAGACAACGATAAACACCTGCCTCTGATTGAGAACCACTCCAGACAGCCATAGACTTAGCTAGATACCCCACTAAGCTACAATCCCAATACTAACACCAAAACCCCAAGACAAAACACACCACAATACAAAAACCCCATGCCACACCCTGGCCTGACCAAATACATAAAGATAAACACAAAATAATTCGACCAGGGCGTGACAGTACTGCAGCGCAAGCTGTGCCATCAGAGTCCCTGGGTTCTTGCCCAGGCTCTGTCGTAACCGGCCGCGACCGGGAGGTCCGTGGGGCGACGCACAATTGGCCTAGCGTCGCCCCGTTAGGGAGGGCTTGGTCGGTAGGGGTGTCCTTGTCTCATCGCGCACCAGCGACTCCTGTGGCGGGCTGGGCGCAGTGTGCGCTAGCCAAGGTGGCCAGGTGCACGGTGTTTCCTCCGGCGCATTGGTGTGGCTGGCTTCCGGGTTGGATGCACGCTGTGTTAAGAAGCAGTGCGGCTTGGTTGGGTTGTGTATCGGAGGACGCATGACTTTCAACCTTCGTCTCTCCCGAGCCCGTACGGGAGTTGTAGCGATGAGACAAGATAGTAGCTACTACAACAATTGAATACCACGAAATTGGGGAGAAAAAGGGGTAAATAAAAAAATAAAAAATAAAGAAATGTAAAAAAGAAATTAGATAATCATGCCAAAACATGATTCAAAGTTGCAGGGGCACAACATTGGTTATAGAAGTTGATGGGACATGTCCCGTCCCGTCCCGTCCCCCATCCCCAGGGAAAGTTGCGCCCCTGCAAAATTGAATTCGCTGAGACACAGCTAATGAAACACTAGCTTCCTGTGCAGGCACATTGACGTTTACAGTATTAGCTGGCCCAGGCTAGTCAACATTTGCTAGCTTTCAATAAATTGGCTAAATGGTCAATGAAGTTACTTCTTCATATGATCAAGACCATTCGTATTGCATGGTGCATAATTCAAGTTCACTCAAACAGATATTTATCTTATTTCAGTCTTTGGGAGCGAATGTTAGTTCCTCTTGACACACAGACAGCAGATCAGAGGCTGTTTACATCTTAGAAGCAGGCCATTGGCTGCCTTTTTCAAAAGGGGTATGTACGGGAGTTCTGATTGGTTCCAAGTTCAGCAGTTTGCAAATTTGCTTGAGCTAGACAGTGTTGAAATATACTTTTTCTGATGGTGAATTGAAGGTGCCAACATATTTTACAGCAGAATATTTCTTTGTCAATTTTAAAATCAGCTCCTCGCTCGACATCGATCAACTACCTTGTCTTCGGCGTCGGCCCACCACCTTATGGTAACACACCCAGCTAGCACATATAATATATGTGTATTTCGCCCACGGAGACAGGAGATCGTACCTATGCCCACCCTTCCTACTGTGTCTCCCCTGCTCATCTATCTTTATGTTTACTTCAAAACTGACTGAATGAAGCAAAAAAACATATATATTTTAAAAAGTAATGCTCTAAAACAGGGACAGAGCTGAAAAGTGCAGGAGAGCAATTGAGGTGGTTAGTCCTACAAACAGTGCTTTAAAACAGGGTTAGGGTAAATTCCATTTCAATTCAGGGAATGAACAAAAAAAATGCCATTTTCCTCATTGCTTTTCAATGAGGAAAATGGAAATTGAATGGACCCCACCTACACTCTGGCTCGAAGACAATGTATCCCAAATGACAATCTATCCCCTATGGACCCTGGTCAAAAGTAGTGCCCTACACAGGGAGCCATTTGGGATACATTTGGCAAGCAGACACAGAGATTGGACACGGCTGCTGTTTAGCATTAGCTACAAAAGATTAGCTCCAAAGCCAACACACGACTGACCAGCGTAAACTAGCCTACTAGCCTTTTCACACAAAGACACCAAACAAGTCAGCTGCCGAATCACACAGCTTCTCTTTTGTGTCTGTGAACAGTATATAGTGAGACAAGTTTATTTTCTTGTCTCCCGCCAGTTGAGCCAAGCCATTTGACGTCATTGGTTGTTGCTCCCTGTTGCTTGACAACGTCATTAAATCACAAGCTGCTCCGCCGTGTAAAGGGTTCAGCCTTGCTCAGGTGAGAGTATAATCCCACTTTTAGCTCATCACCCCTTCAGTGCCAATAAACGACAGTTAACAGAGTCCGAGTCCCCTATGGAAATGGTCATTCTCAAGGCTACAGTTCCTCTTTCACTACATAGAAAGAATGTGTACCAGTAGGCCTGTTCACCTTATCCTTCATCTCAATCTCAACCTCTTGGTGAGGTTGGTTCTCATTAGGGCTATTGTTCCTCTTTCTCTACCTGTACACACACACACCTGTCAGGAAGTTACCGTGACAATGGATTTCTTTTTTACAGTGTAGGGCCCTGTTCAAAAGTAGTGCACTGTGTAGGGAATAGGGTGCCATTTTGGGATGTAGAGTGTACCTACTCTACTCAACCATTATTTATATGTTTCCAGGGTACACTTCCCTCATTTTTTCTCCCATTGCTTCTGTCATTCAACCCAACCTGAGTGCAACAAAACGTTCATATTCTTTCTCTCTTGTATTTCCTTCCCCTCTTCTCACCCCTATCTCTGTCTATGTCTCCAGTGTGCTGCAGTGAGTCTCAAGCTTCATCCCAAACTGCACCGTATTCCCCATTTCATGCACCAGTTTTGACCAGGGCACATAGAGCTCTGCTCAAAAATAAGGCCCTAGTCAAAATTAGTGGACTATGTAGGGAAAAGGGTGCCATTGGGGATGAACCGGTCTCCAATGTGCTGTAGTGAGTCAGTCTCACAGTCTGAATAGCAAACAGACAACAGGCTGAGATTTTCCCAGGGAGGAGAGAGAAGAGAAGCTCCAGGGAAGACTTCAAATGACTGTTGCATTATGTCAAGCAACTCTGTGTCAGTGTGTAACTCGATGCAAAACTAATAACTATATATTTTTCCAATAGCCCAGTGAAAACAACACAATATATTGTTACCATTATCATCCCCAGGATGTTTGGCAAGGTGGGGGGATATGTCCCCCTTGGGAAGCTTGATCATTTTGTCTTTTTAAAACACCTGTAACAGCCATTTTCTGCAATCAAGAACCTATGACACAACTATAGAGATCCTATATATTATTATAATGGTTCTGTGTGTAATTCTATGGATAGAACTAGTACCATGACCTGCATAGAGTAATGTACAGTATTCTCACCTGTAGTTCGCACCAGGCCACCTCCACCCAGGTCTCAGTGTCCAGGCCTTTGTAAACAGTCTTGAAGGCACCCCTCCCCAACTCAATGTCAAACTTCAGAAACCTCCCCCCCGGCGAGGTGGCCACGGCCTTCATCTCTGCCTCCTCCTCCTGCTCCCTGTCTCGCTCCTTCCCCGTCTGGGGTGGGGCGGAAGAGGGGGCGTCCTTGGCCCCGGGGTCCTGGGTGGAGCTGAGGCTGGATGGTTCGTGGTCGGCCGTGTCATGTCCCAGGGCTGCAGAGGCGGCGGTAGCGGCCTGGGCGCCACCAAGGGTGATGACTAAGTCCAGGTGGGGGGCGGAGTGGGAGACAACTGGGGGATCCGCTACCACATCGTCCTCCTCACAGATCTCCACACTCTTCCTGAAGAAACGCTTCTCTCTCCTCAGTCTCGGCCCGTGACCCCCTGACCTTGAAGCCGCTGCAGTCGCAGCCGGGGACGAGGGTGTGGAGAGAGACATGGGTCTAACCGCCAGGGGCTCCACTTCCTTACTGTCCCTGGTCTCTCCGGGCCCTCCACCCCTTCCACCGCCGCCTCCTGTCTCCCCTCCCTCTGCGGTTCTCCTCTCTTGGGTCTGGGAGGAGGGGAAGTCTGAGGGGGTGCTGTGCGTCCTCTCCCTCCTGCTGCTCTCCTGGTCAGTCTCCTCCTCCCGTGTGCCAACAGGTTTCTCCGAAGAGTCCTCCGTCCCTGTGGGTTCCCCAGGGTCCGTCGCCATGGGGATGCGCCGCCTCCTCCTCCCCGTCCTCTCCTCCGACCCTTTGGTTCTCCTTCAGTCCCCGTCTCTCCTCTCTTTTGTGGTCCTCTTCTTACCCACCTTCTAGGTTCTCTGGCTGCTGTTCTTCCAGCGTTTCTGGTGACTACGAGACTGGGCCCTGCCACTAGATTAGACTCCCTCCTCTCTTCTCTCCTTTCTTTAGTCTTTACAGAGGTAACGGATAAGCAGCACAGTGCTTCTTTTCTCCACCCGACCAACACTAACTTTCAATCCTTACTTTCCTTCTCTCCATCTCCTAAAGTACATAGCCTTTCCCCTGCACTTTCTGAGGGTACCTCAATAAAGCTTCACCTCAGCCAACCTTTATACACACAAACACAGGCCAAGGAAAGTCTTTCAACTCTCTGGGAGAGAGGGAAGTTAGTGTCCCTTTCCCTCCTTTTCTGGATAAATCCCTCCTTCAAAGTGTAAAAGGTGAATCTCCTCAGGTAAATTCTGTGAAGAAAACAAACAAATAAAAACACATTAATATTCAGCAGGCTAGTGAGAGTGAGATGCGGATAACTTTCCACTGTAAAAGTCATATTCGTGCATATTTAAAGTATTAATTTCCAAGAAGAACAACAGTTTGACTTCGACATTTGAGAATGTTTTAGTTTGATGTTCTGCTCAGAGGACACACACAACAGAACAGTTTCAGAGGCACAAAGAGGGCAGGCCTGAGAGGATTCTGAAGAATCAATCAATTATTTTTTACTGGGACTCTATACTCATTTCCACAGTCAATACTGACTGTCAACGGATGCTTGGTCAGTGTCTAAAATCATACCAAATCCGATGTTCATTAAAATGGGGAAATGTTCATACAAGCCTTGAAGGAAATGGTTCCATCATTTTGAATGTAACCAATTTCTAATTGCACACTTTAAATACTGCCTGGTTAACACCAATTTATGGTGTTATTCCCAGGCATTTCCCCAGTGTCTATTCCACCTCAAGTGTTGATTGCCTTTTTTGCAAGGGACTGGAACAGGGCATTTCTTTGCAATGCATTTTTTTTAATTCCTGCCGTTTGTGTTGTATCCAGCCAAACTTGATCTTTTAAAAATCACAGAAAGCCTTTATTTCGCAGCCAGCCGAAACCGAGATAAAGGTCCACTCAGTTTCAACCATCATAAGCCTGCTGAAGAAATTCTCTAGTAATTGGATACTGGCTAATACTTCATGTTGGACGAAATAGTCAAAGATGGCATTATTCCCAGTGTTTGTGGGTAAATGATGAAGACCGTAAGGTGATTAATTATGCTAATTAGATAGCGTAAGCACAGGCCATGCCACAAGTCTCCCAAGTATGGTCAGACTTGAGATGTTCATGGCCTACTCTGAGAAAAAAATCAAAAACCTTGATGACAGCCTAACCTCCGTTAAGGGCTAGAGTAGCATTGCTGATTCAACTAAGGAAATGATTGCAGTTTCCTACAGCCCAGCACCCCCTATAAAGTGTTGCAATGACTAACTATTTCAACTAAGAAATCTTTAATTGAAGACGATCATGCCCAGCTTTGCGTTAATCAGCTTGCCAATCGGAAGTTTATGAGTGTGTTGCAACTGTAGTTGTGTTCAGTGAAGACCATTAAATCAATATAGTGGTGCTAGATCCTATTGTGATGATAAAAAAAACTGGATAGATGAGGCGGTATTATGGAGCATTTCTGCATGAGTCATTCATGAGGAGAGGGGGATAAACTGCATCACAAATGGCACCCTATTCCCTATATACAACCCTGGTCAAATGAGCTCTGGTCAAATGCAGTGCACTATAAAGGGAATAGGGTGCTACTTCGGACACAGCCCTAATCAAATTGAACTGGAGTGAACGCCAAAGATCGGCACAATGGGGGTAATATATGTAGAGTACACACATTCATCATAATCATTATCGTCAGCACAGCAACACTGCCCAGGCAGTTAGTAAGCAATGTCATTTCGTGCCAGCCAATATACTTCATTAATTTATTCAATGACAGTCAGTAGGGCTGGCTAAGTGAATTTGAATTGCCCATCAATGGTGTCCACTTCCACCAGACAGACAGTGAGTGAAACTGATCAGACGGGATCTCCACTACTAACACACAACCTTCTATAGAAGGGTAATAGATTACCACACAAACAGATGGAGGATCTTAATTTGATCTCTTTTATTGCTGAGAATTTTCCTGCAAAGCAAGAAATACAGATTAACTTTGTGATTTACATAAATTCACTTAAAACCCACACTAACACGAATTACATTAACAGGAATGCACTTTTCGTCTAGCCTACTTTTGGCCAGCTAATAGCCTAATCACCAATCAAGCAACATTATGTACTAAATGTTCAAATGCTGTTGCTGCAGGATTTTTATTTTGCTGTGCCAATATAGGTCGAATTAAGATTAGGGTCATTTTGGGGAATATTCAGAGGTGAAAACTTTCCGCAGGAATATATGGGAATTAGGCATATCTGAAAATTAAAGGAAATAAATCAATTGATATTAATACCATTTAAATGTAGATGTTTTTTGCATTGGATATATTTACCAGATCATATGAAGAAAGAAACCAACCTTTTACCTTATCATAAGTAGACATAATTGCAAATGAATAAATCCTTCCAATAGAAATGTAAAAAACATTTTTTGTTACGAATTTAACTTTAATTAAATGAGTTGACTCTTCACATGGGATGATTTCACTGAACAAAAAAATTAAGGGAATATTGCATGATCCATCGCATCTCCCAAAAACATTTTCAACAAACACTTCTGTAAAGTGATAGTCTAGAAACTAAAGCTTTGGTTGTCTTCCTCTCAGGCTTCCATGTCTTCTCCCTGGACCTCCTCAATGGCCACCTCTTGAACATAAGACTTTGAGGCCTCATCTTCACTGTCACTTTCCAACCTTGTTGAGAATGGTTCGTTGTCAGGCTCAAAATGCCTCAAATTTGCCCAGATGGCACACCCATTTTTAAACCCTTGTATTGGTCAGCCTGTTGCGTGCTTTGGTGTGTGCGTTCCCAAACAAGGACCAGTTGCGCTCTGAGGCGGCTGATGTTGGTGGGATTTGGAGGATGATGGAGGCAACAGGGGAAAGAGCCTCAGATCCACAAAGTCACTTCCACCAGGTGGCTGATGAGATATGTTGGCACGACTGCCATATTGCATCTCCATCCCAAAACCCTTGCTTGGAAGTGTACTTTACCAGACTGCGAAGAACCTTGTCCTCATCCAGGCCAAGGTGGCGAGACACTGTAGTGATGAGACTATAGGCCTTGTTGATCTCTGCACCAGACAGGGTGATCTTGCCAGCATACTTGGGTGTCAAACATGTACGCTGTGGTGGGTATGGGCTTCAGGCAGAAGTCTTCACGCTTTTTGATGCATTTCAGAACTGCTTTTTCCTCTGCTTGGAGCAACAGTGAAGTGGGCAGGGCAGTACGGATTTCTTCTCTTACATCTGCAAGCAGAGTCTGAACATCAGACAGGATGGCATTCTCTCCCTCAATCCATGCAATGGCTACTGCTATAGGTTTCTTCAGGAGTTTCAGGCTGCTTACCACTCTCTCCCAAAATACATCATCCAGGAGGATCCTCTTGATGGGGCTGTCCATATCAGCAGACTGTGATATGGCCATTTCTTGGAGAGACTCCTTCCCCTCCAGGAGACTGTCAAACATGATGACAACACCACCCCAACGGGTGATGCTGGGCAGCTTCAATGTGGTGCTCTTATTCTTCTCATTTTGCTTGTTGAGGTAAGATTGCTGCTATAACTTTATGACCCCATACCTAACCATTTCCTTGGCTCGCTTGTTTTCAGTGCCATGGTGTCCTTGAGGAGCAGATTCAATGCATGAGCAGCACAGCCAATGGGTGTGATGTGAGGGTAGGACTCCTCCACTTTAGAACAAGCAGCCTTCATGTTCACAGCATTGTCTGTCACCAGTGCAAATACCTTCTGCGGTCCAAGGTCATTGATGACTGCCTTCAGCTCATCTGCAATGTAGAGACAGGTGTGTCTGTTGTCCCTTGTGTCTATGCGCTTGTAGAATACTGGTTGAGATGTAGTTAATTATTCCTTGTCCACGAACATTCGACCACCCATCAGAAATGATTGCAATACAGTCTGCTTTCTCTAGGATTTGCTTGACCTTCACTTGAACTCTGTTGAACTCTGCATCCAGCAAATGAGTAGATAAAGCATGTGTGGTTGGAGGGATGTATGCTGGGTGAAGAACATTCAGAAATCTCTTCCAATACACATTGTCTGTGAGCATCAGAGGTGAGCCAGTTGCATACACAGCCTCGAGAAAGACATTCATCAGCATTTCTCTGACTACGTTCCTCCATTGATTCAAAAACACTTCTGATTCCAGGAAGACCATGAGTTGTTTCTATCGATAAGGTGTCTGATTCCTCATTTTCCCCTTGAATATAAGTAGAGGGACTTTTGTCAGAGGTTGCTTGTTGTGAGTGCTGAGGGAACTTTATGCACTTGGCCAGATGATTCTGCATCTTTGTTGCATTCTTCACATATGATTTCGCACAGTATTTGCAAATGTACACAGCGTTTCCTTCTACATTAGCTGCAGTGAAATGTCTCCACACATCATATAGTACCGGTGGCATTTTCCTATAAAGATTAGGAAAAATTAAAACATTAAAAAAAGAATACAATTCCATGTACAGATAAATAGTTCTCATTAGTGTGCCAGATCTTGAAAATCAGCTGTACATGTGATGGATGAATGCACTGTGCATGCAGAGGGTTGCAATTCTATTGAATTGGGGATAGTTTAACCAAAATATGCCACAAGACCTAGAATTTCCTTGTGTATCTCACAAAAAAAAGGTTCACTGTTATGAACTAACTTTTTTGATGAATTTAAGAAAAAGTCCACAAATCCCGGAATTTTGCTGGAAAGTTTCCGACCCTTTGCAACCCTAATTAAGATCCTACATCTGTACGTACACACACACACGCACAACCATTTGAACGCTGTAATAACACAGCTACAGTATGGTGCTAATGACTCTTGTCAACCACCACCCCTGTATAGTGTTACATAACAGCTTGTTCAGAACAGTCAGTTGTGATGACTTGTTCATTTGAATAGCCTACATATGGCATTGGGAGGCTACCTATCTTGTTCAGAAATAAAAGTATTTTAAAAAGGTATCTAAGTAGTCACATGCACCAGTCACCTCTATGTAGATGCAATTTACCAGGGGACGGACGAGGTTACAAAGTTAGTTTTTAAAAAACGTAATTGTAACGTTGTTATACCCCAACATTTAAAATGTCAACGTTTACTCACCACATGGGGACTAACAGAAGCTCATTACAACCATATGTCTCCTTCATATCCTATCACAATTACTCAACATCCAGTCAAGCATGTCCTCAGAATCAGAATCCACAATATCAATACCTGTCACTCAAATGAGTGATACAATAGTACAAAGGTGGGAGGAGATACTAGAATAACTGCTAGGATCATCATGAAGGGAGGGGAGACCCTAGACTAACTGCTAGGATCATCATGAAGAGAGGAGACCCTAGACTAACTGCTAGGGACACCTTGAAGGGAGGAGAGACCCTAGACTATCTGCTAGGATCATCATGAAGGGAGGAGACCCTAGACTAACTGCTAGGGACACAATGAAGGGAGGATATACTAGACTAAGTGCCAGGGACACCATGAAGGTAGGAGAACGAGAAAAGAATTCCAGTTCAGTTACATTCCAGAAGCAGGCAAAGACATCTACTAAGACCTATACGGTACAGTAATAAGCCCTACTGCAAGGCAAGAACCGCCATCTGACTAAAGAATAGAACTCCAGTGTGCAGCATGAGGATTGAGACAAAGATGAAAGGTATAGGCCCTTTTTCTATATAGCGCACAAAAGCCATTATTGTTGTGGAAACATGCCATTGGACTACTCTGTCTAATGGCTGTCTAGTCAAGTAAGTATCTACTAGCCTAATGGGAGCGAGACAGTAATAATCTTCCAAACCTCTTAACTGACATATTCCCCTCACATTACAGTTCTTACCCGAGCCGTATCGTGGAAAGGTAAGGTAAGTCCAACATCTGATTGTGGTCTTCGTCTTTATCAATAGATATAAGTTTGACCATAAACTAGGAAACGGAACCAATGTGGTTGTGGTGATCCCCAGACGTATTATGTAAGTCTATGGGACATACATTAGCCTTGTTCTAGTTCTGTTTGTCCTCTCCTGCCAACTTCTATGGTCATTTGCATGACAGCACAAACAGAACTAGGACCAGGTTAGACAGACATACCAAGAGACCACAGACAGTGGGGACAAACATACTATATAAGTGAGTCTATGAATCAGACAGACATGGATTGGTAAGGCCTCAGCATGAAATGGGTGGCGCAGGAGACAAAACAACAGAAAGGGAAGTTCTCCTTTAAACAACAGCTTATTTTCAAGTGTTCCGTAAGGTAAGGAGTTCCTATGTAATGACCGCCACATCCACATACCGGACAGTTATCACAGTGCATCAAACACATTCACACAGCCCATCCCTCTTTCTCTCACACACAAACACACCCACAAATATGCACGTACACACACAGACGTGTGTAACGTACACTCACGCACATACAGGCATGCGCGCACACACACAAACATGTCCCCTTAAAAAATATATAAAAATGAATGTCAAAAGGAATTTCCTGACACCTGGCAAATGACCGCCTATGTAGGCAGAAAATGTTAAACCACCACGGTACTGTCCCAAAAAGCACCCTATTCCCTATATAGTGCACTACTTTTGACCAGAGCCCTGACAAAAACTAGCGTTTGGCACCCTATTCCCTGTAAAGTGCAAATGTTTTGACCAGGTCCCTGGTCAATAGTGTGCCTAGGCATCTGGTCAAAAGTACTGCACTATATAGGGAATAGGTGCCATTTGAGACACAACTCCTGTGTTTTCGTGTGAAGGCACATGTTTGCAATCACATGTCAATACTGGTCTGAATCCCAGCCATTCAGCCTTGCAGTAATGCAGTTACATCAACTAGGCTTACGTGTAATGAGATGTGAACATTCAATACATGCTGTATTCTGCCTCCCTGTCCCTCCAGGCCCTTTACGGAGCATATCGGTATGTACACCTGCAGTCGTGCTAATAACAAGGCCTAATAGTTTTTTGAAATGCACAGCAAAAATCACCATGGCACATTCAGTTGATTATTGCAAAAAGTTTAAGGTATGGGTTATTGCTTCCTTTCATTTTACCCGCAACTCCTCTAAAGAAACTGGAAGTCAAAGTTTGAACATTTTACAGGACAATTCAAACATGGGAAACTAAATCACATAATTTAGGCTACCACACTCTCAATCACATAGTTAGATATGGAGAATAGACTGAGGGTCCCTCTCTCACACTAAACTGCAAACTAACACTGTGGTACATTTCTCCCTCCCTCCCTGCCTCTTTTCATCCCTCCCTCCCTGCCTCGTTTCATCCCTCCCTCCCTGCCTCGTTTCATCCCTCCCTCCCTGCCTCGTTTCATCCCTCCCTCCCTGCCTCGTTTCATCCCCCCCTTTGTGGGTATACACACATTAATCCCCTGGGACTGAACGGCCTCTGTAGATTTAGTCAGGCAGACAAAGGAGGAGCCAGGGGAATGGGGGTGCATGCCAGTGTGTGTGTGTGTGTGTGTGTGTGTGTGTGTGTGTGTGTGTGTGTGTGTGTGTGATGCGCAGTTCGCGAACGAGTCATTCTTTTTGAACGACTCTTTTTACTGACTCGAGAGTCATTTGTTTTTTGAGTGACTGGTTAATTTTAGTCATTCGTTTTACTTGCTAGTCCTACAGCAGGATTAATACACGCACCTCCGACTCAGTGGCTTCAGAGACGTGCTACGACCAACAACCGTCTATCATATGTTCACAGGAAAATAGATCACACTGCAGGCAGCATAAAGAAGAAAAATGTTAAGAACTGATAATTGATCGCATGGTCCAATATGTCAATTAATTGATTATTGAATGCTATGATGGACACAGCTTTATAGAACCAAAGCATACACAGACTCCGCTTAAAAAAACTCAAACTCGAGAACAGATTGTTTGGCGGGGCTGCAGTTCGCAAACAATAATGTGCTTATCACCCCCACAGCAGTCAAGCAATGCATTCCGCAAAAAGTCGTTCACAATCTAGTCCGGTTGAGGCCACAACTAGACCTTGTTTCAAATGTATCAAGAAAGAATCGTATTTGTATGCCTAGAAATAAACAAATGTACATTGATTAAAATCACACTTTTTACAAGTCTCAGTCACAAATGACAGCTCCAATAAGTCCCCTATGTTGACTGCCATGTGAACGAGAGGCTTATAGAATCATGACTCCTGAGTTTTAGTTCATAGTACGCTGGTACGGGGCACTGCGTGCCCCCTATGGTAAACGAGAGGCTTATAGAATCATGACTTTTGAGTTTTCAGTTCAGCAGTAGGGGGTCCTGCGTGCTCTGGGCATTACTGATTAAAATGAATGAAATGAGTCGAAAGAGCTGTTCTTTTGACTGAACTAGTCAAAAAAAATCTGAGTCAGCAAAAAGAGCCGAACTTCCCATTACTAGTGCGTGTGTGTGTTTGTGCATGTAATTGGGGGCTGTGTGTGACTGGGAGGGAGACAGATGTTGGGACATGAGTTTGATGAAAAGTGTGAATAAAGGGGGGACAGAGAGAGAGAGAAAGGAGGAGAGAGAGAGAGAAACCGCAGGCAGGAGGGGGGCTGGATGGTTTGAAGGGGTGGGAAAAATGTGTGTGTGAAAGAGAACAAGAGCGAGAGAAAGAGAGGGGGGTGACACAGACAAAAAGGGGGTTGGAGGGGATTTTCCCTGATAAAATATGTACCAGTGTGTGTGAATGAAAGCAGTGACTATAGCTACATTTCTGCTTGAACAAAAACAACCACCGTTTGCACAGGGAGGAGTGGGACAGAGAAAAATACAATTAAAGACAAATGAGAGTCAGATAGGAATGAGAGGTTGGAATGGGCGTAGATAAAAATTAGTGGAGAGATTGGATTCCATTAACATAGAAATATTACTACAGGCTGAGTGACTTGACTGTGTGACAGGGAGCATAAGGAGTAGAAGCTCTGCAAGTTTTGCCCTGAGATGATTTGCACTGTCCAGGGCACAGCAGTCATAGAAATAGAATCACTGCACAAAATCAATGCCAGTCCACTCATTATGGCATCATTGACTTGAATTTAGATACTGTTCTAGTGGTTGTATTTCTTTGAGTTTGGTGCCCAGATGCCACCGCCACGCTGATCTATCACTCCTTGCTATTGGTGGGTTCAAACCCACGGCAGACAGACAGGGATGGATGGGGACATGGGGAGTGAGGAGCGGGGGACACGGATGGAGGAACCCTCATAAGTTTGCTATTGGTTCAAACCCTTCTAGGTTGGAGGGGAGACATGCATGGATATGAATGGAGGGGGAAGACAGGGGAGGGGACGAGGCACGGGAGAGGGCGGGGGGAACACGGGTGAATATGGGGACGGGGGGGACGGGGGGACAAGGACAGAGGAATTCTCATAAACTCATTTAGGGCTCATGACATTTTGTCAGCCGGTGATTGTCAAGCAAATAACTGCCGGTCTCACTGTAATTGACCGTTAATTAGCATAAACACATTTAGCATAGTGCATAGCCTACAAGCCACTGAAGCAGACCTTTGGAACATCTACATTTTTTAAAGTCTATTAAATCCATGTAATATAGCCTACACCATCACAATAAATCCATTATTTATTCTAAAGTAACATGATAAAGAAAATGTAGTCCATTTCAGAAGACCAGAATAGCACATTCTTAAGTTGTCCTTATGTTAGGCCCTGATCTGGCTATGCCATATGGCTGTGGGCTACACTAGTTCATTTATCAGACAAGATTTGCTTCGAATTCCATGGTATTATTTTATAGTATGAAGAATAAAATTGAACACAGCTGAATAAAATGGAAAGGATATTTTCTCCAAATTATTTCAAAGGAAGTGCGCACATTCTGTGTTGAGCGATTAACAAAGAAACAGGTCCTCTTATATGCTTAATTTAGAGTTATTTATGCCACTTTAGTAGAGATACAAATGTTGGGTAATATGTTTTGATGTTTAATACATTCTAAGGCTGCATGAAGGGACTAATGATCTGAAAAAAGTCACAATCTGCACACACTTCATCAGTCTCTCATCCACAATTTGACAAACACTTGATAATTTCCCGGCGGCATCCTCCTTGTGTGGCTGTAATGCCCCCTAAAAATCCATGCCTTATGTGGCCGTCGTGCCCTTGGGCTGAATATAATAGGCTAATTATAAATGTCCATCTCCCGGCTGCCGTGTTCCGAAGCACCTCTCACTCACATGGCTCTCTCAGATGTAGCCAATGCCCGTCACATGATCGGGTCCTTCTCACAGGCATTTCAGCTAAGAAATAGGCTACAAGTGACAGAAGACAGACACATCGGGGATGCAACTGCCCGAATCCCTGTAAAACTAATTCTGAGGCACATATTTAAGATGTTAGAACTGTGCAAGAAATAAATATTCCAAACATACTCTGGGACAGTTGTGTGATGCGATAGATCCCAAATTAATACAAACACTCACATCAAAAAATGTTTTAAAAGCAATGAGGCTGATCGTTTAATTCTTTTAATTATTTTATAAACTATTAAGCTATTTTTTCACATTATAAGCGCAGCAATGTGCACATTATAGGCTATAAGAGCGAATGTTCCAAAATGCAATGAATTAGCTGGAAAAGTGACGGCAAATGTGATTATGCATGTAACGCTTTATTATAAAGCTGCATTTTTATGGTGAAAATTCTTCCCCAAACTGGCATACAAGTTATAAAGCGGATGAATGTGCTTCATTTTAAGAAGTTATTTGTCCACTTTAGTTGTGATACAAACCTCACCAAAACATATAGGCCTATGGGCTAGGATACATGAGGTGTACAACTATGATTTGAAAAAGTACGAGCTGTTTCTTGCCTGCATAAACTGGCCATCATTCACAAGTGATAGTCTGATGGGTGACAATATTAGCCTATTCTTAATTTAATGTCGTCTTCACATATACTAAATTATATGTGTGTGTGATATTAGTTTCATGCATCTCGAGAGAAAGGGGCATAGAGAAAAAAAACATGTCATCTATGCACTTAAATAGCGAATGGAGGACTATGCACTTAGATAAAAAAAATGGGGGACGCTTTTCCCATGGTTCATTTTCCTGCCAACCAGGTAGGTAATACTCCTGTTGTGAAGCGAAGCAATGTGCTTAATATTAGGAAATTTGAGAAATAAATATAGTATGGCTAGCCTATAGAAAGCTCACGCAGTTTTGCATAGTCTATAGAAATGTTGCGCAACATGAGCACTCATGAAGTGTTTGATTAGATTTTCAATCACATTTGCATTGATGTCAGAGTGATTAGAGGGACAATAGAGTGCTGAGTACCAGGCAGTTAGCAAGTTTGGTAGGCTACTAAATCAGCAGCATCAGAGCTCGGAGAAACCTTAATCACGTGAGCAGAGAACAAAAACCGACCGCCAGGGAGGTGTGCGTTTTGGAAAGAAAAGTTTTAATAAAAGAGTCGTTGCTACATTGTACTCTTGACAGCAGGCAAAATAAGGCCAATAAAATTAGCTCAGCCTGACGAAGACCTTGGGGTGGAAACGTTGCACAATAAAACTGCAGGAGCATTTCTACAGTGTCACGGTATCTTTCATACATCTGAATTTACATTTCAATCTTTATTTTAATTTAACTAGGCAAGTCAGTTAATAAGAACATTAAGAACAAATTCTTATTTACAATGGCGGCCTACACCGGCCAAACCCGGACGACGCTGGGCCAATTGGTTTTTCCCACAGGGCAGCGCACAATCACAGCCGGTTGTGATACAGCCTGGAATCAAACCAGGGTCTGTAGTGACACCTCTAGCACTGAGATGCAGTGCCTTAGACCGCTGCGCCACTTGGGAGCTAATCTAAGGAGAACCAATAGGAATATAGTACTTTGATGAGATGAAAGCATGTGTTCTATTGGTCAAAGTAACAAGTACCAGGAATCTGGAATTCATTCAGAGGCTACTGGTCAAATCCTAACTTGAAAGGCATGCACGTAACTGGAACTGTCCGATATCAAAAGATGATTAACATAACAGCTTCATTAATTTCACTGGTTAGACTTTGGCCCAGAGGTGGGATGGATAATGAGATGAACAGAGACACTGGTAAATAACCCACCGGAGACAGTTAGGCTAACTTACAGTATAACAAAGCCCAAAACACTGATCTTCAGCTTACAGGTCTATAGTTGAGCAACTTACCATGAAGAGAAACTTTTTGTATTTGGATAAAAGCTGAATGAAAATGTGCAGTTGTACACAAACGGCAGACTGTCCAACAACCACCACCACGGTATACAAAAATCATCTTTCTTGATAAGAGAGGATCAAATGGTAATAAAACACCTTATCTGACTTTGAAAATATAAAATCATCAAAGTTAAACTTCCTTCCTCTCATAATAAATCGACATCACAGTATCCGACTCTTTGACATGTTGCTCCTGTCCTGCATCTACAGATAGACTGGGAGTTGGAAATGTGTTGAAAAACTGAACTTTGATTCTTGAATCGAACACAATGATTGTACTCTACCCATTAGGGAAACCAAAGGGCTGAAAAACACAGCAACTATTTTTGTCAAATCCAGGTCAAGCATGTGAGACAGAGGGTAGTGAAGGTATCAAGCGCACAGTGGACCGTTCACTACCAGATCCCTCAGAGAGCGAGAGCAAGAGAGAGAGAGAAAGAGCAGGATAATAGATGGTTAGATAATTATCTGACTCTTTCACACCCTCTCCTGTCCTCTCTCCCCTCTTCTCCTTCCCCACTGAACAGTCTATCTAATCCAGGTGAGAGAGCCATAATCAGCAGATGGCTACATGATGAGTCAGGATTACAACATGTTACTAAAGTGGCTTAGGCCGACTACTGGAGTGGAGCTCTCATCACAATGGATGGATCAACCGGTTTTATTGTATTACCACGCATCAAACTCTTATCTACTCAAGCTCCAATCACAATGGATGAATGAGCTCTTTTATTGCTATTACTAGGCCCACTACACATGACTAGTGACTTGCTATTCCTGGAGCTTCTTCCTATCCATGGATGAAATCAGTCCTTTGTCTTATTACACATCATTACAACTGACCGAGGATAAGCTGATCACGTTTGAACTGAATTGTTTCAGACAAACAAAGAGTACTAAAGTGGCTTAAAGGACACAACTATTGGAGCGCTCTCCCATGTGTGGATGGATGAGCCTGATACCGTACTGCAGATAGAAAAATAATGATTAGAATGGCAGAAGCATCTCAAGTCATAGGAATTTGATAGGGTACTTATTCTATTTCTATGCTACAGAGAGCATCACCTCTGAAGCAAACGGTTTCATAGCATTTAATTTTGGTATTGCGATTTATTAAGAATATGGATGCTGTACTCATTATGGCTTTCAGTGGTTGTATTCAAGGGTTCAACATGAAGTCGTCAACATTTCTATTAAGGAGGAATGGTCTGATAATGAATTGAGCACATCGCTATTATAGACCATGGCAGCATCCAAAATGGCACCCCATTCCAAGTGGACTACATATAGGGAATAGGGTACCATTTCAGACAAAACCCATGTGCTATTACTCCCTGTGGGCTAATCCAATCCAAGTCATAACCAGTGCTTTGACTCTCCCGTTTAACAAAAAAATATATATATGAATTATATTTTCATTAAATGCATTATATGAAGGTCCACTATCCCAAGTGATTACTTTTCATTTCCATCAAACCTCAAAAAGTTGTTTGCCCATCAAATAGTCTACCTGAAGCGAATAACCAAAAATAGGTGTCAGGAAAGAATATTGCTATTTGTTTAAATAGCAAAAAAAGGATAATAATTTTACCGAGCCAATTTTGACTTACAAACGCACTTGTCATTTACAGCCAATAATTTATATAGACAGTCATTTCTATAGACCGTCTGTCGTATAGGGGCTGGCGTGGCAGTCGTCAGACAATAAACACACTGACTGATTATTGATTGATCATAACCTAGAAAGCAAATGGCAACGTTATAGCGTTTGCAGCCTACAGCCGGACATTGTTTACCATTAACACAGCAAGGGCAAGTCCATCCTCAAAAGCCTTCTTTTCTTGCTTTCCACTGGCTGCTGCAACAATGTACGAAGCGGTAGCAGGGGGACAAGGATGTAGTCTAAAATAGGCTCCAGCGAGCGAGGGTTTGATATAATTTATAATTATAGCAAAGTTTGAAATCCCCCCCCCCAAACAAAAAACATAAATGGATACGTTATAATGACAATATACATTCGTTGTTTAAGCAGGGGATGCTAAGCTAACGTATAAATCAATTGGCAAATAATACATTTGATGGCATTATACTAGGCTATCCCCGCCCGCGTTACTAAAATCTGGCAGAACGTAAACAACGTACCGGTAGCCTTTGAAATCATTTATGAACATTGTAGTCTACCATGTGCTGCATGTAAAATATGACAATTTGACCCGATATCACCGGCTGGGAGCATTTAAAACCCCAATCAGATATCTCGGTAGTTTGCGTACAAATGACACATTGTGACCGCTAAACTACCCCGGTGAATATAAACATACATTATATTCCAAGCGGTCAAAGCAGGGTTGGAAATGTGTTACATTGCAATAGAAATAAATGTCGAAAGAAAACTGCACTTACCTAAATGTATCATCTCGTTGACGTCCGTTCGGATGTATTATAGGGAAGCTGGTAGGAGACAGCTAGCAAGCTAGCTAAAGCCCTATAAATGTATATTCCTGTCATGTAGCTCTATAGCTAACCAAAATATTTCAAACGTTGCTCAAGCGACCTTTAAATTACACTTCATTGCCATTAATTGTTTAAAAACAATATTCCCTCAAAATAGGCAAGATACGACACGTTTTCAAATTATATCCTTTTAAAAAATTGTAGCTTCCCCTTGGTGCTGCCTGTTGGTAAATCCAAACTTGAAAATCCACACTCGAGTCGTCGAGTCTCAGTCTATACGGGAGCAGGCGGTATGTCTACGTGCTGCCATAAAGATGCTTGGCTTTCGTTGGTTTGATTACATATTTCCCCGTCAGCCTTCGTTGTGGCGAGATATTCATGTACATCTACCTCTACGTGCGTATACCTTCAGACGTTCATTTGTGTACCTAATAGACAAGATACGAGTCACGCGGCCATCTGTGTACAAGGTGTAACCGCATACGCTTTGCTGGGCTTCTCCTTTCCTCACTACAATCCGCGGAGGCACTTGCCACAGGCTCGTCCGATGTGCGCACGCCACCGCTACCCAACAGGGCCACAAGAGGGCGGCACACGCAAGCTCGACGGTGGCACAAGTCCGCGAGTTGTTGTGATTCTGGATGGACAGATAGCCACCAACAAATGCAAGAAATGGCCATGTGTTGAATCGTAAGTGATTGGTTTTTAGCTAGTTTTTCATTTTGTTGTTGATAGCATGTCTTGTTTTGACTGATTTCATGTCAATGCTAATATGGCAACAAAAACATCGCCAGCTATTCAACCAACTGTAACGATTTATTTGAGAGACAAGTGCAAGTTAATTTCAAACATTGGAGACGAAATATAGTTTACATATATCTAAGACAACCGTATTTTGTCCCATAGTTGCGCACGCGTTGGTTTTGTTGCTAAACAACCAACCCATCTATAGAGGCTCAAGTGCAATATGAACAAGTATTTTGGCGCCCCCTGGTGTACTAATGAAATGACCGCTGTCGCTGCACAGTGCAAGACTGAAGCATGATGCGACATTATACATGAACAATTTCCCACAGGTCTAGGGCTGTTGCATGTTTCAAGCGTCTGAGTCCTGATCGATTTATTTTTTAAGCATAATTCACAGGATTACATGGACAGGAGGGACCAGGGGCTGTACTGTATGTGTTATGTGTCTAAAGAGTGAGTGCTGCTCTAGGACCAGTTTTGCCCAACATAGACAAGGGGAACCTGATCCTAGATCAGCACTCCTACTCGGCAACACTTGATACATACGATCTGATCTTCTTTAAGTTCAGCTGACATGAGCTTATTCAATCTTTCATATTGTCTTACATCAACCCATAATGCATGACAGTAATTGCCTAATACATACTTTACATGCACTCATACTTCACAAAAGGATTGCCTATAAAATACACTCTAGGTAGTATTTTAATTTACTGACCCACAGCTAACCTGGTCCCAGATCTGTATGTGCTCTTGCCAACTCCATTACCAAGCCATGACAATCATTGACAAGGATTTGGCATGATCGCACAGACTGGCACTCAGGCTAAACCGCACAGCACACAGAGAATATTGAGATCTTTTAATAACTTACAAAATAGTTTGTCACAAAAATGAATATTAAGAATTCTACAGTACACTTGGTTTCATAGCACTTTGTCTATTTCTGGACCAAAACCTAAAACATTATGGTTTGCTTGTTTTCAGTGTATTCTAAATGCAACAAATCATGTATATTTTACTATCAAATTCAAAGAGGAAACTGAGATAAATATCAAACCTTTTCCAGGGAAAGAGATTGTCTTTGAAAATGCAAATAAAGTTACACAAATAACAAAATAAAGACAAGGCCTGAGACACGTGGAAAGTGTTGTTACCTAACAGTACAATTTCAAAAGATAATATTTATCTTAGGCACTAATGTCGTCACTCTAGTGTACAATTCATGAATATAGCCTACGAGGTGTAAAAACAAGTTTCTTTAGGATTCTAGACTAGGCTAGTTCTATTCCACGCCAAATACACAAGATTACTCAAAGACACTGTATACATTTGCTAAACAAACAATGATTGCTGCACAGCAAGTTATCTATAAAAGGTGGGAATTTTCAGCACTTTAGCCTGGTCCCAGATGTGTTTGTGCCCCTTGCAACTCAATTGCACTTGCCCATTGTCAAGCCAAATGTTTGACATGACAATGAATGACAAGGAGTTGGCACTATAGCAGACAGCCACAACTTAATTGAAATCGTTAATTTTTTTATATTAAACCTAGGGTACAAAATATGAATGTATTTTAATCTTAATTTAGCACAAAACAGATCTTAGAACAGCCAGCAATAACATATTGCTCATAAACTACTTACTATCTATTATACCTAAATTGTATTCTGGTCAATGTCCATTCAGATAGGCAGTGTTCTCTGGCCTCTTATTTTTTTTAAACTTGTTTCAGTTATTCATTTCTGTCAAGCATTTACATGTATTTTTTTTGGACCTTTTTCCACTTCTATGCATTTGGTCATCAAACATTTGGTCTCTGAAATATCCCTTACCTCGATCTGTGGTCACCTGTTATTTCAGCAAAGTTATTAGGCCTCAAATGATTAAATAAATGCCAAGTTCAGATGTCAAGTGCAAACAGTTGCTTCAACCATCAGTCAAGCTAGCCTATTGAGCTCCAGCATTGTCACAGTGAGATTCCAATCAATCAAGGGATGTCCTTTGCAGCATGTGTTACTTGACCAAAAACAGAAAAAGTATTGTAGGAGCCTGTAGTTCCATGATTTTGTAACAGAGCATTTTTTTGTCCAACTTAACTGTTGTCTTACATTACCAATACCATACTCCTGAGTCTCATCAGGGACAGACTGGCCATAGGGCAGTTCTGACAAATGCCAGATGGGCTGGTCCATCTTAAGACCATTCGGCCTGTTTTAAATGGTTGTTTTTGCACAAAATGATCATTGTTTGGCTAATAACAGGGGCCTCAATGAAAGAAAAATATATATAATTCTGGTCCCAGTCCATCCCAAGTCTCACTAATCAGAATGAACGCGACGAAGCCTGGAAATCGAGGAAGTCAAACAATCATCGTCCATGCTTCTGCTGCAACAGTTTCTCAAATAGATATGTGTTGCTAACCTTAGAACCAGAGAAACATTGGGTCTCAAAAGGTGCTAGTCCTTAAACGGTCTGCATTCCAACACTCCACCCGTCTCCCAAAATGTGCACTTGTCTTGCACACTCCGCGTTATTAAGAGCATTGGATCGGTGTCGGGCCTAAGCATTGGCTGGAGGGGTCCCACCATCGTTAAATCCATGATGATGAGTGTGCACTCATTAGGAGAGAGTGGAGGAAGGGATACATGTACCTGCAGAGAGTGTTTAATTCTCTAAGGGGGCACGGAGGGGGATACAGCCGTCCATTTCGAGAGACTCCGGCCAGCCTTCATACTTGTTACTGCTCTTACTGTTCTTCATACGCTAGGGGGAGGGAGATAGAGAGTGCATGAACATTAGGCTTTACAGCAGGGGTTCTCAAAGTGGGTCCGTGCAAAAGTATATAATTGAAGAAAAAAAAATGTCAACATAAATGCACTGTAATGTAGGCTTTAAAACTGCCATGTTCCCTCTGCCCAGTGGCAAACTGTGTAGAATTGCAGGATATTAGCATTAAAGGTGTAACAAAAAAAATCTCTGCCCAATAATAAAATGAGAAGAATCGCAGGAAATTAGCTTGAACTGCAAAATCTCTCCGATGCCTGGTAAATTCTCTTTCCCCGGGCCCAAGACTTGGTTCGTCCAGCCATGTACTGCAGCAGACATCATAGTAAAACTTCTTGTAATCGTTTTTAAAAATCACAAACCAGTTGTGTTCCGATGATGAATTTGCAAACACAAAAGGGGTCCCCGAACCCAAAAAAGATTGAGAACCCCTGCTTTACAGAACGAACACACTGACAGAGCCATAGATATATTACCTATGGACAGAGCTACAAGGAAGGGAACGGTGAGTGTACAGGTGCCTCATGTGTCAGAGGTCAATGATCCTCATCACACACATACACATGTTCAAGCACACCCAATTCTATGCAGGATCACCGTTTAAGTTGCGTAAATGTGGCTTACGGTAAAGATAGTCTACCTGTTCGAAAGGACTCTTGTTCTCGATTCCCTTGGCTCCTACAAACACCCAGCTGTCTCTGAAGGTGAGCTCCTTCACTACTGTGCTACCCAGCTCCTCAAACAGACGACGTGCCTCGTCATTCAACCTGACAGAGACACATTAGGTTACAGTCAAGTAGGCTATAATGTCCATAATATCCATTAAGAGACAGTTTCCTGGACAAATATTAAGCCTGGTCTTGGAAATTTTCAGTGGAGATTCTCCATTAAGTATGCTTTTTAGTCAGAGTAGTGTTAATCTTTGTCCCTTAGAGTTGTTTTTCAAGACATACAGAACTGCATTAAAAGTTGCCAGGATGCAAATGTACATTTTTAGATGTAGCTGCACTGTAGTGGTGTACTTCACTGTTAATCTGGTTTTGCTAAGCAAAACTAAACAACTCGCCCCTCCAGAATTCTGTGCGTGTGCCACAGGGCGTAATAACCAGTGTTAAAAGTTTTGCATGTGACTGGAACTCACTTAGCAGTGCCAAGGGGGCAGAAACTGCACTATAACAACTCTCTGGGGGTGTGGGGGGGGGTCGAGTGTGGAGAGAGAATATTCTGGACTCTTACTTTGTGGCAGGATCATCAAAGGAAGCTACAAACACAAGTGTTCCCTCATGTAGGGGCCGTAGATACTTCAACAGGTCAGTTACATCTGAGAATGTAGGACAGAGACGATGTCTTAAAAGGGGAACGGTTAAACACCTGGATTTATCAGAACAACATGGGTTGGTTTCCTGCACACAGATTGATTCTAGTTCTGGATTTAACAGCAGGTTCAATGGAGATTCTCTACTGATAGTGCTTCTTAGTCCAGGACTAGACTTAATCGCTGTCCGGGAAACCGGCCCCAGTTGTACCCCTTATTTCACAGAACAGCACATTAATATTAGCTAGTTTAATCCTCTCACCTCCTGCCCACATATCAAAAGATTTAGTGTCTAAGAGCTCTCCCGATACCCCTGAAGAGAAGAAACATGAAGTAGTGGTGTAAGAAATGAGTACACACATAATTCAACAGTTAATCAAGCATCACTATTCGGAACTCAATTGGAAAATTTTACTTTATCAAGATTTGTATTAGTATGAGTGAGATTCTAATTTCTTACCATTTACTAAAGCAATGTTTAGTCCTCTGCCAACATTGTTCTTGACACTGCTCACAAGGCTGAGGGGGAGAAATAGGAGAGGTTGGGAGGCGAGAAGGGTACAAGAGCACAATTATTTTGTCAACATACTGTTCAGGGGTCGGTTTTCCCAAAAGCTTTGTAGCACTAAGACCATCCTAAACCCACTGTAGGCAATAGACAAAAGATGAGAGATGAGCTTAGAGCTACTAAGCTTTCAGGAAACTCGCCACGAACAGAATGAAAGGCAGAAAGAAGGGATGATGCTACAGACAAAACCACCAGATTGATGGACTAGCCTGGTCCCAGATCTGTTTGTGTTTTCTTGCCAACTCATATGGTCATTGATCATAGGAGTTGGCAAGACTGCACAAAGATCTGGGACAAGGCTAGAAAGACAGCAAGTCAGACAAAGAAATAAAATGTAATTTATTATTATTAAATACTTGCATTCAGCTCTTCAGGCAAACTTTAAGGCCTGGTTTAAATGAGATTATGGCAAAGAGAGAGAGATGGGAGAAATAACAAGAACAAAGAAGGGGTAGAGAGAGTGAGAGATGGATGGATGGAGAGAGAGAGTTGGCGAGAGAGAGTGTGATTGATAGACAAATTCTCACATCTTATCCTCCAGGCAGATTTTGGGCCCAATGACGTTGGCGGCTCCAGAGACAAGACGGAAGGCCAGATGTTTCTGAGGACATGGAGCCGACAGACCACACTTGTACCTGCGTGGTTTGGTCTCTGGAAGAGGGCAAGAGAGCAGACCTGAATTAGCACAATAGAATGAAAGTGTACCCAGGCGGGGAATATGGTTCTCTACTAAGGGACATAAATTAGCACTGTCCCACTGACATTGAAAGGTTCCAAAATACAACGCTTCAAACTAAGTGATTGCCACTGTAAATAATGGTCTTAACCTTGCCACATACCAGCTGTTGGCTCCTCGTTTGTCCCTGTAGAAAAGATAAACAGGGAATGACACAATCAATCAACTGAATCATAGCTTGAATCAGCAATGTTGTCAATTCTTATAACTGTTGTCGTGGAAATATTGAGTCAAATATTTCCCAGATATCAGAGCTTGTAAATTCAAAGACTTTATTACAAAAAGTAACAAAGCCGAGCAATTCCATGGAACGGACTTTTCTTATTTACAGACCTAAGAGGCGTTTATAAATATCGATCTTCAAATAACACACATGGTCACTTCCCTCTATGTAGATGACTAACACCCCTTGGCCTCTCACCACCATTATCTTCCGGTCTCAATTCTTGCTTGTTAACGCTCACATCTGCTCAGTTTAGATTATATTGGTGGCGGCACCATAGTGTTAGTACAAAAAAATATATACATTTATTGCATATATAATTTCCTAATAAGTGCTTTTCTAGTAATACTTGGTTGGTACAAACATATGTTCTTATTACAGATACATGGCTTTTGGTGCCTATATTAAATAACTAAGGCACACATGTTATGATGTGTCCAATGGTTAACTCTTTGTTTATCCAGCTCTGTCCATTCACCTGAGCGCAGCCTTTATTCTGCCTACACATGTCTATTAATGAACCCTATGTTTACTTCTGGGAGAACAGTCTAGACACTGGAAAAATCAACCATAGTCATGAATTTTCTCCTACACTGTTTGATCAAAGTTCAGTTTAGTTCTATATTATTTCAGCAAACAGAACCAAATCTCACATGCACACTGGTCAGCTATGTTTCATCAAGATTGGGCTCAATCCAAAACATGTAGATTATAAAACATACATACAGAGAACAGCAGTGGGGTTGTCTCTTACCACTGAAGAAGTGTTTGACCAATGAGCTGCTGTCCCCTCCGAGTATGGAGCTGGCTAACACCCATGTGAGGCCCAGCAATAGCAGCACAGCCACAGCTCGCATTGGCCCTGGCACACAAACACAAATCATTACATTAGAATGATCAACAACAGTACATTACATTCATTAGATAGATGGGCGCACACACACTTTCTCACACATGACACAGACAGTTTTGGTAAGGATATCAATTCTTACCTGCCAATCTCATTATTTATTTATTTATTTCAGAAGCAAGGGCAGACAGGCAAGTAGTTCTAGGGATAGAAAAAACAAACAATGAAACAGAGACTAATAGTAACGTCAGTAAGCACTTTTCACTGGAGAACAATGATGTTTGAAATCTTAAAATGATACATTTATCAAATTACAGTAATCTCTACCAACGAGATGGATTCGATAAGACATGGGGGAGGAGTGAAGAGAAGGTGCCCACTGCTAGGAGGGCAAAGTGGCAACACCCAACCACCGTACAATATATATAAACTTTCATTGAGATTAGTATATCGATTTCCTACCTATTGTCTAAAAGAGGATGAATAATCGATTGTCCCAGCTGGTAAATCGCCAGTTCGTCACCTGGGACTTTTTCTTCCAAGGAAACCTCAAGACTTTCCCCTCGTGAAAATACACATTTGCTGGGAAGCCACACTTTGAAGCAAAAAAGTAAGCCAATGAAATATGATTTGGACGTCTTAGTTGACCATCTCTAAGGTTTGATTCGTTCCAGTTTTGACAAGTACGCAGGATTTATGTTTATTTCATCAAGCTTGCGATTTTCCGGATTCGTTTTGAGCCTTATATTTTGTCGATGACGTCGGTCACGGGTATGCGCAACATGGGCTCGTTTATCATCCGCGCGTAAATTTTTCTACGCTACATAAAAACATCTTGACGATATGATGGGATATCTTCACCCATATGCATTACATAAACTAATATGAAGCGAGAATGGATTAGAAAAACTCAGAAAATATGACTTGAAATACACTTACCCCCTAGTCTAAACCGGTATAAAAACTGACTTAAGAAGAGCACCAGCTCTAACGTAAATTCTGGCAACATTGGTCGAATTCGATTTGCATGGCCCGGTACCCCGGGTAACGGAGTTTTGTTAGTTAAACAATTCCATCACATAGTTTCTAAACACAGAGATGCAATATCGCGAGACTTTCGGGAACGCTTGCTCGACCGAACAAGATGAACAGGCCGGGGTTTGGGTTTTCAGAAGTCAGTGAGAGAAGAAAAAAATGATTCCTTAGTTGTTAATTTTCTAGATTCGAGGCAACGTCTTTAGTTGAACATGGTATTACTCCAACCTCCTGAAAGTGACAGACTGACACGTTTTCATTTTTGTCAAAAACACCATTACATCGAAGGAGTGCCTTTGAATTGAAGGACTCGCACCGGTCGAATCGACCGTTAGACCCGATGACGTGTTTCTCCGTATTGATGCGGTTTCCCCAACCGCCCTTTCACCCACGCGTTTCCATGGCAATTCCATTGTTTTGGTCAAGTTCATTGACTTTTTTTTTACCGCATCTATGAGCTTAGCTAGCCAACGTCGCCATGACATCGCCTACAAGCGTTATCGGAGATCTCTATTGGAGAAGCAGTTCCTGCCTATCTTCATACTGAATTGTCTTTGACTCCATTGGTCCTCAAGAGAAAACTCTACACACCCGGTGCATCGGGCCATGCAAAACGAACTCCCCCAATATTATCTCTGCTGTCTGGGCACGAGCAAATGTGCGCGCACGCTGGCAGTCAGATTTCATCAAGATGGCCGCCTCCAGTGCAGTGCTCTCAATGTCCAAAATCATCAAACCCATTTGGGGTGGACGGTTGGCAACGACGGCAAAAGTAAGACCGTTTTTTATGATAAATAGTTATGATGATAAAGGAACTACATAAAACTAGGCTTGAAAGAAAGTGTTTCTTGACTAAAACACAAGGTCATATCTGGTTATCGTGCTAGCTTCCTGGGGTGCAGTCAATACTCCAAACAGTTACAAAACGTTGTTTTTTTCAACAGAATGTAGCGTTTCTATTGGACAGATTCAGGTAGGTTCCGCCCTCTTTGCCGTACCTGGACAATAAAACGAAGGTTATGTGAGCTATATGGATCACTCCAATATATTATCACTCCAGTGGAGAGATACATTCAAGGTGAGGATTTACAGATTTACTCCCGTGTACACCTGTGTCACGGCTGGGGTCCGCCCCTATATATAGACCCCATGGCTGCAACACGTTCTCTACATAATTTTTGAGGCACCTCTAGCACTGTAGAGGCTTGGATTGATCAATATAGCTCGCATAACTGTGGTTACATACATACAGACCGAGACGCAGGTGCTGTCAATGTGGAAGGGGGGTCCCGGCACAGTCCCCGGAAGGGGAGGCGACGCCCAGGACGGCTGAACCAACCGCAGAGGGAGGTGCCACAGTTACCCGACAGTAACCTAGCAAAGGTGCGAGAGGAAGCCGCAGCAGCACAGATATCAGCGAGGGGCACTCCTTTCAGTGGAGCTCAGGACACAGCCACACCTCGTGTTGAATGTGACACCACAGATCCCAGCACTGGCTTGCCAGCCAGGAGCTATGCTGTTGTAATCGTGTCCACTATCCAGTGAGAGAGCCTCTGCTTTGATAGCCCAGCCCCCAGGACCCTCTCACCATAGCAGACAAAGAGCTGGTCTGTTGTTCTCACTGACCGTGTCCGCTCCACATAGGCAGCCAGTGCCCTCACAGGGCACAGCATGCCGGAAGGAGGCCCAGACTCCCCCGCCACTGCCTGGGGGTCGTAAGCAGACAGGGTAAAAGGGATGTTCACATGCCTGTCTGACAGAACCAGCTTTGCCAAAGCTGCCAAGACCAGATCCAGATCCCAGCTCGCTATTGAGAAGGTCCTAGTTGGATGCAGGCAACTAGCCCCCTTCATAAACCTGGAGACCAAGGGATGGCGCCCCACTGGCCTCTCCATCCACCCCACATGGCAGGAAGATATTGCAGCCAAATACCCTCTCAGTGTAGAGGCTGCCAAGCCCTCATCCAAGCGAGACTGCAGGTATTGGAGGACATACTGCACCTCGCATGACTCAGGCACAACCTCAATACCAGTGCACCAAGAGCAGAACAACCGCCAGCGCAACTGGTATGCCGCGGTTGTAGCCGGTGCCCTTGCGCTCTGCATGGTGTTCATTACACCCTCATGTAGTCTTAACATGGACCATTGTTGCCATTCAGTGGCCACGCCCACAGACTGAGGCAGTGCGGCCTCTGATGCCTCAGAGTTACCCCGGCTTGAGACAGCAGGTCCGGTCTCATGGGAAGTTGCCAAGGTGTCCCAACAACAGAGACAGGAGAAGGCTGAACCAGGGTCGCCTGGGCCAGTATGTGGCCACCAGAAACAGACAATGCTCTGCCATCCTGGTCCTGTCCAGCACAGCCTGGATCAGGGGAAAAGGGGGGAATGAGAAAAGCTCCATCCCTGGCCAATCGTAAGGTACGTGCGCGTAGAGATGCTAGACGTCCCTGAACCCAGAGAAGGTGCTCTCGTGCCATAAGATGGAGGCGGTGGGACCTCAGTCCACCCTGATGGTTGATGTAAGCCACCACTGTGGTGTTGTCCGTTTTCACAAGGACATTTCTTCCTTTCAGGTGTGGAAGGAAAGACTGCAGGGCCAACAGTACAGCTCGGCGCTCCAGTGTGTTAATGTGCCTGCCACTCCAAGGGGGTAGCCAACAGCCGTTGGCCGACCTGCCCTTGGTTCAACCCCCCCTAGCTGATCTGGGAGGTGTCTGTGCTGACCAGCTCCCGGCAGCACATCCGCAACATCTCCACCCCACCCGAGAGAAAGGAGTGACAGCGCCACCTCAACAATGCCCTGAGGCACTGTGCGGTCACCCGCAGCTGACGGTGGTGCTTCAGGTGCAGCCGGTGGGAGTTGAACCACCGTTGAAGAGGCCGGAGATGGAGCAGGCCCAGGGGAATCAACAATGAGACCGCCATCAGCAAGCCCAACGGGCTTTGGCAGGTTAGGGCGGATACCACCTGCACCTGCCGAAAGTGGTCCAGGCAAGATAAGATCGCCTGAATCCTTCTGGTGGGCAGGTGTGCTCTCATGAGGACTGAGTCCAGTTCCATGCCAACGAAGGCCACCCTCTGGGTGGGCGTCAGATGACTCTTCTTGTCGTTTACAGTAATGCCCAGCCCGCCGATGTGGGTCAGGAGCATGTCTCTGTCTGACAGAACCTGGGTCCTGGTCGGGGCACAAATCAGCCAATCCAGGTAATTGAGGATCAACAACCCCAGGGACGTGAGAGGTGCCAGGACAGCATCCATGCACTTTGTGAAAGTGCGATGTGTCAAGGAGAGGCCGAAGGGAAGAACCATGAATTCCTAAGCCCTCCCATCAAAAGTGAATTGGAGGTACTTTTAATGAGCTGGGTGAACAGGAACATGGAAGTATGCATCCCTTGGGTCCAGCGTCACAAACCACTGGTCCCTGGACACAGCCTTCAACATGCAGGCTAGGGACAGCATGTGGAACCTCAGTACCTTCAAGTACCCATTGAGGTTGCGGAGGTCCAGAATCAGTCTAAACCATCCTCTTTTTGGGACCACAAAATAAATCAAATCAAATTTATTTATATAGCCCTTCGTACATCAGCTGATATCTCAAAGTGCTGTACAGAAACCCAGCCTAAAACCCCAAACAGCAAGCAATGCAGGTGTAGAAGCACGGTGGCTAGGAAAAACTCCCTAGAAAGGCCAATACCTAGAAAGAAACCTAGAGAGGAACCAGGCTATGTGGGCTGGCCAGTCCTCTTCTGGCTGTGCCGGGTGGAGATTATAACAGAACATGGCCAAGATGTTCAAATGTTCATAAATGACCAGCATGGTCGAATAATAATAAGGCAGAACAGTTGAAACTGGAGCAGCAGCACAGTCAGGTGGAAGTTGAAACTGGAGCAGCAGCATGGCCAGGTGGACTGGGGACAGCAAGGAGTCATCATGTCAGGTAGTCCTGGGGCATGGTCCTAGGGCTCAGGTCAGTTGAAACTGGAACAGCAGCATGGCCAGGTGGACTGGGGACAGCAAGGAGTCATCATGTCAGGTAGTCCTGGGGCATGGTCCTAGGGCTCAGGTCCTCCGAGAGAGAGAAAGAAAGAGAGAAGGAGAGAATTAGAGAACGCACACTTAGATTCACACAGGACACCGAATAGGACAGGAGAAGTACTCCAGATATAACAAACTGACCCCAGCCCCCCGACACATAAACTACTGCAGCATAAATACTGGAGGCTGAGACAGGAGGGGTCAGGAGACACTGTGGCCCCATCCGAGGACACCCCCGGACAGGGCCAAACAGGAAGGATATAACCCCACCCACTTTGCCAAAGCACAGCCCCCACACCACTAGAGGGATATCTTCAACCACCAACTTACCATCCTGAGACAAGGTTGAGTATAGCCCACAAAGATCTCCGCCACGGCACAACCCAAGGGGGGGGCGCCAACCCAGACAGGATGACCACAACAGTGAATCAACCCACTCAGGTGACGCACCCCCTCCAGGGACGGCATGAGAGAGCCCCAGCAAGCCAGTGACTCAGCCCCTGTAATAGGGTTAGAGGCAGAGAATCCCAGTGGAAAGAGGGGAACCGGCCAGGCAGAGACAGCAAGGGCGGTTCGTTGCTCCAGAGCCTTTCCGTTCACCTTCCCACTCCTGGGCCAGACTACACTCAATCATATGACCCACTGAAGAGATGAGTCTTCAGTAAAGACTTAAAGGTTGAGACCGAGTTTGCGTCTCTGGGTATGCAGACCGTTCCATAAAAATGGAGCTCTATAGGAGAAAGCCCTGCCTCCAGCTGTTTGCTTAGAAATTCTAGGGACAATTAGGATAAGTAGAGTAGAACCCACCTAACCATCCTGCGGATGGAACCCTTGTCCAGGAGTACCGTAATTGGATTCGGTACCGCTTGAGCATTGTGGACAACGCCCATGGGGACTCCACACACTCCTCCTACTTTGCCCTTTGAGACCGGGAGAAGTGGCCGGGAAAGGGTGTGTCAGGTCTAGCCGGGACCCACCTCTCCTCTGGCGTCCAGAGCTCCTGGGTCCCCCAGGCACGTCCCTATGGCGGTGAGGTTGTAGCTCCACCGCACGCTGTGCCCCTCCCTGCTGTCGTCCCTCAGCACGAGGCGATGGGGCAGGAGAGGGACCCCACCGTAGTTCGGGTGCAGGTGGGTGGCGACAGTCCGAACCGTCTCAGGGTCTCCCAGGCCCTACGAACCTTATCGGGCTGCTCCAGAATGTCATTAACCCCTGGGCCAAACGTCAGCCCTGGGGTGATGGGGAGAGTGACAAATGTGTTCTGAAGAGCAGCTGGCAGACGGGATTAGGCCAGCCAGAGACTGTGCCGGGAGGTAACCACCTGCGCCGTGGCCCATCCGTTGGAGCTGGCCACCTCCCTCTGGAGCAGGGAAAGCAGGCGAAACAACTCCATCGCAGCATGATCGCGTTGGAGGCCAAGAGAGCAGAGGGACCCATATGTGGCTTTCAAGTCCCAGCTTCAGTGGCGGGTTCCACCCTATAATCTCCCAGTCTGGGAGGACCATGGCAGCTATCACGGTGTCCGTGTTCGGGTACTCCCAGAGGCCGAGTGACCCTGCACCTGCAACACAACTCCGTGGTCCAGTCTCTGCTGTGAGTCGGAAGCGCCCCCCAGGCAGAGGCCTCACCTCTCAAGCGCCAGGCGCAGGCGTTCTGAGAACACCACACAAAACAGGCATCCAGTAGGGCGCTCCACCACCCTCTCCGCGTGGCTCAAACCCAGGCAGTGCATACACGAGGTATACAGATCTCCAGGGGGGAGGCCACCATCACACCTGTCCCAAAGGGAAACCATAAGCTCAGCCAAGCCAGCAAGGCCACGGAGCAGGGGTCCGATGTGACCAACCAGGTAATGGGTTTGATTTGTGTTTTTTTTTTTTTTTTTTTTGCCAACTGCAGGTTTAATATCCAAGCAGGAAACAAAAAACAAAACCATATGATGGAGTAACTCCGTTTTAAGTAACTCCAAAGTTAATGGCTCTACGTAGTGGAAGCCCACCACGATACTCTTACATTCTGCAAGGCAAAGAACAAGAAATAAAACCCTGCAGGGTAATTAAAGCGATTCACAACACACAGAACAAGCCAGTCTGCAAGTTGTGTCAAGTAAATACATTCTGTGGCAGCAAGAGCCACCAATATATTAATGGATGCACACGGAGTCGTAGTGTAACACTTCCGAAACATAAGCACGACAAACCACGGGCGGAATATACAGATCAACAGCCCGCAGCGAGTAGAGCTCTCCAGATGATGGGCTGCTCCAGGCTGCAAACAGCCAGTGAGTATAATTCCACGCAAGATATTACACTTACCAGTGACTTACCAAGGGAACTTTGTACCTCAAACCATACGGACGTCAGCCGAGAAAATAAAAGAGAACTCCTGTCGCGGCCATGGGGTCTATATATAGGGGCAGACCCCAGTAATGACACAGGTGTACACGGGAGTAAATCTGTAAATCCTCACCTCGGATGAATCCCTCCGCCGATATAGTGAAACATAAACGCTAGTTTTCGTTGCAAAACGTTTGGAGTAATGATTACACCCCTGGTTAGCATCAGTAATGATTACACCCCTGCTATCTCCTCATCATTTTTGTTTCCAGAATTTGTTCTTAACTGACTTGCCTAGTTAAATAAAGGTCAGATAAATAAATATACATTCATACTGTACTGTTGAATGTGTATCACTATTAGAAAGCCTTGCAGGTCCTTAATAACCACATAATCCACAAATTGAGTTAGCTAACGCCCTGTTTTGTTTCCTCAGGTTTTTGGAGCCACAGTGAGCAGTCGCAGAGAGAAGTCAACAGTAGTGAGTGCCCATCTCAGAATCGGTATCAACTAGATGATCTGTGATGTTATCTAAATCTTGTGAATGCTGGTTGGCAGAGTTAGGCCTCTTCTAGTCAAGTTGTTCCTCAACTCCACAATGTAGATCACATCACTGGAGTTGAGCGGAGACCACTGTACTGAACCTCCGACTTCGAATCGCTGTCAGTCGATACTTGTAAAAATGTACATTCTTAAACTCTTACCGTGTACCTTTCTTTGTTTGCTGAATCCATACTTTTTAATAAAACCTTCGTCAAATACAACCAGTGATTGTTTCCTCGCATCGACTGACAGCGACTCAATGTAGTCGCCGCAACTCAGCTAGGCCTCTTAACACTTGACATTTTAGCTACACGAGTTGCCTGGTGCACTTGATTGTCAGAAATCATACAGGTTGCTGTCAACTAATGTATATTTGAAGCATCATACTAACAAGGTAGTGTACGTTGTGTGATGTAACTAGCCTACCCAGGTATTTTACTATGACCAGAACGAGCTTCACACTGCCACTCTGTCAGATGAAAACGTTTCTGAGGGACATTCAGACGGAACTCTAAATACTTCTGCTTGGTATTGATTCTTGTTGTGTTGATTTGGTGTGACAAAGCGAGCTAGCTAACTCTGCTAACAAACCCAATTGTCAGCATCCAGCTGAGCCTGTGCAACCTGATCAAGCCCCTTTACAATTTTTTGGGACCACATTGGGGAGAGGGAATCAGGGATGACCTACCAATCTGAGGGGGGGAGGGCAACTGTTGGATTTCAGGTGCTTTGTTAATCTCTCACTGTATTATTCCGCTTTTCCGGCTGTGTTTCTACAACTAACAGGGACAAATCATTGTAAGTACCAGATTGCATCACATCATGTTACAGGCCTCCACATACCCATGTTACACATAACAAACAACACACCTTATTCACACAATTGCCACACAAACATAGCATGGTAACTCTGGCAGAACAATACACAAAGATGACAAATGTATACATTTCAGCCCCCTCCTGCAAAGTATGGTGGCAGACACACTGTAACTCTCATACCTGGAGATGGTATTGGACCAGAACTTCTCAATCACGTCAGGGAGCTCTTCAGGTCAGTCAAGTGTGTATTATAACAGTCGATAATAGAGGTCGATCGATTAATCGGAATGGCCGATTAATTAGGGCCGATTTCAAGTTTTCATAACAATCGGAAATCTGTATTTTTGAGCGGCGATTTTTAAAATATTTTTTTATATATAATTATTTAAAAAATTACACCTTTTTATTTAATCTTTATTTAACTAGGCAAGTCAGTTAAGAACACGTTCTTATTTTCAATGACGACCTAGGAACGGTGGATTAACTGCCCCGTTGTTACGGTTTTCTTCCGTCGAAAGAGAGTCGGACCAAAATGCAGCGTGGTTAATACGATACATGTTTAATGACGAATAAACACGACAATACAAAAACAACAAACGGAACGTGAAAACCTATACAGCCTATCTGGTGACAACTAACACAAAGACAGGAACAATCACCCACGAAACACTCAAAGAATATGGCTGCCTAAATATGGTTCCCAATCAGAGACAACGAGAATCACCTGCCTTGGATTGAGAACCGCCTCAGGCAACCATAGACTTTGCTAGAACACCCCACTAAGCCACAATCTCAAAACCTACGAAAAACCCCCATACATAAACACAACACAAAATAAACCCATGTCACACCCTGGCCTGACCAAATAAATAAATAAAACACAAAATACTAAGACCAGGGCGTGACACCCGTTCAGGGGCAGAAAGACAGATTTTCACCTTGTCACCTCGGGGGATCCAATCTTGCAACCTTACAGTTAACTAGTCCAACGCAATAACGACCTGCCTCTCTCTCGTTGCACTCCACAAGGAGACTGCCTGTTACGCAAATGCAGTAAGCCAAGGTAAGTTGCTAGCTAGCATTAAACTTATCTTATAAAAAACAATCAATCATAATCACTAGTTAACTACACATGGTTGATGATATTACTAGATATTATCTAGCGTGTCCTGTGTTGCATATAAGCTGACTGAGCATACAAGTATCTACAGTGGGGCAAAAAAGTATTTAGTCAGCCACCAATTGGGCAAGTTCTCCCACTTAAAAAGATGAGAGAGGCCTGTAATTTTCATCATAGGTACACTTCAACTATGAAAGACAAAATGAGAAGAAGAAAATCCAGAAAATCACATTGAAGGATTTCTTATGAATTTATTTGCAAATTATGGTGGAAAATAAGTATTTGGTCACCTACAAACAAGCAAGATTTCCGGCTCTCACAGACCTGTAACTTCTTCTTTAAGAGGCTCCTCTGTCCTCCACTCATTACCTGTATTAATGGCACCTGTTTGAACTTGTTATCAGTATAAAAGACACCTGTCCACAACCTCAAACAGTCACACTCCAAACTCCACTAAGGCCAAGACCAAAGAGCTGTCAAAGGACATCAGAAACAAAAATTGTAGACCTGCACCAGGCTGGGAAGACTGAATCTGCAATAGGTAAGCAGCTTGGTTTGAAGAAATCAACTGTGGGAGCAATTGTTAGGAAATGGAAGACATACAAGACCACTGATAATCTCCCTCGATCTGGGGCTCCACGCAAGATCTCACCCTGTGGGGTGAAAATGATCACAAGAACGGTGAGCAAAAATCCCAGAACCACACGGGGGGACCTAGTGAATGACCTGCAGAGAGCTGGGACCAAAGTAACGAAGCCTACCATCAGTAACACACTACGCCGCCAGGGACTCAAATCCTGCAGTGCCAGACGTGTCCCCCTGCTTAAGCCAGTACATGTCCAGGCCCGTCTGAAGCTTGCTAGAGAGCATTTGGATGATCCAGAAGAAGATTGGGAGAATGTCATGTGGTCAGATGAAACCAAAATATAACTTTTTGGTAAAAACTCAACTTGTCGTGTTTGGAGGACAAAGAATGCTGAGTTGCATCCGAAGAACACCATACCTACTGTGAAGCATGGGGGTGGAAACATCATGCTTTGGGGCTGTTTTTCCCCAAAGGGACCAGGACGACTGATCCGTGTAAAGGAAAGAATGAATGGGGCCATGTATCGTGAGATTTTGAGGGAAAATCAGCAAGGGCATTGAAGATGAAACGTGGCTGGGTATTTCAACGTGACAATGATCCCAAACACACCGCCCGGGCAACGAAGGAGTGGCTTCGTAAGAAGCATTTCAAGGTCCTGGAGTGGCCTAGCCAGTCTCCAGATCTCAACCCCATAGAAAATCTTTGGAGGGAGCTGAAAGGCCATGTTGCCCAGCAACAGCCCCAAAACATCACTGCTCTCGAGGAGATCTGCATGGAGGAATGGGCCAAAATACCAGCAACTGTGTGAAAACCTTGTGAAGACTTACAGAAAACATTTGACCTCTGTCATTGCCAACAAAGGGTATATAACAAAGTATTGAGAAACTTTTGTTTTTGACCAAATACTTATTTTCCACCATAGTTGGTGGTCCTACAATGTGATTTTCTGGATTTTCTTTCTCATTTTGTCTGTCATAGTTGAAGTGTACCTATGATGAAAATTACAGGCCTCTCATCTTTTTAAGTGGGAGAACTTGCCCAATTGGTGGCTGACTAAATACTTTTTTGCCCCACTGTAAGTATCTGACTGAGCGGTGGTAGGCAGAAGCAGGCGTGTAAACATTCATTCAAACAGCACTTTCGTGAGTTTCGCCAGCAGCTCTTCGTTGCGCGTCAAGCATTGCGCTGTTTATGACTTCAAACCTATCAACTCCCGAGATGAGGCTGGTGTGACCGAAGTGAAATGGCTGGATAGTTAGCCCGTGCTAATAGCGTTTCAAACGTCACTCGCTCTGAGCCTTGGGGTGGTTGTTTCCCTTGCTCTGCATGGGTAACGCGTCGATGTGGTGGCTGTTGTCGTTGTGTTGCTGGTTCGAGCCCAGGGAGGAGAGGGAAGGAAGCTATACTGTTACACTGGCAATAGTAAAGTGCCTATAAGAACATCCAATAGTCAAAGGTTAATGAAATACAAATGGTATAGAGGGAAATAGTCCTATAATAACTACAACCTAAAACTTCTCACCTGGGAATATTGAAGACTCATGTTAAAAGGAACCACCAGCTTTCATATTCTCTCATGTTCTGAGCAAGGAACTGAAACGTTTGCTTTTTTACATGGCACATATTGCACTTTTACGTTCTTCTCCAACACTACGTTTTTGCATTATTTAAAGCAAATTGAACATGTTTCATTATCTACTTGAGGCTAAATAGATTTTATTGATGTAGTATATTAAGTTAAAATAAGTGTTAAGTGTAATAATTGTCATTATTACAACAACAACAACAAAATATCGGCTGATTAATCGGTATCGGCTTTTTTGGTCCTCCAATAATCGGTATCGGCGTTGAAAAAGCATAATCGGTCGACCTCTAGTCGATAACATGTTTATGAGCTGTTATTCACAGTTAATAATAAACGGCTTAAAAACACACAGCCACTAAATATATATATATATATATATATTTTTTTTTACCTTTATTTTACTAGGCAAGTCAGTTAAGAACAAATTCTTATTTTCATTGACGGCCTAGGAACAGTGGGTTAACTGCCTGTTCAGGGGCAGAACGACAGATTTTGTACCTTGTCAGCTCGGGGGTTTGAACTTGCAACCTTCCGGTTACTAGCCCAACGCTCTAACCACTAGGCTACCCTGCCGTCCCTGGGACCTCTGAACATCTGTTAAAGGGACAAGCCACTCTAAAACTATCCTTTGGTATTTGTTGCATTCATCCACTGTTGATACAGTTCCACAATGTTTTTAAAATATTTAACATTCAAAACGCTCGGTCACTTGTCACATCATGATGATGAGTTTTGATCATCATGATGATGTGACAATTAGCATTTTGAAAGTTCTATATCATGAGTGGATTATTCCTTTAAGTTTATTATAACTGGTTATAACATTCGTGGCTTATAAACACCTATACCAGTTCATTAATTAAGCTGTTTTTATTAAATGTACACTACCGTTCAAAAGTTTGGGGTCACTGATGTTTCCTTGTTTTTGAAAGAAAATCACTTTTTTTTGTCCATTAAAATAAAATTGACCAGAAATACAGTGTAGACATTGTTAACGTTGTAAATTACTATTGAAGCTGGAAACGGCTGATTTCTAATGGAATATCTACATAGGCTTACAGAGGTCCATTATCAGCAACCAACACTCCTGTGTTCCAATGACACAATGTTAGCTAATCCAAGTTTATAATTTTAAAAGGCTAATTGATCATTAGAAAACCCCTTTGCAATTATGTTAGCACAGCTGAAAACTGTTGTTCTGATTAAAGAAGCAATTAAACTGGGCTTTTTTAGACTAGTTGAGTATCTGGAGCATCAGCATTTGTGGGTTTGATTACAGGCTCAAAATGGCCAGAAACAAATAACTGTCTTATGAAACTTGTCAGTCTATTCTTGTTCTGAGAAATGAAGGCTATTCCATGTGAGCAATTGCCAAGAAACGGAAGATCTCGTACAACGCTGTGTACTACTCCCTTCACAGAACAGTGCAAACTGGCTCTAACCATAGAAAGATGAGTGGGAGGCCCCGGTGCACAACTGAGCAAGAGGACAAATACATTAGAGTGCCTAGTTTGAGAAACTGACGCCTCACAAGTCCTCAACTGGCAGCTTCGTTAAATAATACCCACAAAACACCAGTCACAACGTCAACAGTGAAGAGGCAACTCTGGGATGCTGGCCTTCTAGGTAGAATTGCAAAGAAAAAGCCATATCTCAGACTGGCCAATAAAAAAGATTAAGATGGGCAAAAGAACACAGATACTGGACAGATCAATTAGCCTTTCAAAATGCTAAACTTGGATTAGCAGACACAACGTGCCATTGGAAAACAGGAGTTATGGTTGCTGATAATGGGCCTCTATATGCCTATGTAGATATTGCATATAACATCAGCGGTTTCCAGCTACAATAGTAATTTGCAACATTAACAATGTCTCCACTGTATTTCTGATCATCTTGATGTTTTTTATTTATTTTTTAAATGGACAAGAAATTAGCTTTTCTTTCAAAAACAAGGACATTTCTAAGTGACCCCAAACTTTTGAACGGTAGTGTATATGGGATTAAAGCAGTAGTGAGTGGCTACCAAGTTCCTAAAATGTTATTCACAGCTTATAAACACATCGACATATGTCTCATATATACTCAGTGGTACAACCAATGAGTTGAGGTAGAACGACTGAGTCTGTTGGGTTCTGTAGGTTCAGCTGTGTGCCTGTGGACTTTGAGGTAGTGAACGTCTGCTCAGCTACTGAGGATGACATCAACAATGCCATCACTGCCATCCGCCGTAATGGAGTGGCCCTCAAAGGTAGGAGAAACACTGTAATGCTCATAGCACCATGCTCTTGTACTCACATTGTAGGCAGGTTCCAGCTATAGAATCAATTATCCATAACTGCAAATGTGTCACTCACTGCAACGTATGATCAATTGTCTGTATTCTATAGAATGCCTATAACACTGTCACCATGTTTATGTTTGTAGGTAACATTGAAACCCTCCACACCCTGCCTGCTTCCCACAAGTCCAGAAACAACCTCCTCCGGTAAAGTAAAGGTTTCTATCCAACGGTTTATTTAAAAAAGACAGAGGACATTTTGCTCGAGTGCTCCGTTTCTGCTCACGGTTTGCCTATCTTTAGCCCAAACGATCGTCTGTTTCTCTGCGGCTCTCTCTGTCCAGCCCTGTCAGCTTATAATGTCTCCACCCGTCTTTCTGTCCTGCCCTGTCAGCTTACAATGTTTCCACCTGTCTCTCTGTCCCCCAGTACCACTTTGGACCTGTATGCCAACGTCATGCACTGTAAATCCCTCCCTGGAGTCCAGACTCGTCACAACAACATTGACATCATGATCATCAGGGAGAACACTGAGGGAGAGTACAGCAGTCTGGAGCATGAGGTTACACACACAGGCGCACAGGCACACACGCGCACGCACACACTCACACGCCCCTCAACTTATCCCTTTCTTTTTTTTTATTCACACTCTTTGCTTTATAGAACCTGTGTTAGCATTCTGCTCTTCCTCCTGTAGAGTGTATCAGGGGTGGTGGAGTGTCTCAAGATCATCACCCGGACTAACTCCCTAAGAATCGCTGAGTATGCCTTTAAATTGGCCCGGGAGAAAGGTCGCAAGAGGGTCACTGCCGTCCACAAGGCCAACATCATGTAAGTCAAGTCAGCCGAGGTGTAGATGTGTATTCCACCCGTTGTCTGTTATAATGACTCACACTCTGAGCACTTTGAGACTGCGGTCCAATTGTGTACCCTTCTTCCCAAAGTGTGCACTCGTTCACTCCCCCTCATAAATTTAAATGGAACAGAGTTGTGTAAGAAATATGGTGGTAACTGCACCCGCCCCCTAGCCCATGCGTACACTATTCCAATACTTTGAAAAGCACGAGGTGGAGTGAACAAGTCAAGTGGACACTTCAAGAAGAAGGGAAGAGAGTCAGAATGCAACCAAGGGGTTATTCTCCCCTTCACAGGAAGCTGGGAGATGGTCTGTTCCTGCAGTGCTGTAGAGAGGTGGCTGCTGGGTACCCTGACATTGCCTTTGATGCCATGATAGTTGACAACACCACCATGCAGGTATGAAAACCAATGCTATCTTTATTATACAGACACACCAGAACGTTTTTACCTGGTCCCAGATCTGTTTGTGCTGTCCCGCCAACTCATATGGCCGTTGATATTGCCATGAGTTGGCACTTGGCAAGACAGTACAAACACATCTGGGACCGGGCTAAGAAAGTTTATATCACTTTTGTCCATATTACTCATGCTTATTAGTGTCGTTTATCCATTCCCTAGCTGGTGTCCAAACCCCAGCAGTTTGATGTGATGGTGATGCCCAACCTGTATGGGAACGTGGTCAGCAACGTGTGTGCTGGCCTGGTGGGAGGGCCAGGGCTGGTGCCAGGGGCTAACTACGGCCGCGACTATGCTGTCTTCGAAACGGTCAGTACACTGGGCACCTGTAATGTCTGCATCTCTGATAATGTAATACGATGCTCCTACAGTGGTTTCTAACAGACAACGTTTCGATCCCATTGGGATCTTACTCCAAATAGGGCTTAGCGTTTGTAAATTGAGGAGTGAATGTTGGACTTAAACAGTAGTCAGTTGACTTGGCCAAGTATGTCAATGATCTCTCGATATGCTCGCTCTCTGTCTCTCTGTCTTTTCTCGATGTGACTTTCAGGCCACCAGGAACACAGGGAAGAGTATTGCTGACAGGAACATTGCTAACCCCACTGCCATGCTACTGGCCAGCTGCATGATGCTGGACCACCTCAAGTAGGTACCCCTTGCATCGTCTAATGAAGGGGCTGTTTCTAAACCATGACCATGTGTATGTGTATGTGTTATCTGAGCAGCAGTCAACTAGTTGAACAGAACAGATAGCATGAAAGTCAACTCATTGTATTTCTGTGCGTCTCAGGCTCCATGATTATGCCACTATGATCAGGAATGCAGTCCTGACAACCATGAATGAGACTCAGGTAAGTCAGGTTCTCTCACCTCACTGCACAATACACTCACCAGGGGTGTATTCACTAAGAACTCCCGAGTGGCGCAGTAGTCTAAGGCACTGCATCTCAGTGCAAGAGGCTTCACTATAGTGCCTGGTTCAAATCCAGGCTGTATCACATTCGGCGTGATTGGGAGTCCCCTAGGGCGGCGCACAATTGGCCCAGCGTCGTCCTGGTTTGGCCGTCATTGTAAACAAGAATTTGTTCTTAACTGACTTGCCTAGTTAAATAAAGGTTAAATGTAAAACTTTTTTTTTTAAGAATCCAAGAATCCATAACCAAATGAAAGCAAACGGAATGAAATGGGGAGGGACCTAACTGAATTTGTCATTGTAAAATGTTTTCCGTTTGGAGTAAACTGTTTGTGTTGCAAAATGTTTTGCAACTGTTTCCTATGATCTAATGAATACACCCCTGCTCAATACTCTCACCTCCCTGCACCTGTATCACACTACTCAATACTCTCTCCTGAGTTAACACACGTCAGTGCTCTGTATATACACACACACCTCACTGCCGACTGACCTGCTGAGGGTCTGGACAGTTATCAATGGAGCGCATGCAAATGAAGAGCTATTCACATTTATTCTTTCAAGTATTTGAATTGTCTGCCATTCTAGCTAGAAATGTATCAAATTCCTCCTTTACACTCTGGGCCAGGGGTAAGCAACTAGATTCAGCTGCGGCCTGATCAGAGCGGATGGGCGGGTGGCCGGAACATAATTCTAATAATTTGTACATTGCAAATTGACCCCAACAAAATAAAAATCACTCCCTTGGCCTTGCGCAGGGTCGACAATAGGCTGCCCATGGGCCAAACCCGTCCCGCAGGCAGCTTGTTGCCGAAGCCTGCTCTAGGCCAACTTGTCCCTCCTGTAATCAAATGTATGCTGCTCTATAGAGCCTCTTCATCGTACAAAATGTTGCCATTGTACCCACTGATTTATTATCGGTGTAGAATCCCTCTGAGGAGGGTGTGATCGATAGTAATTCTGGGGCCTGGGGAGAGCAATATTACAGAATATTCAGAAATAAATGTATTGTGTAGAGTAGATATGATTGTCTGTCATGGAGAATATGGAATGATGTTCGGTCTATTTGCTATATTTATATCTGTTTCACCTATATTGTTTATTTGAGTAGAATGTGATTTGTGACTAGTTATTTGTCTGTTATGTTGCAGTTGCACACAGCTGAGGGGGATATAATGGCGACGTTGACAATTGTCTCAAGTATCATCCTGCCTATCATAATAATATTCTTCTCCTGCAGTTGCACACAGCTGACATTGGGGGGCAGGGCACCACCTCTGAGGTGGTCCAGGCTATCATGAGGAACATCCAGAGCAAGGGGCCTCTCACCAGCGAGCTCTGAACACACACACACAATTTGTGGATGTGTCTCGTATGTTTAAAACAGCTGTAATGTACTGTATGTGTGTGCTGAGTGAGTGGGTGTGTGTTTGTGCATGTTTGTTTCTATAGTGATACTCCTCTGTGTTGTTGACGTGTGGGAGCGGATCAGTCCTGACTTTACACACACCTCTTTCAGACTAGCAGATTGTGTTAATCAGTTGTCTTCTACTTTGTAGTCATGTCTGTATCAATGATTACGTTTAATTTCACACCAGTCTGTCTTTCATAACCATTCCCTGGCCGGTTCACGCACATTAACCTTTGTGCATAAACAAAGGAAGTAGTAGGCCCAAACTCTACAATCGGTAATAGCATGCTGTAGTGAAGTAAAAGCAAGGATCTCTCTCTTAGGTTTAACCCCAGGACATGATAGCTACTCGCTAGGTGTATCCTACAACCTAGCACATAGCTAGATTGCAACACATTCAGCTCCACTTGAGATATTGGCTTTGTTTGATTGTATTTAAGCAACCGTTCTTGGGGTAAATGGGTTCACTGTAGTCATTTGTGAGAGTTGAAACGGTTTTAGTATTTTCTCGCAGTACAAATAAAGAAAGAGTGAAAATGGTTGTTTCTCACAGTATTGCAATCTTGATAATAAATGTGTTGATGTTCTTCTCACAGTCCAGCAGTGCTTAGCCTTGGGTCTCTGTCTTTCTGTTATCATCTTTATCAGATTTTGCTCATCTTTCCCAAAATCAAATCAAATGATTTACCAATGTCCTTTCTGTGGTCTTTAGATCAATTCAATCTATTTGACAAGGTTTTTGTTTTACTGTTCTATTTAACTGTTTTCTGTTACATATGTTCTATAACAACGGTGTCTTCATTTGAACACCAAAATATTATATACTTTGTCAAACACAGTTTTTCACTTGATCCTTTGAAAAAACTAAACCAGACTTGTGTATCTCTGTGTTGTACGCAAAAGCAACCAATGTGTTTGTACCTCAAATACCTATATACTGTCTTTCAACGCACAGTGGTTGAAATCTAGAGTGAACCCAAGCACATTTACCTGCTAAATTAAATTGTTTATTTTGGTTTCATGTACTAAGCCTACTTTTGTTGGGTAATACTTTTTCCAGATCCAACACATTGCTTGGTAAATTTCAGTGCAATAGATGCTGCAACAAGGGAACGTATTGGCATCAAAGCAGGCAAATTTAAGGGATACTTCCCAAATGGCACCCTATTCCTTGTATAGTGCACAATTAGTCAAAAAGTAGTGCACTATATAGAGTGCCATTCGGGACTTATCCAGGCAGTTATTTTGGAACTAATAAACATACCTGTAGACACAATATATGAGTTATGAAAGGTAGGGTGCAAATACTGCTTGTCAGTAGAAGTAGGATTTAGGTTACGATTAGGAATGACTGATACGCAAAGGAGGGTTAGTCAAACAGGAATTGGGTTTTATTTAATCCAACTTGGATGTGATAAACTCCCCCTCTATAGAAACACGTTTAGGCTATGCTACTTGGAATTAAATAACCCAGAAATGCGTATCTCATATTGTTACATCCATATTTGAATGGTACTTTTATATTGAATATACTTTTACCACCATGAAGTATGTTTTTGACTTATTTACTTAAGTGAGACACCGTGAAATGTGTAGTTTATTCTAATTGGCCTATAAAATACATTTCATAGTATCCATGAGATGACGTGTCAACACAGCCACGTTCCCAAAGTGCATTGCGCTGATACGGTGAGTTAGTCTAAAAGCCGACGTAGACTTTTTGAAGGAAGACGTGTCTGTAACAACTGCTGAAATTATTAGCTGCGGAAGTCTTTGTCGTGTTAAAGACATTTTGAAAAATCAACCATGATGATCAGAATAGCCGCGTTTCTTGCTCTTGTCTGCTTGTGCACAGGTGAGTAATTTCAGAGAGATTGCAACAGTAACTAGCTAGCGGCAAGGAAATCTAGAGTGCATTTGGAAAGTATTCAGACCCCTTGACTTTCCAAGTTGTAACGTTACACAAGACACCATAATGACAGTTTAGAAATGTTTGCAAAATGTATTTTAAACGGAATATCACATTTAAAAAAGTATTCAGACCTTCACTCAGTACTTTTTTTAAAGTACCTTTGGCAGGGATTACAGCCTTGAGTCTTGGATGATGCTTCAAGCTTGAGTTTCTCACTTTCATCTCTGTAACCTCTCATGCTCTGTCAAATTGGATGGGGAGCGTTGCTGCACAGCTATTTTAAAGTCTCCAGATATGTTAGATTGGGTTCCAGTCCGGGCTCTGGCTGGACCAGTCAAGGACATTGAGACTTGTCCCGAAGCCACTCCTGTGTTGTCTTGGCTGTGTGCTTAGGGTCGTTGTCCTGTTGGAAGGTGAACATTCGCCCCAGTCTGAGGTCCTGAGTGTTCTGGAGCAGGTTTTCATCAAGGATATCTGTACTTTCTTTGTTAATCTTTCCCTCGATCCTGACTAGTCTCCCTGCCGCTGAAAAACAACCCCAAAGCATGATGGTGCCAGGTTTCCTCCAGATGTGACATTTGGCATTCAGGCCAAATAGTTACATTTCGGCTTCATCAGACCAGAGAATCTTGTTTCTCGTGCCTTTTGGCAAATTACAAGCTGGCTGTCATGTCCCTTTTTACTGAGTAGTGGCTTCCTTCTGGCCACTCTACCATAAAGGCGTGATTGGTGGAGTGCTGCAGAGATGGTTGTCCTTCTGGAAGGTTCTCCCATCTCCACAGAGGAACTCTGGAGTTCTGTCCAAGTGACCATCGGGTTCTTGGTCACCTCCCTGACCAAGGCCCTTCTCCCCCGATTTCTCAGTTTTGCCGGGCGGCCAGCTCTAGAAAGTCTCAGTGGTTCCAAATTTCTTCCATTTAAGGATGATGGAGGCCACTGTGTTCTTGGGGACCTTCAGTGCTGCAGAAATGTTTTGGTACCACTCCCCAAAGCTGTGCCAATCCTGTCTCGGCGCTCTACAGACAATTCCTTTGACCTCGTGGCTTGGTTTTTGCTCTGACATGCACTGTCAACTGTGGGACCTTATATAAACAGGTGTGTGCCTTTCCAAATCATGTCCAATCAATTGAATTTACCACAGGTGAGAATCAAGTAGTAGAAACAGGATGATCAATGGAAACAGGATGCACCTGAGCTCATTTTCAAGTCTCATAACACAAAGGGTCTGAATAATGATATACATTTGCTGACATTTCTAAAAACCTGTTTTTACTTTGTCATTGTGGGGTATTGTGTGTAGATTGATGAGGATTATTATTTTTTTTTAATCAATTTTAGAATAAGGCTGTAACGTAACAAAATGTGGGAAAGGCAAGTGGTCTGAGTACTTTCCAAATGCATCGTATTTGGATAGCTGGATAAGAAGGTGAATGTTAGCTAACAAGGTTGGATAGCTAGGTGGCTAGCCACAGTAGCCATTCTATTCAACCCAATTTTGCAGATTTTTATCAATCTGCACCACCAGATAGTTGGCTAGCTAAGTCAATTATTTTGTTATGCACTAGCTTGGCTCTCAGAGTAGAAATGAACAGTACCTTCACATTAAGATAGCAAGCAAAGACTGCTTGATGTAATTTCTGCCCATGTTGTTTAGGAGAGAGCTGTTCAGACCCTGTGATCACCCCCTCTGCCTACACCACCTCTGATGCCGTCATCTCCTCTGAGTCTGTCTTTATCGTGGAGCTCAGCCTGGCCTGCACCAATGGCGCCCAGGTACTGTAGTTAGACACGACAGACACGCCTCTCTTTTTCTCATCACGCTCTAAATGTGTATCTTTCTTCAACAGAGTGTGGCTCTGTATGCTGACGTCAATGGCAGACAGTTCCCCGTGACCAGAGGCCAGGATGTTGGCAAGTACCAGGTAAGAGATGGGTCTGATGTGGACATACACTATGGATGTCCAATATACACTTATCAAGAGTCACTTGAGCCTCTGTGCACATGCTGTGGGTTTATGACTTAGTTTGTCATGTCTTCGCTCTCTCTCTCTGTGTTTCTCAGGTGTCCTGGAGCATGCCCCACAAACAGGCTAGCTCCGGTACATACCAGGTCAAATTCTTTGATGAGGAGTCCTATAGCTCTTTGCGCAAGGTAGGCGTTTCATTCCTATTCATCTATGAGTGTAACTGGGGACTTTTGCCACGTTCAAGACAACCCTGAAATGTCTGACTTGGAAACTCGTAGAAGGATTAGTTTCCTGCGTGGAAATTATCAGAATCATCAAATACGAAGCTCTACGCAAAAAAAAAAAGTGAGCACATTTTTACTCAGAGGTTCCTAGTGGTCTTGAATGCGGCATCACTTACACTTGGCAAGATAATCAGCGATCTAGCTACCAGTAATGTTCAATGGCAGGAGGAGACAGCGGCTTGGTGACTAGACAGCAAGAGTTCCACATTTCCCAAGTTTATGCAAATTTCGATTTCCAATCGTAAGAGGGCAGCTCTTGCTAGCAAGCTTTGACATTGGCTAACAATAAGTGGTCATGCATGCTGTTTGAAAGATACAAACACCAGGGGAGATCTCAATGTCTTGATTGTTGTTTATCTATGCAAGTGTGAGTCCAGAGTAAAATATTTGTGCATACTGTCAGATATGACCTATTGCCTTATGCAATTGTGTGTGTTTATTTGTTGTTTTTTTTTAGGCGCAGAGGAACAATGAGGATAGTGACTCCATCCAGCCTCTCTTCTCTGTCAACGTGGATCACAGGGTGAGTCCGCATAGACAGAATAACAAATGAATACTCGATGAAAGACAGTCTTGTCTATAGTACACGCATTACGTTTAGAAAATGGAGACTTCAGAAACGGCAGAAGAGTGAACACTACTGGAGGCACCTTGCCATTTTTGGAGACAGTGTTGTATTTGGTAGCAAAAAGCAGTGGGCCGCAAACTTACTGGAAATACGTGAATTGTTTCCACAGTTAGCTGAGATGTTTATCTAGCTAGCAAATGTTAGTTACACAAAGCTCAGACATGTTTTGTTTTTTTTGCTAGTTAAAGTAGCACTGTTCTGTCAAACACCTCAGTCTTCAAAAATGGTGTCTCCAGTTGTTTACTTTTATCAATTGTGTTGCACATTCTATTTGTCTTCACACATGATGGAACATTCGTATTTAGTGTTTTTCATTCTCATCTGAGATTCCTTCCTAACTGGTGCTGCGTTGTCTTGTTGTTTCTAGGGTGCATGGAATGGCCCGTGGGTGGCTACTGAGGTTATGGCTGTTCTCATCGGTATACTGCTCTACTACCTGGCCTTCAATGCTAAAAGCACCATCCAGGCATAAAGGACTGCAAGTCCCACAATTCTCTGCAACTGGAACTCTAAAATACTGTTGAATTCTGGTGTGACTTTTCTACCAATCCAGAACAACAATTTGCCACCATCCATTTCGAGATGCGGAACTAGTTGTTTTATATTTTGTATTTACATTTTTTTTAAGCAGAAGAAGCTATTGCATTGTGTCAAGTTGTGGTAAAAACTGCACACCTCAATCAAACCTGATGTACCCCACAAACTGAATTGAGCACAGTAATTTTGTGTTCAAAAGCAAACCCAGGTCCTGAAAGTTAAAGGACTGTTTCTATATGCCAACACTGACTTCCTTTCACAGCCTCGGGCTTATTGTTTACCTACCGGTGGACTTGGCCTCTGAGAGACAAGAGTATCTGTCCATCATTCTGTGGTCTTTCTTGTGAAGGACCTTCATTGGTACTGATTCTACACAGTCTAAAATGACTGGTTCTGTATCTACAAGAGTCTGAGTAGGAGTGCTGATCTAAGATCAGTTCCCCCATTTTCTATTCATTATGATCTGAATAGCAATACTGATCCTAGATCAGAACTCGTACGCTGAGATACTGTGAATACGGACACTGGTGTTTAAGAGTCTGATGCCACTGTGGACTTGGCAGTTGCTGACTGGCTGTGTCTTACCGACAGTACATGGAACTGTTGCACTGGCTCGCTGAAGAGGCCAAATATTCAAGTATTGGTGATTATTTTTGCTTGGTGGTCAAATGAATAAATGGTTTGCTTTTCTCCTACTGTGTCTCAATTATGCTGCACACATCTAGATCTAGGGGCAAAACATTATCCAAGGCCACACTACAATGCATCAAACTAAAATGAGTTACTACTAGAGTATGAAGTAGAGCAGGGGTCCCAAATTACATTCAGCTGCGGGACAATTTTTTTCTTGAGCAGATGGTCGAGGAGCCTGATCATAACTATATGTAATCTGCAAATTGATCGCAAGAAGCCCAGAGTTTTCAAAAACCAAAATTTCGGAATAAATGTACTGTATACTAATATAGTATTTGAAAAACATAAAATCCCACAGTCTGCCTGTTGGAGACCCCTGAAGTACAGCATGACCTTAGTGGCGAGGATATTGAGGGATGTGTTGCCTGCTACATTACATAGGATGCCTCTTAAACTGTATAGGCTTTTATCATAGTTGTGGCCCAAATGGCACTCTATAGGGCTCTGGTCAAAAGTATTGCACTGCACTATATACAGGTATCTGCCAAAATAATGGAAACACTTGATTATATGAGAGATACAAATATATATTGAAAGCAGGTGCTTTCACATGTGTGGTTCCTGAGTTAATTAATCAATTAACACCCCATCAGGGTGTTGAATAAAAATGCTGGGCCGGCCATTATTTTGGCTAACATGGCTATGCCCCCATAGGATGACAATGCCCCCATCCACAGGTCACTGAATGGTTTGACAAGCATGAAAACAATGTAAACCATCTCTGTCTCAGTCACCAGATCTCAACCCAATTGAACACGTATAGGAGATTATGGAGTGGCAGCAATTCCTGAGGTAGTGTTTACCACCACCATTAAAAAAACACCAAATGAAGGAATTTCTCGTGGAAGAATATTGTTGCATCCCTCCAATACAGTTTCAGACACTTGTAGAATCAATGCCAAGGTGCATTGAAGCTGATCTGGCTCATGGTGGCCCAACGCCCTAAAGACGCTTTATGTTGGTGTTTCCTTTATTTTGTCAGTTACCTGTAGGTAATCCCTTCAATGTATACCACAAATTCTGGAAAGAAATTCTCATGAATAGTTTTTCCTTAATGATGTCTTCTTTAGCAACCTATTCTTCTCCATACTCAGCATCTCCTCGCACCTTTGGGTGGTATTATAAGGTAAACTTATCCATAAATTCCTGCATCATTTAGCCCTCCTATTGCTGTAAACAGGTTCACATGCATGCCTATAAGGAGGCTGGAAACCCTGTCTGTGTCCCAAAAGGTACATTATGTCCTGTATAATGCAATACCTGGTCAAACGTAGTACACTAAGAAGAGAAAAGAGTGTTGTTTAGGACACAACCACTTAATGGAACCAGTGGTTATTTCAGTATTGCAGGGGAAAGCTCAGGGGAATAACTGTCACACCGTGATATGCCTTGATGGTGGAGGAGACAGCATGCTCTACATTTCAAGACTGGCTGAGGAAGGAGTCTGATTTTAAGTGGCTGTTGCAAATCTTTCTCTCTCTCTGCTGTCAAATCTGGCAGGCTGGTTCGTTCTCAACTGTCTTCTAAGAAAGTTGTGTATTTATTTTAGGTCAACATTAAGTGGAGCCTGCTGAGCGGAGCACGTCTCATATTAATGGCTGGAATGGAGTCAATGGGAATGGTATCATACACGTCAAAGACGTGGTTTCCATGTAGTTTATACCACTCAATTTATTCCATTCCAGCCATTATTATGAGGCGTCTTCCCCTCAGCAGCCTCCACTGATTCACTGTAGAGTCGGTTTCATTAAAAGTTGGTTTTCATCAGTTATTTGCAGTACTCCCGACTGGACAGCGTGTGGCAGCTGTGTGCTGCAGGTCTGTGGTTCATTACCGTCATAATTGACAGTCATAATTGAACAGTATCACTACATACACTCCCACTCTCTCCAGCTGAAACACCATCATCTCATAGGTTGGTCTGCGGATTACTTGTAGATGAAACACTCATTTTGTACTTTGTGTGTTATCTTTTATGCTACTCAACTTTTTCCTTCATTCATGACACATTGTGAATGATCAATTTGCCTCTATGGCAGAGTCTGGTCTCTATACAGTAGCAGTGTCTAGTCTGGGCTTATCTATGGATTTCAAGGAATCATTTCTATATCAGTGATTTTTTTTTTGCTGTGAACCAGACAGTGTGACAGTGAGTATTATATTGTATATATACTGTATATATGATTTATCATATGGGATAGGCCTATTGTTGAAACCTAACTGGTTTATGAGAACACAGTAACTGTAACTCTCTCTGTCCAAGCGAATTATGTCAACTCTGTACTTAGTCCAGGTAACACGATATACAGTACACTCTCCTGTATACCTAAACAATGTACAAAGTACACATGAGCTTTCTCATATCTATATTTTCTTCAACTGCTTTAAACAACAAAATAGTTCAGAAACATCCTCTTCTGGAGTAACTCTGAAATAACACGTGCTGTGTGTGTGTTTGCGGGCGTGCGCTTGTGTGCGTGTGTGCATGCCTCTGTGCATATGCATGTGTGAGACAGTATGCATGAAAGACACTCCCTTATTACCAAGCGTGTTCCTGTGCTATGGTATGACTAGGAAGGGTAACGTCAAAGCCTTGGACTGATGCATACATACTGGCATGGCTAACCCTTCCTTTCTGCCTCCCTGCTCTCTATCTAATGCCCCTCAGCTGCGTTGCTAGGACCTCTTTGACTAACACCATCAACCTATAGTCGTTGTTCAGACCGTCACTTCTATTCTCTATTTAGTGCACTACTTTTGACCAGAGCCATATGGGCCCTGGTCAAATGTAGTGCACTATATAGGGAATAGAAGTGCGTTATATTGTGAATAGGGTTACATTTGGGACTCACACCTTGGACTAATACCACCTATATTTGTCCTCCGCAGTCAGTTGACCTATTTACAGTACTGTATATCAAGAGGTCACTTTAACACGTGAGCAACCCAGTGGGAACAGTTGGTTGAAATAACGTCATTACTGGTTGAATGAAACATGGTAAAAAATTATGTCATTACAACCATGGGCGCCTGACTTTGTCTGAAAGTGGGGGTACTAAAGCTTAGGAGGGCGGCGGGGAGGTACTGGGGGACCTCGCCCAGAAAATGTTTGCGTTTATTAAGTCTTCACTTTCTTAACAGGGGAAATCCATATTTATGAACAGAACACAACTATTTTGCTTCTGCTTTGACGCAATAAATTATATTGAAAGGTGTTTTAATGACTAGATTACTAATCTACTCCCTTCCATGAAAATCCCACCAATAGTGATCGATTGACAGGCCAAACTATTAAGAATGTGGCCAGGATAACACATGACAATGAGGAAATGAAATCGAAAATGGGAGGACTAAATATAGTTTTACTCAATAAGGATTTGCATTTGAGTTTGGACTTGGTAGGTTAAGAAAAAGCATAGTTAAATTGCACGTTAAGTTTTCATCTTCTTTTTGTCACAAATAATGCGATCACAATAATGTAGTACAATTACAAACGTGAACTTTTCTTTACATTTTAACGATCGTTTTTCTCAATATGGCAGTGTTCTCTGTTCGAGAATTGAACAAGAACTGTCAACTTGAAAATTCAGTTTTGCATTTCAATTGGGTAACTATGTTCACATAAAAATAATATTGCTAACATATTAATAATTAATCAATATTATTATCAAATTAGCATTTTGGGGGGGGGGCAGCTATATATACCCGTAAATTAAGACCCGAATCTGCAATAGAAAGAATAAAATGTAGCTCCAGTAATATGGCTCATATTTGAATGTTTGGGCTAGAGCAGGGATATCCACATGTTGTATTTCATAAAGGCTACTTCATACGAAAAATTGTTTTTGGAAGCTACTCATATACAGCCTGCATGCACATACGTTCAGCCTGCATTTAAAAAAAAAAGCATACATCAGCCTGCATATTTGAGAATCTTGTCTTTTTATGATGAAAGAAAATAAAAGGGTTTTACATTTGAACACATCTTGTCATAAATTGTCATTCTGTCCAATAGTGACCTTTTGAACAACAACCACAGTTAGTAAGCTACATATTTGACAACAAATCAGGAAGAAACTGAATTATCATGTAAAGTATGAGGAATAACAAAAAGTGTGATCTCATCAAGTGCATTAATTGACATTTCCCGCTTTTCCTCTGACATTTACTTTTTTGGGCGCCATTGTTTGAAGCGCTGTCGCCATTACCTTTTTTATTTTTTATTAAGCAGCATACACATTTGATGCAATAACGTTATAAATTGTGAGATACAAATAGCCTGTGCTTTTTCTTTTGCAAAATAGGAGCATACAGATAAAACGTTGGCTATATTGTAACTGCGAAGTGGCCGTGGTGCACTTGCATATGGGTCTCAGCCAGGACTGTTACTTTTGTAACTTAATGAAAACACTTTAACAATGTGATTTAACTGATTGAAGTTGGGAAAATAGGTGGCAAAAAAAACAAAACGTAATGGTGTTAAATTCATGTAAACAGCTTGGGATGTTATGTATACACCGGGAGTCAGGTGCAGAAGGTGAGTTTAATCATGATAAATGCAGCTAAACACAACATGAGAAGTGTACAGAACGTGAATAAAAGAAATATTACCTTGTGACTGATGGCTACTGAGGGCTAAATAAAGAGAGAGTAATCAAGGAAATAATGATGCCCAGGTGTGCGTAATGATAGGGAGCAGGCGTGTGGATTCATGGTTGCCAGGGCCGGTGGTTAGTTAACCAGTGAGGTCGAGCGCCGGAGCGACATGGGGAGAAAAACACTTTCTGTTACTGGTCCAACCCTCTTACCCCTAGTCTATCTGCAAATCTCTCGTGGACAGATAAAGAGGAAATGACAAACATTCGCGACAGAATTGAACTTCTGCATAACCAAGATTACAGATAAACCGAATCAGACATGCCCAATGTGCGTCATGCTTCTTACAGGCAAAGTGAAATGATTACAATGCATTTGTTCGTGGTGCATGCAAATGATACGTAAACACCATTGGACATGAAACAACAGATACAAATGTAACAACAGCGCAACAAAATAGATTTTGCAGGTGCCTTTTGATTTTACACACAATTGGTGCAACTATTGCTTTCCAACTGCACTGAACCAAAATTCTAGAGTGGTCGAAAAAAACATTCATCTTGAGGTGACGGGGGTGCTAAGTATACCTACAATCTGTTAATTGTTAAATAATATTTAAAATGGAGATTTTATTTATTACTCTATTTTAATACAGACTAGCTCAAAACATGACTAATCATTGAAAATGACGAATTACCCAATGGATCATGACAATTTTCTAGTAAAAAAAAACATACGTTTGCACCCTTTGAAAGTGGGGTTACAGCTGCTCTGTTTGCTCCATTGCTCAGGCGCCTATGAGTATAACATGTTTAGAAGCAGAACTGGTTTGAAATATGGTTGAAATTGTCATTACAACCTGTTTTGCTCACTGGGAAAGGTTTAGAGTACATCATTTTTGTCTTTTTTTCTTTCTTTGTTAAATTAATACAGTACTTTCGTGAGGCTAGATTTATTGATCAATTGAGTTATTATTTTTCTTGTTGAAAATTATAGTCTACCTAAACAAATAATGTGTGGTCATAATTTCTTCACATGAGGGGTGTCAGCATCACTTCACTACGCTGATAGCTGTTGAAAATTCTAATCCTGTCTCTCGTTCAGTGTTTGAGTGGGTTTAATGTACTGTAGTAGTGGGTCTGTGTGACGTCAGGCACATATATTCCTTTTACAGCAATGAGAGATAATGATAGAGAAACAGAGTGAGAAATAAATGGAAAAAACAGGCAGTACACCCTAGTCTAAATCCTAGACACTGAGCCAGTGTGGACTAGCAAACAGACCCATAGAGTCAGAGGCTGGCATTTTCTTTTCAACAACTATCAGTGGACTGAAGATGTTGATACTCATGTTTATTTTATTCAGACTCATCTTTTATTCTGACTTTGGTATCAACATCGCTTCAGTGCACTTATAATTGTTGAAAAGGAAATGCCAGTTTGCTAGTCCATCTCTGGCTCAGTGTCTAGGATTTGGACTAGAGTGTGGGGTTAGGATTAAGAGTGTGTTAATGGGGTTGTAGTGTACTCTAGCTGTGTGTCTGCTCCATCAGGCAGAGGAAAACCTATTTGTCAGAGGTGTGAAACAGGCTCTGCTCTGAGGGCCTTTGTGCCAACACACACACACACACACACACACACACACACACACACACACACACACAGACAGACAGACAGACAGACAGACAGACAGACAGACAGACAGACAGACAGACAGACAGACAGACAGACAGACAGACAGACAGACAGACAGACAGACAGACAGACAGACAGACAGACAGACAGACAGACAGACAGACAGACAGACAGACAGACAGACAGACAGACAGACAGACAGACAGACAGACAGACAGACAGACAGACAGACAGACAGACAGACAGACAGACAGACAGACAGACAGACAGACAGACAGACAGACAGACAGACAGACAGACAGACAGACAGACAGACAGACAGACAGACAGACAGACAGACAGACAGACAGACAGACAGACAGACAGACAGACAGACAGACAGACAGACAGACAGACAGAACAGACAGACAGACAGACAGACAGACAGACAGACAGACAGACAGACAGACAGACAGACAGACAGACAGACAGACAGACAGACAGACAGACAGACAGACAGACAGACAGACAGACAGACAGACAGACAGACAGACAGACAGACAGACAGACAGACAGACAGACAGACAGACAGACAGACAGACAGACAGACAGACAGACAGACAGACAGACACACACACACACACACACACACACACACACACACACACACACACACACACACACACACACACACACACACACACACACACACACACACACACAGCACCGGGCTGGGGCTCTGGGCTGCAGACACCAAAGGAGCTTAGCAGGACTCAGCAGAGTGGAAACTGGCGTCATTCAAATGATTCTCACAGGAAGTAGCTACTGAACCAGACCAGCTGTTTTCTTCAGACAGACAGGCATGCGGGCAGGCAGACACTAACCTTTGTTGAGGCCCTTCAGTTTGGAGGAGGGTTTTAGTTGCTGAAGAGCTAAACATAACAGTTTAACCCTCTGAAAGATAAACATTTTCTCTATGATATTTACTGCCTTAACACATACAATATATTTGTTTTAACATGGACCATCTTTAGTTCCAGGCTCGTCTCATAGACAAGACATAACATAGTAAACAAAAATCCGGGACACTCAAATTAGTATGACATGTTATGTTTGGTGTGGTTAAATATTACAGAAGATTAGTTAATTTGTAAACGAAAGTAGGAAAGTTGGTGGGTAGGCATATAACGTGAATGTCTAGTAAAGTAAGTAGTTGCAAAACTACTTACTACTTTTGAACTACTTTCCAACTACTTAGCATGTTAGCTAACCCTTCCCCTAACCTTAACCCTAACCTTAACCTAAGCCTATAACCTTTAACCTAGCTAATGTTAGCCACCTAGTTAGCCTTAGTGACCTAGCCACCTAGCTAATGTTAGCCACAACCAATTGGAATTCGTAACATAGGTGCTCCGCTACCGGGGCAGATTGGGTGGGCGTCAGGGGCCACAGGGCCAGGGAGACACTGCATACTGGATGAATAGAGGATTCACTGTTGTTGCTCATCATACATATTGAAAATTCTTAATATATTGTACGAATTTCAATTCGTAACAAATCATACGAATTGGAATTCATAACATATCATACAAAATGGACATCCACAAATGATTACATACCATACCAAATGTAACATATCACACTAATTTGAGTGTCCCTGATTTTCAATTACTATGTTACGTCTACCCCTGAGTCCAGGTTGTCATTTCAGACAGTTTGGAGGAGGGTTTTAGTTGCTAAACATAACAGTGTAATAAATCATCAATTATAATAGAAGAGTTAGAGTGTCAGACATGTCTTTGGATTTGATATAGTACAGTATCACCCCTAGCGGAATACCACACACTGATGTTGTATTGAGAATAATGGATGGTTCTTCTGCTGTAATGCCCATCATTGATCTATGGGAAGTGTTTTACAGTATGTCTCTTACAGTATGGGCCCGTCCGAAATGGCACCCTATTAGCCGGCTCTGGTCAAAAGTAGTGTACTTTATAGGGGATAGAGTGCCATTTGGGAAGCAACCTATGTCTTTACTGTATCTTCCACTTTGTCTTCTTTTGTTCTGTAAAATAAAAGTGGGGTGACATCAACCGGGGTTCGTCAATGTTTTACTTTTCTTCTCTCGCATCTCCTTTTCCCTCCCCTTCTTTCCCTCCCCTTCTTTCTCAGCTTCCCTCTGTCGTTGTAGGCTGTCATTGTAGGCTAGTAAAACGAAATGCATGCTCTTCAACCCATCGCTGCCCGCACCCGCTCGCCCAAATAGCATCACTACTCTGGACGGTTCTGACTTAGAATATGTAGACAACTATAAATACCTAGGTGTATGGCTAGACTGTAAACTCTCCTTCCAGACTCACATTAAGCATCTCCAATCCAAAGTTAAATCTATCAAATCTATAAAATGCCAAACATACTCTTTAAAACGTATTATCCTACCGATCCTTGACTTCGAGATGTCATTTACAAAATAGCCTCCAACATTCTACTCAGCAAATTGGATGCGGTCTATCACAGTGCCATCCGCTTTGTCATCAAAGCCCCATATACTACCCAACACTGCGACCTGTATGCTCTCGTTGGCTGGTCCTCGCTACATATTCGTCACCAAACCCACTGGCTCCAGGTCATCTATAAATCTCTGCTAGGTAAAGCTCCACCTTATCCCAACTCACTGGTCACTATAGCAACACCCACCTGTAGCATGCGCTTCAGCAAGTGTATTTCATTGGTCATCCCCAAAGTCAACACCTCTTTTGGCTGCCTTTCCTTCCAGTTCTCTGCTGCCAATGACTGGAACGAACTGCAAAAATCACTGACGTTGCAGACTTATTTCTCCCTCACTAACTTTAAGCGTCAGCTGTCAGAGCAGCTTACCGATCGCTGCAGGTGTACACAGCCCATCTGTAAATAGCTCATCCAAACAACTACCTACCCCATCCCCATATTTGTTTATGTTTATCTGCTCTTCTGCACTCCAGTATTTCTACTTGCACATCCTCATCTGCACATCTATCACTCCAGTGTTAATAATTGCTAAACTGTAATTACTTCGCCACCATTGGCCTATTTATTGCCTTACCTCCTCACTTCATTTGCACACACTGTATACAGATATTTCTATAGTGTTATTGACTGTACGTTTGTTTATTCCGTGTGTTACTCTGTGTTGTTGTTTTTGTCGCACTGCTTTGCTTTATCATGGCCAGGTCGCAGTTGTAAATGAGAACTTGTTCTCAACTGGCCTACCTGGTTAAATAAAGGTGAAATCAATAAAAATTCAGTGTTTGGGTTTCCTTATAATCCTCTTTTCTACTGAGGTCAATTGCCTGATAAGTGCGAACCATCTAAGGGCATACCTATTTTTTGTATTTTATTTGAAAACATCCATCTATTCCCTCCTTGTAAATCATTATAGAGTTTCTCCCTCTCTCACGCCCAAGGGTCAAAGCACCATGACACAGCCATTGGTCGTTTAGATACACATTTCAAAAGACCCAGAAGTACTAACATTCTATTTTTCAGTGTCTGTGAACTGCCATTGTAAAGTGCACGAGATATTTTGCTCAGAACGTTGTTGCCCACAAAACCTGTAAAAAAAACTTCAAAAGAAAGACAAGAGCGCTAATAAAAAATATATCACTTGTTTTTCTCTCAGGACCACATGTCTGTTTTTACCATGTTGGACAAATCACAGGATCTTCAATGAGCAGGGAAAAGACAAGCCTAAAAACACTCCATAACCATGGCAACAACATGTGGGTGTTAAGTGATAAACTCTCACCCCAATTCTATTGGCCGCTTGACAAAATAACCTCAAGCGATAATAAAAAGAATGCAAAATACAAACTCCTTTCAAAAATATTCACATAAAACATTTTTTTTTGATATCCAACATTATAAAAGAACGTCTGACTATATTTGGAGTGTGACTGATGAAGATGCAAACAGTTGTAGTTAAATTATAGTCATAAATATAGGCGCTGCAAATGCCTGTGATGTGAGAAAATTTCCTGGAAAGAAAAAAACTCCCCAAATAATATTTGCAGCTGTTCTGACAGACAAGTCTCTAGATACACCTTGACAGTGGTGGAAAAAGTACCCAATCGTCATACTTGAGTAAAAGTAAAGATACACTGTATCTTAATAGAAAATTACTCAAGTTAAAGTGAAAGTCACCCAGTAAAACACAACTTGAGTAAAAGTCTAAAAGTATTTGGTTCTTAATATACTTAAGTATCAAAACTAAATGTAATTGCTAAAATATACGTAAGTATCAAAAGTACAAGTATAAATCAATTCAATTCCTTATATTACAGATTTTTACGATTGCGTACACACTAAAATTGAACTTTTCCCACAATTAGCAAAACACAAGGCTAAATTTGCACAACTGTAAGCACATTGTCAGCTTCACAATATTTGCAAAACATTACACACAGTGATTTGCAAAACACTAAACACACATGTAGACATCAGACACAGAAGTATATCATGATGTCACTTCCTTGCAATTCCAAAGCACTGACTGTCAAATTACCACACCTATGAGCAAAGCTGTTAATAAACACAGCCACCAGGTGCACAAACACATGATTGCTAAATTGTAGACACATCAATCAGGTTTAAGCACTATAAAAATGCAACAAAATGGAAGGAGTCAGAAGAAGAGTGAGGGTGAGAGGAGGAGTACACAGAGGAGGTAGAGAAGGAGGTAAAGAAGGAGGTAGAGAAGGAGGTAGAGAAGGAGGTAGAGGAAGAGGCAGAGCCAGAGGTCGAGGAAGACCTGAAGCAGGAGGAGAACGTGCACAAAGAAGAGGACCAAACTTATCAAATGACATTAGTGCAAAACTAGTGGACCATGTTGTGAACCACGGATTGACGCTGAGGGAGGCTGGACTGAGAGTTCAGACAAATCTTAGCAGATTTCCAGTGGCATCTGTCATAAGGACTTTTCGACAGGAAAACAGGTAAAAGATCTGTGTACAGTTACAGTAATCAGCTGCTTATTGTCAGCACCATATCAGCACTTGTGATACCCCTTCCTGTGACATTGTACAGTAAGTTACATGTATTATTCTCTACATAGGATTGAGGGTCGGGAACGACAAGGAGGAAGGGGGCCCATATTCACGCAAGAACAAGAGAGAGACAATAAACATGGTTTTGGCCAATAATGCTATCAGGCTCAGAGAACTACAAGCCAACATTATCGGTGACCATGCCATTTTCAATAATGTCCATCAGGTCTCTCAGTCAACACTGGCACGCATCCTGAAAAGACATCAGGTTGAAATGAAACAACTTTATCGAGTGCCTTTTGAGCGGAATTCAGAGAGGGTCAAACGGCTGCGGCATGAGTATGTGGAGGTTTGTATTGTTCACTTCAGTACTGTGATGTTGCATACTGCACACAACTTTTTTTTACTTTGACTGTATGCTAGTTCTATCCTGAACTACACAATATTGTCTTTCACTGTATTTCAGGGAGTTTTGCAGATGGATGCTGAGGAAATCCTGCATGAATTCATATATATTGATGAGGCACGGTTCAACCTCACAAAAGCAAGAAGGAGAGGCAGAAATATCATTGGCCACAGGGCTATAATCAATGTCCCAGGGCAACGTGGGGTAACATCACCCTTTGCGCTGCCATTTCACAGCATGGGGTTGTCCTCCGTCATGCCAAAATGGGCCCTTACAACACACCTCACATTCTTGCATTTTTGGCCCGATTGCACCACATCGTCACAGCAGGTAATGAAATGCACCAGATGCAATACACGGTCATCTGGGACAATGTGTCATTCCACCGCTCTGCTTTGGTCCAGAACTGGTTTCAACACCATCCACAGATGACAGTGCTATACCTTCCACCATACTCTCCGTTTCTAAACCCTATCGAATAGTTTTTCTCTGCATGGCGGTGGAAGGTTTACGATCTCCAGCCCCAGGCTCAGGTACCCCTCATTCAGGCCATGTAGGACGCCTGTGACCAAGTCGACACCGCAGATGTGCAAGGATGGATTTGACATTCAAGACGGTTCTTCCCGCGTTGTCTTGCTAATGACGATATTGCTTGTGATGTTGATGAAATTCTCAGCTAGGCGAAGAGATAATGTATAGTATGTTTACTGTAGTATTTTCTGTACAATATTGTCATTTTTGTTCAGATTATTTTTTATGGTTGTTATTTTCTGTAATTGTAACCTGTACTGGATACAGTATTTTACGTTTGTCTGTTTGCTCAGCTAACAGTGTTATGCACACTACTGTAGTAGCATGAAAACTGGGACATGTTTTGTTGTGATTCTCCATGTTGACATGTTGACTGATTTGGGTATATGGAGAGAAATACATTACAGTGCCTTGCGAAAGTATTCGGCACCCTTGAACTTTGCGACCTTTTGCCACATTTCAGGCTTCAAACATAAAGATATAAAACTGTATTTTTTTGTGAAGAATCAACAACAAGTGGGACACAATCATGAAGTGGAACGACATTTATTGGATATTTCAAACTTTTTTAACAAATCAAAAACTGAAAAATTGGGCGTGCCAAATTATCCTTCACACTGTGTGTGTGTGTGTGTGTGTTAGGTCTGTGGGCTACACACTGAGGTTGAGTAACATACACAGGCTGAATCTGAAATAGCCCCCTTTTCCCTAATACAGTGCACTACTTTTGAACTACGGTGCCATTTTGGACACAGAAACTGATTGCCCAGTGTTGTGCAGCCTAGCCTAATGTGTTGGAGGGAGGATTCTGGGTTGTCTTTTATAATCTGATTTATTGGCGTAGTTTATGAGGGTTATTCCTTCAACCCTTCATTCAGACTGCCATCCTCAGAAGTCCTTGGCTGACCCTAATATAAGTTCACCTAGTATGTCCCTGGCCAGGCCATTCATACAGTCATACTGTCACACAGCTGGTTGTTCATTTCTCTAATACCCTGTTACACACACACACTCATGCACACACACACACACACACACACACACACACACACACACACACACACACACACACACACACACACACACACACACACACACACACACACACACACACACACACACACACACACACACACACACACACACAGTTGGGGACACAATTCAGACCCATTTCAAATCCAATTTTCCCTAACCCCTAACCCTTGCTCCTAACCCTAGCTCCTAAAACTAACCCTAAACCTAATTATAAGCCTAACACTAATTCTAACCTTAACCATAAACCCCCTAGAAATAGCATTTTACCTTGTGGGGACTAACAAAATGTCCAACATTTTTGTTAATTTACTATTCTTGTGGGGTCTTCTGGTCCCCACACGTATAGTTAATCACGTCCGCACACACACGCACACACAAGCACACACACTAATACCCAGTCACAGCGAGGTGTCCTGGCAGGCCTAGGGAGCCGACCCTGCAGTGCTGTCTCTGTAATGAATAAGTGACCTTGACTGGAGACATCAGACAGAGCAGGCCGAGCTCAGCATGAGTCCTCTGTATGGACAAGAACTACCTGGGTTCAAATACTATTTGAAATCATTTCCAATGCCTTCATCTTTGCTTGACTGAGCTTGTCTGGCTTAACGGGCCACCAGAATAGTCCCAGAACTGCAAACCATGTCCATCTGGCACTCTAGGCAGGCCAGAGCAGACGCTTAAAGTATTTTTAAAAATGTTTATACTATTTGAACCCAGGCCTGTCCTATGGACACAGATGGAGCTCTGAGCTGAGCCGAGCTCCTGTCGGATTACAAATGACCACTGACCCTGCCCTGGCTATGCTCTATCAATGACCTCTGACAGCACTCAAGATTTATAACAGCCAGTGGTTTTATATGAACAAATGTTTGTGTGTGTCTAGAGAGAACCTTGGCTTGTCCCCAGGTTGGCAAGGAAGTCTGCTATGCATGCAAGATTACCCCAGTGAAGACAAGGAAACAGACAGGGGAAACGTTTCTAGGAATGATATTGTAATTCTTGTGGGTAACTTGTTTTTCTTACACCGGAGTTGTTGTTTTTATTTCCATCCTCTTGTGTATTTGTTGGTTGTGCCACAAGCGGACGCGTTCAGGAAAGTATAATCCACCTTGAAAACATATTTTTCTTGGCTCATGAATCTGTTGAAAATCAAGAAAAAAACAACTATCTGAACAGAAAAGCTCCCTGGCCCCTTAGAGCTCTCAACAACAACAACAAAAAACTATGAACATACAACGAAAACAACAACAGCAATCCACCTCCTTTTTTGTCAATAGAAATATGTTTGTTTGTTTGTAACTGCCAGAGGACATGACACTCTTTACACACTACGGAGCCGAGCCGAGCCGCAATATCATTCGTAGAGAATATACAGTAGTTGTAACGGATGGAAAATATATTAAAGCCAGGCTAGAAAGAGTGCAGGAGAGATACACATCATCTCTGTTCTGGAAGAGATCCCACAGAACTGTATTACTCTTTTCAAACTGGCTTGCGTGTTTTATATTAACGTCATCCATTTACGGTTACAGCAACTATGGTGGACGACGCGGGAACCAGGCGGGAACACTACGGCTCGCGTGAAAAGTGTATAAGGTTGAAACCTGAACACAAATCATGCAGATGAAGCACTGAGCCGTCATGACCATCAGCCCACTGTAACTGCCTTACTGGTCTGAAAACGTCTTGTTCATTTAGTTATCCTGTGCCGTCTGGTCACACAATAAAGACATGTAAAATCACACATTTTCGTAAACACAGTTCACAAACCACACGGGTCAAAGTCTAATTTGAAATTGGTAGGCGCAGACATGTGGATTTAATCTCTTTTAATACACATGTAAAGTTACAACGTGTACGCATGTAGCTATCATAGTAATAATGATCTTAAAGAAAGGTGTGTAACAGATTATTGTTGCCATAAGTCTGTCGTGCAGTTGAAGGGTCAATTTAGTGTATTATTATAAATAAATATAAGGAATAGAAAATATAACAAAAACAGACATACATACGTCGCTACATGCATGAACATAAGGTAGCAACAACGGGAACTTAAACATGTCCCTTTCTCGTTTGTTTAGACATAGAATAAATTAGAGATAAAAACACATGTGGAACATATAACATGACTTGAGGTCTGACATAATATGAATCTGATCCCTGCTTTTTGTGGTTTGTCTGTCTGGAGGGAAGCCCCACTACTACAGTAAATACTGTATTATATTGTCCTATGTGTGAGGCCCCTCTACTACAGTAAATACTGTATTATATTGTCATATGTGTGAGGCCCCTCTACTACAGTAAATACTGTATTATATTGTCCTATGTGTGAGGCCCCTCTACTACAGTAAATACTGTATTATATTGTCCTATGTGTGAGGCCCCTCTACTACAGTAAATACTGTATTATATTGTCCTATGTGTGAGGCCCCTCTACTACAGTAAATACTGTATTATATTGTCCTATGTGTGAGGCCCCTCTACTACAGTAAATACTGTATTATATTGTCATATGTGTGAGGCCCCTCTACTACAGTAAATACTGTATTATATTGTCCTATGTGTGAGGCCCCTCTACTACAGTAAATACTGTATTATATTGTCCTATGTGTGGGGTCCCTCTACTACAGTAAATACTGTATTATATTGTCCTATGTGTGAGGCCCCTCTACTACAGTAAATACTGTATTATATTGTCCTATGTTTGAGGCCCCTCTACTACAGTAAATACTGTATTATATTGTCCTATGTGTGAGGCCCCTCTACTACAGTAAATACTGTATTATATTGTCCTATGTGTGAGGCCCCTCTACTACAGTAAATACTGTATTATATTGTCCTATGTGTGAGGCCCCTCTACTACAGTAAATACTGTATTATATTGTCCTATGTGTGAGGCCCCTCTACTACAGTAAATACTGTATTATATTGTCCTATGTGTGAGGCCCCTCTACTACAGTAAATACTGTATTATATTGTCCTATGTGTGGGGTCCCTCTACTACAGTAAATACTGTATTATATTGTCCTATGTGTGGGGTCCCTCTACTACAGTAAATGCTGTATTATATTGTCCTATGTGTGGGGTCCCTCTACTACAGTAAATGCTGTATTATATTGTATTATAAGGCCTCTCTACTACCAGATCTGTATTATAAGGCCTACAGTAAATACTGTATTATCCTAGGATGGGGCCCTAGCCTGGTCCCCGATCTGTATTATAAGGCCTACAGTAAATACTGTATTATCCTAGGATGGGGCCCTAGCCTGGTCCCAGATCTGTTTGTGTTGTATTGCCAACTCCTATGGTCAGTTGGCAAGATAGCAGATCTGGAACCAGGCTAGGGAGGCCCCTCTCTCTACTATTTATTATATTGCTGCTATAACCAGTGCTTGACTTGGCCAGGAGCTCACTGGAGCTGAGTACCGGTGCCTCAAATGTTCTACTGCTTGAGCTCCTGTTCCTCTTATTGAATATTAGCTCAAAAGTATTGTGAATATAAAGAGTACAGGCACCCAAAACGAGTACCGGAGCATGTTTCAGTTCAAGTCAAGCACTGGCTATAACAATACAGGCACTTTGTTTGGTTCTGAGTGATCTGGATCTAGCCTGGTCCCAGATCTGTCTATGCTGCCTTGCCATGACAATAGGCAAAGCAGCAAAAACAGATCTGGGACCAGGCTAATTTGGATCCTGATATCAACTGAATGATAGTTTCACATTAATAGACAACAGATGCCCTCATTCTATATTTCCAAAACACAACTCTTAGGCCTACTAAAGCGTAAATGAGGGATACAAAGTATATTGAAAGCTGGTTAATTAAGAAATGAACATCCCACCATGCTTAGGGTCATATAAAAAATGCCCAGTTGCCCATTATTTGTGTGTGTGTGTGTGTGTGTGTGTGTGTGTGTGTGTGTGTGTGTGTGTGTGTGTGTGTGTGTGTGTGTGTGTGTGTGTGTCTCAGATCACCAGATCTCCACCACAGTCAACAACACACCAAATGATGGAAGGAAAGGTGTCAAACACTTGTAGAATCTATGCAAAGGTGGATTGAAGCTGTTTTCCGGAGGCTAGTGGTGCCCCAACACCCTATTAAGACACTTTATGTTGGTGTTTCCTTTATTTTGCCAGTTACCTGTATATCGGTCATAGTATATATTCATCATAATCTCTTACACAATCTGTAAATAATAATGGTCGTATTGTACTGTGCCTCTGCAACACTTTCAATAAATATATTTAAAATCATTGATTTACATGGAATGGTAATTTCCTACATTGTACAGTCTAAATTAAATTCCTCGTGGTTTTTCTATAATGTGTTATTACTTGTGCATGGACTTGACACCATAAAATATTCAGATGTGGTCATCTCTGCATAGTAGCAATGTGATATCTCTCTCGTGGGCAGTCTGTGAAGAGTCACGTCTCCATGTGTTTATGAGCTATCCTCATAGCATGACATCCATACATGACGGTGGCGGCTGTGTTGCACTTCTAAGAAGTACTTCTAAGAAGTCTCTCTCTCTCTATCTCTTCTCGCTATGTTGAACATTCTCCCGTGTGCCTAGTATTGTTAATCCAGATTTAAAAAATCTGATTTCTCTCCAGATGTGAAATATAATCACATAATTGCGTCCTAGCTTGTTGTCGAAGCCTTGGTCTGCTAGATTCATTCACTCCCTCTTCTCTCTCTCTCTCTCTCTCTCTCGCTCTCTCTTCTCGCTATGTTTAACATGCTCCAATGTGTCTAGTATTGTTTATCCAGAGTATTTATTCTGATTTCTCCCCAGGTCTCCTCTTACTTGTTTGACTCTTTCTCTTTTCACAAGTCACCATTGTTCTTTCTTTCTTTCTTTCTTTCTTTCTTTCTTTCTTTCTTTCTTTCTTTCTTTCTTTCTTTCTTTCTTTCTTTCTTTCTTTCTTTCTTTCTTTCTTTCTTTCTTTCTTTCTTTCTTTCTTTCTTTCTTTCTTTCTTTCTTTCTTTCTTTGAAACCAGATATTCCTCTCCCGCTCTTCTGAGTGAAGATGAATTCCACCTCAGACATTTTGATTTGATTTCCTGTAGTTCATCCATAATATTAGCTTCCACTTCTTCAACCGCCCCTCCTCCAAGGATTGCTCCCAAGCTTGCTCCCACGCTCTCATCCTCTGTTTATTCTGCTTCCAAAAATGGTCCTCTCCAGTTATTTCTTTCACTCTCACTCTTACTCGCTCTCCCTCCCTCTCTGTCTCTCAATTCAATTCAATTTAAGGGCTTTATTGGCATGGGAAATGCTCACTCTCTCTCCCTCCCTCCCACCCTCCCTCTCCCTCTACTGGGTTTCAGACAGTTACTCTAGATCTAAATAAAAGAGTAAAAGTCATCCCCCGTTCCTCTACCTTCATATCATCTTTCCTCTCCTCTCTTCAGGCCTCTGATTGGAGTTGGGTTGCAGCCAATAATCAGCATAGGAACCTCCCTACAAGAAGAGACAGAAGAGAGACAAGGACACACACACACACACAAACAAACAAACACGCACACGTGCAGACACACACACATACACACACACGCACACACACGTACACTCAGCTAGTTAATCAATACAAGTGGTAGGTAGTACAGAGATCCAAAGACTTGGCTCTGTGGAATTAGTCCCATTCACCCTCCCACAGCCCCACAGCATCTGTAGCTGCATCCAAAATGGCACCCTATTTTGGGGCCTGGTCAAATGTAGTGGACTATATAGGCCACTACATTTGACCAGGCCCCAAAATAAGCGCAATTTGTAGGTAATGGGATGCCATTTGGGGCCCAGATTGTTTCTCCATCTGCATATTCAATCCACACACTGTAATGTAGGAGATTGTAGGAGATTATAAAATCATGCATATGTAATCAGAACCATACAGCCAGTACAACGTGTATGTCTAAGATTAACAATGAATTGCACCAGTATCAGCTTCTCTCTCTCTCTCTCTCTCTCTCTCTCTCTCTCTCTCTTTCTCTCTCTCTCTTTCTCACTCTCACTCTCCCCCTCTTTCTCTCTCTCCCTATCTCCCTCTCTCCCCTCCTCTCTCTCCCAATTATTATAATAATTTTTTCAATTCAATTTGCTTTATTGTCATGACGTAAAGCTTACTTTGGATATTTACAATAGGAAAATAATAATAATCAAAATGATCAACGGGACAACAGTAACAACAACATCCAAGTGTCAAAATAACCATACATTGAACAATAACAATAAGCATACAGTAGAGGACATGTGCAGGTTGATTGGTCTGTCAGACACTGTCCCTCAACTTATGGCAGGCAGAAATGTAGTGCACTGCCAACACACAGCTCTCTGCATCCTCCCCCAACAGGACGGGTAGCCTACTCTCATCAGAGAGGTCTTTGAAACCTTGAATAAGGGTTTCAAATTTGGGGAAATGACACTCAAATTGTTTTATATTTTTTACATTTTGTCAGGAAATGCAGCTCCGTCTCAGGTTCTGCTGTTGTGCAGTGGTTGCACAGCCTTTCCTCTACAGGGAGTCCGGTTTTCCTGTGTCTACCCTTCTCAATGGCAAGGCTGTGCTCACTGAGCCTGTACTCTCTCTCTCTCTCTCTCTCTCTCTCTCTCTCTCTCTCTCTCTCTCTCTCTCTCTCTCTCTCTCTCTCTCTCTCCCTACCTCTTCCCCTCTTTCTCTCTCTCTCCCAATTCAATTCAATCTCTCTCTCTCCCTCTCTCTCTCCCTCTCCACCTCTTTCTCTCTCTCTCCCTCTCCACCTTTTTTTCTCTCTCTCTCCCTCTCCCCACAATCTCTCTCTCTCTCTCTCTCTCGCTCTCTCTCTCACTCAGTCTGCTGTCTGGCTGCTTTGTTCTGTAGTTTGAGCCATAGCGTACTGTGAGCTTATGCACTGCTTTGTACATTAGGCATGTAAGTCCAGTCAACAAACATTTAATGTACTGCCCATGTCATCTTGCGAGAGGTGAAGTAATTTGTAGCCTTGAAGGGAATCACCGTCCGGCAACTGCACTGTTCTCTTTATATAGAGACAGACATGTAGAGACAACGTATAATACAGGATGTTTATACTCCATGGTCAGCTTATTCAAAGGAGCATTTGAATATCTTTCTCTGTTTTCGTTCCGTTTCTACAGTACCAAGTGAACATCTTATCCTGCTGTTGATATATGTATATTTATAGGTACAGTACCTATACAGGTGCTGTAAAGGTCTATATTCCATTATGTAGTGTCGATGTCTTCACTCACATTTGTCCTCCTCAGCTGACTCACGTTTCTCCTCTCATTCAATAGCAACCTCCTCGGTGTGAGGGAGAGAAGACAGAGGGGACAGACAGACAGACAGACAGGGGATGTTTCATAGGGTCCTTCCTTCCTGGCCATAACACAGATGTCCATGTTTCCGTGTTGGGGGAAATGTGTTTGCTGCCTGAAGGTCAGTGCGGGCTGTCCTCTAGTCTTAGGTGCTGGCAGCGGTGGAGGTGGTGGTGTGTGTGTGTGAGACAGTACAAGTTGTCCTTGGTGGAGTGTGTGTGCTCTAAAAAATTGAAGAATATATTTTTTTAAACAAGTAAATAAATAAATAGAATCTCAAAAAGATAGGAATCAAAGTGATTGACACCCCTGTTTTTAATACTCCAGCGCCCTACCCTTGTGAGGATAACAATGCGATTGGAAAACACATTGGGAGGGATCTTAGATCATTCCTCCATACAGAATATTTCCAAGATCCTTGATATACTTCGTCTGCATCATCAAAGATCCACCAGCATATTTTACAGTAGGTGTGAGGTACTTTTCTGCGTATACTTCTGTTTTTCAACGCCAAACCCACCACAGGTGTGCGTGGCAGAAGAGCTCTTTTTTCATGTCATCTGATCACAGCACCGGTTCCTATCCAAGTGCCAATGCCATTTATCAAACTCCAGGAGTTTACATTTGTTGGATGGCATGAAAATAAAGCTCTTTGGTCACGCACCACACCGGTGGTGGGTTTTGCGTCGAAAGAAAGATGCATATGTAGAGAAGTATCCTATACCTAATGATAAAACACGGTGGTGGATCTTTGATGTTGTGGGGCTATTTGGCTTCCACTGGTTCTGGGTTCTGGGGCCCTTGTTAAGGTTAAGGTCAACGGCATCATGCACTTGATCAAGGACCAGGACATTTAAAAATCCTTAAAGAAATGGTTAATTGACCACCAATTCATCATTCTGCAATGGGCATCCCATCTTAGTCTCCGGACTTGAAAACCTGTGGTTTGAATTGAAGAGGGCAATCCATATGCACCACAGATAAAGGATATCAAGGACCTGGAAATATTCTGTGTGGAGGAATGGTCTAAGATCCCTCCCAATGTGTTCTCCAACCTCATCAACAACAACAAAAATGTAAGGGCAGTGTCATTATCCTCACAAGGGTAGGATGCTGGAGTATTGATAACGGGGGTGCCAATAACTTTGATCCCTATCTTTATGAGATTTTTTAAATGACTTGTTTAACAAAATCTCCTTCTCTAAGCAATTGTATTAGTATCAATTAATATAATTTTCAACAACAAAAATAGCATACAATATAGCTCAGTATTTGTATTATTTATTTCTTAATGATTTTTTTGCTCATCTTTATCAAAGGTGTCAACAAATATTGACCGAACTGTACGTACGTGTGAGTGTCTGAATGTGTCAGTAGAGGCTGTCCTTGGTGGTGGAGGTGTGTGTGGTGGTGGTGGAGTCGTCAGGTATGGAGCCCCTGCGCGGGGTTCTTGGTCTGCAGCGTAACAGGGCCTGTAGCTCCCTGGACACAGAGCTGCTGAAGAAGGTGTAGATCCAGGGGTTGGTACACGAGTTCAGACTGGCCAGCAGCATCAGGATGGTGAACGCTACGCCTGCAGAGAGAGAGAGAGGACACACATACGGTCAGGCAAAGACACACACGCGGACGCGATCAGGCAAACGCACACGCAGCCATCAGTCAGCCTGCAGGGAAGTGAGGGACATTGCATTGCCAGAGCCAGCAGCACAGCAGCCGTAGGCTACAACCAGTAAATTACAGCAGAGCTGACTGATCGCAATAGACTGTGAAGGTCAGAGATATAGATAGGTAAGGGGTCATACAGAATAGACGTTCCTCCTCTTTGCTGAAAACAGAGGTTGGGTGATTGTGGAGGCCAGGTCATCTGATACAGCACTCCATCACTCTCCTTCTTGGTCAAATAGCCCTTACACAGTCAGGAGGTGTGTTTTGGGTCATTGTCTTGTTGAAAAACTAATGATAGCCCCACTAAGCTCAAACTAGATGGGATGGCGTATCGCTCCAGAATGCTCTGGTAGTCATGCTAGTTAAGTGTGCCTTGAATTCTAAATAAATCACTGACAGTGTCATCAGAAAAGCACCCCCACATACCTCCTCCTCCATGCTTCACGGTGGGAATCACACATGTGGAGATCATCCATTCACCCGCTCTGCATCTCACAAAGACACAGCGGTTGGAACCAAAAATCTCAAACTTGCTTTCCACCGGTCTGATGTCCATTGCTCGTGTTTCTTTGCCCAAGCAAGTCTCTTCTTATTATTGGTGTCCTTTAGTAGTGGTTTCTTTGTAGCAATTCGACCATGAAGGCCTGGTTCACTCAGTCTCCTCTGATGTTGAGATGTGTCTGTTACTTGAACTCTGTGAGGCATTTATTTGGCCTGCAATCTGAGGTGCAGTTAACTCTAATGAACTTATCCTCTGCAGCAGAGATAACTCTGGGTCTTCCTTTCCTGTGGCTGTCTTCACGAGAGCCAGTTTCATCATAGCACTTGATGGTTTTTGCGACTGCACTTGAAGAAACTTTCAAAGTTCTTGAAAAGTTCTGGATTGACTGACCTTCATGTCTTAAAGTAATGATGGACTGTCGTTTATCTTTGCTTATTTGAGTTGCCATAATATGGACTTGATCTTTTACCAAATAGGGCTATCTTCTATATACCACACCAACCTTCTCACAACACAACTGATTGGCTCAAACGCATTAAGAAGGAAAGACATTCCACAAATTAACTTTTAACAAGGCACACCTGTTAATTTAAATGCATTCCAGGTGACTACATCATGAAGCTGGTTGAGAGAATCCCAAGAGTGTGCAAAGCTGTCGTCGAGGTGAAGGGTGGCTGCTTTGAAGAATCTCAAATATAAAATATATTTTGATTTGTTAAACACTTTTTTGCTTACTACATGATTCCATATATGTTATTTCATAGTTTTGATGTCTTCACAAATAGAAAATAGTACAAATAAATAAAATCCTTGGAATGAGTAGGTGTGTCCAAACTTTTAACTTGTACCATGTGACCTCACAGGACTAGAATGCACTGCTTCCCTCTCTCTCTTAGCTCTTAGCCTCTTATTCTGCTGGACCACTCAAGCTGGACCTCTCAAGCTGGACCTCTCAAGCTCCATGGACCTTAGCCTATAATGGCAGGAACTGGTGAACTGATCATTTTGGGGAATGTAGCTTTTAGGGATTAGTACTTGTATTGTGCACTGTCAGTACAAGGAGCCTTTAAAGAGCTAGCGTAGCCTGAACGGTACACTTAAGCTATCCTTCTTCAAGGAAAGAAGGAGAAGACAATTAGAGCACAGACTGAGTATAACATCCTTTCATGTTCAGGATCTCGAGGTCTTTACTTATTGTCTTTCATTCTATTGCCCACCTTTCCTTGATCATTATCATTTATGTTTGTAAATATTTTGGTTAGTGTTACCAATATTTTGGTTAGTCCGATTGATTCTCAAAGAATTCATACCTTCAGATGAATCAATTCATTACTATTATTCTAACTGTAGCTTTATGAGCCATAACTAAAATAACTGACAAATCAGGTCTTCTTAGAATACCATTTTTTTCCCAATAACTGGACTGATGCCCCGTTTATAATTCCATAGTAATAAGTGTACACTCTACTTTACAATAGTGCTGTTAAAAAGGCCAGCTCTTATTTAGCCGTTTCATAATCCCTAATCTAGTAGTTAAATTGTATTTGCCCAACACCTTATTTTCACCAAAGTGGTACCTATAAAGCACCCCACTTGTATCAGCCAATCACAGTCCGGCGTTCCCTGTCTACCTCCTGCCATCAGATTGAGATCGCGCCGTCTGAAGAGAAGGAAGGACATATTGGACTGTTTTCTATGATTTATTTTATTGCCTGCATCTAATTGTAAGTACATGTCATTGTACATGTCATTGCTTCTTTAGTTGGCTGTTGCTAAGGCAGTCAAGTTATTTACCATATTTAGAAGGTATTTTCCTTTACATCATGCTAGTTACTCTTTTAGCCAGCTAGCCAAGTAGGTGCTAGCCAGTCATGCCAGCTAATTTATACTCTGTGTACCACATGCCTAGTTTAGGATATTATTTTTACGTTCATATTGTCAGTTTAAGTAGGAGAGTTAAAAAGGTTATTCCATCAAACTTCAAATTATTAGAATAGTACACAACGCAGAACAGAACAAACAGGTTGGGGGTCAGTGGCCCAAGCCCACGAACAGGAATAATATTCTAAAGTCAGATCGCTATGGTCGCCAGGAACTTTACTTTTGGTGTCTATTTTTAATTGTTGCGCTACTGGTGCTGCCTGTTGATGTTAGGTAGGCAGCTACAGTAGCTGAATGATATTAACATCTTCGGGTTTTGTTTCATTAAATGTATTTTATTTCATCTGGGTGCTTGCGTCACCTACTGACACCCTGGTACTACCCGTAGCTCCCGTTCTCCTCAGTCCTACAAAAGCACTAACGTGAAATAAATCAAACATCCCGAGGTTAATGCTGTAGATATTGTTATACGGTGGTGTGAGACTATTGAAACATGTACCTTTCAGAGTTTTATTGTTGATATTAATATAGTTTACAGAGTGCTAAAAAGTGTTGCTGTTGCTAGCTAGCATGCCTTTCTGTGATGCAGACGGTTCGCTGAGCTGCCGACTGGTGCTGGCGTTGCATTATGGGAGAGTAGTTTTGGCCCTCTACGGTTTGAATGAGAGAGGCGATTTCACGTTGTAGCTTGTTTGTGTTGCAGTGTTTTTGTACGTGAGTTGTTGTATTTTAATACTGTCAACACTGAAAGCACCTAGCAATGTATTGGGGATGTGAGACAGGATATGTGTTTTACCTTTCTTCATGCTCCTGTTCTTAACAACTTGTCTGATGGTGCATTGGAGACTGATGTGTTCCTGTCCTGTCTTTTCACAATACTATTGCAGGTATGGTTTTATTGTCTAAGAATTAAGATGATACATTCTTTGTATTAAGGACTGGTTATTATTTTATAGTATACATTATGGCTTTATGTATGAGTGTGGTTGTGTGAGTCTGAGAAAACACTGAGAGAGAACAACTTGTCAGATGGTGCATTGGAGATTGATGTGTTCCTGTCCTATCTTTTTACAATACTATTGCAGATCAACATAAAATCCAAAAAGACAGCCGCGGTGTCGCTCTTCATTTCTTGGTTCTACTGTTGTACATATAAAGACCGCTACACGTATAGCCGTGTTTATGGACAATTACAACCTTTATTTAGCCTCATGCTACTCTGCGCTGTATATTTAGTCGTATGTATGTATGTATGTATGTAACCTAATTTAGCCTGTGCCTTTTCTGGTGGGGCAGTTACTATTCCTTGTTGTGGTCTCCTGCACATGCGCAGAACTTGGGTACATTGCAGTCACATTTCAGTTACTTTCTATGTCATTCAATTGATGTATAGTTATCATATGGTTACCAATAATTGGGCTTTTGTCCTGTAGGTGTGTTACTATAGCCTATGCATTTTGTTTTGCCCCTTACATTATATCTTGGCATAAGCAGTATAGAGATTGTGTATTCTAGATACTAGCACGAATACCACCACAGTCTACTGGGCCTGTATATTGTATGTAAGCCTATACTCGTGGTTATTCCTTTCTATTCTGTTACCATAGAAACACTTTTATACACTCTCACTTCCACTGTGAGCACTGTCAATCAAGGTGTATGGTGTGGTGATCCCTTATCTGTAATAAACCTGTTCTGAAGACATCTGACCTGTTCTTGCTGGACAGACCTGTGGCGGCTGTACCGCATCCTCTGGCAGATATAGCTCTCTAGTATATCTCTTAGTATTTTTCAAGTGCACAATATAGGGAATAGGGTGCCATTTGGGACGCAGGCATGGAGAGATCGAGGTCATGGTCCACTTCCTCCTCTTCGGTAACAACAGAGAGTAGTGACTATTTAACAATACCAGTATTCAGTGTGGAAACTAACTGTTTACGGTTTTCCATTTTTGTTTCCCTCTGGCACCATTAGACGTGCTGTAAATTTCCTTCTGGAACAAAAATCTAAACTTTACCTATTTCCTTTGGCCACTTTCTACTTCCAACATGCCGTTTTTATGTAATAAGTAGGACACCAAGCACTGGCCTCCTCCCTCTTTACTATTGCCAGTTTAGGAAGATAAAAGGAGCTGGGGGTTGACTAGAAACTACACAGCTGATAGCAATCAGTGTGTGCATGATGACTTATGTGTACGCACTGTGTGCGTGTTTGCATGCTTTGGGTGCCTATTCATGTGTGTGTGTTTCACTCTGTGTGCGAGCTGTTGGCAGATGCTATTGTTGATGAAATGTCAACATCTGTCCGGGGTGTGAGAGCAACAGGGGATATAAACAGGTTATTTACTGACACTGAGGTATGCTGTGTGTGTGTGTGTGTGTGTGTGTGTGTGTGTGTGCCAGTTTTGCTTCAGATGAGTGAAGAAAAAACTAATCCACAGTGTTGAAGTTGTAAACCGTTGTAAGCAGACACCTGACACAGTGCTAGTTGAGTTGAGTTATGTTATGGTGACCTTAAATAAATTCTAGTTCTGGATCAGTTGTGGCACTTGAAATCGGAGGAAGGGCTTATAGTAAAGGCTGCAATGACATAAATGGAATGGTATCAAACACATCTAACACATGGTTACCACGATATATCGGTAAGCATATTGGAATCGGCCGATATTAGGTAAAAATGGCCCGATGTCTATTTTAACGCCGATGTGCAAAACCGATGTCAAAGCTGAAGTGCATACCTATATAACGTAGGTAGATGACGTAATGACGCCACGAAAAATACAGTGCTATACAGAACAAAAGCAGAAAAATACTTAGAGCACACTTCCAACAACTGAACAAGTTCAAGTCGAGCAGTCATTTGAAAGAGTAAGAAAATTTCAGCGAGACAACTCAAAGGCGAAATACATTAATGCCAAGATAATGGAATTCATTGGCCTTAGCAATCAACCGTTCTCTGTCGTGTATGATGTTGGCTTTCGCCGACTGGTCGAGCACCTCGAAGCCCCGGTACACATTACCAAGTAGGCGCTATTTTTCAGATGTTGCCCTACCTGAGTTACACAGTATTGTTGAAACGCACATCCCTGAGCTACTTGCTATGGGCGTCACTGCTATTAGCTTCACGATTGACTGACATTTGAACCAGCAATGTCAGCCCTATGAGCATGCTGAGTCTGACAGCACAGTGGGTCTACGAGGATTTTGAACTGAGGAAAGCCCTATTGCATGCTCAAGAATGTGCTGGTTCTCATACCGCTACTGCCATTTCAATGGCATTTGAGAACATGTTTCAAACTTGAAAACATGAACACACTCCTGGCTCCATTTGAACAACTGACTGGAGAAATAATAAGCTAATCAACTGTGTCTGCAGCAGACGTGATACCGTCTGTCATGGCATTGAAACGCCTGCTCAACTAAAGTGCCCACGCAGACCGTGGGGTTAACACTTGCAAAAGTACTCTACAAGATTCTGTGAACAAGTGATTCGGTGGCATTCTCTCTGAGCCTCTTTACTGTGTTGCCACCATTGTCGATGCTAGGTACAAGGGCCGCTACTTCGAAGCAGACAAGAAATAGGGTTTACGTGAAATGTTACAGACACAGCTGGACAAGATGGAAACGGACACAGTGACAGTGTACACTGAGGAAGAGCGGCGACAGACAGAGCTGAAACTTCACTGCTTGACATGTATGATGAAATCCTGGTTGAGACTGAAATGACTGAACAAATGAACAACAAAACAGGACAACAAGTAAGTGAAAGAAATAGATTTTGATGATGTTTTACTGGTAATGGGGACATGCGTAAAAGGCAAGAAAATAACTTTTTGGTCAGTGTGTATGTGTGTGTTAACTATTTAAATGTACTAGAATGCTTAAAATGCCGCTAAAATTTGTAATATTGGTTACCGATATCGGGTGTTTTTTGCCATGGAAAATATCACATATCGGTATTGGCCAAAAATGTCATATCGGTGCATCCCTACTACCAATTACATCAAACTGAAAGAAGTTAAGCTACACTAAAGTTACCCCTATGAAAAATATAGTAAACTAAAGTTACTTTGAAAAAGTACTTCGTGAAAAATTATCATATGTAAATCTGAAATGTCATAGACTGTAAATTGCAAGCACAGATCACTTTGGGGTTATATGATGTCAGAAGAATCTCCCGCGGCCCTTGTCTCACAAACACCACTCTAGCTCAGCCTCCGTTAATCACACAGACTAATGGTTGGTATCAATGGATGTAGTAGAAATAGACAGGTCCAATGGTACAACCCAGAAGTCTGTAGGGGTTTAAAAAGGTTTTAGAAGTCCAAAACATACCAGCGTCAAAGTGGGACTGTAGGATTTCAACACAAAAACAATGTTTCAAGTGAGAATTAGGAAGGTCTGATAAAGAAAAAGAGAGAAGATTATTGCCTACTTTACCCATGTTTTTCTTTTTGCGAAAAAATTGTTTGTAGTTCCAGTAGTTAGCTACACCACTATATGGCTAAAAGTAATTAAAGTGCAATTCCATCACTTTTCAACCTCATTTTCATTAATCCAGCACAATACCAGTGTCTACATATATTTTGTAGAAAAAAATATAAAGTTAAAAAGTTCTACTCGATGACATCAATGATTTTCAAATACTATGAGAATCGTGGTGACGCGTGGAGCAAGAAAATACCCTCCTATTGGCCAGAATGTGATGTCACAGAGAACCATTTTTTAGGAACTTTCTTCTTATCTTTTTAACCACTGATCATAGAAACGTGCTGTTTTTACATATATAGATACTGGTATGGTGCTGGAGATAGTGAATATGAGGTTGAGAAGTGGCGGAATCGACCTTTAACTACTGAAAACACTATCTAGATTTGAATTCAGTTCAACTACCACTAAGCTACTGTAAAATGTAGTGAAATTACTAGTTGAACTACATGTAGCTCACTACTCCCCAACACTGTGGATATGAAAACAATAACATATTTTTAACCTCAGTGACCCAAATATTTTGCCATACAGCGGAGCTCAGTATGCTTTGTGTGCTTAGTAAGTGTGTTTCTGTGTGCGTGTGTCTTCGATCTCTAACCTTGGTCTGGAGGGTTGGGGTCCCAGGCGGCCCACAGCTGAACGATGAAGAAGGGGGACCAGCAGACTGTGTAGACCAACACTATCACCAGAGTCATCCTCACCGTCTTAGACATGGCCTTGGAGATGGAGGGGGGCGTCAGGGCCCGGGGGGGTGGGGGAGGGTACTCCAGCGATGGGCGTGGAGAGGAGACACACCGGGGGGAGGATGGGAGCTCGAAGGATGTGTAGGACTCATGACAGTGGCATCCGCCATTGTTAGGAGGCACTGAACCACCACCACAACCACCTGAGGTGACTGGGCCATGGGATCCATGTGGGCACGGGTCACATGATGGGGGAACTACAGCTGTACTGGAGCCCCTTTGGTCACTGAGGCCGGGGTTGGAGGGGAGGGTTAGGTTATCTGGGGTGTTGAAGGGGCTTTGCTGTGTTGCTGCTGTGTGGTTGTTGTGACAGCTGCTGTACTGTGGAGAGGGGGACAGGTAGGGATAGCACTCTGAGGGTACAACAGCTGTAGTAGACTGGGGGGAGAGCGGTAAGAGAGGGTTGCAGAGAGTGCTGGAGGGGTTGTTGTTCATAGTCTTTAGAAGCTGCTCCCCTCCTACTCCTGCTCCTCTCCCCCCTCTGCATCCCCCTCTCCCCCGCTCCCTGGTCGCTCTGTCATCGTCCTTTTTGACTCTGTGGAAGTGGAAGATGACAGCGTTGTTCTTCTTGAGCTCTGCTGACACCATCCTCTCTGACTTCAGATAGATGTTGTTGTGAATCTCTCTGAAGATCCGTATCTGGAATGAGAAAGAAATGGATGAATGAATGAATTTGTCTTAATGAATCTGAATATGTCTGAAGTATGTAGCTAGATGCTAAAAGAGTAAAATACATACAATTAATAGAAACGTACAGCTAACTTCCAAAATAGAGGGAACACTTGAGTAAATGAGGGATACAACGTATATTGAAAGCAGATGCTTCAACACAGATTCCTAAGTTAATTAAGCAGTCAACATCCCATCATGCTTAGGGTCATGTATAAAAATGCCCAGTCGTCCATTATTTTGGCTACCATGGCTAGAAGAAGAGATCTCAGTGCCTGAGACAGCATTTTTCACCACCATCAACAAAACACCAAATGATGGGATTTCTCTCAGAATGGTGTTGCATCCCTCCAAGTTCCAGACACGTGTAGAATCTATGCTAAGGTACATTGAAGCGGGTTATGGTGGCCCAACGCCCTAAAGATACGTTACGTTTTGGTGTTTCCTTTATTTTGGCAGTTACCTGTAGATACTAATAGAACAAATGTACTTAGACAGTAAAAGAGTGCACACAGAGAAGTATTTTGGAACCGATTCCTAAACCTAATCATCCCAACACAGACACCAAACACAGACCTTTCTAACTCAATTAAATGTCCTCGATTCTGTTTCCTGAAAAAGCACAAGACCCCAGCAGGTCATGAGAAACTGGGTCTTAGAACAATGTCTTGCCAAACCATGTTAGCAAGGACGTCACTTGATCAGATCTGGGTTCAAACACGACTTTAAATCATTTAGAATACTTAATAAGCTGTTTTGACTGAGCTTGCCTGGCATAATGGAACCAAAACAATATTGCCAAAACAGCAAACTCGCCCATCGGGGGAACTCTAAGGCAGAATAAATCACACACTCAAATTATTCAAAAGATTTTAAATAGTATTTGAACCCAGCTCTACACTTTATATGAAACACAAATTAATTCAATGTCCCTAATCTTTGGCTGGGATCTGGTTAATTTGACTGTTATTCTGGTTCCTCGCTGGGTCCCTCACAGTGGGTAGTGTTCTGACAGGCCAGCCACACAGCAGTAGGTCTACAGTGGGCTGTGTTAATTAGGCCAGGGGAAACAGCAAATAGCCGGACCCTGGAAATATCTTTCCTTAAATAGAGCAGCTAGCTCTCTCTCTGAGTCTGACTGGACCAGAGGGAGGTAGCCCAGAATGTCTCTATCCCCCACGGGACGCTACACAACACCAGCCAGTACAGCCACCCCATCTACCCCACCAGCTGTCCGGCCTGTCCCAGATCTGATAGAACTGACTCCCTGCAGTTTATTCAACAGTGCCTACCAAAAACCGCTCCATCAAACAGCAAATTTTATTCATGCAAAATCAAATTTTTTATTCTGTGTTTTGTATGTTTTCGGGGGTGGCAGGTAGCCTATAGCTTAGAGATATGGGGCGCATCCCAAATTTCACCCTATTCCCTATATAGCGCACTACTTTTGACCAGAGCCTTAAGGATAATGAAATAGGAAGTGTACTGGTAAACGGAGGGCAGCTGGTCTCTGATCCCAGGCACCCCCCAAGGGCATTGCATCGCGGTTAACGCTGTGCCTGTCAATGTGGAAAAAGGATACATTTCTATTATATTTTTGTTCGGTGGTCACACTGTGTTGTCTCCTTGTCTTGTACCTGGCAGACAGTGATCATTAAGCCTGGCAGTGTGTGTGCGTGCATGTGTGTGCATCTGTTTCAGTAGTAGTACCTGGCAGACAGTGATGATTAGTGCTGGCAGTAAGAACACTGCTAGGGTCATCCAGGTGATGTAGGCCTTGAGTCCCCACGGCTCAGCAAAGTGAGCCCAGCACTCAAACTCTCCTGGAGACACCTCCGACCGCGAGAAGATGAACAACTGGGGAGAGGGGAATGTTGGAGGAGGGAGAGGGTGGGGAATGGAGGGAGGGGAGGAAGGAAGAGTGAGGGGTGAGGGAGTCAAAACCAAACCAAACATCAATTTCCTTCACAACTAACAGAACAGGAGACCACACTGTCTAGGAAACTTCCACTGATCTCATGATACGCCTAAAAATGGAACACCTTAAATTTGACTGCAGGCCCTGGGGTCAGGGCAGGAGTGTCCCCTTGAGACTTCATTTCCTGAGCCAGCATGTCATCTAGCTGTCCCTGGTTCACACCTGTGGTAGCCTATACTGATCAGCGGTGCCAGTGTCCCTACCTCTATATTGTTCTGAGGGCAGCTCTGCCTCGAGGGCAGAACATATGGAAATGGTTGTGTGAAAGCTCAAGTAAACAGTAAGTGGGCAGAGGCTGTCATGTTAGGGTTGTGTTTGAGGCTAGGGTTAGGGTTGAGCCTGGATGTGGACATGAAGCTAGGGTTGGGGTTGAGGGTTGTTAGGGTCAGTGGAGGCTCTTCAGAGGAGGAAGGGGAGGACCATCATACTATTTCTGAAAAATAAAAATAGTCACACGTTTGAGATAAATCTATAGTAAATATATATCACTTCACCAGATAAGTGATTAAAACACACTGTTTTGCAATGATGGTCTACATTATCCTCAACAGCACCCTCTAGGGTGGCACCATGTTGTAGTTGGAGGACAGCTATTTTCTGTACTCCTCTGGGTACACTGACTTCAATACAAAACCTAGGAGGCCTGTGGTTCTCACCCCCTTCCATACTACTAATTACTTACACAGTAATTATGACAAATCTGGCCCTCATACCACCATGGCCACCTAATCATCCCCGTCTTCCAATTGGCTCATTCACCCCCCCCCCCCCCTTTTCCCCTGTAACTATTTCCCAGGTAATTCATTTAAATGAGAATGTTCTGGTAAAATAAATATAGAAATAAAACCTGACTCGAACAGAGAGGAATGCTATTTACGTTAGCTAGCTGGCTAAGGATTTCCAAGACTGCAAGGTAGGGATTTCCAAGCCGAGGTAAGCTTTCGGTTTTATGAATTGATTGCTTCCGGGGCCCCCCGGTGTAACTGCTATACTGCTTGACGTGGTTGTGCACATGGATTGGATTGTGGGTTTCCTAGCGCGTTAGTTTTAGTTTGTTGACTATAATATGTTAATATGGTGACAACGATGTAGGCTGTGTAGCAGCTAGGGGTTATAAGTAGGAAGGTTTGGCTTGGAGAAGATTTTGCGTCTGGTCACTGATCAGGGGTGTGTTCATTACAGTGATTCTGCTGCAAAACATTTCTTCAACGTAAGCAAACGAAACGGGGAGGGACCTACATAAAATTGTCCAATAGAAAGGAATGTTTTGCAACTGTTTGGACTAATAATTACACCCATAATCAGCTAGATGCAGGCAAGAGTGTGCAAGGGAGTATTGATTGTGTCACTTTCTGTCATCTTATTTCTCCAATTTGTCTCTCGACCTGTGCACCTACGTTATAAATGTTCATTTGTATGCTAGGTTGTATTGTCATAATGAGTATAGGGTAAATTTGAGTATCATGTAGTCGCCTAAACCCATCAATGTTACATAGAACTGGGTGAATGGAATAGGAATGACAGTCATCCTAAATGCTGTAATAGAAAATAAATACAAATCGTCCTCACGAACCTGCACTGGTTATCGTTGAGCTGGGATGTGGACATGAAGCTAGGTTTAGGGTTTAGCTGAGATGTGGACATACAACTAAGGTTAAGGCTTAGGTTCAAGCTTAGGCTCAGTGTTCCTACCTGCCTGTGGTATGGAGAGCAGCAGGGCCAAGGGGTCAGAGGTCAGGGATAGTGCTCCTACCTGTGGTATAGAGAGAAGTAAGGCCAGGCCCCAGGCCATCATAATAGGGGTGTTCCAGCGGGACACGGACCCACCACGATAGGCCTGCAGTGGGCAGCAGATGGCATAGTGCCGGTCCACTGTCATGGCAACAATCATATAGGAGGACGCGAACATCCCTACGATCTGCAGGTACTTTACTGAGCGACACAGAAAATCCGGCCCCTGGAACCTTTCTGTGATGTTCCACACCAGCTGGGGAAAAACCTGTGGGGCCGACAGGAAATAAGAGAACATTTAGCGTGGCTACGTTAGATACTAGCATACTACTTAGAATCCATGAATCAATGCATGCTAGTGTGGACATTGAACCAGAGTAGACTGACTGCCATAGCAATGGAATAACAATAATAATATTTATTTGAATGCTCACGCCATTTCCACTGCATTTTGAGAACTGCGCCCACCATACAATAGTAGGCGAATGTGTGTTAGTCATTTAGGACGGCCATAGAATCTTAATTTAAGCCAGTTTGCTACAGCAGGAAAATAATCCTGCAGCAACAGAAAACGTGGATTATAATGGACATTTTTGTAGGGGTTGCTACATTTTTCATTATGTCAAATCAAGTCTAAAATTTCAATGTGAAAATTACTAACTTTAGAAGCCTTTTTAAAACTCAAATACACTATAAGTTTGCAGGAAAATGTGCAGTAACATAATAAATTAAGATCATATATCTGTAACAATGATTTAGAGTTGTAGGAATAGTGGACTAATTCATATTGTTAAACAGACTAGAAGGGACGGAATCATGGTCATGTTAGCTTCACCACACTCTCCATGTCATTGTGACTTAGCTCACTCATAGGTTACCGATGTTGATTACTGTATACATGTGGTGCCTAGCAATCAAAACAGGGATGGGGTTAATCCCAAGAGAACTGGAGTTGACTCTAATCTCTAAGGTGTCAGTCTCACCTGGAACAGCGCCACCACCAGGTCAGCCAGACACAGGTTGACCATGAACAGATGCATCGGAGCGTTGTGTTTCCTCCTGCGGAGCAGCACCCACAGTACGAAGCCATTCCCTAGGGTAGTGAGGGCCAGCACCAAGCCCAGGACCCCTATCTCTGCCCGGGCCAGACCCAGATCCCTCACCCTGGGCTGGGGTAAGGCATGGGGCGTGGTGGCTGAGGCATTCTCGGGGATAATCCAGTAATAGGACCCTGCCCCTTCGTGAGAACTGTTGAGGGATGTGAAGTCGGAGAAGAGGGAGGAAGTGAGGTTGGTTCTTCCTGTTGTCACGGATGCCAGAGAGGAGTGGCCTAATTTATTCCAACCCATTTCCCCGGAGATGGTTTCCATGCCTGCGTAAAACACAAACAAAACAACAGAAACCTCATAAAACTAATAATGATCAAATCTCCCCCTGTGTTTGTTTTGTAGGGAGAGAGGGCAAAGAGGGCACAGAGCCTGCGGAAATGACCTATAGTCCTATAGTCCAGCCCTGTTCTATACCGGAGCATGCAAGTCACAAACTTCCTCTGTTTGTTTGCAGTAAACATTGTGGCTAAGATTTGATAATAAACTGATGGTTTGTTAGGTTTGGTTAATCCAATTTTTATTAAATTATCTTCAATTGCCTTCTAATTTGTTGGACAGACGAGCAGTCTTACTATCCCCCTTTCCTACGTCTTAGCACTCTCTGTCCAGACTTCTTGACAATACTTCTACAAGCTGGAAGAACACTTTGTTTCATTGATAGGGATCTTCTTCCTGGTATGTTTTGTCATGAGGATATAAATCGCTTTTACAGGCCTCATTATGAAACAAACGTGATAATAACAATCATCCACGATGAAATCAGGGAGGGGACTGTTCATTTATATAATTTATTTTGTGCGTTAGTCACACGCCATATCTCAGACAGCACTGGGATGATTTTGACTAAAGATAGGTGAATGATGCGTCTTGCCATAAAGATCCGCCGTTTACTAAATTAAACTGATAGGCCCAAGGCGGGAGGTATTCTAATTAACTGACATTTGTTAGTCACACGCAATACCTCAATTGGTCCTAGGGGGGGCGATGCGTTATTCGTGCGGAGACTGTTGCCTTGCTTACCTTCTAGAGTGTTTTTCCTTACAGAAATAATCTTAAAGTGCTTAAAAAAGAAAAACAAATGGCAAATGCAACAACATGATGGTCTTATCATTAGATTGAATGTTTTCAGATTGAGATTATACTGATTGTTCAAACTTAAAAGAGATCCTTCAATGTCAACTCATTGTGTCTATATGCAGTACTCTGAATAGGGAATAGGGTGCAACCATTGTTTATTTCCTGTCAGTATATATGTAGTTCAGTAAATCTGTGCTTTTATGTAACAGTTCTACAACCTGTCTGTTGGTCTATCTATCTGACTCTCTCCTTCTGTCTGACGTAAGTCCCGCTTTCAATTTGTTTTTTCTCATACTTTCCTTGGCTTGATTTGACAGCTTCTCCCTCTATCCCACTCTCCCTGTATCCCTCTCTTTCTCTATCCCCCTCTCCCTCTATCCCACCACATTTTAGTCCTTCACCTTTGCTCTTATCTCTCTCTCATCCCTTGTTTATACCATTATTTTGCTCCCCTCCAATCACACTCTCTTGATCCCATTAAAATCCAGTTTATTTTCTCCCTTTTATAAATAAATAGCACAAAAGTAAATAATAACATAATTGATATGAATGACACTGATAATCAGAGAAACGAAGTCGTGGGATAGGGAGAAGCTTTGACCAAATAAATAGACAGGGAGAGAGGAGGAGGAGAGGGAGAGAATAGGGTGAGGGGGTGGTGGGAGAGCGAGAGAGTGGTGAGAGGAAGGAGAGAGAGAGCGAGCGAAGGGGAAGCTGAGGGAACAGAAGAGTTGAAGAGAGATGAAAGATAAGACAGGATGAGGAGAGGGTGAATAAAAGAATGGACAGGAAATTAGGTCATAATGATACTATAATTACCATGGTGACAGCAGGTATCACCTGACTGATATTATCAGGAAATTGGATGTAATATTTGTAATATACTTGTTACAGTATTTATTTGACCTTTATTTAAAGGTGCAAGTTGTACAATTCTTCATTCAAATAGCAGGCGACTAACTTAAGAACCAAGTCTTATTTACCCTGATGGCATTCCTAGGGACAGTACTCACTTTGAGAGTTAGAGGTCAGGTTGTTCTGGAAATATATATTTGGAAACTGAATTAACGTAGCTCTGGTCGAATTATATTTGAATTTAGTGTGACTAACAAGAAATTACAAGGTTTGCACTCAGTCGTACCACAGCCACTTAATGTGCAATTTGCTGCCAGTAATAACGTTCACACAGCCTGGTATGTGTGATAATACAGCATGACTTATTCTTCTAAAGTGTTAGCAACTGTGTTGTTCTCTGCCAGAGGCATGTATCTATAGAGAAGACCTGGGTTCAATTACTATTAGAAATATATTTTTTAAATCTTTCAAATACGCTTGCTCTGTAGTGTCTAGAGTGCCAGATGGTGGGGGTAACAGTTCTGGGACTATTCTATTGATCAATTAAACCAGGCAAGTTCAATCAAGCACAAATAAAGTATTTTAAACGATTTCAAGTAGTATTTGAACCCAGTTCCGATGTACAGGTTTTACAACCCAACACAGCTGCATCGCTCTATCCCCGGCCCATTGTCTGTGTCACTCAGCAGGCAGGTAGGGAGTGATTGAGAGACAAGAAGCAGAGCAGAAGCAGAGTCAGCGCTGCACTCTATGAATCCCCACGGGGTTACCAACCAAACATCAGGAATCCCCAAACATTGCCAATGATGGCGATGGGTTCAACCATACTTTAAAAGAAAGCTGATCATTTGGGCCAGATTAATGCACTTGTTGAATGTCTGCGAGCTTACCTAACCATATCCTCGAGAGTATAGTTTATTTTTTACTGTATTTCATAACTTCAATTGTGGGATATTGTCACTTTACGTTCATTAGTACAATTTGTAACATTTCACATATTTTTTGATTTTGTTCAACGCACTAGTTCTGAGCGACTGGTTTGAAATGCCTTTGAAGGCAAATGCACTTGCACAGAAAACATGTTAACTTGGCTGACTATGTAACTACTGCTGACTGAAACATGCTCAGTAAAGTTCGCCAAACTTTATATCTTTGTCTGTCATAACTACCACATCAACTATTTTGAGACACGGTCGCAGCAGTGGGATTTGGACCTCGGAACCGTTTTTAATTAGATAAATAGATAGGTACTTTATTCATCGCTGAGGGGAATTTTTTCAAAATGATGTGTTCAAGGCTGTAGTCAGAGGGCCTCTTCTTTCTCTCTCTCTTCTGTCTTCTTTCTATTTTTAATCAGGGAATCTCTTGGCCTGACTTTGAACCCCATTGGTCCCCGTTGTATCTTTAATCTAAAACCTAAGAGGCTTCTTTATACTTATGTTGCCCACGGGGTCTACCCTTCCCTACCTCCTCACCCCTCCCTCCCTCCCCCTGTAATTATAGGTGGCCTTGTGAGCATCCAGAAAATGTTGCAAGTTCGCTAGCACAAGCTTCATGCCAGACCAAAGTTAATAGTTCATACATTGTTTCAAGTTCGTTGCAGACAGGCCATGTGTAGCCAATTAAATTTATAAGATATTGAGTTTATCAGGATATTTTCTACCTGCAGGCTGCAATGTTTTTGTTTGTTGGATTTATGTAGGCTATTTTTACATAGTTGACAATAGAAGTTACTTTTTAGGTTTGTACAGGGGCGCAACTTTCACATTCCGCCCCCACATTCTGAAATTACATTTTTGTCCACCCCAGTTTAATCATTGGAATGTGATTTAAAAAAAAGGCGGCGACGGTGTGCTTTAGGACCATGCGGAGACATTTATGACCGGGTGGACACCACAGAGTAGCCTGACAGGCTGTGTGAAGGCAAAGGTTCTGGAAGGCTGGCTGGACCATGGGAGAGTTGAACATGGTGTGTACGTGTTGCGCTCTTTCACTGAGTTGTAAAAGGAAGCAGAACAGAAACGGGCTATTCTTTAGTTGACTGGTAAACTAGTGTTTATTCGCAGTGCTGAGCTAGTATTGTAACTGACATGTAACGTTAGCTAATGTTTCATCACCTCTCGACTGAGGTGAATGAATAGGTTACACTAGTGAGTAGCTACCACAGCCAGGTAAGCTCCAGCCTCTAGTTGTCTGTCAGACAGCGATATGAGGCGGCTATTATTACTATCTAACAGCAGTTGTTTGTATGGGAAGGTTTGTAGCCTTTGTTTTGTCCCATTTCAGAAGTAAATGAACTTGGCAAGCTTTCGCCTGTTGATGTACCGTTAGAGAGAGAGCTGGCCAAAAGTTGGCTTACATTAGCTATTATTTTTCCCTTAATCAAACTAGACCTGAATCCAACAATGAAATAATCGGCCAAATGATTGATATTCTGACGTTTTTTTCAGTGCAATGTGAGTTATATTATTCAGTATGTCAATGTCACGTTATTGATCTGTAAGTTCCCCTAGCTAATTCCCTATTTTTCAGACTGACACAGTAAAAAACAGCTCTATCATTACAGGCTTCATTGTCATGGTGCACAGTAGAAGTCTGCGCGGACCGATTTCTTGCCCGCTCCCGCTGGCGCTACCACAAGAACTGGTCCCAAACCCTGTTATTTCAGTCCAATATGATGCAGCTCACTTGCCAGCCATGGTCCCTGCAATTTTGCGCCCTATAGGCAATATAAAATGGGCATAAATAATTTAAGAAATAGGTTAAATTACCAGATTCTCACATTGCCCTTATATTGTATTACTGGGCTGTATCAGCCAATATGCTAGATGTAGTTAGAAGAGAGCAGAGTTGGAGAGACTTGCACTTTCTCTTGAGCTATTTTTATAGGCTACCTTTTAGGAGTGGGAAGATTTTTAGACAGAGAAATATGGGTGATCAATATTTAGGCCTATTTCTAGGCACTATAGCCTAATCATAGGCCTATTTAGGACGTACATTTCCTTGGAAAGATAACTGCCCCGTGCTTTACGCTCAACTAGGAGAGGTAGGCTACTGAAATTGAAGCTGTGAATTCTGAGTGTGTGAATAATGTGAAAAATATGTGTTTTTAATACAATAGGTAGGTTGACTCATACAAAGCAGAAAGAGGACCGTTTCCAAATCATCTGTGGGATAGCAAAAATATTTGAATCCCAAAGTCTGACCGCCGCTCCTGCCTCCAGCGTGAAAAAATGCCGACTGCGCCGCAATGATCTCTGTCGGGACCTGCAGGTCCCGCAGGCATCCCACGGGAATGGTGCCCTCTAGTGCAGTCAGTACACAACACTATACTCATCATGTTTTAGCAGGATCAGATGGTGACAGGGGTCCCAGCAGGGTCAGACAGCCAGGGAAGACCAGTCTATGGAGCTCAAGTAAATTTTGCGGTATATTCAGTGAATGATACAAAGTTCCATCTTGAATAGATGGCTCGACCTACAGTAGCTACAGGATAGCAGCGTTATTCTATTCTTAAATGATATAATGTATAAATGTACACCAAGATAATTCTTTGTCATACCTCATTTTAGGAGGATCAGGCCAGGGAAGACCGGTCTGTGACAGAGGTGAGGTGAATTTTTGCAGATACAACACTTTATTCACTCTGTCCAGCTGGACAAGCCAGATGCTATTTTAAGGCAGTCTGACAAACCTCCAAAGTTGATTTCCAAACTGTATCAAGGGTTGATAGAGGCTTTTACCGATTACATACAACAAGTCAAAGAAAAATATGAGGAAGACCTGGGAGACTCTATTGATGATGATGAATGGATACAGATATGTTAGAATGCCCAGTCATGTTCATATAATCTCAGACATAAATGACTGCAGTTTAAGACCATCCATAGAACGTTCCAAATGCCAGTGAAACTGAATATCATGCACTCAGAAATTCTATTATTCTGCTGGAGGTGTAAAACACAAAAGGGTCCATATTTGCATATGTTGAGGTCTTGTGAAGGTATGTTATTTGATGTTATTTTATCTCAGCATGTCTACAGATTCTCAGTTCACCCTGTTTTTGTTTGCTTGGAAATGTTAATACTGGAGACTGTTATCTGAAGAAACTGTGTAACCTAGCATTTATAGTGGCTAGTAAATGCATTGCAATTAATTGAACGGTTGGTTATCCTCCCACAATGTATGGAAGAAATGTCAAGTTATGTACAGTATTACTAGATTTGTTTTAAGGGTATACTGTGCAACTTTCATAAGGTCTGGCTAGAGGCCTTATATGTATGACAAAAGGAGTCTGTATTGAAAACATGCCCACGTCAGGGGAGAATACCTATTTAGGCAATCCCTTGCTGTTGGGCTGTTCAGTCCTGGCCCTGGGGGTCGGCTGTACTGTTGTCACTCTGGTCTTGGCCTAACACACCGGAAACCAATAATGAATGTTTCACTAAGATCCTAAAGCTGAGTGGGGTGTGTTATGTTGGGCGCGACAAGGCCATGGACCCCTAAGGGCAGGACGGGGTGACCCAGCTAGATTGTATGCAAGTAAAAAGAGCTCTACAGTACTATTAGCCCTATGATATGAATTATATGGGGAAGGGGGGTCCTGTTTCTATGTGTTGAAAAGTGTAGGTGTATGTGTGTTCTTTAAACTTTTGTTTTCCAAACCTTTCCCTTGAGACATAAAAAAAGATGGGAAGAAAGTTGTGTTGGGGAGAGACTTGAGTTATTGACTAGACTGGTGGTGGTCGGCGTGTAGGGTTGGCTGGGCGGTCTGGCAGAAATGTTATATAGAGGATGTGTTAAAGACAATTGACTTTAGATGTGCTTTACTGTAGGACCCCCAGACCCTCTGCTCAATTATGTACCCTAATAGCACTGCTGGGTGATTTTAAAAGTCAAAGTCAATCGATCAATAATATAATAATACTCTTAGCAAAAATTTTTATTTTTCATTTATAATTTGTAGAATATATGAGAATAGAAAGGTTTAAAACTTTTGTGAAACATCACAGCAGAGTTGAAAAATATATGGCACGCAGAAATTAAAACTGGATGGTGTTCAGAGATCGATGGGAGGGGTTGAGTGGAGCTGAAGTATGGGACTAAAAAATAAACAAGAGATAACTATAAACTGGAAGTAGAAGCCTGAGTGTTGTTGTCCATTAGTTTACTCCAATTAGGGGAGGGATGGTAGGGTTAGGAGAAAATAATAAAGGAAAATATATTTTTCAATATATATATATATATATATATATTTACCCAAAAATATATGGGGGATTGGAAATTATGCAGACAATTATATTGATGGAAACAACAATTTATCTGCAATATTAAAGCTGATCTAGCCCTACCAAAATGTTTTTTTTATCTACATCCCCACTTCTAAAACCAAAGTTGCGCACCTAGGTTTGTATCATTTTCATTTAGATTGGAATATTATTTTGATTAACCACATGACATTGATTTTGAGATATGATGACTAGAGGTCGACCGATTAATCGGAATGACGGATTAATTAGGGCCAATTTCAAGTTTTCATAACAATCGGTAATCGATCATGGCCGATTACATTGCATAATTGCAAGGCTATGCTCAGTGAGTCTATACATAGTCAAGGATTTTCTTAATTTTAGGAATTTTAGGAGTCAAAGTGGTGAAACATTCTGCCCTGTCTACTTTATGTTTAGGGCCAGATTCTGTTGAGATAATTCCACTAGAGGGAATAGTAGCCGTTTTTGTGCTATTTTGTGTGTTTTTTGCGCTGATCTTAACTTTTTTTTGTACATCGTGTTTCCGCCATCATTTCCTATGACCGCAAAGAGCTTCTGGACATCAGAACAGTAATCACTAAACTCAATTTGGATGAGGATTTCTACTTCAATGAGTGGGGTGGCGGGTAGCCTAGTGGTTAGAGCATTGAATTACAGGAAACATCCACACTGAGCTAAAGGCTAGAGCTGCTGCTTTCAAGGAGCGGGACACTAATCTGAACGCTTATAAGAAATCACGCTATGCCTTCAGACGAATCATCAAACAGGCAAAGCGTCAATACAGGACTAAGATTGAATCTTACTACACCGGCTCTGACACTTGTCGGATTTGGCAGGGCTTGCAAACTATCACAGATTACAAATAAAAACCCAGCCACGAGATGTCCGCTGACGCGAGCCTACCGGACGAGCTAAATGACTTCTATGCTCACTTTGAGGCTAGCAACACTGAATCATGCGTGAGAGCACCAGTTGTTCCGGACGACTGTGTAATCACAATCTCCATAGCCGATGTGAGTAAGACCTTTAAACAGGTTAACATTCACAAGGCCAAACGAAATACCAGGATGCACACTCAGAGCATGCGCTTACCAGCTGGCAAATGTTTTCACTGACATTTATAACCTCTCCCTGACCCAGTCTGTAATACCTACATGTTTCAAGCAGACTAACATAGTCCCTGTGCACAAGGACGCCAAGGTAACCTGTCTAAATGTCTATTGTCCCGTAGCACTCACATCTGTAGCGCAGGAGGTCGGTGGCACCTTAATTGGGGAGGACAGGCTCGTGGTAATGACTGGAGCAGAATTAGTGGAATAGTACCAAATAAATCAAACACATGGTTTCCATTCACTCTGTTCCAACCATTATAATGAGCCGTCCTGTAGCCATAAAATGCTTTGAAAGGCTGGTCATGGCCTACATCAACACCATCACCCAGACACCCTGGACCCACTCCAATTCGCATACCGCCCAACAGATCCACAGATGACGCAATCTCTACTGCACTCAACACTGCCCTTTCCCACCTGGACAAAAGGAGCACATACTTGAGAATGCTGTTCGTTAACTACAGCTCAGCGTTCAACACCATAGTGCCCTCCAAGCTCATCACTAAGCTAAGGACAATGGGACTGAACACCTCCCTCTGCAACTGGATACTGGTCTTCCTGACGGGTCACCACCAGGTGGTGAAGGTAGGCAACAACACATCCGCCACACTGACCTTCAACACAGGGGTTTCTCAGGGGTGCATGCGTAGTCCCTTCCTGTACTCCATGTTTACCCACAACTGCGTGGCCCGCATGAATCCAACACCATCATTAATTTTGCCGACTACAGAACGGTGGTATGCCTCATCACCAACGACGATGAGACAGCCTATAGGGAGGAGGTCAGAGAGGACATAAACCTCTCCCTCAAGATCAGCAAGACAAAGGAGCTAATCGTGGACTACAGGAAATGGAGGGCCGAGCACGCCCCCATTCACATCGACAGGGCTGTCATGGAGTGGGTCAAGAGCTTTAAGTTCCTCTGTGTCCACATTTCTAAGGACTTATCATGGTCCAAACACACGTGAAGAGGGCGTGAAAATAACTCCTCCCCCTAAGGAGGCAAAAAAGTTCTACAGCTTCACTCTTGAGAGCATCTTGGCTGCCTGCATCACCGCCTGGCATGGCAAATGATTTCCATCTGACCATAAGGCGCTACAGAGGATAGTGTGTACGGCCCAGTACATCATTGTGGACTACTATACCAGGTGGTGTCAGAGGAAGTCCCTAAGAATTGTCAAAGACTCCAGCCACCCAACTCTTAGACTGTGCTCTCTGCTACCACACAGCAAGCGGTACCAGAGTGTCAAGTCTGGGACCGAAAGGCTCTTGAACAGTGTCTACCTCCAAGCCATGACTGCTGAACAGTTAATCAATCGCTACCCTTTTTAGTTGCATTGACCCCATTTTTATTTGCACTGACTCTCTTGCACCGGCTCTATGCACACTCACTGGACTCTACCAACACACTCACACATATTACACTGACACACATGCATATTTATGCCACACACACACACACACACACACACAGGCACACACATAGGCACACTTTCACACTCTTCACATACGCTGCTGGTACTCTGTTTATTATCTATCCTGATTGCCTTGTCATTTTTACCCCTACCTGCATGTACATTACCTCAATTACTTCAACTACCTCGTACCCCTGCACATTGACTCGGTACTGATACCCCTTGTATACTGTTATACACGGAGTGGACACAACATTAGGAACTGGTCTTTCCATTACATAGACTAACCAGGTGAATCCAGGTGAAAATATGATCCCTTATTGATGTCACTTGTTAAATCCACTTTAATCTGTGTAGATGAAGGGAAGGAGAACCGTTAAAGAAGGATTTTTAAGCCTGGAGACAATTGAGACATGGATTGTATATGTGTGCCATTTAGAATGTGAATGGGTAAGACAAAATATTCAATTGCCTTTGAGTGAGGTAGGTGCCAGGCAGACCGGTTTGAGTGTGTCAAGAACTGCAATGCTGCTGGGTTTTTCATGCTCAACCATTTCCTGTGTGTGTAAAGAATGGTCCACCACCCAAAGGATATCCAGCCAACTTGAAACTACTGTGGGAAGCATTGGAGTCAACATGCATCCCTGTGGAACGCTTTCGACACTTTGTGGAATCCATTCCCTGACGAATTGAGACTGTTCTGAGTGCAAAAAGGGTTGCAACGCAGTATTGGGACGGTGTTCCTAATATTTTGTACACTCAGTGTAGTCTCTTCATTGTAACGTTTTCCTTTTTTAAAACTTTTTTTTTTACTCTGCATTGTTGGGAAAGGGCTCGAAAGTAAGCATTTCATGGGAAAGTCTACACCTGTTGTATTCGGCGCATTTGACAAATAAAATGTTATTTAATTTTGCTTTGATAGCATTCCAATTTGTTCTGTGTTTTGGTTTATTCTTTCCAGTGTGTCAAATAGTTATAATTGAGCTTTCTCAATATTTGGTTGGGTTTAATTGTGTTGCTGTCCTAGGGCTCTGTTGGGGTCTGTTTGTGTTTGTGAACAGAGCCCCAGAGCCAGCTGGCTGTGGGGACTCTTCTCAAGGTTAATCTCTCTGTAGGTGAGAGCTTTGTGGTGGAATGTGTGGGCATCGTATGCTGGTGGTGTTGATGTTTAATCCGAGGTAGGTATAATTCTTTGTATGTTCTAGGGCAATAATGTCTAAATAGAATTTCTATTTGTTATCCTGGCAACCATACCTTTTTTGGAACACCATTATTTGAGTCTTACTGAGATTTACTGTCAGGGCCCAGATCTGACAGAATCTGTGTAGAAGATCTAGATGCTGCTGTAGGCCATCCTTGGCTGGGGACAGAAGCACCAGATCATCTGCAAACGGTAGACATTTGATTTCCGAGTCCCCTCTCTCTCTCTCTCTCTCTCTCTCTTGCTCTCTCTCTTTTGCTCTCTCTCTCACTCAATCAGTGCTCACTGTGACCAATAAAACTGACTGAATTAGAGGTGTGAATGTTTAAATTAAATTGGGATCATTAACGTTTAGAAAGAAATCCCTAACTGAAAAACAAAGATTATTTTGTGTTGTTTTTTTCTCCGCAAAATTCAAATCACAGTGAAGTTATCACAAAACTACCACTAACTGTTACAGCGATGCTTGTACGAACTCGAACCTAGTGGCAGAGAAACACAGCAAGCAGAAGTAAAGGTAAATTCAGCTCTTTACTTAGTTTTGACAAAAACAAGGCAACAGCACAAGAGTGCACTAAGCAAAATATAAGACCAAAGCACAGATACAAGCAACTGAGGAACCTAAATATTTGAAGGTAGTCAAAACCAGGTGAAACCAATAAGTAATAATTAGGGTAACCTGGAAACTAGAACACAAGGCAAGGGCGTCCTCCAGCGGTAACCCAAAGGAACAACAATCAAATAAACATAACCTGTGACAGGACCCCCCCCCACTCAAGGAATGGCTCCTGACATTCCACTAGGGATAGCAGAGAGGCGACGAACTCCCGAATGAGTCCAGGATCCAGAATGTCCCAAGCCGGGATCCAGGATCCAGGATCGCTCCTCAGGTCCGTAACCCTCCCGGGCCACGAGATACTGAGTCCCACGCCGGAACTGATGACTAGAAAGGATGTGTCACACAGTGTAGGCTGGCTGTCCCACTATCATGCGAGGCGGAGGTGGAGGCCGAGTGGCCGGAACCAGAACTGAACACCACAGGCTTGAGTCTGGAGATGTGGAAGTTGGGATGAATCCTCGTGGACCGGGGAAGATGAAGGCAATAGGCCACTGGATTGATGCACCGTAGAACATTGAATGGCCCAACATACCAGGGTGCCTACTTCTTAGATTCCATGTGTAGGGGCAGATCCCTAGTAGACAACCAGACCATCTGGCCTGGACACAGGAGAGGGTGAGAACGACGATGACGGTTGGCCTGTCGTTGAGCTCGAGCAGAGAACCTCAGTATCGCTGAACGAGCCCTCTTCCAGGTCCGGCGGCAACGAGAGATGGGACGTTCAGCGGATAGAACCGCCACTTCAATCTCCTGATCTGGAAACAGACGAGGCTGGTATCCGTACAACACCTGGAATGGTGACAGGCCGGTGGAGGAACACTGGAGAGTGTTGTGTGCGTACTCCACCCAGGGAAGATGCTGACTCCAAGTGTCGGGGTTGGCAGACACACAGCACTGTAAGGCGGTCTCCAGATCCTGGTTCACCTGCTTGGCCGTTGGACTGAGGGTGATAGCCCTCAGTCAAACTGGCTGATGACCCCAGAAGGTTACAGAACGCCCTCCAGAATCTGGAGGCAAACTGGGTGCCCCGGTCGGAGACGATGTCCAGAAGAAGTCTGTGAAGGTGGAAAACATGCTGAATGACTAGCTGAGCAGTCTCACGGGCAGATGGAAGCTTAGGCAGCCGTCTTGGGAAAGCGGTCCACAATGACCAGGATGACAGTGTGGCCCTCTGAGGATGGAACCTGTGATGGAATCCATAGAGAGATGAGACCAGGGTCGAGAAGGTGTTGGCAGCAGATGAAGAAGCCCCAGAGGCTGCTGACTAGGAGTCTTATTCCGAGCGCGTGTCGGACAGGAAGCCACGAAGGTCCGAGTGTCCACCTCCGCCGAGGGCCACCAAAACCACCTCCTCAAAAACTCTAGCGTTTGCTGCCCTCCCGGATGAGAGGTGAGACGCGATGAGTGAGCCCACTGTACCTTGGACCGTGCCCCAAGAGGAACAAAAAGTCTGTTAGGGAGGCAGTTCCTGACGGCTGTCCTTCTATCTTGCGCCTCCCTCACTAGTCTCTATACCCCAGGACACTGGCACGAGGATGAGCGACTTGGGGATGATGGATCCAAGTGGCCGATCCTCACTGTAGCTGGGGAACTGGCGAGACAGGGCCACCGGCTTCACGTTCTTAGAACCCGTGTGGTAAGATAACATGAATCTGAACCGAGTGAAGAAAAGAGCCCAACAAGCCTGTCGGAGATTGGGGCATCCTCCTGGATGTAGGCCAGGTTCTTGTGGTCCGTCTAAACCGTAAAAGGATGTTCCGAACCCTCCAACCAGTGCCGCCACTCCTCCTAAGCCAGTTTGACTGCAAGCAGCTCCCGCTGAGACAGAACCGCACCCACGTCAATGTCAGAGGCATCCACCTCTACCACGAAGGGAAGAGAAGGATCCTCATGAACTAAAATTGGTGCAGAAAAAAAAATCTGGTCCTGGAAACGCCCTCTCAGCAGCCGAGGTCCAGCTTACATGCCCAGCCTTACATGCCCTTGGTGAGCGCTGTCAATGGCACAGTCACAGAACTAAAGTCTCTCACAAATCGCCGGTAGAAGTTAGCAAAACATGCTGGACTTGCTTGACAGTGCTGGGCCGCGGCCAGTTGATCACCGCTACTACCTTTTGGGAGTCCATCCGTACACAGCCTTGAGACACAATGTACCCCAGGAAAGAGATCGGAGGAATGTGAAACTCACACTTTTCACATACAAGTGGTGAGAGAGGAGTCTTTGAAGGACCTGGCGTACATGTTGGACTTGTTCAACCATGGACATGTGGAAGATGAGGATGTCATCCAGGTATACAAACACGAACTGGTGAAAGTCGCGCAGCAACTCATTTTGTAAATGTTATAAACAAATACCTAACTGTTGCTAGCAGCAGCGTAGGCCCCCAACTACAAACATTAGATAGGAATCTTCACGCTAAAGAAGTGCCGATTACAGAAATGATTGCAGTTGATATGCAGCCATTGTCACAGGTAAAGGATGTCGGCTTCAATGCCTGATGGTATATTTAGAACCAGATGACAAGATGCCATTTTGAAAAACTGTGATGGTCTGGTTTGGACAATGATTGCTCTGCAAGTACAAAGCGCAAGCTCTCAATCACCCATATGGGTGTTAACAATATATTGTGGGATGACTATGAACACGCTGCCATACATCACTGCAACAAGTCATCACACTGATGAGAAGTGGGACGTGAAGTTCCATGTACTGACAGCTGAGAACATGGAGTAGAGGGACACAGCAGAGAGACTAAAAATGGCATTAACTACCATCGTTGCTGAGTGGGTGGTGGACAGCAGTAAGGTAGCCTTGAGTAGATGCCTTCTGGTAGCCTGAAGTAGATAGAACGGTATTGCCACCTAGTGGTCATACACAGCCCCATAACTGCATTAAGAATTCACATGTCATTTTATTATTTTGTTCTTATTGTTTAAACATTTAAATGATAAAAAAATGTTTTATTTAAATGTAATTTTTTTTTTGTCACATCCCTAGACTGAATCACCCTCCATAGGAAGGTTTCATGATGGATCGACTACACTGGGCCACAGTAGGAATGTGGTAATGATGTTAACTAACCTAGATACTGAACCAGGAACAGCTCACATTCTTCTCTAGTCCAGGGTCATTTTTTATTTTACCTTTATTTAACTAGGCAAGTCGGTTAAGAAGAAATTCTTCTTTTCAATGATGGAACAGTGGGTTTTCTGCCTTGTTCAGGGGCAGAACAACAGATTTGTAACTTGTCAGCTCTGGGATTTGAACTTGCAACCTTCCAGTTACTAGCCCAACGCTCTAACCACTAGGCTACCCTGCCACCCCATCAGGTACCAAACTGAAGAAAACAGAAGGTACTGCCTGGATTTGTCCAATAACAAACACCCATTTGTGGTGGTGGTGATTACTAACTTCAAGACATGTGGTTATGATGAGGATGACTTTACGGCTGGTAATTGGTAATTACTTTAAATCAAATTTGATCAAATGTGTGTGTGAGGTCTCCCGGGCTTGTGCTGATAAAGCATCTTCAGTACTCTCCCTTTCTACTCTTCCTCCTCATCCTCCTCCATAAAAAGTCCTCAGTGCTCTCCTCCTTCTAAACCTCGTCCTCAGGCTAAGACAAAGCCGGTGGACGAAACTCCTTCCTAACACGTACTGTTTAGTCATCGCTGTTAGATCTAATCAATCTGTAAAGTCACACGTGTAAAATGGGGTCTCCTCCAAGGCCGATTAAGCATCTTCTGTCCTCCTCCTCTGTTAGTACTGTTTAGTCATCACTACTAGACATCATCCCTTGAGCGCATACCAAGATGTCGGTTTACCGCAGTTTCCCGAAAAAAGTTTCCCCCCAAAATTGGTCCCTGGTTCTCGAGTTCTTGAGAGCACCCTGCGGACATTATAGGATTTCCACAATGTTCCGTGTTCCAGAACTTCCATTCTCATTTACATAATTGAAGGTGCATCCAAAATACACGATAAGCATGATTTGCACACATTCATACACTGATGAATAATGGGATGACGCGCACTGCACTACACACACACATGCACACACAGAGTGGTGCGAGTCATACAACCCATTCTCTGCAAACCTCACTGCCAGAAAGCAAGCACTCCCATTCACAATCTTCTCACAAAGTACAAATTGTTCTGTCATATTTTGCGAGATGGACTGTGGTCCAGCCAAAGACTCCCTCCGCCTGTAACTTCCACTCGGCCTTCTGTACCTTAAAGCTTTTACCCTGATTAAAACGAATGGACCTCCCTCCCTCCTGCTTTCCTTCTGCAGAGTTAAATGAGTGTGGAAGCATCCATTTTCCTGTCCCACTTTACCCCTTCATAGACACATCTTCTGTTCCCCACTCCCCCTTTTCTTTCTCTCTCTCTATTTCTTTCTCTCTTTCTCCCTGCTCACACGTTTTGGAGTGTCAATCCGTAATATCAGGCTCACTGGAACAAATGTGCTGTGAGACTTGGATCAAAATGCCGCCTGTTCACAAACACGCATGCACGCAGGTACACATGCACGGAAACACACACACACACGCACGGAAAAACACACACACATGGACGGAAACACATACATACGTGCACGGAAACACACACACACACACACTGGTTGGCAGAGCAAGCAGGCAGCAATGAGAGTCATAGAAGCAATCAGAGAGCAACTAACAGTTGAGCTACACAGGGATTCTTGGAAATATTCTCTAAACTTTCACGCCTCTCTCTGTGTACTCTGCCTGACCATCTCTGTCTCCATCTCTCTCTCTTGTTTTTTGTCTGTCTGTCTGTTTCTCTCTCTTTCGCTCCCCCCCCCACACACACACACACTGTTCTCAAAAATAAAAAATAATCTTCTTGTGCAACCCTGCCTCTATGTTACACCAAATGCAATAATGCATGAAATGACTCAACCGTGTGTGGGTGAGTGCTATGTCTTACGCCATATTGTACTGTGAACCAAGCAGCGTTGAAGTGGAGTCGTCGGCTGTATACTGCTCTGTTCAGCTCGCTCCATATTGTCAAAGACTTTATTTATATACCAATCAATAACACATTTTTCAGCCGAGGTCGGAAGATTAAGCTGCTGAAACACACTATGGGTGCCCTACACTTCTAGAGCCTTTGATCAGTATTCTGTTCTGGAACACATGGGAACATAATTAGCATTATAGATTGCAGTTGTCCTCTAGCTGCACACTTATACTTCAACTCTCCCACACAAACTAATCAGAACCCCGACTACTCACTCACATTTTGAGTTGTATTACCTTTTCTAAACTTGTCCGGCCGATTTTAAAGTTAAATGAACATTCCGTCATTCCGTAATTTGCGGAGGGAGAAATGTCCCAAACATTCTCTATGTAGCCTATACTTTGAAAGTCAAAAGGCTGCTCTTGAACTTCTACACTCTTGGGAAAAAAAGTACTCTAGAACCTTAAAGGGTTCTTCTGCTGTCCCTATAGGAGAACCATTTGAAGAACCCTTTAGGTTTCCAGGTTCTTTCTTGAACCCTTTCTACTGAGGATTCAACATGGAACCCACTAGGGGCCTCCTATGGGGACAGCCAAAGAACCCCTATGGAAACCTTTTTTTGAAGGGTGTATGAAGTAGCCTGAGGTTCCCCTCTATCTCTATGTAACCTGAACACTTTGTCCTACAATAGCGTACCTTGCCAAAACAACCTATTAAAATGATAATGTCCCGACCACACCTCCTTGACCTGCATTGCAATGACACACTTGCTGCTTGACTTTGCAATGAGGGTTCTCGCCTTGAGCCATAGTCAATGAAGGTTGGCACTGACAGACTTACAGACATCTCTCTAGGTCTACAATACACCATCCAGGCCAGGGGGGCCGAAGTAAACTGAAATTCCAATTCCAAGTTGTTGTCATAGAGAACCATTGGTGAGAATTGGAATTTCAGTTTACTTCCTGAATTGACGGAATTGAAATGGAATGAACTTCAACCGTGGTCTACTATCCCTGCTTGCCGAAGAGAGGGTCCTAGTTGAAATAGATGAAGCCTTGTTCACAGCTCTATTGACTGTTGTTTTTGTAATATATCATTATTACACTGTCATTATTATACTGTCATACTGCACGTGCCAGGAAACTGACCCTCTTAAACTTGGTTAAGCTTCTCTAGTGGCCGTGAGTTATTTACTCTGAAAAATAAGAACCTTACAAGGTCATGCAAGTTACTTGTTTCTGTTGATGTCAAAAACAACATAAAAAAATGTCAAGTAAATTATATGGGGAGAAATTTGCCCAAGTAATATCACATTAGCCTATGTTTGTTTAGACCTCTGACTTATATCCATAACTGAACACGGAACATAGAACACATAAGCAAGGTTTGGAACAGAACCGAAAACTGGAAAATAACTACATTTGGTAACACTTCCTTTTAATTACATGTGTAATTACACTACAACAAGTATTGTAGTTAACGTAACGACTCATAGTTACTTCAGGCACAGTTTGTCGGCCCTTAATGAACAACACCCATGCCAATATATCCTCTAAACACCGGCTTCGAGGACATTATCACTTTGCCAACATATCATGTTTGACATACTTTTATTAAAAACTTGATTTTGATGAATTTACTCATACTATTTCATCTTTCCAAAAGATATAGTCCCGACACAATTCTAGCATTGCCAGAGACGTGACCCAGTCGTTCAGACTTTTTGTTTAGTATATATGGACGCGACAGTCTTTTGTTCTAAATATTCCATTGCCATACTGGCTGGCAACGTTCTTATATCTTGCTTGCTAGCTAGCCAACTACGGCAAACTTACAGTCCCGTCAGAAATTGCAGCAAAGTAGCTGCATTTGCATTTGTTTAAGATGTTTTCTAGTGACATTTAATTGGATACATCCATAACAATGAGCTAATGCGGTGCGATTTTGCCTGGCATAGACAATGTGCACACTCGTCAGGACACTGTTGTTCAGAGGAGCTAGCCAACAACACAGCTAACATAATCACTTCAAACTGAAGTTTCTTTGTATATATCCTGACATAAACTGACATTTCTTTGTATATATCCATAAAAATGATGCCAGCTGATTCATGATTTCGACTGGCTGAGAAACGCTGCCTGTCTGTCTCATCCAGATTCCAGACATGGTCAATACTATGGGACAACTGGAGATAGAATTTTAATATTTAAACAATGTTGCAAATGTCAGAGAGACAGACAGCAAGGTTCATACAAATCTCCGCTGTTGAAGTCTAAAAGAATGTGAGATAACGTCTTGTGGGGATCAAGTTTATAAATTGCCTGGCTGGGCTGATGAGACAGTGGATTGTGCAGTGAGATTGAACAGAGTAAATAGGCATTTTAACATCATAGATTTAGCCGGTGGTAACTTGTTGAATAGACACTGGCTGGAATGTGGTTTTAACCAATCAGCATTTAGGATTAGACCCACCCGTTGTATAAAATGTGATAACAACATCAAATCAAATCAAATTTTATTTGTCACATACACATGGTTAGCAGATGTTAATGCGAGTGTAGCGAAATGCTTGTGCTTCTAGTTCCGACAATGCAGTAATAACCAACAAGTAATCTAGCTAACAATTCCAAAACTACTACCTTATAGACACAAGTGTAAGGGGATAAAGAATATGTACATAAAGATATATGAATGAGTGATGGTACAGAGCGGCATAGGCAAGATACAATAGATGGTATTGAGTGCAGTATATACATATGAGATGAGTATGTAAACAAAGTGGCATAGTTAAAGTGGCTAGTGATACATGTATTACATAAAGATGCAGTAGATGATATAGAGTATACCTGAGCCCTAGGACCATGCCCCAGGACTACCTGACATGATGACTCCTTGCTGTCCCCAGTCTACCTGGCCATGCTGCTGCTCCAGTTTCAACTTCCACCTGACTGTGCTGCTGCTCTAGTTTCAACTGTTCTGCCTTATTATTATTCGACCATGCTGGTCATTTATGAACATTGAACATCTTGACCATGTTCTGTTATAATCTCCACCCGGCACAGCCAGAAGAGGACTGGCCACCCCACATAGCCTGGTTCCTCTCTAGGTTTCTTCCTAGGTATTGGCCTTTCTAGGGAGTTTTTCCTAGCCACCGTGCTTCTCCACCTGCATTGCTTGCTGTTTGGGGTTTTAGGCTGGGTTTCTGTACAGCACTTTGAGATATCAGCTGATGTACGAAGGGCTATATAAATAAATTAGATTTGATTTGAGTACAGTATATATGTATACATATGAGATGGATAATGTAGGGTATGTAAACATTATATTAGGTAGCATTGTTTAAAGTGGCTAGTGATATTTTACATTTCCCATCAATTCCCATTATTAAAGTGGCTGGAGTTGAGTCAGTGTGTTGGCAGCAGCCACTCAATGTTAGTGGTGGCTGTTTAACAGTCTGATGGCCTTGAGATAGAAGCTGTTTTTCAGTCTCTCGGTCCCAGCTTTGATGCACCTGTACTGACCTCGCCTTCTGGATGATAGCGGGGTGAACAGGCAGTGGCTCGGGTGGTTGTTGTCCTTGATGATCTTTATGGCCTTCCTGTGACATCGGGTGGTGTAGGTGTCCTGGAGGGCAGGTAGTTTGCCCCCGGTGATGCGTTGTGCAGACCTCACTACCCTCTGGAGAGCCTTACGGTTGTGGGCGGAGCAGTTGCCGTACCAGGCGGTGATACAGCCCGACAGGATGCTCTCGATTGTGCATCTGTAGAAGTTTGTGAGTGCTTTTGGTGACAAGCCGAATTTCTTCAGCCTCCTGAGGTTTAAGAGGCGCTGCTGCGCCTTCTTCACGATGCTGTCTGTGTGGGTGGACCAATTCAGTTTGTCTGTGATGTGTACGCCGAGGAACTTAAAACTTACATGTAATTGGTATTAATTAGGGAAGTGTAACAATGAATGCTTGTTGCTTGTTACCATGTTTGTTACAAATGGGTAGGTTGTGACAAAGGGATCCCATGTGGATGCACTGCGTGTCTGAGAGATTATCACCTATGCTCAATAAACTCGAATTACTAAACCATGAATATGCACTGTTCAAAACATATCTCCAATCAACATTGTTGCTAGCATTTGCCCACAAAATAAAGGGTTAACTTGTTTGAGCTGACGAAAACAGATCTAATACAAGTGTCATCCCAGATAAGGAATAAGACACTATTTGAAAGCACATGTAATGTTTGCCTAAGTACAATGTAATTACTAGTTGTTACGCCGGTTTTAGCTAGTTAAAATGAAGTGTATCTCGAGGGGTACTTACTTGTAACTAATGTGTACCTTTACAGTACATTCTGACAACCTGGCCCTCAATTTAAACCTTGTGGGTGCAAGATCCAAGTGGGAAAATAAATACACTAGTACACCACATATCTGCATAAGTACAATGTTATTACTAGGTGTTATACAGGATTTGTCTAGTTATAATGAAGTGTATATTGAGGGGTACCTACTTTAATTATAATGTACCGATAGCCAGTGGTGGAAAAGTACCCAATTGTCATACATATAAATGTGATATTTATTTTTATATAAATTAGCAACCAAAACAAAACATTTTTGCTTTGTCCTTATTGTGTGTAGATTGGTGAGAAAATGTTTTTTTAAATACTATTTTGAATAAGGCTGAAACCTAACAAAATGTGGAAAATGTCAAGGGGTCTGAATACTTTCCAAACATAGTAAGCAATTTTCGGGGACCACTTTTTGTATACAAAAGTACCGGAGAATCTCTTAAATAATAAACAACCATTCATAAGGATGGTCATCAACATAAATGCAATTTTATGTTGGAAGATTTTCAATGTTGTATTATTATTTAGATGAAAGATATGGAAAGCCATTAAAGCCATTTTTGATTAAGCTGTCCCCAACAATTTGTTTTTATTTTGGTCAACAGAGAAGTCGTCTGTAATTTCGACCAATCGATTAGTCAAAATGTTGAAACGTGTATTTTTCCATATATAAACACCCTATGTGTTTGAATAAAATATATGCCCTGACCTGAGCTTGTCTGATTCTTTAAGCACACTGTTTGATTAAATAACTAAGACACACAAATTACTCAAGCGGGAGGGAGCCCAATGGCCACACTGTAAAATAAAAAAGTCAAGAGTCCCTGTGTGACTGGAACACGTTGTCTCTCTCTCCTCCCTGCTGCATCGAACAGGCTCCACAGCACAGCAAGTGTTTACCACACTGTCCATGCTGTAGCTGCAACATAATTACAGCAATTTAGTTTCTTAACTTTTCATTCAGAGAAAAAAGTATCTTACTGAAATACCTTGTTTGTTTTGGAAAAACTTTCCCTATTCCCTCAACTCTTGCCCTCTTTATGTGAAACATGTTTGCATCACATGCACGTGACCAATAGGGCTTGACCATTAGGGCTTGACCTATAGCCTATCATAATGACATCTTTGTCACGCCCTGACCTTAGAGAGCCTTTTTATTTCTCTATTTGGTTAGGTCAGGGTGTGATTTGGGTGGGCATTCTAGTTTTCTATTTCTTTGTTGGCCGGGTAGGGTTCCCAATCAGAGGCAGCTGTCTATCGTTGTCTCTGATTGTGAATCATACTTAGACAGCCTGTTTTACACCCTAGTTTATGGGATCTTGTCTTTGTATAGTTGCTGTTTAGCACTATAGAGCTTTACACTCGTTTATATTTTGTTGGTTTTTGGCGATAATTTAATAAAGTACAATGAACATTTTCCACGCTGCACTTTGGTCTCACTCATTCAACGACGGACGTGACAGAAGATCCCACCACCAAGTGACCAAGCAGCATGCCCAGGAGTAGAGTACATCCTGGACCTGGGAGGAGTTAATGGCAGGGGACAAGACCCTGCCATGGAATCAGGCGGAGGCAGCGAGAGAGAGGAACGGCGACAAGACCAGGAATATATAGGACACGACGCAAGCAAGAGAGGCAGCCACAACATTTTTTGGGGGGAAGGGGGCACACGGAGTGGTCGGCGGAGCCGAGGGTTGAACCAGAGCCAGTCATGGAGTCGAGTGAGGAGCTCGATTCCGGAGAGAGGTGCTGGTGTTGAGAGCGCTGCAGAGCATAATCTTAAACTGCCATGCTCACACCAGTCCGGTGTCATATGCACCGGATTCACACATCTGGCCTCAGGTGCGCATCCCCAGTCCGGTACGTCCTGTGTCTCCTTCACGCACTCGCTTTAGGGAGCATGTGACCGTTCAGACACCATGTTATGCGGTTCTACGCACCGTGTCTCCAGTGCGCCTTCACGGCCCAGTGTGTCCTGTGCCAGCTCCCCGCACTTGCCGGGCTAAAGTGAGCATCCAGCCAGGACGGGTTGTGCCAGCTCTTACGTTCCAGACCTCCAGTGTGCCTCCACAGCCCAGTACGTCCTATGCCTCCTCCCCGCACTCGCCCTGAGGTGCGTGTCATCAGCCCGGTGCCACCTGTACCGGTCCCACGCATCAGGCCTGCAGTGCGCCTCCACAGTCCAGTACGTGCTGTGCCTCCTCCCCGCACTCGCCCTGAGGTGCGTGTCATCAGCCCGGTGCCACCTGTACCGGTCCCACGCATCAGGCCTCCAGTGCGCCTCCACAGTTCAGACAGTTCCCAGTCCAGAGCTTCCGTCGACAGTTCCCAGTCCAGAGCTTCCGGTGACAGTTCCCAGTCTGGAACCTCCTGAGACGGTCCACAGTCCGGAACCTCCTACGACGGTCCGCGGTCCGGAACCTCCTGAGACGGTCCGCGGTCCGGAACCTCCTGAGACGGTCCGCTGGCCGGAGCCTCCTGAGACGGTCCGCTGGCCGGAGCCTCCTGAGACGGTCGGCGGTCCGGAGCCTCCTGAGACGGTCGGCGGTCCGGAGCCTCCTGAGACGGTCGGCGGTCCGGAGCCTCCTGAGACGGTCGGCGGTCCGGAGCCTCCTGAGACGGTCGGCGGTTCGGAGTCCCCGGCGACGATCTACTGTCTGGTTCCTCCGGCGATGATCTACGGTCCGGAGCCTCCAGCGACGAACCACGTTCCGGTTCCACGGAAACGGAGGGATCAGCAAGCGGAGCGGGGTCTACGCCCTGAACCGGAGCCGCCACCGAGGTTAGATGCCCACCCTGACCCTCCCTCATAGTGTCAGGTTTTGCGGCCGGAGTCCGCACCTTTGGGGGGGGTACTGTCACGCTCTGATCTTAGAGAGCCTTTTTATTTCTCTATTTAGTTAGGTCAGGGTGTGATTTGGGTGGGCATTCTAGTTTTCTATTTCTTTGTTGGCCGGGTAGGGTTCCCAATCAGAGGCAGCTGTCTATCGTTGTCTCTGATTGGGAGTCATACTTAGGCAGCCTGTTTTCCACCCTAGTTTGTGGGATCTTGTCTTTATATAGTTGCTGTTTAGCGCTACAGAGCTTTAAGTTAGTTTATATTTTGTTGGTTTTTGGTGTTCATTTAATAAAGTACGATGAACACTTTCCACGCTGCGCTTTGGTCTCACTCACTCAACGACGGACGTAACACATCTATAAATTGGTTATAACAAACTCGAACACCGTAACACGTGACATCAAAATGGATCCGGAGGACGTGAAAAAGAAACTTGATACGGGTGTATGTTTTCTGGTTTTTCAGGAGGGAATGTGGAAGTCAGATGTGTGGAAGACATTTAGACTTAGTTGTGGAAATTACTGGAGCTCCAGAAAAAGGAGGGTATAGGAGGAAGTGCTGAGTGAGTATTGTGTGCCAAACAACTGCTGTTGGATTACAATATTATACTTTTTTCAAAACCATTTGGAACAGTGTAAACAAGACAAAATGAATTAGAAGTGTATCAGAGAGTCTGTTATAACGACAGAAAAATATATATAAAGCCTTTATTACAGCAAAGACTTAAAACAGCTACATGCATTCGTAAATTGCGGATTATTTTCTGTACTTAGCTACTTATCCAAAGCTTCCTTTATTTCATTTTAAAACTAAAATGCTTGATTGCATTTCAAAGTATGAATGACTTGTATGCTGTGTGATGACATGAACGAATGATTGATACAGTAGCCTAAATATTGAAATATAGGTATGTTACGGTATTAAGATGAAACCGGACACACTCTTAGGACTGCAGCTCGATGGTGGTTATACAAGGCTATTACTGTAAGAAACCTACTAATGATAATGACATTACTTATTATTATGATGATCATAATAATAATAGTAATAATAACAATAAGAAGAAGGAGATCAAGAAAAAGTAGGGTATAGGAGGGAGAGCTGCGTACATATTGCGTGTGACAAACAGGTGCAGTTAGATTACAATATTATTTTTTCTGCCCGTTTGTAACAGTGTAAACACAAAATAAATTATAAATAATATCAGAGAGTCTGTTCTAACGAAAAACAATTGTAACGCCTTTATCACAGCACTGCAAAGATGAAAAAGAGACGAATTTGTGAAATGGCTTTATCCAACATTTTGCGGTTGTCTGAGGCTTGGTGCTCACCGGATTCAGTAGGCTTTTGACACGAACACGAACAAGCAACAGAGGCAGGATCTGTCTTATTTCTGTAGATTATATATAGATGATTTATAAAGCCAGGCATGTTTAGTAGTTAGGCTATTGATTATAGACCTAATTAAGTTGGTTTCCTCTCTACTCAATTTTCTTAGACAATTTTGTCGAGCTGTTTCCTCGTCTCCTCACTCCGCTGCAGCCTCCGCTGCATTGTTCTCAACACTAATATGCGGGTTAACTTCGCTATTATTCACGTAGCAACATATAGGGAAAGGCACCAATTTAATGGTTCACTGAAGATTATGTTTAAGAACCATAGACAGCGCTGGAGGTAGCACATTTGTTATAAAATAATATTATATTTATTAGTGTTGCACCATTATTCTTACATGATATAACCAATTGCAATTTCAGTAGCACATGTCTTAGGGTGATGGACTGTGCCATCCACATGGCCTCCGTAATGGATTAGTCCACAGAGACAGGCACGAATCAGACATGTTACTTTAAAAAAATAATTTGCAACTGCTCGACTAAAGAAATCTCGGTCGACAAACAGCCTATTGACCAAACAATCGACCAGTCGACTAAATGGATTCATCCTCAGTTTTTGATTTTGTCTGTGTACAATTTTTACTTTATGAGTGTATATTTGAATAATTATCCGGATTCATACATCTATTAATTAGCATCAAGAGAGTTTTGGTCAGTGTGACAGAATGTAGGCTAGGCATGTACACACCAGAAGAGAAGAACAAACCAAGGTGAGTATAAATCTTCTCTCCCTTCTCCCTGCCTCAGTCTCAGCTCTCACCTTTTTGTCAGTGCATGGTCAACCTCCTCATGCGTGTCCTGCTACAGCAGGGGAAGGAAGGAGAGAGAAATGGTTGTAGTCATAACCACAGCCTATAAAAACGTAATGAAAAGTACAGAAAGGTCCTCTTTATATCACCTTAAATGCAAATGTTTAAAATGTTCTTCATTAGTCAAATATTGTCATTAAAGGTGTGCTGGCCTTTCTGGTCTTCTCAGGAAAGGAGAGAGACTCATTATTTTCCATAAAAATGTATTGGACTGATGACTGGCTGGTCTAAACGCAGTGGCAATTCCCAGGACCAGGAGCTCCCATAAGAATCCCTACATACACAGTTACTGACCTTGGATTGGTCAGTTATACAAGGAATGAACAAACTGAGATATAAGTGTGGCAAGAGTGTTGACATATAGGCTAGGTACATATAGCAGAATGTGATTGACTTTCTGCATCTGAATGTCTATAGGCTAGCATGTTTATCACAAAGCTTTTAGTATAATCTTATCTCATTTTGCCTGTCATCATGCTTCACACACACACACACACACACACACACACACGCTCACTGAATATGTATTGTTGTAAACTGCCATGTTCAGACAAACGCACAACTACTGTAACATGAGGATTTAAAAAATACATATGTTTACACCGGATAGGCGCTGTGAAATGTGTTGTTTTACTTGGTCATAACGTTACAAGGAAAAGTAAAAAGGTAGCTAGCTACAAACGCTCAAGTGAGTTAAAAGGTAAAGTACAGTACTTACTTTTGCTTGTGGTGCTCTTCAGTGATGTTTCACAAAGGTGTCAGAATCCTCACCGAAATTTACATCTTTGGTCCTTCAGTTCAACACTGAAGCCCATGCATTTCCATTGTGTCTGTGTTTGTGTCAGAATCAGAGAATCCGTTTGTCTATTTACTCTAATGTAGATTAAGAGACCTGTGTTAGAACTGTCTGTCTCAAAGTCTGTGTGATCTAAATTTATAGAGAGCTTGTTGAGTATGAGGCTGAAGTGAAATCAGTGTGAATATTGTATGTCTGTACTGTATTTGCCAGGTTGTGTGGTTGATGGTATGTCGGTGCTGTGTAGTTCACAAGAGTCTTTGAGAGTAATCCATTAGTTCACCATGTGTTTCCGTGCTCCCTCTCTTCTCTGCTATTTCTGAGTGCCTCTACTCACTGACAGGACTGAATTTGAGCTCCGTCTGCTCTTACCATCCCTCCTTCCCCCTCACCCTCCCTCCCTCTCCTCCCCCTTCCCCCTCCCTCCCTCTCCTCCCCCTTCCCCTTCCTCTTGGCTCAAACTAGCCTGTCCTCTAGAACGGGAGGAGGAATTAACAGCCAGAAGGAAGGGTAGCCAATGTTATTATACATACCTATGAACTCTCAGAGGGGGCTAGAGAGAGAGAGATACCGCATTGTAATAGGCTAGATTGACTGTACTGTATGTAGCCTATAGTGTTGTTGTTATGGGATGGAGAAGAGAGAGAGAGAGAGATAGACAGGAGAAACATCCAACCATAGGAATAAATATACTTTACTGAGTAAGGTGTTGTTACGTTGTTGTTGTTATGTGATTACTGAGTCATTGGCTGTGAAAACTGTGAAAACTGTTGTTTTCACGCCATCTCATCCCTTAATTCCTCCTTTGTTAACAACATTGTTACTAAACAGGTAAAACCTGTGATCTCTTTATGGGGTTTCCTGGAGTGGCCTGTTGGTCATGAATACCACAGTCTATGACTAACTATTGGCTGAGTCAGCTTTGTCAACAACAGCATGTTCACAACCCACCTGGCTGAACACACATGTAGGTAGGTAGGTCACCATCGGGGCCTGTTTTGAATTATGTAAAGTTTTGTGACCCTTGTTAAATGCATTTGAAATACATTTGACTTTACTATACAAGAGAGAGAGAAAGTGAGTGAGTGTGTGTTTTAGAAACATACTTTGTTGCGTGTGTTTGTGTGTGCACACTGTCTCTGTTTTCATGTCACCGCCACCAGCAAACAAACAAAAGAGGGTTTTACCAGGAGTGTTGTCTTTCTCTGCCTGACCATACCAGAGCAGCATGGCTCAGCTGGCCCTGAGCCAAAAGATGTGGTAAAGAGGTCCATGGAACGCAGACCGTGGGGGATAGAAGAAGGACGTCGGAATCGTATTTGCGCACATTCAACAAATCTGATCTAACAAAGTGGTCATCGTCAAATCTGTTATGATTGATGTGTTGTAACAGGCCCTTAATGTGGTTACTAAAGTCCGATTTTGGAAAATGTGGTTTTCACTGCATAACATATAGAAGTTGTTATTTTTCAGGTTGATGAAGTGACTGCTAACTCTCGCTCCTATAACTGGTCAGCATAGCTAGCATACAACAATCACTGGTAGTAGTCAGTCTTTTTAAACTGCAATGCAGTTGATTGGGTGACGATGACATGAACATGTATTGGGGTTGACATCCATGCAAGCGATTTTTACCTCAACATAGTATGAAATACACATATAAACACTAGCCTAAATGTAGGCACATTTTTCTGGTGGGCAATGAGGAGATTCAGGATCTTTCCCCTAAGAGATCTTTCCCACACAAGTTTCCATGGAATTACCATTGTTTGGGTCAAGCTCCGTTGACCTCTTCACCGCATCTGTAGAGACTCAGTGTCCCAGAGGGTCTCTGAAGCCAGAGAGCTATGGAACTAGAACAGTGCCAGATTATCCTCACATGCCACCGTCACCTTCAAACTATTCCATTGTTCTACCGATGGTTCTCATAAGTTAATGCAATATGATTATCCTGTCTTTTGGCCTTATGGGCCCTGGTCAAAAGTAGTGCACTAAATAGGAAATAGGGTGCCATTTGGGGCGTTACCAATGTGTCACAATGCTGCAGTGCAGCATCAATCGCTGATCCACTTCTGATCCATTCAAATGAAACAGCAGCGCGTGAGCAGCGTATGGGAGGCCGAACGAAGGCTTCCGGCCAAAGAACTTAATGAAATGACCTCAGGCAGCCCATAAAAAACAAAGCTATGAGTCTAGGTCAAGCACTGGCGTAAATCCCTGAGAGGGAAAAGCGGCATCTTGTGATGATAGTTTAAGCAGGAGGGAAACATTTGATTAAGCCTGGTCACTCAGACATGGAGGGTGTGAGTAGTCTGGTGTCTAAGAAAACAATAACACTTTGACAGAAAACCATTGAGACACGATAATAACACCAGTGAGACCAGTGAGACACGTTTCATTCAACCACACTTGACTAAGACAGTCAAGCACTGCATTGGAACACCGCCACCATTCCAATGTTCCCTAGAAACGAATATATTGTCCATAATAGTAATAACACTTTGACAGAAAACGAGTGAGACACGTTTCATTTAACATTTAACCATGCTTGACTACACAGAGTCACACACATTGAACCACCGCCTCCATCACTCACTGTGCAACAGTCCACAGGCAGATCTGTGTAGGCTATGCGCATGGGAAGTGAATGGGCATGTCGAACGAAGTTAGGAATGAACTATAAACTCACTCCACAGCTAGCTCGAAATGTTGCGGATGGAGCCATTCAGTTGTTACCTTTTTGGCGGCTCAACCCGTTGGAACGTTGTCAAGGAGGGCAGTCACGTTTGTTACGAAGCAGAGGATCACTGGTTTTAGCCCAGTATGGGGCAGTCGAACAGTGGAGGAAGCTAAGCTGTTAGCAACACACTGACCCCTCCGTGACACATGTATGCGCTTAACAATAAACACATCAGGAGACAATCGCATCATTTTCGGAGACATGTTATTTATTTTTTTAGCAGCTTTACAAACATAGCTCTAAGATTATTTTCTCTTTCATGAGATACAGACAGTTGCTTTGCACCATCTCATTTTGTAACTTTTTTTTGTGTAAAAAAAAAATCTTTATTTCATATTCAATAGGCTTGTTTTTTTTCTTCTAGTTTTTGGGATCAAAAGTGTTGATTAACATCAATACAATACATTATATCACAAATGACTGAGAATTGATTTGATGGAATTCACAATAACAAGAATATCACATTGTTCAACCCTTCCACATTTCATTTCAATGCGTCTTCTCCCTTTTTAGTTTAGTTCGAACTTGCCTCCCAGGCGTTAGCTTCTATTACAGTATTAAGATAACATTCTATAATGACCGTATACCCTATGGATAGAAGTTCCACCACAGACGTTCCTTTTACTCAAGAGTCTACGTTTAAAAATGGTTTAGTGTTCTTATAAAAATGTCTTTCAATTAAAAGCCACAGATTATGCTTCAGGATGTTAAACTGGTGTGGCCTCCTAAAGAAAATACTGGGTGACATCCTATGTAGGGCTACGTTTCACATCTTTTCTTTTTGCATTACCTGTAGATGGTGAGGAGTGACGTCACTTGACCGGGTTGAGCAGTCGTGCTGGCCATCTCAGAAGGGGTGGACGGCAGGGGGTGATCTCTCATTGTCCTCGTGTCTCTGGCTCCTTCTGGGTCCACGTTGGAGGACCGTTCACATATATTAACCTCGCTCTCAGGAAGAAAAGAGTCGAAAATTGTCTTCTTTTTTTGCGCTCTCACTCTCCTCGCCCGATGACTGTAATGGTCTCTCTCAGATTTCTTGTCTTCGGCCTTCTGCTGTTTTTTCATTCCTGTTCTGCTGATTCTTCACTGGAAACTGCCTGTCTTAGGAGTGGCCATTTTTATCACATAAGGTGCATTTTTGCTGGTGTTTTTATATTCTCTGGCTTTGTGGCCAAGGGATCCACAGAGCCAGCATTTGATGGTTGTACATTCTTTGGCTTGATGCAAGGTTACAGATGAAGCAGCTACCTGTCTGGTGTAGAAAACCCTACCACTGTAGATGCCCAAAGCGATTGCATTCGGCACCTTTAACAGCTCTCCTGTCCTTCACCTCCACCCTGTACTTTCTCACACCGTACCAGATCCCATACTTATCGACGGGCTTCACAGCTGGCTGGTAGAATGGTGCGATATCTTTTGATGAAGGTTCTTCTCACCGATGTTCATTGAGGATTCCACCTGCCAGTGCTTCCACTTCTCATCCTGTGACTTGGTAGCATAGATTCCAGGAAGCGGTGCAAAGACGTCTCTGCTTTGAAAACTAGTTCACGTTCTTTCCTATTAGCTAAGGCTATGAAACTATAGATGTCACTGGCATTAATCCAATAAATGGAACAAAAAATAATACAATTGTGCCATCTGGTTTGCTTAATATAAGGAATTTGAAATGATTTATGCTTATGTATATTTAATCAATTACATTGATTTTTGATACTTAAATATATTTAACATTTTTCTCAAGTAGTATTTTACTGGGTGACTTTCACTTTTACTTGAGTCATTTTCTATCAAGGTATCTTTACTTTTACTCGGGTATGACATTTGAGTACTTTTTCCACCACTGAGAATTAGTAGAATGGACATCCCCATTCAGGTCAATTATGCCATGATGGGTGGACTGGTGGCCATTTTGAGTGTCCCCATAGTTTTTCTCATTCTATTTCTATGGTGAAACCCAAGTGCAAACATCTCAATGTTCTCAATCAGAACTCTGTGGTTATTGGCTGGACATTCTCCCACATGTTGAGGCTCATTTCCAGCTCAGCATCGGAGCAGAGTATCAGGCCAGAAATGAAATGACAGCGGTTTTCCTCTGAGATGGTTAGGCTGCATCCCAAATGGCACCCTAATTCCCCAAGTGTGTGTTGGTGGACGATGTAGGGAATAGGGTGCCATTTGGGACATATCATTTGTCTCTTATGCTAAACCTTTCAGCAGCTACTCTCACAGACCTCCTCCTCGTTCTAATGGCGGTGTTGAAAGCTCTGCAGTCCACTCCGTTGCATAATGGTCAACGAATCAATCGTGTGGTCAATCCTGGACTGATGGATGTTCCTTAGTTCATTCGTTCCCCGCCCTGGGGGATGTGGAATACATGGAGCCAGACCCAAAGCCAGTCTGTCAGTCTGCTTTTCTGCCTGATGTTCCAAGAAGTTAAGAACCCTTGGCCTTGAGTCCACCAACACACACACACACACAGAGTCGAGTTCCGTTTGAGTTCTCCAACCAATATGGCCTGGCGAACGGAGCGTCGGTCCATAGAGATGATTACTGTTTTACGAGACACTTTATATTCTCCACGCGGGCCGAGGTGCGAAAAGTTCATCCAAGTAGATGGGGAAAGAAGTGGGCCACAGGCCTTGAGGAGGGGAGGGATGCCAGGTAGCACACGAACAAACACTAGTGATGTGTGGATTGACACATAAAATCCGCAGTCATATCGAGGCGGGCGTGTTTGGGGTCATGAAATACTATGTGGATGAAGGGTGCGTGGGTGGGTGGTTGAATGAAGAGGAAATAATAAAAATGTCCATAAATGTCAAATTCTTGTGAAATGTATATCTATTGGCTACATTGAGGTTTTTCTTTAATTCTTTTTAGGCTATCTGGCATTAGTGCCTTTAAGGTTTAGGGCCTAAATGTACGCGCGCCAAATAGCTTACACTTCAAACGCCAAATGCTTTTGGGAACGGGCAGAAAAAGTTAATGTCGATCCACTGGGGGGAAAAGCATAACATCAGAGTTGAATTCAATAAAAGAAAATCTGCAAAATGGAAAATAATGACAGGGGGGGGGGCAGAAACTTAATGTTTGGGAAAGATTTGGTGAGGTGGTAAAAGAGGATGATAGCAGTGTTATGTATGATGATGATTATTTTCATTATTTTCCGTTCTCCATTTCGCAGCTTTACTTTGAGGATTTCCTGCTTACCTCCAGAGCATTACTTGAGCAGCTTGCTCCTACCTTTCCGATTTGGTCCTACATACCTACACGTACGCTACAGTCACAAGACACTGGAGGCAGGGCTTTCTGCTATAGAGCTCCAAAACCTGCTGTTTTCAACTCTCTAGAGACAGCAGGAGCGGTAGAGATACTCTGAATGATCGGCTATGAAAAGCTAACTGACATTTACTCCTGAGGTGTTACGCCAAGCCCTGTACAACCACTGTGATTATTATTATTTGACCCTGCTGGTCAGCTATGAACATTTGAACATCTTGACCATGTTCCGCTATGATCTCTACCCGGCATCGGCATAAGGGGACTGGCCACCCCTCATAGGCTGGGTTTCTGTACAGCACTTTGTGACATCAGCTGATGTAAGAAGGGCTTTATAAATACATTTGATTGACTGATTGATTGTGAGGCGCTATACAAATCGCTGTACAAATTCAACAGTCACAGGACGGGGACTTCAAATAGGCCTTATGGCACGTCAAGGGAACTGTAGCTTACTGAACAGGTGGGTTAATTTGAAACTGAAATCTGGACACTGACTGAAGCTCTATAACCTCTCACATAGCCTTAATATTAACTTCTGCAGAATTAAGCATTTCTTGCAGTAAAATTGTACACTAAATGTAAAGTTCTGACTAGGGAACAGGAGTGGAGAAATAGGATTTCATTCTTTCAACATCTGTAGAGCTGCTATCTTTATCAGCATCATAAAAAGCTGATAGTATATCAACCACATAAAATGTACATCCAAGCTGAACTGAAATATGATCAGAAAGATGTCATTCCCACAGCTTTTTATTTCCTTACAACCGATCAAACTGATATCATTTGGAAATGGTTAGAATGAGGTCAGCTATTTTCTTTTATTATTTTGAATTGATCAAAATTGAGGTATTTAGAATACCATATAGGTACAGACCATTGAACAGAACAAGGCTGATGCAGATAGAACAACAATGCAGATAGAACCTTATCATCCCAAGCTCTTGAAATAGCCTACCAAAATGTTGGAGATTATAAGCAGAAACATATCTAAATTAGTGGGTTAGGGTCAGGTGCGGGCCTCAGATTTTCACATATAGTCTGGCGGTTGTGGATGGATTATTAGCAATTGCGGGCGGGTGCGGGTGAACGAACACCTGACACGCGCACCACTAACACACACACACACACACAGAGGTAGGGAGTGAGATGATTGGTGAAAGGGACAGTACCTGGACCTGAAGGTAGGAGCTGGCAGCAGTATGGAATATCTGAGGAAGCGTTTATCTGTCACGTCTCGTAAATAGCAAAGACATATGTGGAATTTGGACATATTGTGCTCGAAGGATGTCCTGGGGCCGCGCCTCAATGGATGTTCTGGGGCCGCGCCTCAATGGATGTTCTGGGGCCCACCTCGATGGATGTCCTGGGGCCCGGCTCGATGGATGTCCTGGGGCCCTGCCTGGGAGGATGTCCTGGTGCCCCACCTCAATGGATGTCCTGGGGCCCACCTCAATGGATGTCCTAGGGCCCGCCTGGGTGGATGTCCTGGGGCCCTGCCTGGCTGCGCGTTTATTTTATTACCGTGCAACCAGGGGGGCCCCAGGACCGAGTTTGGGAAACCCTGCCCTACGGTACTGCCCAGGGATATAGAGATTTATGGCAGGCACCTGTCACAGAGAAATGCATACGCCAGCTGGTTGGCAGAGCGCCGGGCCATCTCATTGCGCTTGTTGGCGTCCTCCTCCCACTGGAACATCAAACTCCTCCACTGTGTGACCACCGTTGTCCAGGGGAACATTTGGATGACTACCTTCAAATTAACTCTCATCTGACGCATCAGGGCTGTCCCCTTTGTGTGTCCTAAATTGTTTACACGGAGGTGGATGACTATGATATATTCACGGTCAGAAAATATTTCAGAACCCTTCCGCTGAGAACAGCTCATCCATATTTCACACTCCTGTAGTCATCTAGCCAGCTACATTGTATAACTGTGTAGTAAGTATTTGCTTCAGTATTTGTTTCCTTGCTCTCGCCAATGATCAGTAGGATTATGAGCTGGGATTTTAACAATCAACGCATTACATTGTGAGTGTTCAAAAGCTGTTGCTGTATTATATAATGTATAATAATGTTGCATAATCATCCTTCCGGTGTAAAAACCATGGAAATTAAAAATAAATGTTAACACTATCTTTTCACCTGTGAGGAGAATAACAAATCAAAGTTTATTTGTCATGTGCTCTGAATACAATAGGTGTAGACCTTACAGTGAAATGCTTACTTACATTTCAACCCCACATTCCACAATTCCACATCTGAAAGTGAAGTTTTCACAGTTGGAGTTTTCTTAAATATGAAACTGCAAATTAGATTTTCACTTTCAAATGCGAGATTACATGTGAAAAACAATCACATGTAAAAAACTAAATTTGCAAATGTTAAATTTACACGTGACTGATTTTCAAACGTGAACTTGCAATGTTTTTCACATGGATATCTGATTTTCACATGGAAAAGTTGTTATTAACATGTGAAACTACCAATTTCACATGTGAAACTGCAATTCACGTGTGAGGTGAAAACATGTTATTCTCCTCACATGTGAAAGTGGTGTGAACTCTAAATGTAATACATGTGAATATGTGGTTTTACGTGTGAAATTCAAGCTTAAAATAGCTTGTTCACATGTTGTCACATCCTGACCATAGAAAGCCAGTATTTCCTATGGTAGGGTAGGTCAGGGCGTGACTAGGGGTGTTTAGTATAGTTTATTGTTTCTATGTGGGGTTCTAGGTTTATTTTTCTATGTTGGTGTTTGTGTATGATTCCCAATTAGAGGCAGCTGGGAATCGTTGTCTCTAATTGGGGATCATACTTAAGTTGCATTTTTCCACCTGTGGGTTATGGGATATTGTTTATGTTTAGTTGCCTGATCGCACTGCATTGTCGTCACGGTTTGTTTATTCTCTATTTGTTTTGTATTTACTTACTTTTAATGAATAAAGTGAAACTTAATGTGGAACTCAAAGTACGCTGCGCCTTGGTCCGACGAACATCGTGACACATGTGAAAATGTGATTTTAACACGTGAAACTACAAATTTAACACGTTTTTTGATGTGCTTCTCCAAAAATGATTGTTGGAACTTCAATGTCTCCCTCCACAATTGGCTTTTTTTGCCACTATTTTTCCACACTTGCAATCCCCCCATCTGTCTCCTTCTGCAACTATTCCATTGTAAACAGGAGGGGAAAGAACAGGAAAAACCAGAGACAGTATTTCAAGCATGGAAAATGGATGGAACACAGTGGAGCAGAAAATTATAGATATCTGAGAGAGAGAGAGAGATAGATATCTTAGAGAGAGAGAGATCGAGAGAGAGAGAGAGCGAGATAGATATCTGAGAGAGGTATCTTAGATATCTTAGAGAGAGAGAGAGAGAGAGAGATATATATCTTAGAGAGAGAGAGAGAGAGATATCTTAGAGAGAGAGAGAGAGAGAGAGAGAGAGATATCTTAGAGAGAGAGAGAGAGAGAGATATTCTAGTGCCGTCATAATCTCCTACATTGTATGCATACATGTCTTATACATGACATGATCAAGATTAATCAGCTTCTACAATGTGATGGTTGTGGGAGGGAAAGGTTGTGTTTAGTGTGTGATATAGAGTGTGCTGCATTCAGGAGGGAGTGTATTTACAGTGTGTGGATTGAATATGCAGATGGGGAAAACAATCTGCCCCAAATGGCATCCTATGCCCTATACATTGCCTTGCAAAAGTATTCAACCCCCCTGGCGTTTTTCCCATTTTGTTGCATTACAACCTGTAATTTAAATAGATTTGTATTTCATGTAATGAACATACACAAAATAGTCCATATTGGTATAGTGAAATTAAAAAAATTACTTGTTTCAAAAAATTATAAAAAATACAAACCGGAAAAGTTGTACATGCATATGTATTCATCCCCTTTGATATGAAGCCCCTAAATTAAGATCTGGTGCGACCAATTACCTTCAGAAGTCACATAATTAGTTAAATAAAGTCCACCTGTGTGCAATCTAAGTGTCACACGATCTGTCACATGGTCTCAGTATATATACACTTGTTCTGAAATGCCCCAGAGTCTGCAACACCCCTAAGCAAGGGGTACCATGAAGACCAAGGAGCTCTCCAAACCGGTCAGGGACACAGTTGTGGAGAAGTACAGATCAGTGTTGCGTTATAAAAAAATATCAGAAATGTTGAACATCCCACAGAGCACCATTGAATCCATTATTTAAAAATGGAAAGAATATGGCACCACAACAAACCCGCCAAGAGAGGGCCACCCACTCAAACTCACGGACCAGGCCAGGAGGACATTAATCAGAGCGGCAACAAAGAGACCAAAGATAACCATGAAGGAGCTGCAAAGCTCCACAGTGGAGATTAGAGTATCTGTCCATAGGACCACTTTAAGCCGTACACTCCACAGAGCTGGGCTTTACAGAATAGTGACCAGAAAAAAGCCATTGCTTAAAGAAAGAAGTAAGCAAACACGTTTGGTGTTCGCCAAAAGGCATGTGGGAGACTCCCCAAACATATGGATGAAGGTACTCTGGTCAGATGAGACTACAATTGAGCTTGTTGGCCATCAAAGACAGCGCTATGGCTGGCACAAACCCAACACCTCTCATCATCCCGAGAACACTATCCCCACAGTGAAGCATGGTGGTGGTGCATCATGCTGTGGGGATATTTTTCATCGGCAGGGACTGGGAAACTGGTCAGAATTGAAGGAATGATGGATGGTGCTAAATACAAAGACATTCTTGAGGGAAACCCGTTTCAGTCTTCCAGAGATTTGAGACTGGGATGGAGGTTCACCTTCCAGCAGGACAATGACCCTAAGCATACTGCTAAAGCAACACTCGAGTGGTTTAAGGGGAAACATTCAAATGTCTTGGAATGGCCTAGTCAAAGCCCAGACCTCAATCCAATTGAGAATCTGTGGTATGACTTAAAGATTGCTGTTTTTTTTGTCTTGTTTGTTAATACAATAAAAAATATTTTGCATCTTCAAAGTAGGCATGTTGTGTAAATTAAATTATACAATCCCCCACAAAATACATTTTACTTCAGGTTGTAAGGCAACAAAATAGGAAAAATGCCAGTGGGGGTGAATACTTTTGCAAGCCACTGTATACTGCACTTATTTTGATCAAAGCTCTGTGGGCCCTGGTCAAAAGTAGTTCACTATATAGGAAATAGGGTGCCATTTGGGACACAAGATACAGATGCTGTGGGGCTGTGGGAGGGTGAATGGGAGTCATTTCACAGAGCCAAATCTTTGGGTCTCTGTACTACCTACCACTTGTATTGATGAAACTAGCTGCTTAAGTGTGTGTGTGCCTGCACATGCGCGTGTGCGTGTATGTGTCCGCACGTGCCTGTCTTCTATTTCTTTTCGGGAGTTCCTATGCTGATTATTGGCTGCAACCAATTAGAGGCCTGAAGAGAGGAGAGGAAGGGCGATGTGAAGGTAGAGGAACGGGGGATGACTTTTACTCCTTTGTTTAGATCTAGAGTAACTGTCTGAATCCCATTACAGCATTAGCAAACCCGGGGGAGAACAGCTGAATAAAAGGCAGAAAGAGACATCCAAAGGGATGGAAAGCAGGCGAATGAAAGACAGATGTGGAGATAGATGGATGGCCAGATGGCACGGAAGAGAGACTATACGATAAAGGTGTATCAACCTCACGTCACCATTACAAAAGGATCTAGACACTAAACTAGAAGCCCAAAGATCTATATCGCATGTCAAACTCTCCACCGATTGTCTGCGGGATTTCACCACTCCCTTGTTTGATTGATGAATTAAGGTCACTAATTAGTCAGCAACTCCCCACATCTGGTTGTCTAGGTCTTAATTGGAAGGAAAAAACAAAAACCTGCAAACACTAGGCCTTCCATGGAATGGGTTTGACACCCCCTGGTCTATATAATCGAACAGGAAGACTCCAACAATATTGATGGACTGACCAAACTGTCCTCCTGGACATTTTAGAGTATAGAGCCAATGTAAAGACTGTGAAGACAAAGTATAGACCAAGTTGTAAATAAACCTCTAGAAAGCTCTGAGAGTAAGCCCCAATGATGTTTATAATTATGTACATAAACTGACTATATGTATAATATAGTTCTTCAGAAAGGAAACACCACGTGCACGTTTAAAGATGCACTATGGAGAAATCGCTCCGCCGTTTCCTGGTTGCTAAAATGCTAATAGTTTGCCTAATTTCAGTTTATGTGACAAACAAGCACGTAGGCTATAGTGTAGAGAATCATTGTGCCATCTAAACCGCTGTGAAATATATTTTCCATAGCCAAAAATTTATTTTCAGCTGTTCCAAGTTTGTGTACAAAACCGAAAGTAAAAGACGCAAAAACAAAACGTAAGAACTGGAAGCATTGAAATAGCGCACAAAGAAAATATATACCGCTTCTTAGACTTGCTTTCAATGAGAATGACAGATCTATAACACACATTTCTATGTGAATTTGGTCAGGTTGCCCAAAAAGTTACATATTGCAGCTTTAACCATTTATTAGGAAAGATTACAATACATAGTCTTGGCGTTGAGTCTCTGCTCCTTCAGGGTAGCTCACTGCCAGAGCGACGCGTGATATTCAAATAACTACAGGCAGTGAGCACAATATGTTATACCAAATCCCCTGAAAAGAAGAAACACAGAACCCAGACAGGTGGAGGTTGTGGTAGGATTTCAGAAGAAAACAAGCATAGTGAGTAACTGCTAGTTATAGCTAGTTAGCAGCAAGAGACACCAGAACTGGTCAGGTTAAGTAGACTGCATATACAGTGCCTTCAGAAAATATTCATAGCCCTTGTCTATGCCCAATTTTTGTGTTACAGTTTGAATTCAAAATGTATTACATATATCTCACCCATCTACACTCAATGCCCCATAATGCCAAAGTAAAAACATGTTTTTAGACATCTCCCATCTGGTGTTCCCAAGTCTCCCAAGTTTTGCCTGTGCTTAGCTCCAGTCTGTTTATTCTTTATCCTGAAAAATGTCCCAGTCCTTAACGATTACAAATATACCCATAACATGATTCAGCCAACAGTAATGTTACGAAGAAGTAATGGATAAGAAGTTAATGCTTTACTGCGTTTTATGCAGTATTACTTTAGTGCCTTGTTGCAAACAGGATGCATTTTTTTGAATATTTTTTATTCTGTTCAGGCCTCTTTATTTTCACTCTGTCAATTAGGTTAGTATTGTGGCGTAACTACAGTGCTGACTGTTTTAAAGTCACCATTGGCCTCATGGTGAAAGGCCTGAGCGGTTTCCTTCTTCTCCGGCAACTGAGTTAGGGAGAACGCCTGTATCTTGTAGTGACTGGGTGTATTGATACACCAACCAAAGTGTAATTATTAACTTCACCATGTACAAAGGATATTCCATGTCTGCTTTTTTATTTTATTTTTTACAAATCTACCAATAGGTGCCTTCTTTGCAAGGCATTGGAAAACCTCCCTGGTCTTTGTGGTTGAACCTATGCTTGAAATTCAATGCTCGACTGAGGGCTCTTACAATTATCTGTATCATTGTAGTCATTCAAAAAAGTCCATGCAACTTATTATGTGACTTGTTAAGCAACTTTTTACTCCTGAACTTATTTATGCTTGCCATAATGAAGGGGTTGAATACTTACATTTCAGCTTTTCATTTTTTATTCATTTGTAAACATTTCGAAAAGCATAAATTTCACTTTGACATTGTGTATTGTGTGTAGGCCAGTGATGACAAATCGAAATTTAATAAATTTTAAATTCAGGCCGTAACACAACAAAATGTGGAAAAATGAAAGGGGTGTGAATAGTTTTTGAAGGCACTGTAAGTAGAATGTGAATTCAATAGGTGCAATTCCCGCTAACGCGATCAGCTGATGCCACCACACTCAGGTTTCCCTACTGAACCGGCTTTGCTTTATTTCCTGCCAAAACCAGCACCTGGATCTAGATGCGCTGCTGTTTTTTGTTTTGCACTGAATATATACATGTATTTGAATGTACTTTATGATTAGCCCTCCTCGTAGGCTATAACCTGGGGTTGATTATCGTACGCGTCATCGAACTGAATGAGGGAATGAACAAATTAAATAATGAACGAATTAATGACTGATCCAAAAAAAACAAAAAAACAACCAAGAAATGAATGAATAGTTTATTTAATGGTTTATGTCAAGTCGACTTTAGCTACCCATTCCTTACGTTCTATCATGAGGTTTTGAACAAGCTAATTCATCTTTGCACAGGTTGTATTGCTACATAGGTGAGTGGTGTGTTTTGTATCAGAAATATGTTCACGTCTGTAGGCTACGAGAGGTGACAGGAGGCGGCAGAATGTTCAGACCAATGTTCCATCTGGTGCCAAGATGTGTGTGTGTGTGTTCCAGTGTGTACGGTACATGTTCCACATACAGTCCACATACTTCTAATATCCAGAGTACATGTAGGTGAGCGCTGACATAATTCACTTAATTATGATGATGATTGTGTTTGCTTATGAGTGGAGGTGGATAATTTGGCTGTGGTTGAATGAGAGTGTTGTCAGTGGGAGCCCTGAGCGGAACAGGAAGAGACAAGGAAAGAGGGAGAAGGAGAGAAAGGGAGTGGGGTGAATAGTGCTCTGTTAGGGAGGGGAGAGGGAGACAAGAGAAGGACTCTTGTGGTATTTTTTACACGTCAGTGTGGTTCCAAGACCGAGTGATAATGTGTGTGCGCTTGTGCCTGTGCGTGTCTGTCCATCCGTCTGTCTGACAGTGTCTCTGTCTGTGTGCCTCTGTGTCTGCATCCGTGTGAGTCTGCGTGTGTTTATGTCTTGAATTGCTGGGTTCTCCTCTGGTGTATAATTTATTCCAAACCGTTACGCCTAATGTTCTAAATGTCACCCGGTGATTGATTATGGCTTAATTCTCAGTTCATAATTCAACGGACGTCCTTAGAAATGTCTGGCCTATGAAAACAAGCCGAGGTGCGTTTAAAGGCCCAGTCCTGCGTTTTCCACTATTTTGACTTACTATGGGACAAAGTTACAGGTAACTGCCAAAATAATGTAAATGAGGGATACAAAGTATATTGAAAGCAGGTGCTTCCACAAAGGTGTGGTTCCTGAGTTAATTAGGCAATTAGCATCCCATCATGCTTAGGGTCATGTAAAAAAAAATGGGCAGGCCATTATTTTGGACATTATTTTGGCTAGCGTGGCTATGCCCTCATAGGATGACAACGCCCCCATCCAAAGGGCACGAGTGGTCACTGAATGGTTTGAATAGCATGAAAACAATGAAAACCACATACCATGGCTGTCTTACTCACCAGATCTCATTCCATTTGAACACTTATGGGAGTTTCTGGAGCGATGCCTAAGACAGCGTTTTCCACCACCATCAACAAAATAGCAAATTATTTAAGAATGGCGTCGCATCCCTCTATGTCAAAGTGCATTGAAACTGTTCTGGCTCGTGGTGCCCCAACATGACACTTTATGTTACCTGTACATACTAACACTCTCCCACAGACCTTGTAAATCTAAGCTGTATTTGTCTCATTAGTGCTGGTTTTGGATGGAGAGACTGGGGCCGCATCCCAAATGGCACCCTATTCATTATTTAGTGCACTACTAGTAACAACAGAGCCCTATTGGCCCTGGATAAAAGTAGTGCACTGAATACGTAATATGGTGCCATTTAAAACACAAACAACAGGGCTAGCCGACAAGAGGTGTCGTCAAAATAGAGAAAGGCCATCTTGACGAACTTTCAGGAAATTAAACGTAATTACAGAACAGACATTACTCTGCAATTACCCTATCTTAAGAGAAATCAATGTGATTTTCAAACATTACATTTACCATGCTTTCATAGCACTGCCATCATGCAAAGAAAGCATAGGCTACATACATATACCATAACTGATAATACGTTTTGCTTTAAAGGTTTTTATCAGCAAATAGCCCATCTCAGGCCAACATACGGGCTTTGAAGTGAGGTTAAACAATGTGGGAACAATTTATGTTGTTGAGCAGATTTGAAAGTTTCCTGAGTCCTGGAAGAGCTGTTTCTCATTATTCAACAGCAGAGAGGAAAGGGGAAGGAGAGGGTCGGAGGGAGAGAGGGGGATGAAAGAAAGGAGATTGAGTGAAGGAGGGAGGCTAATGGAAAGAAACCAAGGCGCTATACAGAGCATCAAAAACACTGAATGGACAGCGAGCGGTTTTGTTTGTATTTTATCTGGAAAATGTAGTGGTTGCAGTATGTAGCGATACAAGGTTAAATGGAAGAGAGATGGGGGGGATATATAGGGAAGGGGAGAGAGAGGGGGGAGGGAGAGATCATGCAGCGCAGCGCACAAGAGAGGAAGAGAAATAGATGTATCAGCAGAGAGAGAGGGAGGGGGAGAGAGAAGGAGGGAGCAAGAGGGGGAGAAAAAGAAAGAGAGTGAGAGAGAAAGTGACAGAGATAGAGAGAAGCAGCAAAAGAGAGAGGCAGTGAATGAGGGAGAGGGAGAGAGATTCTGTTCATCTCACATTACAGTCAATGAAACATTAAGTGTGTCAGGCAGCATAGTTTATTGTGTGTTAGTGTTGGGATCAGTTTAGCCTGTTACTGAATAATGAATATGATTACATGGACAGGGGTGACTTGATACTAGATCAGCACTACTACTCTGAGACACTCACTCTGGGCCCTGGGTTCAAATAGCATTTGTTTTCCTTTCAACTATGTCAAGCGTTTGATTGCTCGGAGTGCCAGATGAGATGTGTTGCTTTTGCACTTTTGGGACTATTCCATTGGTTCCTTTGCACCAGCCAAGCTCAATCAAGCACAGCACAAAACATTTGAGAGAAAACCCGTCCCATTTGAATCCAGGTCTGAACACAACAGAACAATATTAATCCACCCTGTGTCACTGATCCCTCTCGCCATTGACATCTCCTTCTCTCTTTCTCTCTCTCACTCTCTCTTGCTCTCTCTCTCTCTCATTCAGATCTACTTTCAGAGAACAGCAGCGTGATGCCAATCTGAGGAGGGAGGGATGTGTACAGTATCTGTAAATGAATGTGTTTATGATGACTGTCCCATAAACCCTCAGGGAAATATGACCCCCCTAGTTCCCAGGCCAGGGTGTTTGTGTGTGTGTGTGTGCTCACACATGCTTATGTGTATGCGCACGTGCGAGCATGTTTGTTCCCAAGAAAGAGAGGTCCAACTGAGGATATAGGGTTCAGATCCTGTTAGGTCCTGGCTGTGATGGAAAAGTACCCAATTGTCATACTTGAGTAAAAGTAAAGATACCTTAATAGAAAATGAGTCAAGTAACAGTGAAAGTCACCCAGTAAAATAATACTTGAGTAAAAGTCAAAAATGATTTGGTTTTAAATATACTTAAGTATCATAAGTAAATGTAATTGCTCAAATATACTTTTACTTAAATAAAAGTAAAAAATGTAAATAATTTTTAAAATCCTTATATTAAGCAAACCAGGCGGCATGATTCTTGTTTTTTTCTCCAATTACGGATAGCAAAGGGCACACTCCAACACTCTGACATAATTTACAAACAAAGCATTTGTATTTAGTCCGTCTGCAGATCAGATGTGGTAGGGATGACCAGGGATTGTCACGCCCTGACCATAGAGAGCCCTCGGGGTTCTCTATGGTGTTTTAGGTCAGCGCGTGACTAGGGGGGTTTCTAGGTATTATATTTCTATGTTGGTGTGTGTGTATGGTTCCCAATTGGAGGCAGCTGATGATCGTTACCTCTAATTGGGGATCATACTTTGTTTTGTGTGAGTGCCTATGTGCGCCACGTATTTCACGATCGTTATGTCTTTGTTGTTTTGGAAGTCTCATGATCATTAAAATGTGGAACTCTACTCACGCTGCGCCTTGGTCCAATTATTCATACGACGGTCGTGACAGATTTTCTCTTTAAGTGTGTGAATTAGACAATTTTCCTGTCCTGATAAGCATTCAAAATGTAACGAGTACTTTTGGGTGTCAGGGAAAATGTATGGAGTAGAAAGTACATTATTTTCTTTGGAATGTAGTGGAGTAAAAGTTGTCAAAAATATAAATAGTAAAGTACAGATAATAGGATAATAAGATAGTACTTTACACCACTGGCTATGACCAGGCATTATGTCCTCAGGTCTAACAGTGAATTGTTTGTAACTGTGCATGATGTCTCCATGGATATTTGTAGTCACATTTAGAGTTGGGGGATTCTCTGGTGGTAAACTGCTCTCTGATTAGAGCTGTGTCCGAAATGGCACCCTATTCCCTACATACAGTAGTGCACTACTTTTGTCCAGAGCCCTATGGGAAAAGGGTAGCTTTTCAGATGAAGCCTAGGCCTTGTATTACCAGTAGAGCTGGAAAGTGAGCTCACAGACACAGTTAAGATTTGATTTGATTTGACTTACACACACACATTGCATGCAAGCATGCAAACACAGAAGTGGAAACAGACACGCACACAAACACACGCACACACACACGTCAATAAGGATAGGATGAGCTCCGGGGCATCCTTTTTCCTTGAGATGTTCCTACAACTTCGAGTCCACCTGTGGTAAATTCAATTGATTGGACATGGTTTGGAAAGGCACACACCTGTCTACATAAGGTCCCACAGTTGACAGTGCATGTCAGAGCAAAAACCAAGCCATGAGGTCGCAGGAATTGTCCTTAGAGCTCCGTGACAGTACTGTGTCGAGGCACAGATCTGGGGAAGGGTTCCAAAACATTTCTGCAGCATTGAAGGTCCCCAAGAACACTCCATTATTCTTAAATGGAAGAAGTTTGGAACCACTAAGACTCTTCCTAGAGCTGGCCGCCCGGCCAAACTGAGCAATCGGAGGAGAAGGCCTTGATCAGGGAGGTGACCAAGAACCCGATGGTCACCCTGACAGAGTTCTTGGAGATGGGAGACACTTCCAGAAGGACAACCATCTCTGCAGCACTCCACCAATCAGGCCTTTATGGTAGTGGCCAGACAGAAACCAAGCCTCAGTAAAAGGCACATTAGCTTGGAGTTTGCCAAAGGCACCTAAAGACAAAACAAGATTCTCTGGTCTGATGAAACCAAGATTAAACTGTTTGGCCTGAATGACAAGTGTCACGTCTGGAGGAAACCTGGCATCATCCCTATGGTGAAGCATGGCGGTGGCAGCATCATGCTGTGGGGATGTTTTTTCAGCGGCAGGGACAGGGAGACTAGGCAAAGATGAAGAGAACAAAGTACAGAGAGATCCTTGATGAAAACCTGCTCCAGAGCACACAGGACCTCAGATCAGGGTGAAGGTTCACCTTCCAACAGGACAACAACCCTAAGCACACAGTCAAGACAATGCAGGAATGGCTTCGGGACAAGTCTCTGAATATCATTGAGTGGCTCAGCCAGATCCCGGACTTGAACATCTCTGGAGAGACCTGAAAATTGCTGTGCAGCGACGCTCCCCATCCAACCTGACAGAGCTTGAGAGGATCTGCAGAGAGGAATGGGAGAAACTCCCCAAATACAGGTGTGCCAAGATTGTAGCGTCATACCCAAGAAGAGGATGTAATCGCTGCCAAAGGTGCTTCAACAAAATACTGAGTAAAGGGTCTGAATACTTTTTATTTGTGATAAATGGGCTAAAAACAATGTTTTTACTTTGTCACTATGGGGTATTGTGTGTAGATTGATGAGGGGGGGAAACAATTTAATAAATTAGAATAAGGCTGTAATGTAACAAAATGTGGAAAAAGTCAATCTGTAATGCAACCAGGTCATTAAAGATTGATGTCGAAATTGGACGTCTTTCAAAACCGGCTAGTAGGGGCAACAGTGAGCACTATTACATCAAGTATGCCTGGGATTTGTTAGGGCGTGGTGGATGGGTGTACTCCCATGACTCTGGATCAGAAGTTTGAGTGTTCAATCCCAGTCATGGACACCGTTTTTTAGTTTTCTTCTCTATCCCAAATACTGACCTTAACCATTCGGTACGTGTGCCTGAACTTAACCATTAACTTCTAAATTTGATGTTTGGAGAAATGGAATGACACTGGGCAGCAGGAGCAACAAGAATAGTTTGAAATTTGATGTTTGGAGAACGTGGAGGAACGTCTAAATCTGCAGTGAGACTGTGAGAGCTTGTTGAAATATGTGGCTTCGTGACCTTGGATTAGCTGTTCTCCCTGTGTGGATCTGAAGAGCAGAGCAGTGGAACTATAATAAAAATAGAACTACGAGAAATGACAAAGCCATCATGGCATATTGATTTGAACGGAGATGTCCATTCTAGTAAATCATTTTCTTATGGGAACTACTGCTGTGTGTCTGACAGTTGTAAAGTAGTTTTTCTGTCTGTCTGAATGGCCCAAGCTACAGACTGCCTGGAGGACTGGGCTGTTCTAAATATAAATGTGGTTGTTATGATTATTGATTATTGATGGTTACTTATGCACATTGAGCATGGGAAATGCACTCTACAAATGAAATATTATTATTATTAGACAGACAGACAGACAGACAGACAGGCAGGCAGACAGACAGACATGGAGAGACAGACAGACCTGATAGATATATCTGTTGTTTCAGACGTGAGACAACTTGCTCACTAAACTGCAGACACAATAACAAGATTGGTATTGCTATACTGTAAGCCTAATCTGCTACTGGAAGGATGTCCACAGTCATGCAGTATAGTAAACAGTCTATTAGTGAGAACATTATGTCATGCTAAGTTAAGCATGTAAGCAGTTAGCATTCATATGCTGTAATGCGGCAGTCATGTAACAAGACCGTTCAGATAGGCATGTATAAGATGTAAGGCTGACTTAACACAAGTCAAGATAGAATGTCAGTCACTGTGGTATCTGGACAGTTCCAGACTGAAGAACCAGAGGTTAGGAAACCTGCAAAGTGATGACTCAGTGGTAGGCCTGTTTACCAACAACAACGATACAGCCTACAGGGAGGAGGCGAGGGCCCTGGCGGAGTGGTACCAGGAAAATAACCTCTCCCTCAACGTCAACAAAACGAAGGTGCTGATCGTGGACTTCAGGAGACAGCAGAGGGTGCATGCCCCTATCCACATCGATGGGGCCGCAGTGGAGAATGTGAAAAGCTTCAAGTTCCTTGGTGTTAAACATCACTGACAATCTAAAATGGTCCACCCACAAAGACAGGGTGGTGAAGAAGGCGCAACAGTGCCTCTTTGACCTCAGGAGGCTGAAGAAATGTGGCTTGGCTCCTAAGACACTCACAAACCTTTACAGATGCACCATTGAGAAACATCCTGTCAAACTGCATCACCTTCTGGTACAGCAACTGCTCCGCCCGCAACCGCAGGGCTCTCCAGAGGGTGGTGCAGTCTGCCCAACGCATCACCGGGGGCACGCTGCCTGCCCTCCAGGAGATCTACAGCACCCGGTGTCACAGGAAGGCCTAGAAGAGGACCTTAGCCACCTGAGTCACGGCCTGTTCACCCCGCTATCATCCAGAAGACAAGATCAGTTCAGGTGCTTCAAAGCTGGGACAGAGAGACTGAACAACAGCTTATATCTCAAGGCCATCAGACTGTTAAATAGCCATCATTAGCCGACCTCCACCCTGCCCTGAACTTAGTCACTGTCACTAGCTGGCTGACACCCAGTTACTCAACCCTGCACCTTATAGGCCCTATGAGTATAGACATGGAACACTGGTCACTTTAATAATGTTTACTGTTTTACCCATTTCATATGTATATACTGTATTGTAGTCAATGCCATGCTATTCAACTATTGCTATACACATACTATTCTGTCCTACGTATTTTTCTGATATACTATCCACATACTGTCCATAATGTCTATACATCACACACATATATATATATATATATACATTACTCGTCCTAATATTTCTATATTTCTTAAATCCATTCTTTTACTTTTAGATTTGTGTGTATTGTTAGATACTACTGCACAGATGGAGCTAGGAACACAAGCATTTCGCTAGGCCCACAATAACATCTCTAAATATGTGTATGCGACCAATAAAATGTTTTTTGATTTGACATTAGCTTTTCATGAGGCATTCCAGCAGCCGGTGTGTGTGTGTGTGTGTGTGTGTGTGTTTTTGAGGCACCCCAGCAGGGCAGGCTAGTATTAAATGCTTTGCCTAAATAATAAAGAGACAGGGAAAAAATGAGGGGAAGGGGATGAAATTAGACTGTGGGTCTTTGTGTTTTCAAAGCCCTTGTCTTTTGCTACGGCTCGTTTTAGTGGTTTAGTTGAACAGGGATTAAGCCAAATCTGATAAGCATAATAATACAAAATCCCCATCAAAATGTGTCTGTTTAAACTAGAGATATCTTCGTTTTTGCATGAGTTGTGTCTCAATTCTGCAACAAGCTCTCACAGTCCCACTGCAGAATTAGATGTTTATCCACGTTCCTCCAAACATCAAGTTATTCCAAACGTCAAATGTTGAAGTGATTTTCACACCCTTCTCCTGCTCAGTATTGTTTCCGTTTCTCCAAACATCAAATATCAAAGTTGCTCCAAATGTCAAATTTAGAAGGTTAAGTGTTAAGTTTTGGGATAGGGTTAAAACAAAATGAAATCAAACAAATGTCCAACTCTGTGATCGAACACTTAACCTTCTTATCCAGAGCCATAGCGATCACTGTTACCCCTAGTGGCCGGTTTTAAAGGAATTTCCGAAGTCCTCATGACATGGATAGACGTCCGGTTTCGAAGTCACTCTTGAGCGATCTGCCTGGTCAATCCACACCTTCACTGATGTCGGCATTCTGCATCTGTTGTGGAAGGCGACAGAGCTACAGAGGTGTTTGTCAGACTACTGTCTCCATGACTCTTGAGAGTTAACACCTCTGTCAAATATCATGAAAGGTTCAAGAACTGTTCTAGAACTGTGAAATAAAGTTCCAGAAGTTTATTCAAATATATTTTCAGTGCCCACTGTTCTAGAACTGTTAAAGGAGTGGTTCACTTTTTTTAACCGAATCAAAAACATTTATGTAAAGGGCACGTTAAAGAAGTGTGCAGACACTGTTTTTGCAATCTCACTTGGTTTTGAGAAACTTATTCACCATCAATAGACTTCATCATTGCGCATTCGGCAGTATGTGGGCCAAGGAGAAGCATGAACAAAGCCCCCGAAAACACCCCAATAAGTCCTTTTAGAAACAGCAAAGCTCTCAGTATAGTGATGCGGGTCTTCAGATGTTGTTACACATGAAATTGTGTAATTCTGATATCTGCAAGGTTATATTCCCTTTTTGTCGGACTCAAGCAATACTTTCCCATGTGCGAGCAGGCCCGTGCTTTCTCGTTACCATTGTGGCGACACGAGAAATGCCATGTTAACGATAAAATGACAAACAAAATAAATATGTAGGTAAGTACATTGTGGAGTCTTTTCTGTCTCCTTCTGGCGGTGGTGGGAATGATGGAAAACTGTAGGCAGCAGCAGTAGAGGTCTTCACGGAGCCACCTGTACCCGAATGATAGACTGATATGATTGTCATGGGTCTCAGGTATGTGTCATTTTAACTGACTTGTCCAGCCATATCGATCTGAACACGACTGCTGCAGTAGAGAGAGAGAGAGAGACGTTTTTAGTCGTTTATGCTGCTGCTCTTTGTTTGTTTGGCTACAGTCATAGAGTGAGGCAAGAGTGGGGCAAAAGTTATGGGATATCTAATCAATGGAAGATGGAATTAAAAGTTAAAGGAGAAAGATAGGCTACAACAACCAAGAGCCAGCAGGTTGGGTGCTACTTTATATTCTGAATGGAGCTGTTGTTGTTTGTAACTGTTTAGGACGAAAAAGAGCACGCAGCCTCAATGAGCTCTGAAGTAGCTTTTCCCAGTTTGATGCAGTCGAGGCAGGTACTATGTAATCCTATTGGATGATAAATAACCACCTGTAGCTATGGCAGCCATTAGTCTACTATAGTGGGAGTCGGCTTGGTGGGTTGCTGTTTCTTATCTCTCCCCCCTTCCTCCCTGTTCCACGTCACTCGCTCACACTCACAGTAGCCTACATACACAGCACGGCCCCTGCTAGAGTGTCGCCTCTCTATACCTTCTCTCCCTCATGCTTTATCAGTTCTGATGAATAAAGTAGCTTCAAAATTGACTTTTCTGCTCACAACACGGACATTGATGAGCTTAAATGTCACTGTGTGGCAGGCACATAGATGCAATAGGCATGTAATGTAATGTATCTAATGACTAATGTTATGGCTGTAATTTCAGTGAGGCTGGATGTACTACCTGTCTGCTTAACAAGCATATGAAAGACAACAAGGCCAGATACACAGACAGATGTACAGTAGCATGCCTCAATATACTTTAACATGTCAACTTCACAGCCATGTCCCAGGCTCCCAGCTGCTCCATTAGTCAGTGGTTCCATCATCAACTAGTGGAAAAACACCTGGGATTTTGGGAGACAACAACACCAAGAAAATAACATGCGCTATAACTCCTCTCTCCAGGTTCCACCACAGCCCAAACCGAAATGGCAAGACTTCAGTTGAAATGCTCCTTACAAAGAGTGACTGCTTATGGGTTATTGTGTGTTAAATTCAGGCTGTAACACAACAAAATGTGGAAAAAGGTAAAGGGCTGTGAATACTTCCTGAAAGCACAGTATGTACCTATTTTAATATTTTCTACTTACTTTGCTTTCAGGCCCATGGGGAAGGGGTGGGGTTGGAAAAACACCCTAGTTGCTAGGAGGGTGGGAGGGGTGGAAAAACACGGTTTCCGGGTGCGTGGTTGGAGGGCGACCTTTTTAATGGGTGGGGTTGGGGGGAATGGGGTGGAGGCTCACTTCTTTTTTTCTCTCTCTCATTACATACTAAATGTATCGTTACTTTTGGATCTGTGACACGAGCTAACTATTAAATGATATGAATTTGTGTATTGTGCGTGTAGCCCCCACAAGAAAAATGAAAAAAAAAGAAGCAGGTCAGAGCAGGTATGCACTAAAGCAAGACAGATAGCCATTCACTAGTGTACACTCTGTACTAAATACTCACTAGTACACTGACCTGACCTGGCCCCTTTAAGTGCTGGGTCACAGTAGGCATGTACTGTAAGACAGATCGTCTCAACATCAGGTATGTACTGTAGTAAGACTGATAGGTAAGATGGATAGCCTTCACAGCAGGTAATGTTAACATAATACGTTGTCTGAATCATCTTAGCACCAGATCACAGCAGGTGTGGACCAGAACTCCCCTTTTTAAGTGTATCTCTACTACAATTGCTACTGTTACACTGTTATTCATTTAACCATGTACTGGCTTGGCTTGGCCTGGCTCCTCTTTGGTGCTGGGTCACAGCAGGTACAGTTGGGGCAAAAAAGTATTTAGTCTGCCACCAATTGTGCAAGTTCTCCCACTTAAAAAGATGAGAGGCCTGTAAATTTCATCGTAGGTACACTTCAACTATGACAGACAAAATGAGAAAAAATTCCAGAAAATCACATTGTAGGATTTTTAATGAATTTATTTGCAAATTATGGTGGAAAATAAGTATTTGGTCACCTACAAACAAGCAAGATTTCTGGCTCTCACAGACCTGTAACTTCTTCTTTAAGAGGCTCCTCTGTCCTCCACTCGTTACCTGTATTAATGGCACCTGTTTGAACTTGTTATCAGTATAAAAACACCTGTCCACAACCTCAAACAGTCACACTCCAAACTCCACTATGGCCAAGACCAAAGAGCTGTACTTTGCTCCGTTCATCTTCCCTCAAACCTGACTAGTCTCCCAGTCCCTGCCGCTGAAAAACATCCCCACAGCATGATGCTGCCATGACCATGCTTCACCGTAGGGATGGTGCCAGGTTTCCTCCAGACGTGACACTTGACATTCAGGCCAAAGAGTCCATCCTAGTTTCATCAGACCAGAGAACCTTGTTTCTCATGGTCTGAGTCCTTTAGGTGACTTTTAGTAAACTCCAAGCGGGCTGTAATGTGCCTGGAATGGTTTCCGTCTGGCCACTGTACCATAAAGGCCTGATTGGTGGAGGGCTGCAGAGATGGTTGTCCTTCTGGAAGGGTCTCCCATCTCCACAGAGAATCTCTGGAGCTCTGTCAGAGTGACCATGGGGTTTTTGGTCACCTCCCTGACCAAGGCCCTTCTCATCCGATTGCTTAGTTTGGCCGGGCGTCCAGCTCTATGAAGAGTCTTGGTGGTTCTAAACTTCTTCCATTTAAGAATAATGGGGGCCACTGTGTTCTTGGGGACCCTCAATGCTGCAGACATGTTTTTGGTAACCTTCCCCAGCTCTGTGCCTCGACACAATCCTGTCTCTGAGCTTTACGGACAATTCCTTCGACCTCATGGCTTGTTTTTTGCTCTGACATGCACTGTCAACTGTGGGACCTTACATAAACAGGTGTGTGCCTTTCCAAATCATGTCCAATCAACTGAATTTACCCCAGGTGGACTCCAATCAAGTTGTAGAAACATCTCAAGATGATCAATGGAAACAGGATGCACATGAGCAAAATTTCGAGTCTCATAGCAAAGGGTATGAATACTTATGTAAATAAGGTATTTTTTAATTATATTTTATTTAAAAAATCATTATGGGGTATTGTATGTAGATTGATGAGGAAAACAATTAATTTAATCAATTTTAGAATAAGGCTATAACTCAACAAAAGTCGAGGGGTCTGAATACTTTCCGAATGCCCTGTATATTAGAGAGAGGCTATGAACATCTTACTGAGATAAAAACTTTAAGCTGTAGTCATAGCAAGAGGAGAAAAATAATCAAAGCTGTGTTTTCTGGTAGATTTACGGAAAAATCAGTTTTCATCAAAAGCACTTGAGAAACGGTGCACCTGGAGAGAATGAGGGAGGAAGGAGGGAGGGCAGACATGCAAGAGAGAGAGAGAGAAAGACAGAGAGTCCCAGGAGGATAGTATAAGAGTGGAAAATATCAAAAAGAAGAGGGGAATGTGATGTGAGGGGAATGGTCTGTGTGGCAGCTACCATGGGAAGAAAGACAGGGGGGAGAAGAGGAGAGGTGGAAATATGTCTACATTCTGGACTTGGTTGAGAATGTTTTTTGAAAATCTGATCTATAAATGTCCAACCTTATTTTGGGAGGATTAGAAGGATTGCAAGGGTCTTTTAATGTGACAATATTTTCTTCCCTAATAGCAGTCTAGACAAGCCCTTGACAAGGCGAGGAGGCTGAGGTAGGCTACTCCCGAGACCGGGATGAGACCTCACATACGGAGAAGGTAGCAGACCTGGGTTCAAAAACTAATCAAAATCTTTGTAATTACTTTAACGTTGGCTTTAGCCTGCCTTGGGTGCCAGGTGGGCGGTGTTTTCAGTTTGAACTTTCTATTGGTTCCATTGCGTCAGGCTATAGGTCTAGATTCAATCAGATCAAGCGTTAACTGGCGATTGCCGACACACGCATAGCTGATGTGTCATAGGTGTAACTCTGTTTGAGCTGTCAAATCGGTGAGCAACTGCTCTTGATCATTGTCACAAAGCCACACCCGTCCCACTTGCATTAGACGTTCAGAATGAGAAAGTGTAGGCTATATGGAAATAGTTATGCTCAAATAGAAAATCATTAAACAAAATAACGATGATCACTATCATCCTAATCGAGGTGTAGATTACGTTTCACATTCTGGTGTTTGAAATGATCAACAAGGCTGCATGAGATTTCTCTTAATGGACTCCATGCAGCCAATGGCAATGTCCGGTTTAGGTATGATGACAGGAGACGCTTGTGGATTTGCTTGTGGATTTGACAGCTCGAACACAGTTCCACCTCCAAACTGCCAAAACAACCGCTATGTGGATCTGATTGAATCGAGCCCTTCGTTCAAGCAAGCCCAGTTAAAGTATTTGAAATGATTTCACATAGTATTCGAACTTGGGTCTGCACGAGGTAGTAGATGGGAGACAAGATCATTTATCACCAAGACATTTCATCAACGCCCCCAAGGAATGTGGTCTGTTGTTTTAGTAACACCTGGCAGTAAAAGAGTAAAATAAAAATAAAACTAGGGGTTTGACTGAATAAGTGGGGGACTGATGGGAGGCGCGGAGCTGGCACCATGCCATGGGGTAATTATGTTGGGATGGAAGCCACAATGACATCACAGTCATGTTATGTAGGTCATCTCTGTGTGCATTTCTTGATGTAATGCAGCCTTGGCATTTTCCCCTGAATCAAGCCAAGAACCCAGGAGGTAGAACACTTGTGAGGGATGGAGGAGGAGGAAGAGGGAGGAATAGTTTGAAAGAAGGCACAACAGGTCAACAGGTCCAAATCGAACAAGCATCCCATCAATATCTAATCAATCACCCCCATGCTTCCCCTCTCTCTCTCCCTTCTTCGCTTTCTCTATTTCTCTCTCTGTCTCTCTCTCCCTCCTCTCTCTTCCCCCTCTCTCTACCCTTCTCTTTCTTTTTAGTCTGTCTATTCGTCCGGCTAATGATCGCTGAGGTTTAACCCCTAATGATTAGCAGCTGCATTTCTCCATGGTCCGCAGAGGTCTATCCCTTCTAAAGGAAAACAACTCCACCATTTTGACATGAAACCAAACAGAAATAGCACGTAGTTAGTCTGATGCCGCTCTCCCACCGGCTTCGCAACCAGCCAGGAGGCTTTCAGCCAGACATTAAAGCCCAGAGAGAGCTGACTGGGGAACGAGGGGGTGGAGGCGCCCACTCACCCTGCGGACGTGATCCAATAACACCCCAGCTGGTCTCATCTGTTCCCCTAAAAGAACAATGATCACCTAAGTCCTCTGACAGCTCTGATTACCAGTGCCGGGGCACAAGAGGCCAGAGAGCACGGCCCAGTGTAGGATATACACACGTGGGATACATTTCCCTGTGTGAGTGCGTGTGTGTGAGTAGGGGTGTGTGTATGTGTGTCATCACAACACTGACATGTTGATATCAAATTACACTGTGTGTGGCACATAGATGCAATAGGCATGTAATGTACAGTATGTAGCTAATTACCAAGTTATGACTGTGTGTAATATCAGTGAGGGAACATATAGGATCTCTATAGGGGGAAACGCCCGCTCGACCCTCTTGCTCCTGTCCCATAGGGGCTTCCATGGAGCTCAGGAGATAAGAGGAGAGATCTATCTACAGCCAGTGGAAAGAGTCTCCCTAGGTGGTAAGCCCTGGTGGAATCCCTGCTGACACACACACACACACACACAAGTAGAGAACAAACCCATAAACTCCCTCCCAATGACAACAGCAACAGATGTAGAATCAAACTTCAGTCAGCTGTTTCCTAATCCCATTACTGTACAGTTGATCTGGAGTAGAACAGTAGTAAAAAGTTATATGTACAGATATGCCACTTAACAGACACTTTTATCATAAGCGACTTACAGTACAGCAAGTACATCATTAATTTGACGGCATTGCAGAAAAGTGATCCTGCAACAGTGTGATCGAATTAAAATCCTACATCTGTAGGGCCAAAAAGAAAAACTGTACTGCATCAGACACCAGGAGTGAAGTGATGGAGGGAATAGCTGACCCCTGACGTATTGTAACGTACCTAAGCCATGTGGGTCTGAACAGGCCTACTAAAAAGAGCAGCAGATGACTGGAGCCAGCTGTGGTGGGCAACGGCCTGATCGGACAGCCCGATTGATAACTATCTCCTGGAGAGCAGCGCTGAGCCGCGTTCTTTGAGTAGTGAGAGAAGATCAAAATTAGAACGAAGGAACACACACACACACAGGAAGGGAAGAACTGGAACGCAATCACACACACACAGCCATGTTGCACAAACAAGCTCACACATTCACGCACACTAATTTATGGCCTGAAAATGACCTGTACGAACTTGGATTACGATAGATAAACAGAGGGAGAAATGAGGAGATATAGCCGGAGGGAGTTAAAAGAGAGCAAGAGTTATGTCAACTAACATCATCATGTTGAATATCATTTCCATATATCACTGTTAGGGTCAACCTCTAAAACCAACACTTAGTTTGTCATGGAAGAAAGGAGTCGGTTTTCAAATACAAGAGGATGACAGAGACAGGAGAGAGATATGAGGAGAGAGAGAGAGAGAGAGATTGAGAGAGACAAGATATACATTTGCCACAAGGGTGGGAGAGAACAACGAAGGGTATTTGGGCCTCTTGTCAGACCAAGGAGATGGCCAGAAGGAGATGAGTAAATTGAGAGCGCTACAGAGGAGAGAGAAAGGAAAGCGACAGGAGAGAGCGATGGAAGGCAGAGAGAGATAAAGAGAGAGGGGAGGGAAAGAGTAGGGAAGTCTGTCTGTAATTAATAAAAGGGCTGAAATGAAATCCACACTAACCTGCTTGATTTGTTTCCCAGGCAACTCCAGTGGCTCTGCTGGAGGGGTTATGGGCTCAATCCCTGTTGGTCTATTGGATGATAACACATGGAGAGAGCTCGCAACCTTTCCATCAGGTGTCTGTTCTCTTTTAAAGCTCTTTCCCTCTACAGATCATCAAGTATGAGTTCCTACCACATGAATCACATGCTAGCTCCGGCTCAACCACAGGGACATTAAGGGGGACGATTTATGGGGGAGAGAGAGGAAGAGATTGGCGAGAGAGAGTGGTTTAGGGGAAAGAGATGTGAGTGAGGGGGAGAAAGAGGGAAAGAGTGCAGGAGAACAAACCAGCATTAGGGGAGAGGGAGGTATGACTGGATCTATAGGGGAGAGAGGTGGAGGAGTTATTGGGGAGAGAGGGGAGAGGTGGAAAAGGTATGGGGGAGGTAGAGGGAGAAGTGGAGAAGGTATGGGGGAGATAGAGGGGAGATGTTGAGAAGATATGGGGGAGAGGTTGAGACGGTATGGGGGAGATAGAGGGGAGAGGTTGAGAAGGTATGGGGGAGATAGAGGGGAAAGGTTGAGGAGGTATGGGGGAGAGGTTGAGAAGGGATGTGGGAGATAGAGGGGAGAGGTTGAGAAGGTATGGAGGAGATAGAGGGGAGAGGTTGAGAAGGTATGGAGGAGATAGAGGGGAGTTGTTGAGAAGTTATGGGGGAGATAGAGGGGAGAGGAAGTATGGGGAAGATAGAGGGGAGAGGTTGAGGAGGTATGGGGTAGAAGTGGAGAAGGTATGGGGAGATAGAGGGGAGAAGTGGAGAAGGTTTGGGGGAGATAGAGGGGAGAGGTGGAGTTATGGGGGGGGATCAGGGGATAGAGCTCAGCGCAGGAAGCACCGACCAGCATTAGGGAAAACAACGTGGGAGGTATGGTGGAGAGACAGCGATGGAGGAGAGAGGGGGAAGAGGGGGGACTGGGGGAAGGATCGCAGGGAGCATGATGCAGTGATTAAGAGCTTGAGGGAGAACATGGGGAATGTGTTGAGGGGAACAGTCAGAGGGGGGTGAGAGAGAGTATTGAGCAAAGACATCAATCTAAAATGAAGGAGAGAGAGCAAGGGGAGAGGGAGGTATGACTGGATCTATAGGGGAGATAGGTGGAGGAGTTATTGGGGAGAGGTGGAAAAGGTATGGGGGAGATAGGGGGGAGAGTTTGAGAAGGTATGGGGGAGATAGAGGGGAGAAGTGGAGAAGGTATGGGGAGATAGAGGGGAGAAGTGGAGAAGGTATGGGGGAGATAGAGGGGAGAGGTTGAGGACGTATGGGGGAGATAGAGGGGAGAGGTTGAGGACGTATGGGGGAGATAGAGGGGAGAGGTTGAGGACGTATGGGGGAGATAGAGGAGAGTGGTTGAGAAGGTATGGGGGAGATAGAGGAGAGCGGTTGAGAAGGTATGGGGGAGATAGAGGTGGAGAAGGTATGGGGAGATAGAGGGGAGAGGTTGAGGACATATGGGGGAGATAGAGGAGAGCGGTTGAGAAGGTATGGGGAGATAGAGGAGAGCGGTTGAGATGGTATGGGGGAGATAGAGGGGAGAAGTGGAGAAGGTCCGGGGGAGATAGAGGGGAGAGGTGGAGAAGATATGGGGGAGATAGAGGGGAGAAGTGGAGAAGGTCCGGGGGAGATAGAGGGGAGAAGTGGAGAAGGTCCGGGGGAGATAGAGGGGAGAAGTGGAGAAGGTATGGGGAGATAGAGGGGGAAGTGGAGAAGGTTTGGGGGAGAGGTGGAGTTATGGGGGGGGGGGGATCAGGGGATAGAGCTCAGCGCAGGAAGCACCGACCAGCATTAGGGAAAACACTGTGGGAGGTATGGTGGAGAGACAGCGATGGAGGAGAGAAGGGGAAGAGGGGGGACTGGGGGAAGGACCGCAGGGAGCATGATGCAGTGATTAAGAGCTTGAGGGAGAACATGGGGAATGTGTTGAGGGGAACAGTCAGAGGGGGGTGAGAGAGAGTATTGAGCAGAGACATCAATCTAAAATGAAGGAGAGAGAGCAAGAGAGAGTATTGAGTACACACACAATGAATTTGAGTGGGGTAAGTCTGAGCAAATTGGGCTGGAGAGGATGTACTCATAACATAAATCTTAAACGACAAACGAAAGAAATGCAGAAGAGTGTATAAGCCAACTTCAGGTCTTTGCAGACCAAATAAGTGATGGAGATGGCGATAGAGCCAAAATACACCAGAGGGTAATTCCCGACCCACTTCACACACCATATATCACTCATCCAGTCCTTCAGTCGCTCCCCAGCGCAGCGTTCCCTATGTACCTTACATTAAATCTTCTTACATGAAGTCACTCCATAAACACGTTTCTTTATTCAATATGCAGATGAATAAATCGCAGGGAACAACTTTCCCACAGAATCCAAACAGTTGGGGAATTGGCCAACAGTGGATAGGGGTCAGGGGTCTCTGTCCGTTCTGAAAGGGGCGGAGTGAAAGTGATTGTTTAGACAGTACGTCTGGCCCCATTGTACACCTGATATACACCATGTTTTAAACAATGGTTGTGATACAACTGAGAGTTTGTCTGTGCAAAAATGATTACACAACCATTCTGCAGTGTCTCGGCGAAGCTTTTGTGATTATTTTTGTGCAGAAAAACTCTCTGTTGTATCCCAACCGTTGTGTCGAATGTGTTGTATATCAGTTGTGCAATCTGAGTGTGTATGGAGCACTGATTAATTGGACAGGGGTCTCTGTCCTCTCGGACTGCAGAACCACAGGGGTGGAGTGACTTTGATGGCTGGGCCAGTACCTCTGTGTACATTGTGCCGGAGGTCACAATTATTTAATTTAATTTATAACAGTTATTTGCACATCGATCAACATCACTGTAAATGTGCCGGATGTAGCGAGCCTGATCATTTTAATCTGGAATTCCTGATGCAGTGTGTGATGTCCATTACTAGGTTCCCAATCCCTAGAACCTATACTCTATGCCCTTGGGTCCACCCGTAGACCCCTATGCCTTATGCCCTTGGGTCGTCCCCTAAACCTTACGTCCTATATCATTGTGGAGATCTGAGAGGATTGGATAGTTTTAACTAAGGTCTCGATTCAATCAGATCCGCTTTAGCCAACATTTGCATAGCGGTTGTTTTGGAGGTATGGGGAGGTGGAACTGCGTTAGAGCTGTCAAATCCACAAGTTGCTCCCGGCATTATACCTAAAGCGGACCTTGCCATTGGCTGCACAAGGTCCCATTATGAGAGATCCTATGAACACTGGAATGTGAGATGTAATCTACACCTAGTGTCACGTCCTGTTCCTTTTTATGTCTCCATTTTGGTTTGGTCAGGGCGTGAGTTGGGGTGGGCATTCTATGCTTTTCATTCTATGTTTTGTTCTGTGTGTTGTATTTCTATGTTTTTGGCCAGGTATGGTTCCCAATCAGAGGCAGCTGTCAATCTTTACCATACTTAGGTAGCCTGTGTTTGTGGGTTGTTGTTTTCTGTTTTCTGTATTGCACCTTGCGGAACTGTTAGTTTGTTTTTGTTCTAGTGTTGGTATTTATTAAACGTATTATGAATAGTTACCCACGCTGCGGAGGGTTGGAAAATGTAGCATCTTTCACCAGAACCAGATTTTTCCTGCAATCTAGAGCCATAATCATTAAAGGTATATTTTTTCGGTATAATGAGCTGATTGGTGGTTCTTAATTATTATTATTTTTTTTATAATAATGTGTGTGTTCAGCTAGCTAGATAGTGTTCTGCAGGTTTGCCACATGCCTTGTCTTGACTAAGACTTCCTGCAACATTTCACACCTTTCTCTACTGCTCAAAGTGTTTCAAGCCTGTGCCGTTTCCTAATCCCAAACGCAGATAATTACAGTGTAAGATTTCTCCTTGTCAAACAGCTAATAATGGGATGCATATGTTGTTGGAGCACAGTGTACCGAAGACAGTGCGGGACATTTCAAGAACGGGACAGACCACAGCTGACTTTTCTGTCCAGCTTCCCATTGACAACATGACTAGCCCAAACCTAAAAACAGAATCTTCCCTAACCCAAACCCTAACCTAATTTTAACCAATTCAGAAATGAAAAATAATTTGCACATCAGCCATGTCCCATTAGTTTCCCCCATCCAGAACATACAGTCCTCCTACAACATAGGACACAAACATACTGCATCCTCTCTGTGAGTTGGTGTTGCCACCTAGTGAGCAAATGTCTAACTGCAAATATCTTCTCAGTATCCAGTACAATGTGAAGTACAGACGTACAGTAACATGGGAATATTCTGAACAAATTCAACAAACATTTATTCAAACAATCATCAGATCCAGAAAACGATATAAAAATAGCAATACAACATTTAAAAGTTCATCGTTATCAGTAGCTCAATGACTCACAGACAGGAGATCTTGCTGGTACAGGTTAAAAATGGACATTTCATCTGATAAAAGTTGATAGAACATATGTCTTATAGGATCTCTATGATAAAGACCATATGGCCGTTGAACGTTCGTAATTATAGGCCTACCCAAACATGAACCGTGAACTGACCAAATCAGATAGTGAGCGCTTGTCTTGGTGTTGGCATTGCACACATTGGGCATAGAGGGCCTCCATAGGCCCATAACCACAAGAGCATAGAATACAAACAGCACTGATAATAGTGTACAAAATAAGTTTTGATATACCAACTCAATCTGCCATTGACTGTGTAGCATTGAAAGTCACTGGGGTCACTGGAGTGTGTCACTGTGGTTCTATCAAACACAGCCTGGTCCCACATACAGATCTGGGATCAGGCTAACCAAAAAAAAGGCTTCACAGTGGAAATCAAAACCTGTCTGTCCACTTGCAATAGCAAGAATCCCCTTAAAGCTTACAATCCAATGCTTTTCAGTTCCATGGCGGGGACTGTGCAAGTGCACACTTTGGGAAAAGTGTGGAGAATGGGGACGCAGCCCTACAGTGAAAATCAGATTGGGGGTCATTGGGGTGTGTTGTATCAAACACACTAACAAAAGGCTTCACAGTAGGAGTCAAACCCTTTTGTCTGTGACTGTCCACTCACAGGCTTCACAATGAAGGCTGCTGTCTGAGCAGACTCATACAGTACAGTGAACTGACTGCGGTTCCTGTAACCCAGCCATCTGTAATCCCACTGTCAAAGGCTGCTGTCACAACCTGTCATCCTACACTGTGTCATCTTGTCTAAGTCTCTTGACTCTTTCGTCTCTCTCCTTCCTTTCATTCCCTCTCATTCATTTATTCATCCATCGAGCCATTAATTCTTTCTGGTCCCCTCTCTCTTTTTACCAGTCCAGTTGGTCAGATCTAAACAGGTCTTTCCCTTCTGCGCCCGACCCCTCCTTTCTTCTGCTCTGGAGGAGGTTTGGAAGAGCGGGACGAGGTGACCGGGGGGGTGGAGGAGGATGGAGGAGGGAATGATTGTCGAGCGATAAGCTCCTTGAAGACAGAGCTCATCTGGTGGCAGACCTCCTGTGAGATGAAAAGAGGGAATACGGGAGGGAGGGAGGAGGGGGACAATGATGAAGGGAAGAAAAAAAGAGAAGAATAGAGGACAGAGATGTTTTTCTTCACTGGACCGAAGTGGAGTCCCTCTAGCGTGGTCGCAAACCTCTTATTATGCACGCTTAGTGAGTTCAAAAATGACAACAGTAATTGCAACAGCTGCTGCCGGTAATTACAGAAATAAAATATTAAATATTAGCTTAATGAAAAACATGTCAGACCTTGTCAACCTGAACTGTTATATCTTCACTGGATGACAGGTCCTGGACTCTGTGAAAAACAGAGACGGTAAAGAGAGGGTAGAGAGAGAATTTCAGTTCCCCCGCTTAAGCTTATTTAGGTCACTACAATTTATGACATTGAGTGCTAAAACAATACAACAATAACTAGTAAAAATACCCTGTGAATATCAGAGTAGATGGTACATATTACTACCAAAGTTATGGCTACAGCAGTGGATGCAAATAATTGACTAAAACAAACTATTTTGCAATGAAGGTCTACAGTAGCCTCAACAGCACTCTGTAGGGTAGCACCATGGTGTAGCCGGAGGACAACTATTTCCGTCCTCCTCTGGGTACATTGACTTCAATACAAAACCTAGGAGACATGGTTCTAACCCCCCTCAATAGACTTACACAGTAATTATGATGACAACTTCCGGGGGACATCCTCTAACCGATCAGAGCTCTTGCACATGAACTTAAATGTTGTCCACCCAATCAAAGGATCAGAGAATGACTCTAGTACAGAAAGCATAAGCTACAGCTAGCGCTGCAGTGCATAAAATGTGGTGAGTAGTTGAGTCAAAGAGAGAGAAAGACAATAGTTGAACAGTTAAATTAATTTCTTCCTAAATGAAGGAAAAGCGAGAGCGAAAGATAGAGATTGTGAATTTTTCTCACTTTCAGTTTCACTTACTTTGCAAATGCAGCTAGGTAGTTTAGCCTACTCAAAAACCCTGCTCAAACAGAGGATGCTATGAAAGCTAGCTGGCTATGACTATCCAACACAACACTGTATCTGGTTTTCCTAATGTATTGCCTCCGGGGCCCGCCATTGTAAGTGCTAAACTGCTTACTGACTGTACACTGTAACGTTACTGCATGATTGTAGTGAGTTTACTAACGCGTTAGTTCTATTATCTATGTTGACTATGATGTTACTTTAGCTAACATGGTGAAAATGATGTAGGCTGTGTGTAGCGGTTATGATATGGTTTGGCTTGGAGAGGTTTTTTCGCCCCATACTGCTGATGTGTTGTGCATTGAAGTCCACAAGCGAAGGAAAAAGGTGAGAGGTGGAGATCACATAGATGCGAGAAGGAATACAATCTGGCTGCTATGAAAGTGAACTGGGTATTCATTCCGCTGACTCTGCTGAAAAAACGGAAGCAAACGGGACAAAATTGGAGTAAACATACCTGAATTTGTCCAATAGAAACTCATTTATAACTGTTGGATTAATGATTACACCCTATATCATCTAGACGCAGGCAAGAGTGTGCAAGGCGGTATTGAATGTGTCACTGTTTGTCACCTCAAATTTCCCTCGACCTGTGTGGGACTACGTTGTAAACTTCATTCATAGGCTAGGTTGTAGCAACCTCATGATGGGTATAGGGAAAATTTGAGTATTATGTAGTAGCCTAAACGTATTACTGTTACATTGAACTGGGTGAATGGAATTTGAATAACAGTATATGCTGTAATAGAAAAAAGGCCATGCTCATGGAAAAAAGTATTCCTCTCTCATCTTAAACGGCACTGACCGCCACTGGGCTACAATGTGGTTTAAAGTCTCAGTGGTACAGGTACCACAGTAATAGGTGAAATATCTTTGATGGTACTTGTGGTGTTATTTGCATATTGCATCCTGATTGGCCATATACTGTGGGAATGTAGGGGTTCATGAGGAAAGCATATCTCTCTCTCATGTGGCTCGTAATGTGAAGCAACATGAAGTTAGCAATAAATGTGCCTTCATAAAGATGCACCGTTAGTAGTTATATTACTCACATGCAGACAGGTTTGATTACGCTACATGGTGTTAGAAGTGGACTAGAACGGCTTACTAACAGAGTTTAGCTTACAGCACCTGGTTGAAAGCTTTTGGGGGGAGAATCGAGGAGGCTAATCAGCATGGAAGACATTGTGGGAGAATCTTCACAAATCTATCGAGGAGAACCAGGTAAACACTCTCATGTACTGTATGAGAGAGGACGTCTTGTAAGGGTCTAAACCTAAACAAACTCGAGCAAAAGCAGTATGGACAAATAAGAGATTTCATGCATTCTTTATTGTGAGACCACTTTAAAGCGAGACCGCTTTAACATGTGGAGACCGGGGGGAAAATGAAACAGTGGATTATTTTGTCACAGCCTTATATGCCCTAGCAGAATATTGCAACTATGGACTTTTGCATGATGAACTAATTAAAGACAGGCTAGTCATTGGGTTAGCAGACGTGCGTCTGTCAGAACGTATGCAGCTAGATACAGATCTCACACTAGAGAGAGCCATTGAGATGGCAAGGCAAACGGAAGAAGTGAAACAGCATCAAAGTTGCCTGCGAGGTGACACAGTAACAACAAAAGAATGAGCTAGAGCGCAGGAAAGGTTTTCACCAGAGCGGAGGAGCCCACGGACTGGTGCGCCGGCACGGTGGTTGTCCCAATGAAGAAGAGGGACGTGCGGATATGTGTTGATTTCACCAGTCTCAATGAGTCAGTGTGTAGAGAAAAATACATACTTCCCACTGTCGAGCAGAACTTTGGCTCACTAGCCGGGGCGAAGATCTTTCACAAGCTCGAACTGAACATGGGCTTCTGGCAGATCCCGCTAGCCGAGGAGTCGGTTAAGCTAACAACCTTCATCACGCCTTTCGGACGTTACAACTTCAACAGTCTGCCTTTTGGCATCGCTTCAGCACCTGAACACTTCCAGAACAGAATGGTGACAGAGGTCACTGAAGGCCAGGAAGGTGTGGTCTGTCACATGGATGATCTGTTGGCCTGGGGCCAAACTCAGGAAGCGCATGATGCAAGACTTCATGCCGCATTGCAGAAGATGGAAAAAGCCAGCTTAACTCTGAACATGGGCAAATGTGACCAGTCAAAGGAGGAAGTGAAGTTCCTGGGCCACATTATATCGGACAAAGGAGTACAGCCCGACCCAACAAAGACAGAGGCTGTCAGGAAGTGTGGAGCCATCCAACACTAGCAAGCTACAGAGTTTTCTAGGATTTGTGAACCAACTGTGAAAGGTCATCCCTCTGCTTGCAAAAAAGGACGAGACCTACTCTCAAAGATAAAAACCACTGGTACTGGGGGAGCCTTCAAAGAGCTGAAGGAGGAGCTGACGTCCACACCCGTGCTAGCCCTGTACAGCCCAAACAAAGAGATCAAGGTGTCAGCTGATGCGTCTTCCTACGGACTAGGAGGAGTGCTGCTGCAGAAGAAGAGCGAGGAATGGAGACCCGTTGCCTACGCCTCCTGGTCTCTCACAACGACCGAGCAGAGATACGCTCAAGTGGAAAAAGAAGCTCTGGGGCTGACATGGGCATGTGAAAGTTTCAGAGACTTTTTCATCGGTCAACACTTTCAGCTGGGAACTGATCACAAACCGCTCCTGAGATTTCTGGGGAACCAACCCTTGGACACCCTTCCTCCACCAATCCAACGCTTCAGAATGAGATTATGAGATATTCCTACAAGATTTCTCATGTCAGTGGAATGTCTGTGGACTGCAGATACGCTGTCATGTGCGCCAGTCAAAGCCAAAGCTACTGCTGCAGAAAAGGAGCACATGGAGAGCACAAATACATATGTGGATGCCATCATGGAACAGCTTCCAGCGAGTGTTTCCTACATGGACAATCTGAGAGAACAAATCTAAGCCGACAGTGTGTGCTTAAACATCATGACAATGTGTCAGGAAGGATGGTCTGAGTTCAGCGGATGCGAAGGACCGCTGAAACTGTACTGGGCAGAACGTGCTTTTCTCACAGTGCACGGCGGTCTTGTGTTTAAAGGAACAAGACTTGTCACTCCATCAGCCTTACAAAATGATGACCTCACTAAGCTGCACGAGGGTCATCAAGTGCAAAGAACGCACACAACAGGCTCTATGGGGGCCTGGACTCAGTCAGCAAATGAACAAACTTGTGCTTAAATGCAGGACATGCATCAAAGAGCGCACAAACCACACAGAACCACTCATACCGTCACATCTTCCAGAGAGACCCTGGCAAAGACTGGGAGCGGACTTGTTCACTCTGAAAAGCACCACCTACCTGCTAGTGGTGGACTACTTCTCAAGGTATGCGGAGATCGCAAACCTGTCGCTAACAAAGTCTGCGGGCGTCGTAGTTCATCTGAAGTCCATCTTTGCCCGCCATGGGGTACCCGAGGTCCTGCTTACGGACAGTGGGCCTCAGTTCCCCGGAAGATCCCTTTCCAACTTCGCTGCCGAGTATGGATTTTGCCATGTCACCAGCAGTCCAGCAGTAGAAAGCTCAGACGGTGAAGAACCTCCTCAAGAAAGCAGCTGACCCTTACCTTGCTTTGCCGGCCTATCAGTCAACTCCACTCCAGAATGGCAACTGCTGATGGGACAAAAGCTTCAAACCACAGTGCCAACACTCCCGTCACTGCTAGACCCATTACTCGCAAACATAGCTGAGGTCAGCTCAAAGGAAACGGAGAGAATGAGTGCAGTACAGCAAGGTTTCAACAAGAGTCACAGAGCCAGCGACCTCAGCAGACTCCCACCTGGAACACAGGTGTGGGTGACTGACTCAAAAGTCACAGGAACAGTGCTGAGGGAACATGGTGGAAGTTCCCCCACGGGTATGTCCGCAGGAACAGACATCACCTCCTCCCTATGAATGGACCTGAGAACAACAACGCTACGCAGGAGAAGATTCAAGTGTCTTCACCACTCTGACACACTGCATTGTACCTTTTACACCCAGAACAAGGTATGGGCGAGCAATAGTTAAACCAGAAAAGACTGGATTTATAAGCCAGAGCAACAAGAACAAAAGACTGAGCTCAAAGTTAAAACCAATAAATAAGACAGAACAACAGCTGTCAAGTTGTTATAGTTCTAACTTACCTGTGGGGTAGATTTATGTTTAAAGAAATTAGACATTTTGGGTTAAAGTTGACAGAAAATATATTCATGACTATGTAGAAATGTTGTAGAATAACTAGGCAGGAACAGACCTACTGACATAAGAGCAAAATAATCCCTTGAGGTCTATTGAGACAAAGGAAGTCCAATCTTTGTTCTCTGAAAAGGGAAGATGTGGTGTTCTGAATATTGCATTCTGATTGGGCATTTGCTAATGAGGGCCTGTGGGATTTTAGCGGTTCGTGAGGAAAGCATCTTTCTCTCTCATGTGGCTTATAATATGAAGCAACTTGACTTTAGCAATAAATGTGCTTTCATGAGGATACACCGTTAGTAGCTATTTTACTCACATCCAGACAACTTTGATTACACGACAGTACTTACTCTTTGCGTATGTAGCGGGGGGAGCGGGGCCTGCCGTGTAAGGCGGGGCCTGCCATGGGGATCTGTATGGTGAAGTTTTCTCCAAGGGACACACTCCCTCCTGCTGGGGATGGTCTGGAACTGCAGCTGCTATTGGATCGAGATCGCTCTCCCTTTGACTCGGACTCTGGATCACAAAGAGTTATCACATTTTTTGGACTGGGACAATGCACATCAATCAAGATTTCAGGTTAATGTTTCTCATAAAGCATAGATGGAAAAACAATATCCCTTTGTCAAATGACTGGTTCTCAAACACACATGAAGTTAGCAGCCGGCCCCTTCTCACCTTTACTGAGGATTTCTGAATCCCCTTCTCCCTCCTCACTGCAAAATAAACACAGACGATCAACATCAAGTGTATGTGCCTGAGTATGTGCTTGCGTGTGTGTTTGTCTAGGTCGCTGTCCATTTATCTATGCGTTTTCTGTCACCAGTCGTCTTGCTCCAGCGTCATGCATTTCTCATACACCGGTCCCTGTAGCTCGGTCGGGCTGGGGAAGATGCTCTCGTGCTGCAAAATGAGGCCCTTCACCAGAGAGTTGATCTGAGGCTGCAGAGTAACAACATCCTCATCCTGCAACCCTCGCACCAGACTGGGGCCGAAGCACACGGCTAAGTTATAGGGCTGCATCATGTTCTCATCGCTGTACTGGGATACACTGGGGGAAGAGGGGGAGATAGAAGGGGAGAGAGGGAGGGAGGTAGCGCGAGAGAGTGGGAGAGAGAAAAAGAGAGAAAGAGAAAGCGACAGATAGAGAGGAGGGGAGGGAGAGAGAGGTGGGGAGGAAAAGAGAGAAGAAGAGGGGGAAAGAGGGAAGGAGACAGAAAGAGAGAGAGAGAGAGAGAGAGAGAGAGAGAGAAAGGGAGAAAGAGGGCAAGAAGAAGAACATAATAAGACATCTGAAATTTCACAGTTCAAGCTCTTAGTGCTGAACCAAATGGCTCCCTGACCCTTTGAAGAACCCTTTTTGGTTCCAGGTAGAATCCTTTTGGGTTCCATGAAAAATTCCTTTCCACAGAGAGTTCTACCTGGACCCAAAAATAATTCTACCTGGAACCAAAAAGGGTTATCCTATGGGGACAGCCGAAGAACCCTTTTGGAACCTTTTTTTTGTAAGTGTAGTGCACCACTTTTGACCAGAGCCTATATAGGGAATAGGGTGCCATTTGGGAAGCAACCTGATTGTGTTTTTAGAAAAGAGCTATCTCATCAAATGGCTGCTTCTCTCTTCTTTGAGCAGAGGGTTTTCTTTGCAATACTGACATTTGCAAGGGCTTTGTGGTAAGTCTGGTAAGTGTATGGTTAGTTCCTCTTGACAATGACAGTAAAAAATCCCAAATAAGTGTTTGTTGGTGGACAATGTTTTAGAAATAGAACAAAGATACTTACTGATGGAGGAATGCAAAGAGGTATCTCATGACGATGATGACAGGTGGAGGATAGGAGGAGATGACCGATTTGAGTTGAGCTGCTCTCTCTGTCTCGTTATCAATCTCTGGAAGGGTTGGGTGCAACAAGGAGAAAGATTAAGGAAAAGCATATGAAAAGCTACCCAATACACACATATACACACTCAAACAACCCCCACCTACCCACCCTCACACATACAATCACCCAACCCCCCACGCACACACTTACCTGCGTACTCCAGGAGCTGACTGGTGCTGTCCTGAGGAAAGAGAGGGTTCTCCAGGGTTCTGAAGTAGAGCTTCAGTACTCCTGCAACTAAGTCCATGTCACACCTGCTGTCTGCCAGGGGGTCCTCTCCTACAGGGTACACCAAGGGCACATTGCCCACCATTATTAATGATCAATACTACAGCGCTGGACTACGGCTTCCATAGACACCAGACCTAGGTTAAAATAATATTAACTTTCTATCTAAATGCTCTGACTGTTCAATTGAGCCTGCCTGAGCTTGCCGTTTTGGGACTATACCATTGGTTACATTTAGCCCAATGCCAGCTTAATCCAGTAAAGACAAATGATCTGAAACAGATACTTTGAACCCAGGTCTGTACTAGAAGCAGCTAGAGCAGCAGGCAAGGAGCAGGTTGATGTTTATTGGGATGAATATTGCCCTGGAGGCAGCGCTGAGCAGTTTCTGCCAGATGGGCTAGCCGCAAAGTCAAAATTGGCTATATCGTATAAAAACAAACAATTAAGGTTAGGGTTAGACAAGGTTAGCAGCGTGGTTAAGATTAGGGTTAGGTTTCAAATCTGATTGTATTACTTTGTGGCTAGGCCAACTAGTGACCACCCTGCAGAGCTGCCTCCCGGACAAGATTCATTCCAATAAATGACCAACCGGCAGACAGGGACAGCAGACGGGCCTACCTCTCTCAAACGCATCTCTCAGACTGTTGACCTCGGCCTGAGACCCTGGTACTCTGAAGATACCCTCATGGTGGAGACCTACAGTTTAGGATTGATTGACAGACAGACATGAAGACCTTCATAGATACACGCTTACAGTCCATTAGCTGTTTGTAATATACAGCATCAATATGCACCAAACATGCACAACAATGGCTCACCATTGAGGTTGATGAAGCGAATGCAGCTTTCCACAACCACTGGGATCTCTTGGCCCGATGCCTGAGAATATTGGGAGAAGTTGAATGAAATCAGGATACCAAGGAGGAGAATGAGATGTAGACAGAAAGCAACAGTAGGCTGGCACCTTTATGAACGAGAGCATGTCTCCAGTGAAGAGTTTGTGGGTGAACTGGATTATAGGTTGACCCTCCATCCTCGCACGAACAGACTTCCTGGAGTTCCCACTACAGGGGGGAGAAGACACACTAGTCAGTTGACTATGAGACAGTGCCCTAAACTGCTATGTTACTCTTATGAGGCAGTTATAAAGGTCTTACAGAGGAATGTAACTTGACCTGGCTTGATGACCATTGGTTGCTTCAGCTAGGAAGGGAAGAAAAAGCAACAATTAGGATAGCTGTAACAGCTGCATTACAGGAAATGAAGAGCCAAAATGACACTTGGGCAATTAAGGAACAACAATGAGTGTACTGTATATGAGGCTATACTACAAAGTCATGCTGAACTGTTGTGTATGTATTCAAGAGCTTGGAACTATTAGGTTCTATCTGAAAAAATAGGATTCTGCCTTTTAAATGTTCAGAACCCTCATTGGGTTTAAATGCTGTCCGCTATTTTTGTTCTTTTATTCTTTTGAACTTTACAACATAAATTGGGGCATTTAGAGTACTGTAGAGACCATTGAACAGAACAAGGCTGATGTCAATAACTACATTTGGACAAAAATGCAGATAGAAATGTATCGTCCCAAGCTCTCGTATTGTAGAAGTGGTTAGTGCTGTACCTTTCTCTACAGCCACTTTAAGCAGATCATGTTTAGCCTGTAGTTTGGACACCAGAGAGCTTTTACAGAGATACTCCTTCACTTTCTGAGAGAAGAATCAAACACAATTCAAAAAAGTCATCATCATCACCACCGTCATTTCCTTGTATTTCATTTTCATCATTACCGTAACCCCCACTATTATAGTGCACTACTTTTGGCCTGACCCTTATGTGTAAGTCAGTTTAATAATGACTCACAGTACAGTAGAGGATCTCAGTCTCCTGCAGGTTGGCTCTGCGTCTGGCCAGACTAGGTCTGCCACTGCTGCTGGCCAGGCTTTCATTGCTTCCCCCCTGACCTTGGCTCTGAGACGGGGACTGAAGATGGACCTGGGAGCCCTGGGTCTGGCTGCTGGAGGGTGGAGGATCTAGGTCATCATCGCTGATACCTTCCAGCAGGGTAACGCGGGCCGCCCGTAGAGTCTTATCTGCCTAGGAGGGAGAAAGTGTGTAGTGAATATATTGGAATCCATCTTATCCACTACAAGGTCGATTTTAAGCTTTTGAGGGAGTCATGGCCCGGTTACTGTAAAGCATTTTGTGTCAACAGTTGATAAAGGCTTTATACATTTGATTGGGTGGACTGGACTTTACCTCCTCCGTTTCCTGTTTGAACCCGGTGAGTTTAGATTGTAGCTGTTGGAACCTGGTCTCCATCTCACCCCTAATCTCCTGCTCTGCACTCACCTCAAACACCTGAGAGGAACAGGGACAGGGAAGAATCAGGGGATATCAGACAGGTGGGAGCAAAGACATGTGACGTCGAGATACACAAGCCACACACTCTACCTGGTCTCCGTCGTGTGGCTGGAAGTGGAAGCGGAGGGGCAGACAGAAGCTGTTGGTGTGTGTCTGTAGCAGGTTGTCTCTGTCCTGACTCTGGTCCAGTCCAGACACAGCACTTTGGAGCTGCTGCAGCCCTACACTCAAGTTCTGCTGATCCCAGGACCGGCTGGACAGGTAGGCCAACAGCACACGGGACAGAGACAGGTGGTAGCCCACATCTGAACACTGAGAGAGACACAGAGATGACACTGGGATAAGACGATGTGTTTATGTCGTAGGCAGGGTTTGGGTCAAATACATTTCAATACAGTCAATTCAGGAAGCAAACTGAAACATTTGAATTGGAATACGTCATGCTAGTGACACGTTCCTACGTAATATTCAAGATTCAAGATTATTTCAAGAAATCCATGAAAATGCGGTCAAATAAGGTACACTACCGGTCAAAATTTTGAGAACACCTACGCATTCAAGGGGTTTTCTCTAGAATAATAGTGACGACATCAAAACTTTGAAATAACACATATGGAATCATGTAGTAACCAAAAAAGCGTTAAACAAATCAAAATATATTTTATATTTGACATTCTTCAAATAGCCACCCTCCGCCTTGATGACAGCTTTAAAAACTCTTGGCATTGTCTCATCCAGCTTCACCTGGAATGCAGTCTTGAAGGATTTCCCACATATGCTGAGCACTTGTTGGCTGCTTTTCCTTCACTTCGCGGTCCGACTCATCCCAAACCATCTCAGTTTGGTTGAGGCTGGGGGATTGTGGAGGCAAGGTCATCTGATGCAGCACTCCATCACTCTCCTTCTTAGTAAAATAGCCTTTACACAGCCTGGAGGTGTGTTGGGTCATTGTCCTGTTGAAAAACAAATGACAGCCCCACTAAGCCCAAACCAGATGGGATGGCGTATCACTGCAGAAGGCTGTGGTAGTCATTAACCAGCTTAACCATGCTGGTTAAGTGTGCCTTGAATTCCCTGATTACCAACAACGATGAGACAGCCTACAGGGAGGAGGTGAGGACCCTCACACTCAACGTCAACAAAACAAAGAAGATGATCGTGGACTTCAGGAAACAGCAGAGGGAGCACCCCCTATCCACATCGACGGGACAGTAGTGGAGAGGGTAGTAAGTTTTAAGTTCCTCGGCGTACATATCACGGACAAACTGAATTGGTCCACCCACACAGACAGTGTGGTGAAGAAGGCGCAGCAGCGCCTCTTAAACCTCAGGAGGCTGAAGAAATTTGGCTTGTCACCAAAAGCACTCACAAACTTTTACAGATGCACAATCGAGAGCATCCTGTTGGGCTGTATCACCGCCTGGTATGGCAACTGCCCCGCCCACAACCGTAAGGCTCTCCAGAGGGTAGTGAGGTCTGCACAACGCATCACCGGGCGCAAGCTACCTGCCCTCCAGGACACCTACACCACCCAATGTCACATGAAGTCCATAAAGATCATCAAGTACAACAACCACCCGAGCCACTGCCTGTTCACCCCGCTATCATCCAGAAGGCGAGGTCAGTACAGGTGCATCAAAGCAGGGACCGAGAGACTGAAAAACTGCTTCTATCTCAAGGCCATCAGACTGTTAAACAGACACCACTAACATTGAGTAACTCTGGGTCTTCCATTCCTGTGGTGGTCCTCATGAGAGCCAGTTTCATCATAGCCCTTGATGGTTTCTGCGAATGCACTTGAAGAAACTTTCAAAGTTCTTGAAATGTTCTGTATTGACTGACCTTCATGTCTGAAAGTGACTGATTGACTCAAACGCATTAAGAAGGAAAGAAATTCCACAAATGAACTTTTAAGAAGGCACACCTGTTAATTGAAATGCATTCCAGGTGACTACCTCATGAAGCTGATTGAGAGAATGCCAAGAGTGTGCCAAACTCATCAAGGAAAAGGGTGACTATTTGAAGAATCTCAAATATAAAATATATTTTGTTTAACACTTTTCTTGGTTACTACATGATTCCATATGTGTTATTTCATAGTTTTGATGTCTTCACTATTATTCTACAATGTATAAAATATAAAAAATAAAGAAAAACCCTTGAATGAGTAGGTGTTCTATAACTTTGACCGGTAGCGTAAATCTAAAATTATATTTTTGTTTATGGATAAATGTACTTCTGCCAGACATCTTTTATGACATTTTTGTGCTGAAGAGCATTGCGTTACATATTTGCCCATTAAAGGCTATTCAAAAAGCATACAAAAATTCCAAACTACTTGCCGCGTCACTTTCATGGCGTATTTCAGTTTGCTTCCTGAATTTAATTTAATTGAATGGACTTGACCCCAACCCTGCTTATAGATAACATGTTGGATGCACATTGTATTGTAAAGTATTGTAGTAACCTTGGCTTGTGTGAGCCAGAACGGCTCATAGAAGCAGGAGCCTATCTCTTGTTTCTGTAGTGTGATGTCCAAGTACACCCCTTGGACAGGACGCTAGTCTATTGCAGAGCCTTACCCTTAATCTATCTCCTTAATGCTTAGTGCCAGGCAGAGACGCCTCGGATCCCATTTTTACAATCTCTCATATGACTCGGCCGTGGATCGAACTTCCATCTTTCCAATCTCAGGGCAGACACTCTTACCACAAGGCCGCTGAGTTTGCATCATTGCATTGCAGTCATTGTGTATTATGGCTGGTACTTTTCAGTACAATCCAGTGTCTTCCCTATTGGCGCCAGACAGCAGCTGTGAAGCACCACTCACATCTATGAGTGAGGAGATGTCCTGGAGATAGTACTTGTTCATGGAAGCGTTGGCTGCAGCTAGGTTGAGGAGGTAGTCGTTTCGAGCCTTGGTGCACTTCAGCTGAATCTCCTGCACTTTACACTGTCTCTGGAAACACACATCGGAATGAGCCATTACACACACACACACACACACATTTTGAAAAAAGGGATGTGAGCTGTTCTTTACTTTCTCTATCTTCTTAGAAGCGCCTTGTTTCTGTTTCTCTGCTTCCTTCAGCTTTCCCTCTGCAGACACATAATCTGAATGGTACTGGTAGTAGGTCCTCCATGCCTGCAAGCCAGGAGAAACACACACACACAAACGTTGAAGCACACACGCACACACACAGAGAGAGAACCTCCATCAACACGTCATATCATGCAAATACCAAGACGACTACTTTATATCTCACAGTGTCCTATTTTAAAAAATATGTCATACTTTGTTTCTTAACTGGTGTCTGTTTCCCACACATGTTGGACTTACTGTCTGTAGCTCTGTGGTGACTTTCAGTAGACCATCCTGTAACTGGGTACAGACATCTTTACTCTGGAAATAAAGAGATCAACCAATAAATGTGTTAGATGACTAGAGAATGAAACAGAGGCCGAGGCAAAGATAGAGGCAGATTAGAGATGGAGAGAGAGAGATTAGAGATGAAGATAAAGACAGATTAGAGATTGAGACGGAGATAGAGACAGATTAGAGATGGAGATAGAGACAGATTAGAGATGGAGATAGAGACAGATTAGAGATAGAGACAGATTGGAGATAGAGACAGATTAGAGATTGAGAAATGTACAGATTAGACATAGGAATATGACTCCCCAGGACTCCCTGTAAAATAGTGCAAATGTTACTGAGCGGACTATCCTGGCTGAATGAATCAAATGAAGATGGAGCAGTACCCTCTTGGCCAGGCGCTGTGTGATGTCCAGACAGTGAGTAAGGGGCTCGGTTAGGGTGGTCCTACAGATTTCACTCAGACCACTGTGGTCTCTGCTCTCCTGTCTGGTCTGAGCCAAGAGCACCAGCCAACACTGGGCCACAGACTGGCCACTACAGGGCTCCTTCCTGAAAGATAGAGGCACAGGGAAAGGGCCATGGTTTAACCATACATTTACTAGAATGGAAAATACTAGAATGGAAAATTAAAAAACACTGTTTTTTAGTTCTGGAATGGGCTTAATCTGTGTCTGGGAAACATGTCATTTGTAGAGTGGATTCAGAGACACAAAGACCACTTCAAATCTAGCCTGATCCCAGATCTGTTTGTGACGTCTTGCCAACTCAATGACCATAGGACTAACAGACATAGCACGAACAGAGCTTGGAGCAATTTACCTTTTGATTTTGGAGGTGAACCTCTCAGACAATTTGTCAAGCGAGCGTGCATACTCCCCTTCTATCTCACTGCGTCTTCGCAGGTAGTCTGTCAGGTCCTGAAGCTGCTGAGATTTCTGCTCCAATTGCAGGTCCAACACCTTCAACTGGTCCAACAACTGACAACGCACCTCTTGGGGAGGGAGCGGGAGAGTGGGAGGGAGGTAGGTGAGAGAGAGAGAGAGAGAGAGAGAGAGAGAGAGAGAGAGAGAGAGAGAGAGAGAGAGAGAGAGAGGGAGGGGGGGGGGGGGAGAGAGCGCGAGAGCGGGAGAGAGAAAGAAAGAGGGAAGTGGAGAGATATACAGAGGGATGCCTCCATTTTGTTTACTGACTTTGAATAGTGACTGAGTTCTACACTTCCATGTCCTGTACATGTAGACCTTCAACCAAATGCTGAAGGTGACGGTTGTGTTGTACCTTTGAGTCCAATGTGTTTACAGTCAATAAGCATTTAATATGGACTCAGTCTGTGACTAGACAGACATGCATGGAACTAGAACTATGATGTACCAACCGGAGGGCGGAGAGAAGAGAAACATTAAATATGAGCAGTACAGTAGAGTAACGTTAGAGGGTAAAAACAGTAGCGAGGAGTTCCCTTACCTTTGATTTGTGTGTCATAGTCTAGAACACCCACTTTTCTCAGCTTCACATTTGACGTCATTGTTGCTCTGGCAGGGTGAAACCCTGTTGCAAAGAGATGGCAATAATTCCACAAGGTTTTCTGCGATAGTTCAACCTGAAACCTTACAACCAACCTGCTACCTAGTTCCTGGCAAAAACCCTCACTGTACCCATGCTTCTTAGAGAGTATATGTATGTGTGCAGCTAATGACCCTTCATCCGGGACAAAGTCCACTTGATTATTGACCTAACTCTTGAAAACCTTTCTGTCTATACTTGTAGTGTACACTACCCTGCTGCGTCTTGATACATTCTGTCCTAAACACTTAGTAACAACGCTCGGTGACACTCTTTGTTTACAATGCAGACCGACGGACTCCACAGTATCCACGTATTAGAGATAGACGGCCTGGGATAGACTGACTGAAATAGAGTGACTGTAAACAGTATTCTCTTACTGTAACACATCTAGTTCAAGCCAGCCTAGCTGCGTAGAAAGCCAGTTGGCATGTAACGCGCCGCTCAGCTCCCGCTGCTGCATAACTGTCGTATGCTGTGCGAAAAATAGCAACAGAAACATTTCAGCTGCTCTATAAATAATACTTTGCCACCGCCACATGGTACACAGCACTGTCACCGAGGGGATGTTCGTTTTACAAGCTACAGGTGGGTTCACTAATAGATTTAGTAACTGTAACCAATGTTCCCTCTCATTTTTTTCGGCACCGAGCACATTTCAGGTCTGCTGAGCGCAAACTTGAACGGCGTGAAAATTCTATGCGTGCGTTTACTGTGAACACTGAGGATGTACCCACTTTAAGTTACAGTTTTAACAGTGGCCTTGTAGGCTATTGTGGCTATTTGATCATAATGTAGGCCTACCAAAGTGGCTTACCATCAAAAACAATGGAGAAAATGCATCCCATAACATTTTAACATGGAAATAGCTGTTTTATCATTCAGTTTACAGTAGCAACAAATGTGTGGTGTTCAATATCTTACATTCCATGAGACTTTTGAAAATAAAAAAATAAAAACATACAGGGCTTGACATTAACCTGTTTATCCACTTGTCTGTCAGGTAAAGAGGTGACTGAAAATGTTGTTGTGTTGTTTGATGCAAGAAACTACATTACAAAATAAAACAAATTATTATTCCCATAACATTATTACAGAGGATCAGACACATCGTGCTACTGTACCCTCTGCCTATTAGCTACTTAGCTTATTCAAGTCTGTCTCAAAATACAACAAAAAAAGCTCTATCTGACTCGCTTTTCAAAGATGTCTAGTAATTTACACGTTTGTGCTCTTGTTGAAAGCAATCACTCCCCTATTGCTGAATACAAGTGATCTATAACTGGGCTAATAACTCACTTTTTATTTTACCTTTATTTAACTAGGCAAGTCAGTTGTGAACACTTTCTTATTTTCAATGAAGGCCTAGGAACAAGTAAGGGATATTAACTAAATGTGCACACGCAGCTATATGCAGCTCTCACTTTGATCTCAAAACAAGCGCATCTACTCACGACTGTAAACACAGTCCAGTTCAATGTACAATGCATTCGGAAAATGTTCAGACCCCTTGACCTTTTCTACATTTTGTTACGTTACAACCTTATTCTAAAATTGATTAAATCATTTTTTTCCCTCTGTACTTTGCTCCGTTCATCTTTGCTTCGATCCTGACTAGTCTCCCAGTCCCTGCTGCTGAAAACATCCACACAGCATGATGCTGCCACGACCATGCTTCACCATAGGGATGGTTGAGGTTTCCTCCAGACGTGACGCTTGGCATTCAGGCCAAAGGGTTCAATCTTGGTTTCATCAAACCAGAGAATCTTGTTTCTCATGGTCTGAGTGTCTTAATGTGCCTTTTGGTAAACTCCAATGTGCCTTTTGGTAAACTTTGGTACGCTTCCCCAGATCTGCGCCTCGACACAATCCTGTCTTGGACCTCTACGGACAATTCCTTCAACCTCATGACTGGGTTTTTGCTCTGACGTGCACTGTTAACTATGGGACATTATATAGAAAGGTGTCTGCCTTTCCAAATCATGCCCAATAAATGGAATTTACCACAGGTGGACTTCAATCAAGTTGTAGAAACATCTCAAGGATGATCAATGGAAAAGGGATGCAGCTGAGCTCAATTTCAAGTCTCATAGCAAAGGGTCTGAATACTTATATAAATAAGGTGTTTCTGTTTTTTTATTTTTAATACATTTGCTAAAATTAAAATTAAAACTATCTTTACTTTGTCATTATGGGGTAGTGTGTGTACCCCATCATTTTAGAATAAGACTGTAATGTAACAAAAAGTTGGAAAAAGTCAAAGGGTCTGAATACTTTCTGAAGGCACTGTAAATGGCCGCACCAGTCTATGGGCTGAGTAGTGTGTGTAATAGAATCCTTCTCGGATGTGTTCTGCCTACAACAAAATCTCTTGCGTAGTTTGTTTTGTTTCGGTATGTTGCGTTGAAAGTGGCTAATATGGCATCGATTCGATCACAATTGCCACAGTAAAAGGAGACGTTGATAGTGTGAACTGGGACAACTTGAGAACAGTGGTCACCAAACTTTTCTGAGTCAAGATCACTTTAAATCAAAATGCAAGCCGAGATCTACTGCTGAGATTTTGTTTTATACATGACTTAAAAAAGGTAAGCCTATGCAACATTAACCAATCAAAAAACAGTACTGTAGCAATGAGGTTTGTGAAGTAAGCTATAGGCCCAATATATTATCACCACATATTGGCTTTGCTTGAATTGCCCTGCCAATTGCTGTTCGGGACATTTTTTTCAATTATCTTTCAACATTTGAGGTAGACTATATGATCACAATGGTAATAGTGTGATCATATAGTGAGCATACATTTAAATCATTTGCTTTCTATTTGTATTGGGCTAATGGTGCCTGAATCTGATGGTCAGTCTCAGCTGATGGAGAGAGAGCAGGAGACTGAGGGTTCGCCTCTCATCATCCCTCCGCTCTCTCTTTCCTCCACTGACACTGACCAAGAAGGGACACAGTCTTCCAGCTGGTGGCGAAACTCAAGTCACAATCTCCTGTTTCTCTCTGTGGGTTGATATTTCTGCGTGGCAGTCCCTGGGGGAGCTGCGCGGCAGTCTCGGGGCTACTGCCGCGCACAGCCAGACAAGACACAGCACACATAATCCTTCAATTCTAGTTGACATGATTTGCAGATTATATCAGTTTACAAACTATTAACTACAGTTACTGGTTTATGACTATATAATTTCATGACAGTCAGACCCAGCCAGCCAATGTTGCTTTTCTGTTCAATAGCATAGGCCTGGTGTTGTTGGCATAATAGTGATCTGATGATCCAACATAATTTTCCATTCTTCCTCTACGTTGGATCCAGAGTCATTAACTTGTCCAGTGGATGAGAGAAAAGAGAAGTCTTTATGGATTTGTGTTGTTTGTTATTCCTTATGTTAGGCACTGTTAAAGGCCTGAGAAGTAGTGGATCAATTAACTACAGTTCAACCGCCATTTATGAAGTTAGTATTATTGGTAGACTAACAGTGAAAGGTTTACTGAGGAGCCCTTCCCAACAATGCAGAGGAGAAAAAAGAGAAATAGAAAAATGAGGACATGGGGAATGCGGTTACCTTTAGGGGAACGATTTGATTGAGAGCTTAATCAGTCAGTACATGATCACTGCCTGGACTTATGGTTAAGAACTGCATTTGAATTGCCCTTCATGAAGTTAGTAGTTCATATTATTGGCATCTGTCCTGCCTCTCTGTTTCTCTGTTGTCTGTCTGTCACATAGAGACACCTCTAGTGATCTTTTGAAAGGGGAAGACAGGGGTGGTGTTTCCTGTGTCAGGGGCACACACACACACACACACACACACACCCACCCAAGAGCAAATTAGGACTCACTTGACCTCCCTTAACCAGTCACTTGACTTCTCTCTCTGTCTGACTTATCACTCTCTCACTCTTCACTGGCAACTAACTTCCTCTTCTCTTTTCAAAAATGTCACACAGCTGTTTTACAGTCTTCCCAATTTCACTCCCTTTCATTTCTTTTAACAAACAAAACAACTTTTGCCTGTGATTTCTTCAGTCCATCTAGATAGGCATGCCTATTGGTTGATCTATGTATGTGCCTGTAGGTTCCCCTATAGGTCTATTGCATCTCCATTTGGAATTTGTAACACATGTCGTCTCGCTTAAGAAAATGCATTTTTAGAAAGCAGATGTTGTACATGCAGCACGTTGTCTTCACAGCTTTGTCACCCTTTCCTTTCTCCTTCTCTCCATTCCTTCACTATGTGATCATCATTGAATCACCCAACAGGAATTGGAGTTTATTGCCATCATCATCAGGACGTAAGCAGGGTACCAATTCTTAACTGACGTTCACTGGTCAGTTTTTAACTGGAAGACCTTGTAGTTGCTGTATCTGATCGAATTAGATTTGATCTAAGGCTCACGCTTCGAACACAGCATCATCTGGATATGTGTGCAACAGAACTTCAACATTCACCTTCTGCTACCATTTTTGTCATGCCGTGTCGACGCACACAGTGTGACGCATACGATCGATAAATCAAATTGACGCACCACACCGAACACAATGCAACTGCCTCTGCAACGCAATGCTGCAAGGCAAACGCAGCTTTTCATTGGGAATGAATGTCATAGTTACGTGTATTGCCATATGTACTAATTAGGTGTTTCCCAGGTTATGGTCCAACCACAACCACACATAAAGGTCACAGTGGGGAGAGATGCAAATTGAGAAATACAGTATTCATAACTGTCAAACAGCAAATAAACCACATTCACAGGAAGTAGAGAAAAAGTAACCTCACAAAATGAATTAAATGGCCTAGTTATTCTGTCATGAAAATGTGATTCTTACCTGGCTGAAATTAGTTTTAATACTCTTCTTTTCCACAGTGAGTAACATTTATCTCCAAACGATAGATCCGAACTTCTCTCTTCCTCCTCCTTACGTTAAATACACACACCTGGGTGCTCTCTCTCTGTCACAGACACACACACTCTGTTCTGTTGCCCCCTGACACACACTCGGAGACATCCTGTGACAGCTTGTGAAAGAGTTGTGAAGAGTGAAAGCTTCTAATTCAAGCCACACCCCCTCCTCCTCATCACCCCCCTCTTCTCCCCTCCCTCGTCATTCCATCCACTTTCCCCTATGAGTTCATGTGTATAGAAGTAACACACACAGCCTGAGTAAGAGTAAGCGCTGTCATCTATAATTACCGTATTTAGTCTTACCACCGATTTCTTACTCTGAGTAACTAATATACTTGATGAGAGCATTGCACTTAATTGTGTAACACGTCCTAAAATGGTGGTGCCAAATCCACCCACCATGTCACATTCATATCATCTCACTGAACGAGCATGTTCTCCACATATAACATGATATAATCCTGATACTATGCATGACTAGAGAGCAGTAGTTTGCTTACTCTTATAGCTAATATTGTTTACCAGAAACAATGGTGCAGAGTGAAGTGACAGTGTTGTCATGCCTTTGCAAGGTGTGAAGATACCAGATAATGCGTGAAAACAGAACTGTATGCCTGTGGTTAAGAGAAGGGAAGAGTTTTACTGAATGTCTAAAAAATATTGTTGTACAAGCTGAGAACTGTCAAACACTCTTATTTCTCACTTCTAACTTCCTGTGTATTTCCTTCCCTGCCTTCCAACTAAGACACATTAAATAGCGGACTGTTAACTGAAAGTGGCTTCTAACTGATCTATATTTTGTTTTGACTAGTTTTCGGTATAAATGTTATATGGTATAAATGGTGGTTTAAATGTTGACGCATTGCTAAGTTTATTTCTTCCCCTTTCTCAAGAAGTCTATCCTTCTTTAGAGTTTAATTCTGAAACTGTAAGCTACGCAACATTAAACCAAATTTTCATTTTGTGCACAATTCCAAAAAAACTTCTCAAAATACTTTTTATTTCCATGAAAGAGAGTAGTCTTTTTCCAGTTTTCTGAGAAAATGTACAATACCAGTCAAAAGTTTGGACACACCTACTCATTCCATTGTTTTTCTTTTTCTTTCTAAACAAATCAAAATGTATTTTATATTGGCCAGGGTTTCTCTCAACCAGCTTCATGAGGTAGTCACTTGGAATGCATTTCAATGAACAGGAGTGCTATGATAAAAGTTAATTTGTAGAATTTCTTTCCTTCTTAATGCATTTGAGCCAATCAGTTGTGGTAGGGGTGCTATACAGAAGATGACCAGAAGATAACCTTACTTATTAAGTACATATTATGGCAAGAACAGCTCAAATAAGCAAAGAGAAATGACAGTCCATCATTACTTTAAGACATGAAGGTCAGTCAATTCGGAATGTTTCAAGAACTTTGATTCTTCAAGTGCAATCGCAAAAACCATCAAGCTCTATGATGAAACTGGCTGTCATGAGGACCGCTACAGGAAAGGAAGACCCAGAGTTACCTCTACTCTAGAGGATAAGTTCATTTGAGTTACCAGCCTCAGAAATGGCAGCCCAAATAAATGCTTCACAGAGTTCAAGTAACAGACACATCTCAACATCAACTGTTCAGAGGAGACTGTGAATCAGGCCTTCATGGTCAATTGCTGTAAAGAAACCACTGCTAAAGGACACCAATAAGAAGAGACTTTCTTGGGCCAAGAAACACTAGCAATGGACATTAGACCGGTGAAACTCTGTCCTTTCGTCTGATGAGTCCAAATTTGAGATTTTTTGTTCCAACTGCCATGTCTTTGTGAGATGTGTTGTGGGTGAACGGTATTTCCCACAATGAAGCATGGAGGAGGAGGTGTGATGGTGTGGGGGTGCTTTGCTGGTGACACTGTCAGTGATTTATTTAGAATTCAAGGCACACTTAACCAGCATGGCTATCACAGCATTCTGCAGCGATCTGGTTTGGGCTTAGTGGGACTATCATTTGTTTTTCAACAGGGCAATGACCCAACACACCTCCAGGCTGTGTAAGGGCTATTTGACCAAGAAAGAGAGTGATGGAGTGCTGCATCAGATGACCTGGCCTCCATAATCACCCGACCTCAACCCAATTGAGATGGTTTGGGAAGAGTCAGACCACAGAGTGAAGGAAAAGCAGCCAACAAGTGCTCAGCATATGTGGGAACTCATTAAAGACTGTTGGAAAGCATTCCAGGTGAAGCTGGTTGAGAGAATGCCAAGAGTGTCCAAAGCTGTCATCAAGGCAAAGGGTGGCTACTTTGAAGAATCTCAAATATAAAATATATTTAGATTTGTTTAACACTTTTTTGGTTACTTCATGATTCTATATTTGTTATTTCATAGTTTTGATGTCTTCACTATTATTTTACTTTGTAGAAAAACCCCTGAATGAGTAGGTGTATCCAAACGTTTGACTGGTACTGTATCTGTTGTTTAAATGTATCTCAGGACATCCTGTTGAAGACATCATGTTGGTGTACTTCAACACCTTGTAGAATGTGAGAGAGATGGTACCACAGGGCAGGCTAAATACAACAGTGTGTGAGGGTGATGGATGCTTCGGGTATGTATTACCTTGGTATCAGTTCAGTCTGTGATGTTAATTATTCTAATGATGATAATGATGTTACCATGGTATCAGTCCAGTCCTGGAGGTCAATTCTTCTAATGATGTTACCATGGTATCTATCAGTCTGTGCTGTCAATTGTAATGAAGACAGGAACAGAGTTACTGGCTCAGGGGCTCATTTAGAAGGGAGCAACATTACAGAAAATTCAAATAGAAATGTGTACAACAGGAATGACTGTCAGATAGAATTGTAAGCTCTATATATCACATTTCCATCTGCAACATTTAAAACAGCACTAGTGTGAATCAGGGTTTTCGTTCAGGAAATGTGGCCCTGAACAACAGATTTTAATTTAGCCTACTGGCCATTTGAGAAATTTGCCGGATCCATATAGGGCGTCCGCCCGCGGTGCTCAGAATGACAGAAATCACATTTAGATTATGGTAATGCATATTAACAGAACATGCAACTCCTGTAAGGAAGCAGACCGTTTTTAAACCTTTGGCAAAATGCAATTTGCGGGAAAACCCCATTCTAAAAAAGTGCACCTGATAACGCAGTTCCATATGCGACGGAGATGAAAACGGAAAACGAAAGAAAGTTGATATGAAAAACAATAGAGCAGGAGAGAAGTGGCATAGCTGTGGGTCCAATAGCGAAGTTAATGGAAATACATTTGCCCAAATTTTATAATCACTCCTATCTATCGTCTTATTTATGTCTGTGTGTGTGCAAGTAGAAAAAACATGTTGATTCACCCTAGGTCTGCTTCTAGAGAAATGCCAAAGCCATCCTCCTCTCTTTCATATTGATGAAACAAACGGTCTGCTACCGGTGGCAACAATGTCCTACTCTTTTTGACCAGACAGCATCAATCAGGTTGGCTACACACACATAGACAGAGTGGTGCTGTTTTGCTCGCTCGGGTGCTTTATTAGGTGAGAAGCATTCAGCCTCTTGCGAATTGAAAGAAAATTATGACGCAGAGTTTTTTTCTTGGTCAATTATTTGGGCAAGTCCTGCTTCCCTTGGCATCCACGAATAAAAATTTTGAGACAAGAAGGGGAGGAGTGTGTGGCGAAGACATAGGAGTCTGGGATTAGCTGTCTCCCGCCAATTCTTGCACATTCATTGTTTAATTGTGTGTATTGTTTATCCTTTTATTTTATATAAATTCTCCATTACATATGTCACCAGTAGTAAGTGTACCACTAATCACAGTCATTTGGTTACATACAGTACATTTCTGTTAATGCATGTATTAATTAGTAATTTACTGTTCTCATTCTCAGAGTGGAAACGTTGTTTGCAGAGGTCACAACCTGCTACATATGTGAGAAACAAGTTTTGTTTTATTTCATAACTATCATTTACAATATTTGTCCATTTCTTTCATTGTCTTTTGTTTGGATGATCCATGTAACACATGTGAGTAATGAGTTTTTTTTTTAAATATTTTAAAAAAAATTCATGACAATGATTGAGAAACTAAAACATTGAAATGAAACTGTTCTATGAAAATGTGCATATGAAAATCAGACATGGTACAAGGATAAATTGTAAGCTTCCCCAAACTTCAAGCTCATGTTGCCTATGTGGTCAATAAAATAATTACCTCCATGTTTAAATGGTCATATTTTGCCAAGGGAAGAAATGCCTCATAACATGAAATAAATATTCAGGTTTCAAACAATTCCGTATGTTTTCAAAATGCATACTGCCTAATTTAGCCAGCTAACTGAAACCCTGGTCTGAATATGTCCCTAGTCTTATTACTAGTTGTAAAGTCTCACTATTGTAAGCGTTGTATGCATTCTACTCACAACAGTACGACCTAGTGGCCATTCTTAGAATTTCAACCTTAAATAGTTGCAATTTCAAACCTAGAAAAAAAGAACGCCTCTACAAAAAGTATTACTTGAAACTTTTATTTTCAGCATTTTGAAGAATACTTCACAGATCTCATTAAGTCACACCCAAAAACAGAGGTTATTTTTTTCAAAATGTGTTGATTTCATGGGTGAGTGGGGGTTGAAAACAGTAGTAGTGACAGCATCAAGCCCAAAACAACCTTTAAAGAACCAGTTGTGAATTTGAGCTCAACATCAACTTGTCATTTCAGTTGCAAAGTAATTTCTTTCAATCACATTGTATCACTAATGTCGAGAGAGAAATTCTATTTTAGTAAAAAAAAAAATCTATTTTTACTTTACGCTGTAAAAGTAACAGAAGTGAATGGAGAAGCTGACTGCCACTGGGTATCATTTTTCCCTTTATGTGAGATAAAAAGTATAGTAAGTATCTTTGACGGCAAATTTAAAAATGGCTACTAAAGATGGCTGAGTCATTGTGAATCGGAGGATGAATCTTTGACGTCTGTGCTCTCTGTGGCCTCACTAACTTCACTGAGGTCTTTGTTCTCTCCTCCGCTGTCCCCCTCTCCCTCTTTCTCCTGGTCACTGGGTGTGGTCGTAGCTGTAGGTGCCTCCTGACCCAGGGCCTTCATTCCTGGCTTCCTCAACTGTGGGACCCATAGACAGAAACAACAGACAAAACGGTCAAAATTCAGTTGACAAAAAGGAAAGGTTGACCTTAACCCTCAGGTAAAGAGAGTGGCTCATGACTGCGTTACGATTCTCTACCCTTCATCCAGAAGTGTGCACTTGTTCACTCCAGTTCATGCATTTAAAAGCAAGCACGGCGGGAAGGAGTTTGCACCATACTGCTCACACCAGTCTATTACTTTTAAATCCATGAGGGAGAATAGAATATAGGACGCACCCTTCGGGGAGAAGCGTAAGCGACTGTATGCAAAACACTGGGTGAGACGAAGGTGGTCATAGCGACTGTATGCAAAACACTGGGTGAGACGAAGGTGGTTGGATTACGCCCCAAAAAGCCATGCTGCTGGATAAAGGGAAAGAGTAAAACAATTAAAAAATTCACCTCATCAGCCATGTGGGCTAGGTCTCTCTTCATGGCATAGGCATCCTCCCCATCTGCATAGTACTTGGGCTCTATTTCACTAATCCTATGAAAGAAAGGAAATGATTAGTAAGTGAGTGACCAACAACATATTATACATGTACATTGCATCACTGCAAACAATACCTGGTTAAATAAGAGCAAAAATAAATGAATTTGAATGGGGGTAGGAGGAAGAATGTACAACTGTGGGTCATTAGGGAATATGACCCAAAGTTCCTGAATAAACATCGGTTTGAATAGGAGGCTGAAATGGAACATCTATATTACATATGCATTTGCATTAAGAGGGTTTGTTTTCACAAGGATAGAAGGAGATCTTACTGGAATTTCAGTGTGTTTGAGTACAGGTGCAAGGCCGCTCGGTTACTGCAGTAGGAGAAAATTAGATGGATGCAATTCAAGTTATTTGTGAACAAACAAATACCATTTAAGAAGGATCTGACACGAACAATGTCTCTCTGTATTTAAATGATCTTCTAGCTACACTTCTAGAGAACAGAAGAGCAGCATTCCATTACAAAAACTTATGTGGAAATTCTCATCTAAGAGTCATATAAAAACGACTCAAAATAGAACCATCTCATTGAAGTCCAACACAGACATCCAGCACACTGCACTACCTTTTCCGGACATGAAGCGAGACATATTTGGCGTTGAAGTTTTCAATCATAGCTCGACTGGCTTGGTCCATCAGCTTCTGAGCTAGTCCCAAACGTCTGTGAGAGCGCTTGACAGCCTGAGCGACAGAGACAATCCAAACCGTTGTTAATAATCCTTCCTGTTACTCAACAATCGCACCTAAACAACCTGACAAGTGCTGCAGATGATAGCGCGCACACGCCACACCCTCTTCAATTAAGTACTACAATGAACAATACAGAACCAAGACTCACCAGGGACGTGATGTGACCATGGGGGACATCATCTGGATCCTCCTCCCTGCATACCACATAAAGAGTGAGGGCTTGATAGAGACTGACAAACAATGGCATGAGATAAGATCTGTAGTTCAGGTATACTCACATCTTGGCCAAAACATATCCCACTATTTTGCCATTCTCATCCTCTGCGATGTAGGAGAGCTGAAAGATGAGCAAAGACAAGGTGATGTTAGAGATAGATACACTGAGTTACACAGACATCTAGTAACAACTAGGCCTAAATCGAACCCGTCATTCCTTCTGAGGAGTTAGATTCAATTTGTGACTGATTGAATGCCAGGACAAAGACTTGAGTCAAGTGGTGATGGAGTTATCTGCTGAAGAGGAAGCCATGTTAACCTGCGGCCAGGACAGTCCGTGGTAGAAGTAGTACTTCATCTGGTAGTTCTCTGGGAGACACAGCAGGTTGCAGTGCTGCATGTTCATAAGGTCCTCCGGCTGAGGAAACAGAACAAGGAATGTCAATGCTATGGATACTGACTGAAACAATTACTTTAACGTACGTTAGCTAGAACACTTCAGAAAAGGGACTACAAGAAGAGATATGTGTCCCCACTCCAGACTCAGTCAAAATATCACTATTGACGATAGTAAGCTAACGTTAACTACACTTCTCCTGTTTACTTTGTTGATAGTTACTGTATAAGCAATCTATTTAAATAGTAGCTAGCTAAATAGGCTAGTTGGCTCACAGTTTGACATGGCATGCATAAGTGGAGCTATCAGAAACCCTTGGATTGTTATTATTAGCGATGGGTGGCTATCTAGCTAAGAAGGTAAACTAGCACAGTGTTGCATGGTCGACAGTGCTTCTCACTTACCCTTGCGTTGCGAATATTCATGTTTTCTTCGACCGTCACACGTTCAGATGATGAAAAATATAAATAATGGGGGTAAAGTGTTCAAGCTATGAACTCCTAACGTTGTCTTAGATTATGTTTCAGGAGTGTTAGTTAGCTAGTTAGCAAGTTAAACCGAAGAGGAAGCATGCGCTTAACCGGAAGTTAATGAAAGGTAAGTCCCGCCTCTAGGGTCATGGCTAGAAGGAATCCAGCTTCATCTTCGGTGGAGTTTATCGGCAGATGGCATCTAGCATTATGGTGCATTATCGCCACCTACTGTACTGGAGTGTGATCCAGATACAAGGAGAAACGACATCCTACCTGCCAGCCCCTTCTTTACTCTTAAAAATTATAAAATATTTGGGACAATATCTAATGACGTTCTACTCAATATACTCTTTAAAATAATTTCCTGTATGCCCTCTCCCTCATATCAGTTCTCAGCCTCTCTCTTTCCCTATGATACTGCCCACACTGTTGCAATACATGCTCCACGGTCTCTGTTTCCTGGCAATAACCACCATATCGCCCCCGGTCTAGATGCTCCTACCCATCTCTCCCTTGAACCTGTATCTACCTGGACCAGCCTCACTGCCTCAGCATATGACACCCTTCTCTGCACTCTTACTCTCACTTTTACTCTGCACTCTTACTTGCACCTCCACTGCCTGCTTCATTGCCTCACACCCACTATATGCCACACTATGAGCACCCCCACAGCTGCAACCCTTTGGTTGTACACCATCCCCACATTTCCCATACTCATGCTCCCCTCCACGTCTTGCACTCCTCTCTATCTGTTTACAGGCTGCTGCCACATGCCCAAACCTCTGGCAGTTATAACATCTTAAAGGCGTTGGTACATAAAGCCCTCACACAATAACTCATATATCCTATGCTTACTGTATTTGTCAGTACCCGGTCCTTGACGTGTAACAGAATAGACTGGCTGTCTACCCTAACCCCACCCCTTGTTTCTTGCAATCTTTGAGCATCCACTAGGACACCTCCTCTCATATGGTTGCTTACCGATTTACTGCTGACACCCACAGGCCCTCCTGTTATCCCCCCTTTAATCCACTGCTTCCCTGCTTTTTAAAATGTCTTTTATTTCACCTTTATTAAAACCAGGTAGGCTAGTTGAGAACAAGTTCTCATTTACAACTGCGACCTGGCCAAGATGAAGCGCAGCAATTCGACACATACAACACAGAGTTCCACATGGAATAAACAAACATGCAGTCAATAATACAGTAGAGAAAAAAAGTCTATATACAGTGTGTGCAAATGAGGTAAGATAAGGGAGGTAAAGCAATAAATAGGCCATAGTGGCGAGGTAATTACGATATACAGTTGAAGTTGGAAGTTTACATGCACCTTAGCCAAATACATTTAAACTCAGTTTTTCACAATTCCTGACATTGAATCCTAGTAAAAATGCCATATCTTAGGTCAGTTAGGATCACCACTTTATTTAAGAATGTGAAATGTCAGAATAATAGTAAAGAGAATGATTTATTTCAGCTTTTATTTCTTTCATCACATTCCCAGTGGGTCAGAAGTTTACTCAATTAGTATTTGGTAGCATTGTCTTTAAATTGTTTAACTTGGGTCAAACGTTTCGGGGAGCCTTCCACAAGCTTCCCACAATAAATTGGGTGAATTTTGGCCCATTCCTCCTGAGCTGGTGTAACTGAGTCAGATTTGTAGGCCTCCTTGCTCGCACATGCTTTTTCAGTTCTGCCCACACATTTTCTATGGGATTGAGGTCAGGGCTTTGTGTTGGCCACTCCAATACCTTGACTTTGTTGTCCTTAAGCCATTTTCCCACAACTTTGGAAGTATGTTTGGGGTCATTGTCCATTTGGAAGACCCATTATTTTGTGAAGTACACCAGTCCTTCCTGCAGCAAAGCACCCCCACAACAGTTTAATTTATTTTTATTTTACCTTTATTTATCCAGGCAAGTCAGTTAAGAACAAATTCTTATTTTCGATGACGGCCTAGGAACAGTGGGTTAACTGCCTGTTCAGGGGCAGAACGACAGATTTGTACCTTGTCAGCTCAGGGATTTGAACTTGCAACCTTTCGGTTACTAGTCCAACACTCTAACCACTAGGCTACCCTGCCGCCCCATGATGCTGCCACCCCGTGCTTCACGGCTGGGATGGTGTTCTTCGGCTTGCAAGCCTCCCCCTTTAACCTCCAAACATAACGATGGTCATTATGGCCAACAGTTCTATTTTTGTTTCATCAGACCAGAGGACATTACTCGAAAAAATATTATCTTTGTCCCCATGTGCAGTTGCAAACAGTAGTCTGGCATTTTTATGGTGGTTTTGGAGCAGTGGCTTCTTCCTTGCTGAGCGGCCTTTCAGGTTATGTCGATATAGGACTCGTTTTACTGTGAATATAGATACTTTTGTACCTGTTTCCCCCAGCATCTTCACAAGGTCCTTTGCTGTTGTTCTGGGAATGATTTGCACTTTTCGCACCAAAGTACGTTCATCTCTAGGAGACAGAACGCGTCTCCTTCCTGAGCGGTATGACGGATGCGTGGTCCCATGGTGTTTATACTTGCATACTATTGTTTGTACAGATGAACGTGGTACCTTCAGGCATTTAGAAATTGCTCCCAAGGATGAACCAGACTTGTGGAGGTCTACAATTTGTTTTCTGAGGTCTTGGCTGATTTCTTTTGATTTCCCCATGATGTCAAGCAGAGGCACTGAGTTTGAAGGTAGGCCTTGAAATACATCCACAGGTACACCTCCAATTGACTAAAATTCTGTCAATTAGCTAACCCTATCAGAAACCCTATACTAACCCTATCAGAAACTTCTAAAGCCATGACATCATTTTCTGGAATTTTCTAAACTGTTTAAAGGCACAGTCAACTTAGTGTATGTGAACTTCTGACCCACTGGAATTGTGATACAGTGAATTATAAGTGAAATAATCTGTCTGTAAACAATTATTGGAAAAATGACTTGTGTCATGCACAAAGTAGATGTCTTAACCAACTTGCCAAAACTATAGTTTGTTAACAAGAAATTTGTGGAATGGTTGAAAAAATAGTTTTAATGACTTCAACCTAAGTGTATGTAAACTTACGACTTCAACTGTAGCAATTAAACACGGGAGTGATAGATGTGCAGAAGATGAATGTGCAAGTAGAGAGATGCAAAGGAGCTAAATAAATAAATACAGTATGGGGATGAGGATGAGGTAGTTGGATGGGCAATTTAAAGACGGGCTATGTACAGGTGCAATGATCTGTGAGCTGCTCTGACAGCTGGTGCTTGAAGTTAGTAAGGGAGATATGAGTCTCCAGCTTCAGTGATTTTTGCAGTTCGTTCCAGTCATAGGCAGCAGAGAACTGGAAGGAAAGGCGGCGAAACGAGGAATTCGCTTTGGGGTTACCAGTGAAATATACCTGCTGGAGTGCGTTCTGCGGGTGGTTGCTGCTATGGTGACCTAGCAAAGACTTGTAGATGACCTGGAGCCAGTGGGTTTGGCGACGAGTATGAAGTAAGGGCCAGCCAACGAGAGCGTACAGGTTGCAGTCGTGGGTAGTATATGGGGCTTTGGTGACAAAATGGATGACACTGTGATAGACTGCATCCCCTTTGTTGAGTAGAGTGTTGGAGGCTATTTTGTAAATGACATCGCCGAAGTCGAGGATTGGTAGGATAGTCACTTTTACGAGGGTATGTTTGGCACGAGTGAAGGATGCTTTGTTGCGAAATAGGAAGCTGATTCTAGATTTAATTTTGGATTGGAGATGCTTATTGTGGGTCTGGAAGGAGAGTTTACAGTCTAACCAGACACCTAGGTATTTATAGTTGTCCACATATATTAAGTCCGTCCATTTAAGAACCGTCCAGAGTCGTGATGCTGGACGGGCAGGCAGGTGCGGGCAGCGACCGGTTGAAGAGGATGCATTTAGTTTTACTTGCATTTAAGAGCAGTTGGAGGCCACGGAAGGAGAGTTGTATGGCATTGCAGCTCATCTGGAGGTTAGGTAGCACAGTGTCCAAAGAAGGGCCCGAAGTATACAGAATGGTGTCGTCTGCGTAGAGGTGGATCAGTGAATCACCAGCAGCAGGAGCGACTGAGGTGACCAGCTCGGAAACCAGACTGCATAGCGGAGAAGGTACGGTGGGATTCGAAATAGTCGGCGATCTGTTTGTTAACATGGCTTTCTAAGACCTTAGAAAGGCAGGGTAGGATATATATAGGTCTGTAGCAGTTTTGGTCTAGAGTGTCTCCCCCTATGAAGAGGAGGAGGACTGCGGCAGCTTTCCAATCTTCGGGATCTCAGACGATACGAAAGAGAGGTTGAACACGCTAGTAACAGGGGTTGCAACAATTTCGGCAGATCATTTTAGAAAGACAGGGTCCAGATTGTCTAGCCCGGCTGTTTTGTAGGGGTCCAGATTTTGCAGCTCTTCCAGAACATCAGCTATCTGGATTTGTGTGAAGGAGAAATGGGGGAGGCTTGGGCGAGTTGCTGTGGGGGGTGAAGGGTAGTTGACCGGGTTAGGAGTAGCTAGGTGGAAAGCATGGCTAGCCATAGAAAAAAGCTTGTTGAAATTCTCAATTATCATGGATTTATCAGTGGTGACAGTGTTTCCTAGACTCAGTGCAGCGAGCAGCTGGGAGAAGGTGCTCTTATTCTCCATGGACTTTACAGTGTCCCAGAACTTTTTTGAGTTTGTGCTACAGGATGCAAATTTCTGTTTGAAAAAGCTAGCCTGTGTATATTGGTTCCTCTAACTTCCCTGAAAAGTTGCATATCACAGAGGCTATTTGATGCTAATGCAGTCCGCCACAGGATGTTTTTGTGCTGGTCAGGGCAGTCATGTCTGGAGTGAACCAAGAGCTATATCTGTTCCTCGTTCTACATTTTTTGAGTGGGGCATGCTTATTTAAGATTCATTTTTTATTTATCCGTTATTTTACCAGGTAAGTTGACTGAGAACACATTCTCATTTCTCCTGGGTCAGACTACACTCAATTATAGGACCTACTGAAGAGATGAGTCTTCAATAAAGACTTAAAGGTTGAGACCGAGTCTGCATCTCTCACATGGATAAGCAGAACATTCCATAAAAATGAAGCTCTATATGAGAAAGCCCCGCCTCCAGCTGTTTGCTTAGAAATTCTAGGGACAGTAAGGAGGCCTGCGTCTTGTGACCGTAGCGCACGTGTAGGTATGTACGGCAGGACCAAATCGGAAAGATAGGTAGGAGCAAGCCCATGTAATGCTCTGTAGATTAGCAGTAAAACCTTGAAATCAGCCCTTGCCTCAACAGGAAGCCAGTGTAGAGAGGCTAGCACTGGAGTAATATGATCACATGTTTTGGTTCTAGTCAAGATTCTAGCAGCCGTGTTTAGCACTAACTGAAGTTTATTTAGTGCTTTATCCGGGTAGCCGGAAAGTAGAGCATTGCAGTAGTCTAACATAGAAGTGACAAAAGCATGGATACATTTTTCTGCATCATTTTTGGACAACGTTTGTGATATTTACAATGTTACGTAGATGGAAAAAAGCTGTCCTTGAAACAGTCTTGATATGTTCGTCAAAAGAGAGATCAGGGTACAGAGTAACGCCGAGGTCCTTCACAGTTTTATTTGAGATGACTGTACAACCATCAAGATTAATTGTCAGATTCAACAGACAGACAACAGATTCAACAGATCTCTTTGTTTCTTGGGACCTAGAACAAGCATCTCTGTTTTGTCAGAGTTTAAAAGTAGACAATTTGCCACCATCCACTTCCTTATGTTATTATTTTTCTGAATGACATCACCAAGAGGTAAAATATATAGTGAAAACAATAGTGGTCCTAAAACGGAGCCTTGAGGAACACAGACATTTACAGTTCATTTGTCAGAGGACAAACCATTCACAGAGACAAACTGATATCTTTCCGACAGATAAGATCTAAACCAGGCCAGAACTTGTCTGTATAGACCAATTTGGGTTTCCAATCTCTCCAAAAGTATGTGGTGATCGATGGTATCAAAAGCAACACTAATGTCTAGGAGCACGAGGACAGATGCAGAGCCTGGGTCTTTGTGCAGCTTCAAATGTCGAATAAAGTTGGAAGTTGTTGCGCCTCCGTCTGTCATTTTCTTCCCGCATGTTTTGTAAGTTGCAATCCGTTTTTTGTTGATACAGTGTAGTCTTTATATCCGAAAATAATAATTTGGGGTATCATCTTTCCAAGGGCTCCATCTGAATTCACCCGCCGACGTTCCTCTGCACTGTCACGCGCAACTTTTTCTCAGCGGGCACAATTTGATTGGCTGCTGTCCGATTCAAACTAATCCGTGAAATGAAGAGTTGATGCGCTGCACACTTTTTTTTAATAGCATCATTTTTAATATTTGGGCTTGGGGAGGGTATCAAGTCAGGTCAAGTCAAAAGGCTCAAATCCAAGTTAAGTCACGAGTCACTGGTGTTGAAGGCAAAGTCGAGTTGCAAGTCATCATATTTGTGACTCGAGTCCAAGTCATGTGACTCGAGTCCACACCTCTGTTCTTTCGGGCATATTTTTTTAAAACTAAGTCGACTAGAGTTCTATTGAACAATATTAATTCAAGCAAATATATGTTATTAGAAGGGCTGTCACACCTTGGTCTTAGTATTTTGTGTTTTCTTTAATAATTTGTTCAGGCCAGGGTGTGACATGGGTTTATTGTGTTGTCGTATTGGGTTTTTTGTAGGCATTGGGATTGTGGCTGATTAGGGGTGTGTCTAGCATAGGCTTGGCTGCCTATGGCGGTTCTCAATCAGAGTCAGGTGATTCTCGTTGTCTCTGATTGGGAACCATATTTAGGTAGCCGGGGTTTCACTTTGTATTTTGTGGGTGATTGTTCCTGTCTCTGTGTAGTTTCACCAGATAGGCTGTATTAGGTTTCACGTTCCGTTTGTTGTTTTGTATTTATTAGTTATTTCATGTATCGTTCCGTTTTTTCTTCATTAAAGACATGAGTAACCACCACGCTGCATTTCGGTCCGACTCTCTTTTAACAAACGAAGAACGGTGTTACAGAATCACCCACCACACACGGGCCGAGTGGCGTGGTAACAGGCAGCAGGAGCAGCGAAGGGAGGACGTTATGGATAGCAGAGGCTTGGAGTATACGACGTGGGAAGAAATAGACAGGTGGGCGGCCGACCCAGAGAGAGTGCCTGAGCCCGCCTGGGATTCGCTGGAACAGTGCGAAGAGGGCTACAGACGAATGGAGTCGAAAAGGAAGACAAGGCGGCGCGGAGCGAAAACCGAAAAGCAGCCCCAAAAATGTATTGGGGGGGGCTCAGAGGGAGAGTGGCTGAGTCAGGAGATAGACCTGAGCCAACTCTCCTTGTTTATCGTGAGGAGCCAAGGAGGAGACCAGAACCAGATCCGGTGTTAGAGGTGAGCGAAGCAGAGACTGTGAAGGAGTTAATGGGGAAAGTGGTGTGGAGAGTAATGAGGGAGTTGCTAGCTTGGTGCTATAGATACCATATTCGTCCGAAGGATCGTGTCGGGGATTTGATGGCACCTGAGTTAGCGCTCCATACTCGTCCTGAGGTGCGTGTTAGTCGGCTGGTGAAGTTGGTGCCAGCCTCACGCACCAGGCCTCCTGTGCACATCCCTAGCCTTGCACGTCCTGTGCCAACACTACTCTCAAGATCTCCAGTACGCCTTCACGGTCTAGCCCATCCTGTGCCACCTCCACACTCCAGTCCTCCGGTGGCAGCTCCCCGCACCAGGCTTCCTGTGCGTGTCCTCGCTCCAGTATCACCAGTGCCAGCACCACGCATCAGGCCTACAGTACGCCTCGCCTCTCTAGCGCTGTCGGAGCCTTTCTCCTCTCCTGCGCTACCGGAGTCTCTCGTCTGTTCAGCGCTATCAGAGCCTTCCTTCCCTCCTGCGCTGTCGGAGTCTCCCGCCTGTTTAGCGCAGCCAGAGCCTTTCTCCTCTCCTACGCTGCTGGAGTCTCCCGCCTGTTTAGCACAGCCAGAGCCTTCGTTCGCTCCTGCGCTGTCGGAGTCTCCCGCCTGTTTAGCGCAGCCAGAGCCTTTCTCCTCTCCTACGCTGCTGGAGTCTCCCGCCTGTTTAGCACAGCCAGAGCCTTCCTTCCCTCCTGCCTGTTTAGCGCAGCCAGAGCCTTTCTCCTCTCCTACGCTGCTGGAGTCTCCCGCCTGTTTAGCACAGCCAGAGCCTTCCTTCCCTCCTGCGCTGTCGGAGTCTCCCGCCTGTTTAGCGCAGCCAGAGCCTTTCTCCTCTCCTACGCTGCTGGAGTCTCCCGCCTGTTTAGCACAGCCAGAGCCTTCCTTCCCTCCTGCGCTGTCGGAGTCTCCCGCCTGTTTAGCGCAGCCAGAGCCTTTCTCCTCTCCTGCGCTGCCGGAGTCTCCCGCCTGTTCAGCGCTTCCAGAGCCTTCCTCCTCTACAGCGCTGCTGGAGCCTCCTGCCTGCATGAAGCAGCCTGAGCTGCCAGTCTGCAGGGAGCTGTCAGTATGCATGAAGCAGCCAGAGCTGTCAGTCTGCAAAGAGCTGTCAGTCTGCAGGGAGCTGTCAGTCTGCAAGGAGCTGCCAGTCTGCAGGGTGCTGTCAGCCTGCATGGAGCAGTCAGAGCTGTCAGTTTGCATGAAGGAGCCAGTGCTGTCTGTCTGCAAGGAGCTGCCAGTCTGCAGGGAGCTGTCAGTCTGCAAGGAGCTGTCAGTCTGCAAGGAGCTGCCAGTCTGCAAGGTGCTGTCAGCCTGCATGGAGCAGTCAGAGCTGTCAGTCTGCATGAAGCAGCCTGAGTTGCCAGTCTGCAGGGAGCTGTCAGTATGCATGAAGCAGCCAGAGCTGTCAGTCTGCAAAGAGCTGTCAGTCTGCAAGGAGCTGCCAGTCTGCAGGGTGCTGTCAGCCTGCATGGAGCAGTCAGAGCTGTCAGTTTGCATGAAGGAGCCAGTGCTGTCTGTCTGCAAGGAGCTGCCAGTCTGCAGGGAGCTGTCAGTCTGCAAGGAGCTGTCAGTCTGCAAGGAGCTGCCAGTCTGCAAGGTGCTGTCAGCCTGCATGGAGCAGTCAGAGCTGTCAGTCTGCATGAAGCAGCCTGAGTTGCCAGTCTGCAGGGAGCTGTCAGTATGCATGAAGCAGCCAGAGATGTCAGTCTGCAAAGAGCTGTCAGTCTGCAAGGAGCTGTCAGTCTGCAAGGAGCTGCCAGTCTGCAGGGTGCTCTCAGCCTGCATGGAGCAGTCAGAGCTGTCAGTCTGCATGAAGCAGCCAGAGCTGTCAGTCTGCAAAGAGCTGCCAGTCTGCAAGGAGCTGTCAGTCTGCAAGGAGCTGTCAGCCTGCATGGAGCAGTCAGAGCTGTCAGTCTGCAAGGAGCTGCCAGTCTGCAGGGAGCTGTCAGTCTGCAAGGAGCTGTCAGTCTGCAAGGAGCTGCCAGTCTGCAGGGTGCTGTCAGCCTGCATGGAGCAGTCAGAGCTGTCAGTCTGCATAGAGCAGCTAGATCCGCCAGTCAGCCATGATCTTCTAGATCTGCCAGTCAACCAGATTCTTCCAGATCAGCCTGTCAACTAGAATCTACCAGATCTGCTAGTCAACCAGAATCTTCCAGATCTGCTAGTCAACCAGAATCTTCCAGATCTGCTAGTCAACCAGAATCTTCCAGATCTGCTAGTCAACCAGAATCTTCCAGATCTGCTAGTCAACCTGAATCTTCCAGATCCGCCAGCCAGCCAGGATCTACCGGAGCCTACTACCTACCTGAGCTTCATCTCAGTACTGGGCTTCCTCTCAGTACTGGGCTTCCTCTCAGTACTGGGCTTCCTCTCAGTACCGGGCTTCCCCTCAGTCCCGAGCTGCCCCTCAGTCCCGAGCTGCCCCTCAGTCCCGAGCTGCCTCAGTCCCGAGCTGCCCCTCAGTCCCGAGCTGCCCCTCAGTCCCGAGCTGCCCCTCAGTCCCGAGCTGCCCCTCAGTCCCGAGCTGTCCCTCAGTCCCGAGATGCCCCTCAGTCACGAGCTGCTCCTCAGTTCTGTGGGGTTCTGGGTGAGGACTATTAGGCCATGGTCGGCGGCGAGGGTGGATTATCCCAGGACGCGAAGGGGAGGAACTATGACATTTATGGAGTGGGGTCCACGTCCCGAGCCGGAGCCGCCACCATGGACAGACGCCCACCCGGACCCTCCCTATGGTTTTGAGGTGCGTCCGGGAGTCCGCACCTTGGGGGGGGGGGGGGGGTTCTGTCACGCCTTGGTCTTAGTATTTTGTGTTTTCTTTAATTATTTGTTCAGGCCAGGGTGTGACATGGGTTTATTGTGTTGTCGTATTGGGGTTTTTGTAGGCATTGGGATTGTGGCTGATTAGGGGTGTGTCTAGCATAGGCTTGGCTGCCTAGGGCGGTTCTCAATCAGAGTCAGGTGATTCTCGTTGTCTCTGATTGGGAACCATATTTAGGTAGCCGGGGTTTCACTGTGTATTTTGTGGGTGATTGTTCCTGTCTCTGTGTAGTTTCACCAGATAGGCTGTATTAGGTTTCACGTTCCTTTGTTGTTTTGTATTTATTAGTTATTTCATGTATCGTTCCGTTTTTTCTTCATTAAAGACATGAGTAACCACCACGCTGCATTTCGGGTCCGACTCTCTTTCAACAAACGAAGAACGCCTTATTTCTTTTTGTATTCGGCTACACCATTGCATTGATGATAACTCTCTTGTCCAAATGTGTTGTATCGTGTGTGTTTGTCTGTCTGTTTGACTATTGTTAAGTACATTGTCCTCAGTTCTTATGGTTGTCTTGTCCTGTCATAAAATTATAATAATCATTAAAAAAAGATATACTAAAATGACTTAAAGTAACTGATGTTGACACAAGATGGAGGAAAAGTTGGAGCATAACTAACAGTTAACAAAAATGTACGCTTAATCCAGTATAAACTAATGTATAGAATTTATTATACAAGAGACAAAATTCACAAATTCTCCAGCTCAAAGGCAGAGTCATGTCTTAAGTGTAAAACTAATAATGACTCAATAGTCCATGCTTTCTGGAAATGCTATATGATATAAATATATTCATCTGAACCCTCATTCTATACAGTCCTTTCCTAAGACTCACTTACTCATACGTGTTGCATGGGCTGGCGCATATGGTAACTACTGTCGCCACACACTACTTGAGAACTGAATAGGAACAGTAAGAGGGACTACAGAATTCACATTTCCATGGTGGTAGTCCATTGTACTAGATTAGGCACCTACAACATTCCACAGGTGAGAAAAATGACACAGTAAACAAGAGAAAGTACAAACAAATGAATTATGCTTTTTTGGGAGGGATAAAGAAAATATGCATGTTCCCGCCAGTGATGTGTTTCCACCAACAACAAAAAATCAGTGCGCGATGAAGTAATACACACAAAATGTCATTTTTAGCTTAAGTTTTCATGTACCGTGGTTAATGTCATGGAAATATAGCTATTGAATGTAACAGGGAAAACTGTGTGACCTGGCGCAAGCAGGATGAGCTACCATAAATCAAGTGCAAATCAAAACTCTCCGCAATCTATGCACAATGCTCATTCAAAAATGGCATTGGCAATAATCAGTGCAATACCAACGTATTATGTTGATTAAAACATGTAAATAGGCTTATTAAGTCAACATCATAGGCAACTTCTCAATTCAATGTGCATTCAAGTTCAGACAGTTTGGGCAATAAAGACTAGACCTGGCTTTATAAAGAAAACAGGCTTATGAAATGTATTAATTCATACAGAGCATTTAAAAGTGGCTAAAGAGTCAAAGGAATCCAATCTTTTGACATGACAATTTATGCGAATGAACCTGCAGTGAATTAACCTGCAGGTTTCAACATCCAATCAGAGAGCAGCATGCAAATGTTGCAGATAGGTGAGAGATGAGGAGGGGTGGATATTTTGGGATATTTCTTTTAGAACAGTAGCCTACCTGTCACAGACAAACTTGTTACTGTAAAGGGAAGGACTTTACAGATACTGAGAAGTTTTGCTGGCGGGTCTAGTTCCCTACCTTATTGGTCTTATCAGAACGTTATGGTATCTGAACAACACTTAAGATGTAGGCCGTCATTGTAAATAACAATTTGTTCTTAACTGACTTGCCTAGTTAAATAGAGGTACATTTAAATAAAAAAGATAACGAGACATTGTTCTTAGAATGGAGCTGTTATCTTGAGAGTTCATCAATTGCATGGAATTATTGGAGTAATGTGTAGAACACGTTGTTTTACCCTTGCCGACATTCTTCTGCGATAGTGAGATAGACAGGATTATAGTTCTCTATATATGTTTATAGAGATACATGTAGTATGGACATAGATCTAGTACGGTTGGAGTCCAGTCTATGGGTCGGTAAGAAACGTTACCGGGCAGCACTTACTGGCTGGCACCTCAACTGGACTGAGCTTGATAAGAAGAACCGCGATAAGAAGACCGGTGAGTGCCTTTGATCCTTTTATCAATCACTTTCATCGTGCACGGCATCTATGCGACTCCCTCTCTTGTTTTTAATGCGCACATTTCATTATATACATTTCGTTAAAATAAAATTGTATATAGGCTAGGCTTATATAAGATTTAATCTGAAATTGCCTGGTAATAACTGCACAACAATCTCTTTCACTCTGAGATTAAAGGAAATAAAAGGAACACTTGAGTAGCCTCATATGGTATGATTCCATCACACCAGCGTTACCAATGCTTGTAAGTAGAGCGAATGTGTTCTATGCGACACTAACAGAAAGTTACCAAACCTGTCTTGGGGACAAGTTATACAGCACCAACACGAAACACAATTTACAGATAATTTAACACGGTCAAAACAAAGAAAACACGTGCACATGCACACACACAAATCAAGAGTCACCATGAGCCTTATTAGGTTAAAGCTTTTTGGGCGACCCGATCAAATTCACATAGAAATATGAGCTATAGATCTGCCATTTTAATTGAAAGCAAGTCTAAGAAGTGGTAGATATGTTCTATGTGTGATATTTCTATGCTTCCCATTCTTAAAGGTGCATTATGCAGAAATTGCTCTGCCATTTCCTGGTTGCTAATATACTAATAGTTTTCCTAATTTCAGTTCATTGTACCATCTAAACCGTTGTGAAATATATTTTCAATAAGCACGTGAATTTGGTAGGGTCACTCAAAAAGTTACCTATTGCAGTAAAGTTTCGTTTTACTTTCGGTTTTGTACACCAGCTTCAAACACCTGAAAATGGTTATGTAAAAGTAATTTCACAGCGGTTTAGATGATACAATGATTCTGTACAAAATTACTGCTTGTTTTGTCACCAATTAAAATTAGTCGAATTAGGCGATTTCTGCATATTGCACCTTTAAAGGCAAAATATCATAATGGTGTGTGTCTGTCTGTCTGTCTGTGATCACAGTTTCAGTACCAGTATCTGAGGTTATTGGTGTGGAGGAAGGGCGTGTGCAGGTTCTACCCCAGAGGTCAGTAGCTAAAGACACAGACAGAGAATTCACAGGTGAGTTATGTTACTACCCCAGGTCAGAGACATGAGCGAGGCCAATATTAAACACAATACAAATTCCAACTAAAACAAGTTCTTTGTAGGGGGGAAAGTCAGTAAAATGTCCATATAAAGAGTCAATGGGATAATCAGTAACAATAATAATCAAGGGTAAAAATAACCAGACAATGGACAATGACAATAATAATGGCATAGAGGACATGTGCAGGTTGGTCTGTCAGACACTGTCCCTCATTTTATGGCAGGCAGCAATGTAGGGCACTGCCAATGCACAGCTCTCTGCATCTTCCCCCAACAGGACAGGTAACCTATTCTCATCAGAGAGGTCTTTGAAACCTTGAATAAAAGCTTTTACATTTGGGGAAAGGACACTAATTGTTTTGTCAGGAAATGCAGCTCTATCTCAGGTTCTACTGTGGTGCAGTGGTTGCACAGCCTTTCTTCTACAGGGAGACAGGTTTTCCCGTGTCTATCCTTCTCCGTGGCAAGGTTGTGCTCACTGAGCCTGTACTTTGTCAAGGTTTTTCTGAAGGTTCTGATCAGTAACCACGGTCAAATGGTTTGCCATGGTGTACTGTCGATTTAGGGCCAGATAGCACAGCATTTTGCTTTGTGCTTGTGCTTGTGTCTCCCAGTCGTTAAGGTACTTTTATTTTGACTGTGTTGTAATTTGGTTTATTTTGATTGATCTTTCTCGCTCTCTCTGGCTGACTCTCTCAATTCAAAGGGCTTTATTGGCATGGGACACATACTGTATGTTTATATTGCCAAAGCAAGTGAAATAGATTATAAGCAAAAGTTAAATAAACAATCAGAAATGAACAGTAAACATTACACCCACAAAATATTATGGCTATGTACAGTGTTGTAACAATGTGCAAATTGTTAAAATACAGAAGGGAAAATAAACATAAATATGGGTTTCATTTGTTCTTCACTGGTTGCCCTTGTGGCAACAGGTCACAAATCTTGCTGCTGTGATGTCACACTGTGGTATTTCACCTAATAGATATGGGAGTTTATCAAAATTGGATTTGTTTTTAAATTCATTGTGGGTCTGTGTAATCTGAGGGAACTCTCTCTCTTTCTCCCCCTCCTGACTGTGTGTCCTGTTCTGCAGTGTTCTATGTGAAACGCAGCAGCAGCGGTAGTCCCTATGGGTTGTTATGGCGCCTGGGCAGGACCCAGTTCTGCTGTCCCAGTAGGGACCTCAGAGACCAGTGGATGACCCAGCTGAGAATTGCCCTCAAAACACACAGTAAGGATAACGTCACTTGTCCCGAGAAAGGACACCAATTAAATCAAATTTAACAATTCAACTGTATTTATTCCCTTAGGTTCAAAGGCAATGCAAGATCATGTCCTCCAGTATTAACATTGTAGTAGGATGTCCCTTGTGGGCATTCGTACTTATCCACTACATATAATCCACTATGTAGCCTGACTTTATGGCTCATAAACACAGGCATACTTTTATTTACACATGCTTATGTAGTGTGAATGTCTGCCTTCTGTCGTTTCTCATGTTTCCTCCTGTCTGCCTCTACTTTTCCTTTAATTTGCTCTCTTTCTACCGATCTGTCCAACCTCTCATCTCCTCTCCCAGGCCCCTCTCGTCCTCACAGGCTGTTGGTGTTCATCAACCCGTTTGGAGGAAGGAAACAAGGGAGGCAGATCTATCACTCTCTAGTGGCCCCACTGTTTGAGCTGGCAGGTATCAGCTCTCATGTTGTAGGTGAGACCCGTGTGAGACAATAGTCATGCCGAAAATTCTGTGACTTACTTCAACTGGTATAACTGGTAGTTAAGTGTATTTTGTGTTTTGTCTATAGAAGGTGCATTGAAAACTACATTGTGTGTTGATATTGGCGTGATATTGGCATGATTATGCTCATACTAACATGGTCTATTGCTGTGTTTCTAAAAATGCTGATTTGTTTTTGTCATTTAGTGACAGAACGCGCCAACCAGGCGAGAGACCACATACTGAAGAAAGACCTGACTGGTTTCGATGGGTACGTCAGATATTACAATGTTGTCATGTAAACAGTAACACTATGGCAGCCAGTCAGATCCACACAAAACAATCTGTTAATAATATTAAACTGGGGGTATGTCCCATAAGTCTACTATTTGGCACCCTATTCACTATATAGTGTACTACTTTTGACCAGAGCCCTATGGTGGGTTCTGGTCAAAAGTAGTGCACTGTGTACGCAATAGGAGGCCATTTTGCACATACCTGGGATTGGATTTAATCACATCACTGACTGTTAATGTTTGTCTCTACCTCAGTGTGGTGTGTGTGGGCGGGGACGGAATTTTCAGTGAGCTGCTGCACGGTGTTATTGGCCGAACACAGCAGGAGGCAGGGCTATCGGAGCATGACCCCTCCGTAACGCTACAGTCATGTGATCTTCACATTGGCATCATTCCTGCAGGTGAGATAGACATTATCAGTTAAAAATTAAAGGCATTTGGTTGATATAAACATTTCTGACTCAATTTCTTGCATCTCTCCTCACATCTTCTCCCACCTCCTCAAAACTGCAGAAGGAAGTGTATGTTCTCTTCGTGTCCTTCTGAAGATTTGAGGAGGCGGAGAGGAGGGAGGTCACAAGGAATCGTGAAAGACTTAAGACTTAAGATTCACCCTGACTATAGAGTTGTGTCCTATATGAGACTGATATGAGTCTGTGTGTTCTCTCCTCAGGCTCTACAGACTGTGTGTGTTTCGCCACTGTGGGAGTCAATGACCCAGTGACCTCTGCTCTGCACATTATCATTGGTGAGATATGATCATAAATGAACACATTTATTAAAACATAATAACACATTTTAGATGACATTGTAGTTGACTTTGTTATACAGTATCTATAGCTCTGGTGTCACTTAAAATCATTTTAGCCAACTAAACAGAATCGCTTTACTGGAGCCATATGCAACCATTTTGGCAGTCATAAGCAGCAGCATAATTTTACAGGGGCAGAGTTGTGATGTTCATGCCAATATTCAAAATCATGATCTAAACTAGGGGTGTCAAACATAAGGCTCGCTGGCTGGATCCGGCCCACAAGGGGGTCCAAACCAGCCCGCGGTCGTTTGAGGAGGGGAAACAAACTCAATATCCTTTAAAATGACTAAAATCTAATCGTATCTGTGCAGAAATTATAATTGAACTTACAGTTTAACTGTCCAGCTCGCTAATAATCTCTGAAAGGAAAGCTAGAGAGTCAGGGAATAATAGAAAACTCCCAAAATGATGGATAGAGACTAGTTATATTTGATTGACTCTGAGGAAATATAACGCATTTTCAGTGCGGCCCTCTGGACCTCGTTGAAGAACGAATGTGGCCCCTGGGGCAAAATGAGTTTGACACCCCTCTAAACCCTCCTTGTCCTTCACCTTCCCACAAACCATTGCAGGAGACTCTCAGCCTCTGGATGTGTGTTCTGTCCACCATTGCTCGTCTCTGGTGCGTTACTCTGTGTCTCTGGTGGGGTACGGGTTCTATGGTGACGTGCTGGCTGAGAGCGAGAGACACCGCTGGATGGGGCCTATCAGATATGACTACTCAGGTACATATGTAATGGAACATTAAAGCAATAATACTTGTTGAGGAGGTTTGCTTTCATGTGATTATTGGCACAATGTGATGCGGTCACTATGTATGAAGCGAAGCTGAGTGTTCTAATATTGCAGACATATCATAGATGGTGCCTCACAGACAGGACAACTAAGTTAAACTGTATATGGAATGTGACTCAAGTATATGGAATGGAACCTAAAACAGAGACACGTCATTATATTGAGTTGTTACTGCAATACTTCTTAAAGGGATTGGTAATTCGGGATTTCATTGAATTGGCTCACGAAACTGCCTCTAACGTCCTTCATACTGGACACAGAGACATAAAATGGGAATCCATGAGTTCATCTGACTCCGGAGAAGTAGATAAAGGGACCTATTGCCAAAATCCCTAAGTATCCCTTTAAAGGATAAGCTCTAAGGAGTAAGTCATGTCTGTTATGCTGTATCAAGACAGTATCAAGCTGTATCAAGACAGAATATTCAAATATATACAGTACCAGTCAAAAGTTAACACACCTACTCATTCAAGGGTTTTTCTTTATTTTTACTATTTTCTACATTGTAGAAATAATAGTGAAGACATCAAAACTATGAAATAACCAAACAAATGTTAAACAAATCAAAACGTATTGTAGATTTTAGATTCTTCAAAGTAGCCACCCTTTGCCTTGATGACAGCTTTGCACACTCTTGGTATTCTCTCAACCAGCTTCATGAGGAATGCTTTTCCAACAGTCTTGAAGGAGTTCCCACATATGCTGAGCACTTGTTGGCTGCTTTTCCTTCACTCTGCAGTATAACTCATCCCAAACCATCTTAATTGGGTGAGGTCAGGTGATTGTGGAGGCCATGGCATCTGATATAGCACTCCCTCGCTCTCCTTCTTGGTCAAATAGCCTTTACACAGCCTGGAGGTGCATTGGGTCATTGTCCTGTTGAAAATCAAATGATAGTCCCACTAAGCACAAACCAGATGGGATGGCGTATCACTGCAAAATGCTGTAGTATCCATGCTGGTTAAATGTGCCTTGAAATCTAAATAAATCACTGACAGTGTCACCAGCAAAGCACCATCACACCTCCTCCTCCATGCTTCACTGTGGGAACCACACATGCGGAGATCATCCATTCACCTACTCTGCATCTCACAAAGACATGGCAACAAAAAATCTCAAATTTGGACTCATCAGACCAAAGGACAGATTTCCACCGGTCTTATGTCCATTGCTCATGTTTCTTGGTCCAAGCAAGTCTCTTCTTATTACTGGTGTCCTTTAGTAGTGGTTTCTTCGCAGCAATTTGACCATGAAGGCCTGGTACCCGCAGTCTCCTCTGAACACTTGATGTTGTGTATGTTACTTGAACTCTGTGAAGCATTTATTTTGGCTAAAATCTGAGGTGCAGTTAATTAACTCTAATGAACTTATTCTCTGCAGCAGAGGTAACTCTGGGTTTTCATTTCCTGTGGCGGTCCTCATGAGAGCCACTTTCATCATAGCGCTTGATGGTTTTTGCAACTGCACTTGAAGAAACTTTCAAAGTTCTTGAAATTCTCCACATTGACTGACCTTCATGTCTTAAAGTAATAATTGACTGTCATTTCGATTTGCTTATTTGAGCTATTCGTGCCATAATATGTACTTTTACCAAATAGGGCTATCTTCTGTATACCACCCCTGCATTCCAGGTGACTACCTCATGAAGCAGGTTGAGAGAATGCCAAGAGTGTATATTTTGATTTGTTTAACACTTTTTGGGGTACTACATAATTCTATATGTTTTACTTCACTATTAGTCAATAATGAAAAAAATTGTCATAAAAAAAAGAAAAATCCTGGAATGAGTAGGTGTGTCCAAACATTTGACTGGTACTGTGTGTATGTATGTATGTATGTATGTATATATGTGTGTATATATATATATATATATATACAGTGCCTTGCGAAAGTATTCGGCCCCCTTGACCTTTGCGACCTTTTGCCACATTTCAGGCTTCAAACATAAAGATATAAAACTGTATTTTTTTGTGAAGAATCAACAACAAGTGGGACACAATCATGAAGTGGAACGACATTTATTGGATATTTCAAACTTTTTTAACAAATCAAAAACTGAAAAATTGGGCGTGCAAAATTATTCAGCCCCCTTAAGTTAATACTTTGTAGCGCCACCTTTTGCTGCGATTACAGCTGTAAGTCGCTTGGGGTATGTCTCTATCAGTTTTGCACATCGAGAGACTGACATTTTTTTCCCATTCCTCCTTGCAAAACAGCTCGAGCTCAGTGAGGTTGGATGGAGATCATTTGTGAACAGCAGTTTTCAGTTCTTTCCACAGATTCTCGATTGGATTCAGGTCTGGACTTTGACTTGGCCATTCTAACACATGGATATGTTTATATTTGAACCATTCCATTGTAGATTTTGCTTTATGTTTTGGATCATTGTCTTGTTGGAAGACAAATCTCTGTCCCAGTCTCAGGTCTTTTGCAGACTCCATCAGGTTTTCTTCCAGAATGGTCCTGTATTTGGCTCCATCCATCTTCCCATCAATTTTAACCATCTTCCCTGTCCCTGCTGAAGAAAAGCAGGCCCAAACCATGATGCTGCCACCACCATGTTTGACAGTGGGGATGGTGTGTTCAGGGTGATGCGCTGTGTTGCTTTTACGCCAAACATAACGTTTTGCGTTGTTGCCAAAAAGTTCAATTTTGGTTTCATCTGACCAGAGCACCTTCTTCCACATGTTTGGTGTGTCTCCCAGGTTGCTTGTGGCAAACTTTAAACAACACTTTTTATGGATATCTTTAAGAAATGGCTTTCTTCTTGCCACTCTTCTATAAAGGCCAGATTTGTGCAATATACGACTGATTGTTGTCCTATGGACAGAGTCTCCCACCTCAGCTGTAGATCTCTGCAGTTCATCCAGAGTGATCATGGGCCTCTTGGCTGCATCTCTGATCAGTCTTCTCCTTGTATGAGCTGAAAGTTTAGAGGGACGGCCAGGTCTTGGTAGATTTGCAGTGGTCTGATACTCCTTCCATTTCAATATTATCGCTTGCACAGTGCTCCTTGGGATGTTTAAAGCTTGGGAAATCTTTTTGTATCCAAATCTGGCTTTAAACTTCTTCACAACAGTATCTCGGACCTGCCTGGTGTGTTCCTTGTTCTGCATGATGCTCTCTGCGCTTTTAACGCACCTCTGAGACTATCACAGTGCAGGTGCATTTATACGGAGACTTGATTACACACAGGTGGATTGTATTTATCATCATTAGTCATTTAGGTCAACATTGGATCATTCAGAGATCCTCACTGAACTTCTGGAGAGAGTTTGCTGCACTGAAAGTAAAGGGGCTGAATAATTTTGCACGCCCAATTTTTCAGTTTTTTATTTGTTAAAAAGTTTGAAATATCCAATAAATGTCGTTCCACTTCATGATTGTGTCCCACTTGTTGTTGATTCTTCACAAAAAAATACAGTTTTATATCTTTATGTTTGAAGCCTGAAATGTGGCAAAAGGTCGCAAAGGTCAAGGGGGCCGAATACTTTCGCAAGGCACTGTATGTATATGTGTATATATGTGTATATATATATATATGTATGTGTATATGTGTGTATATATATATATATATATATATATATATATATATATATATATATATATATATATATATATATATAATGTGTATATATGTATATATATATATATATGTATATATATATATTACATACTAATTATTAGATAAAATCTATCCTCTCTCCCTCTGTGTGTTTCGGTCTCCATGTGTTTACAGTATGAGTTTGAGACATATGATGGCTGCTAACCCTACTCTTCAACCCAGGTGCTATGGTGTACCTAAGTAACAGGAGCTATGCAGGCGTAATTCAGTACCTACCAGCAGACTCCCAGCTCTCCAGCCCCAGGGACAATACACGCTGCCTCTCTGGGTAACTACTAACTATATTTCTTAGAGAATAAAGACACTCACTGCCTGGTACAAAGATTCAAAACAACAAACTAGTAGTTACAGCAGATGAGGCTGATCAAGGGACAAAGGAAAGGATGGTCCTTTTTATCTGTTAAAGAAGTTGCACATGCTCCTCTGATTGAGAGAGTGCGTTCTTGACCACATATTGATAAGCTTAGAATTAACAACTCGCTGATGGTAACAGAGGGGGTTCTGATATCGCTACCCATCTCAAATATAAGGTCCTGAAAGAAAATAATTGCCCTTGATTCCATGGTACCTCAACCATCCCAGTCCAGTGGAGAGAAACTGTTCTGGGAGCTAGGATACATCATCAGAAGGCGAAAGTGACACAGCCTCAATTCACTCAGTTACAGTCACTTCCACCTGCAACAGAGACCTTGGTGTTGGGTGTACATCTGTACCTTAAGGAGGACAGTTTCCATGCCAACGTAGAGCAAGCTGATCTGGAAGAAAGGAGAGACAGCACCTCCTTGGGAGAGGATAGAGACTGTGAAAGAAGAGTGTAGCCTACCTCTGTGAAAGACTATACCCAATGTCTTTTGTCTGAAATAACTGCCCCACGATCTGTGAAGGAGTGTAAGGGACTGTGAGATGCTACAGTACAGGACGCTGGTGTCTTTGACAGACTCTTTTTGTATGTGATTGATAGTTACCCCCAAGGGAGTGCGAGATGATGATACACATATGAATGGAATGTATGGCTGTCAGGAACATGTGCTGTTGTTATATCACTGAGTATATTACACTATACCTATGTCACGTGTAAAACAGGTAATAGTTGGTAATCTGTGTGTTCCAGGTGCAGTGTGTGTTCTAAAGGCACAGAGAGACTGTTCCCCCACTCTCCAGGTGCTAGTTCCCTCTACAGCTCCCACTTCAGTCAATTCAGCAGTGACACTGAGGGTAAGGCCCTTACAAACAGTCTATAAAAAGTCTACACAGACACTAAAGTCTACACACAGTGTACACCCAGTCTACACACATCCGATGTAATGCATGGAGGTGGTTCAATGAACCACACTGTGGTGGTGAGTAACTTTGCCTGATACTGGAAGTCTTATGTTAGCTCTCAGAGTTAATTCCTTGGCTTTAGCTCAGTAGGCTAACAGTCTTGTGGCATGCTGGAGAGCAGGGTTCAAACCCTGGTGTGTCACAGAACTTCCTCTGCTCTCTCTGCCCCGTGCTGCAGGTGAGTGGGTGAGTGTGGAGGGCCGGTTCAGGGCTGTGTCCCTCACCTGTATGTCCAGCTCCTGTCCTCGCAGTCCCCTGGGCCTGTCCCCCTCCGCACACCTGGCCGATGGGACAGGTGACTTGATCATCGTACGGGACACACACCCCTTAGGGTTCCTTACCTTCCTACACAGACACACCAGCACACAGGACCAGGTGAAGACCACCTCAGCGAGGCCACAAGAAATGTAGCCAGACTAAAAATCCAAACTCTGCAGCCATGATTGCTAGCTACATTTCTATTGTACGTGGACTGGCTTGCCAGGCTTCAAGTACTGCACTGCAGTATGGAAATATCAGTTATCTGAGACAGAAATATTTCAATAGATGCATAAAATGTCTTTCCTATCTGCTGTATTTTAGTTTGACTTGCCGTTCGTGGACGTCCACCGAGTGAAGGCAGTACGCTTTTCTCTCCCTACCGGAGAAGAGGAGGACAGGGATGAAGAGTGGGAGAGAGTGAATGATGGAGGGATGACGGAGGAAGGAAAGAGACCAAGCCGAAGCGGTTCCCACAAGCACCTGGTAGAAAGAGGAGAGGAGCGAGGGCAGAAAGACTTCCTGTGTGGTTTGTGCTGCAGTAAGGCTCCTACAGTGTCTGTGTGGAACTGTGACGGAGAGATACTGCCTCACACTGAGATCTCCTGCAAGTAAGGGATGACTCATCAGATCATGTAAATCACTAATTATTGTCTTACCTGACATTAAAGATTCAGTGTACATTTAGTAGTCTGCTTTAGGCATTATCTGGAGACTCTACTACCCCTTTAACCCTCTTGACTCAAAGTCTAGCTCAAACTGTTCAGAGTAGACAGACAATTATGTGAAAAGTAACTATTTTGGCATCCTCTCATGTGTGACAAACACAGGGGCTGACAATAGCCTATCTACCGCATATGCGAACGACCGATAAAGGAGTTTGGACTGTGACGCAGTGGACTGTCACGCAGCCCATGCAAAAAAAACAGGAAGTCTCTAGAGTAAACACACAGGGTTTGTGATCTATTATATTAACAAGATGTTAGACTGACCGCTCTAAAAATTTAAATGTATGTCCGCAAAGGCAAAAGGCAGGCAGGAGGAGGCCAGATCAGGTGGGAACATTCTAGCCAATGAGGGGGCAATAACACGTGTGAACAACAGGTACAACTCCAATATAAAATAGTTTTTCTAAAAGTTACCAGAATGTCATATCAGTACACTCGTAACAAACTAAGCATTATGAAACTTCTATTAAAAAAAATAAGCCTCACCTATCAAAATGGTAATTCACTTTTATCTTGACCAAATTCGACAGTCTCTCATTGGCCCCCATAGTAAACCTCAGAGTTGACCCCTTGCTTAAAATCAAATCAAATTTGATTTGTCTCTTGCTTCATAAACAACAGGTGTAGACTAAACAGAGAAATGCTTATTTACAGGGCCTTTCCAACAATGCATAGAAAGAAAATAAAGAAATAATAGAAAAGGAATAACACGTAATAATAAATACATGGGTTACGATAAATTAGCTATATACACAGGTTGACGTGCAAGGGTACGTTGTAACTTGAGGTAGATATGTACATAAAATTAGGAATAAAGTGACTAGGCAACGTAATGGGCCGTACGCATTACCCACTGTAGTGCCTTGCAGTCGAATTCCAAGCAGTTGCCATACCAAGCGGTGATGCAGCCAGTCAAGATGCTCTCAATGGTGCAGTTGTAGAACTTTGTGGATCTGAGGGCCCATGCATAATCTGGTCAGCCTCCTGAGGGTGTAGAGGAGTTGTTGTGCCCTCTTCACGACTGTGTTGGTGTGTGTGGACCGTGATAGATCCTAAGCGATGTGTACACCGAGGAACTTAAATCTCTCGACCCACTCCATGATCAACTCCTTTGTCTTGCTGACGTTGAGGGAGAGGTTGTTGTCCTGGCATCACACTGCCAGGTCTCTGACCTCCTCCCAATAGGCTGTCTCATAGTCGTCTGTGATAAGGCCTACCACCGTTGTGTCGTCAGCAAACCTAATGATAGAACAGGGTGTACAGGAGGGGACTAAGCACGCACCTCTGAGGGGCCCCCGTGTTACTGGTCAGTGTGGCGGATGTATTGTCGCCTACCCTCACCACCTGAGGGCGGCCCATCATCAAATCCAGGATCCAGTTGCAGAGGGAGGTGTTCAGTCCCAGGATCCTTATGATGAGCTTAGAGGGCACTATAGTATTAAACACTGAGCTGTAGTCAATGAACAGCACTCACACCCAGGTGTTCCTCTTGTCCAGGTGGGAGAGGACAGTGTGGAATGCCATAGAGATTGCATCATCTGTGGATCTGTTGGGGCGGTATGTGAATTGGAGTGGGTTGAGGGTGTCTGGGATTATGGTGTTGATGTGAGCCATGACCAGCCTTTCAAAGCATTTCATGGCTACAGATGTGAGTGCTGCAGGGCAATAGTCATTTAGACAGGTTACCTTGGCGTTCCTGGGCACAGGGACTATGGTGGTCTGCTTGAAACATGTAGTTATTACAGACTGGGTCAGGAAGAGGGTAGAAAATGTGATTGAAGACACTTGCCAGCTGGTCAGCGCTTGCTCTGAATACGCATCCTGATAATCCATCTGGCTCCTGCAGCCTTGTGAATGTTAACCTGTTTAAAGGTCTTACTCACATCGGCTACGGAGAGCGTGATCACACAGTCCTCCGGAACAGCTGGTGCGCTCATGCATGGTTCAGTGTCGCTTGCCTCGACAGAAGGCATTTAGGTAGGTTCACATCACTAGGCAGCTCGCGGCTGGGTTATCCCTTTGTAATCCGTGATAGACGGCGCTGTAGGATTCGATTTTAGTCCTGTATTGATGCTTTGCCTGTTTTAATGGCTCGTCAGAGGTCATAGCAGGATTTCTTAGAAGCGTCCAGATTAGTGTCTCGCTCCTTGAAAGCAGCAGCTCTAGGGAAGGATATACATAGTCAGTTGCACAACTGAATGCATTAAACCGAAATGTGTCTTCCACATTTAACCCAACCCCACTAGCCTTTAGGTCAGTGTGGATTTTGCCTGTAATCCATGGCTTTTGGTTGGGATATGTATGTATAGTTACTGTGGGGACTATGTTGTCGATGCACTTATTAATGAGTCCGGCAACTGATGTGGTACTTCTCAATACCATTGGATGAATCCAGGAGCATATTCCAGAATCACCTCTCCCCCTCTAGTTTTATGTAATAAAACATTATTACGTCAGGACACTATTGAGGGCACTACGGAGCTGAGCAGTGTTGTATTTCTCTGGCCTGGTAATTCATACACCATAGTAGCTGAAATCGTGCTGGAAAGGACTTTGTGAGATTATTTTTTTTTGAGCCAGCACAGTATTGTTAGGATCAGCACGATCCTAACACTCTGTCCTCATTTCTCTTGTTGTCCTGTTCCTTACTTCCCTCCCTCCCTCCCAGGGTTCATGGTCAGCTGGTGCGTCTGTATGCCCGGGGCATTGAGGACGGATCAGCCACTCCCACCAGGAAGTGCCAAGACGGACACAGGAACTGCAAAGGGAGATGTGTCCTCAACAACTGAGGAAGGCTGTGTTAGGGTCCATTCACACTACTTGTAGAGAAAAACACTATGCCAGAGATGACGACATTAATGATTGGAATCAATGATTTTGCCGGGTACGACCAATGAAATGGCTTCCTTTCTGTTTCCAGTGTGAGTATTTCAATACCTAAGTCTTAAGATGGAGGTATGAATATGAAGGCAGTTATAGGAATACTTTTTTCTACATAAAATGTCTTGATGCCAGTAGCCTATGACATCTTCTGTGACGTCTTCTGTTAACATGTTATGTTCACTTAAGCAGTTTTTTGCAGTTATGAAAATGTTGTACACACAACAATTGAAAACCTAATAAACCTTTTAACTCTGCAGAATGTCGAGCTTCCACATGATTTATTGTTTCTCGTAGAACTGACTGGAATCTGGAATCTGTGGCTTTGTATGTATACAATAGGACAAACCTGTTTTTCTTGAACCTTAAGATCATCTCCTTGAAGCACAGTGTTGATCTAAGTAGCAGAGAAGCAGGGCAGATGAACCAACCAACAAATATTCCATTCAGTGCAGCTTGATGAATCAGCCACTGTCATTGTTAAGGTAGTAACATACATTTGGGGTCTTTCAGTCCTTCTCCTTCCTCTGGCCCTTCCAGCCCCAGAAGTCAGTCAGTCAGTCTGTCTGTGTCTGTTTATTGTTGAAATGACTGGAGCAGTGTGTGTGTTGTGTGTGGGCTGTAGAGTGAAGGAATACTCAGAGCTGGCCCATATACCTGGAAAGAGAGGAACAGAAAATAGTGTCAGTCATCAGCCAATCACAGCGGAGCAACTTACGCCTAGAGCAAGCCTGGACTGAGTGATAGAAATGTAGGAACAGTAGATGGAAATATAATTAGTCAGGTTTCTAGTTTAGAAAAGAGTGCAAATTTGGATGGTGTTATCTGATTATATCCCAATATGATTTCATTTTGGTTAAAGACAACTAAGTGATTTTCAAAGGGGGGATATGAGTAGACAGTAGAGAACTTTCTACCTTGCTGGGTCATGGTTTGCACTCTTCCCACCGGGCACAGACGTCAGTTCAACATTTAGATACAATTTTTGTTGAGTTGTCAACTAATGTGAATTCAACATGAAATCAACTGAACATTTCACAATAACATAGGATTAAGGTAAAAGGTAAGGTAAGGTAAAAAAAATCTAAATGCCCTTACTTTGATGAGTTTTTGCAAATCCAATCAGTTTTACACATTGATTCAACGTCATCACATATTTATTTTGTTGACATTACATGGAAACAATGTTAATTCAACCAGTTGTTCCCCAGTGGGTTATCTCCTCTGCTCAGGCTCTCCACTGTGTTTTGGAACACAGCCTCACAGGCATTAACATAGCACCAAGAACCTGTCTGTCTCACGACTTCTGCCGAAGTCGGTCCCTCTCCTTGTTCGGGCGGCGTTCAGCGGTCGACGTCACCGGCCTTCTAGCCATCGCCGAACCACTTTTCATTTTCCATTTGTTTTGTCTTTGTTTTACACACCTGGTTTCAATTCCCCAATTACATGTTCATTATTTAACCCTCTGTTTTCCCCATGGTTTTTGTGCGTGTTTGTTTTCTGTATTTCGGTCCTATTGTGTGGGCTTGGTATTACTACATGTATTTGGTAATTTTGAGTAAAGTTACTTTTATTACTCATCTCTGCTGTCCTGTGCCTGACTCCTCTGCACCAGCTACACCCAGACCTTTTACAGTCTGTCTGACTGTTTCCTGCTTTTCTCGCACTCTTTACCCTTTGTAGTGTGTGAAACTACAAAATGTCTTGCGGCAACCTGCACAATGTTATTACAATACATTATTTTGATACATTGTAAGAAATGCAGTATTTTCCCACACTCTACCCCAGCCAGATGCAAATTGGGCAAGGGACACAACAAATACATAGCTTTGCATGTGTGGCTCCTTGCCACAATCAATCAGTATGGCAAAAATAATCTCTGCTCAGAGGGCCTAGAAATAATTTTGTTAGAGAGAGAAGCTAGTGTGGAAGGAGTGTCTTCCAATTTGGAAGATTAAGATTTTCAGAATATCAGGATCATGTCTCACAATTTGGAGACTGTCAGTGAGTTGGATGAAGAGGAGAAGATTGACCCTCAGCCAGTTCCAGGACCAGCCCATCAGCAGACAGCCCCAGGACCAGCCCGTCAGCAACCAGCTCATCAGCAGCCTGCAAGAGGAGAAATATGGATGTAAAAATAATGGTGAAATTGAATGGTCTTCTTGCCTAAGGAATGAGCCACCCCACATGGATGCCAATGTGATAAGGATGCAACCAGGGCCGACGCGGATGGTGGTTAAGTTCTTTTGAACTGTTCATCGCAGACACCATCCAGATAATCATTCTGGACTGCACTAATTTGGAGGGAAGGCGTGTTTTTGGAGAGAGATGGAAGGAGTTGGACCAAACTAATTTACATGCATACTTTGGGGTTCTTATCCTTGCTGGTGTTTTCCGATTCAATGGGGAATCCACAGAATCCCAGTGGGATTCGCCAGAGAACTTTTTGCATCCCACAGGGATTCCCCATTGGATCTGAAAACTGTCAGAGAACTTTTCTTTGCTACAATGTCTCTGGAAAACGTTCACATTATTTCCAGGACTATCCGCTTTGATAACCGAAACACCAGACCATCTCGGTGGTAGAGAGACAAGCTAGCTGCAATCAGGTCAGTGTGGGACAAGTGGGTGGACCGCCTTCCCCTCTTTTACAACCCTGGGCCCAACATTACTGTTGATGAGCAGCTTATGCCATTTAGGGGCCGCTGCCCCTTCAGGCAGTACATACGGTCTAAACCCGCAAAATATGGAATCAAGATCTGGGCTGCCTGTGATGCTGCTTCATCATATGAGTGGACCTTGCAAATGGGGAACTGGGGAAGTCAGATGAAGGAGCCCCTGAGAAGAACCAAGGGAGGCGGGTTGTCCTGGACGGGACACAGGGACTTCGTAGCCACAACATCACATGCAATAACTTTTTTACTTCGCACAAGCTGGGACAGGAGCTCCTCAAGAGGAAGCTGACAATGGTAGGAACAGCACAAAAAAACAAGCCAGAGCTCCCACTTCAGCTGTTTAATACACAGAACAAGCCTACCAATTCCTTTGAGTTTGTGTTCATGGCCCACATGTCTCTAGTGTCCTAAGTGCCAAAGAAAGGCAAAAAGGTGGTACTCATGAGTATGCTGCATAGGGATGGGAGAATCTGTGGCCAGGAACATAAAAACACAGAAATCATAACGGATTACAATGCCACAAAAAGAGTGGTGGACAATTTAGACAAGCTGGTGACTGGCAACAGCTGCAAAATAACCCTACGCTGGCCTCTTGTGATATTCTTCAACATCTTGGACATCTCGGTGTACAACGCGCTTGTCATCTCACATGGGCTTTCGCCCTTCATTCTGCTTACACATGTCTAATATTTAAACTTATTTCGAAAATCTCCTACAACACATGGCCAAATCTTTTACATTTATGACACTGAAAGGGCTTGTGCACAAAAACTCTTACAGGGTATCTCATGAATCCCAACTTTATATGAGAAGAGATTGACTCATCAAAGATCAGTAGCATGGATGAAGTTAATTTATTTTCTCCGTCCACCATACAGGTCAGTCAACGTGCACCAACCACTCCATCGATGGCTTCAGTTACATCTTTTGCCTTTCTTTCTTGCGCCACCCCAGAAATAACCTCTTGCTAGGCGCCCTGCTACGAACATCTTTACAGGTAACATTCCACTCCGATATCTTTTCGAGTCTTAAAACGCGCTTCTTCTTCTCCGCAGACACAAACAAATCTAAATAAAGACCACTTATTGTGACTCTCGCACTCTCCGACTCCACACTTTTCATCAACACATTCCAGATTGTCCTGGAGACATTAAATGGATTTTTACAAGTAGCATTGATCCAAAACCTTCACTCTGACTAAAAACGAGTATATTGGTTTCCAATTTTCCAACACAGCTTTATTTCTCTTGTTTCCCTTTTTCTTCCCCACTGTAAACCCATTCATTCTCACTTTCTGTGCTATTAGCTTCAATCGACACACTAGCAGTTTAAAACAAAACCTGTTTTCTCCATCTTCCATATTCTTCTTCTGTGGACTTTAAATGGCGGTTGGCAACCAAGGTGCAATGCCACCACCAACTGAACTGGAGTGTGGACCTCATTGCAAGAGAAGTGACAATTTCTCTAGTTAATATTTCTTGCTAACATTAATTTCTTTCAACTAAATATGCAGGTTAAAAAAATAAAATCGTGCAACGATTGTGCTTTTTTCGCGAATGTGCTTTTCTTAAATCATCCCCTGTTTGGCGAAGTAGGCTTTGATTAGATGATAAATTACCAGGCACCGGATTGAATATATGCAACGCATATAAAAAATATGAGTGTTTTATTTTTCATTAACAAAAAAAAAAAAAACGTAGAATTTTTCTTCCACTTGAATGTTAGTTTTGTGTCGAACATTGTGTGTGCTTTCGCCGTAAAGCCTTTTATATTGGGCAGGGTTTCTCTAAACCAGCTTCATGAGTTAGTCACCTGGAATGCATTTCAATTAACAGGTGTGCCTTGTTAAAAGTTAATTAATGCGTTTGAGCCAATTAGTTGTGTTGTGACAAGGTAGGGGTGGTATACAGAAGATAACCCTATTTGGTAAATGACAAGAGTCCATATTATGGAAAGAACAGCTCAAGTAAGCAAAGAGAAATGACAGTCCATCATTACTTTAAGACATGAAAGTCAGTCAATCCAGAGAATTTCATGAGCTTTGAAAGTTTCTTCAAATGTAGTCGCAAAAACTATCAAGTGCTATGATGAAACTGGCTCTCTCATGAGAGAGGACCACCACAGGAAAGGAAGACCCAGAGTTACCTCTGCTGCACTGGATAAGTTCATTATAGTTACCAGCCTCAGAAATTGCAGCCCAGATAAATGCTTCACAGAGTTCAAGTAACAGACACATCTCAACATCAACTGTTCAGAGGAGACTGTGTGAATCAGGCCTTCATGGAAGAAGAGTTTCACTTGGGCCAAGAAACACGGGCATTGGACATTGGACTGGTGGAAATCTGTCCTTTGGTCAAATTTGAGATTTTTGGTTCCAACTGCCGTGTGTTTGTGGGACGCAGAGTAGGTGAACGGATGATCTCTGCATGTGTGGTTCCCACCGTGAAGCAGGGAGAAGGAGGTGTGATGGTGCTTTGCTGGTGACACTGTCAGTGATTTATTTAGAATTCAAGGCACATTTAACCAGCATGGCTACCACAGCATTCTGCAGCAATACACCATCCCATCTGGTTTGCGCTTAGTGGGACTATCGTTTGTTTTTCAATAGGACAATGACCCAAAACACAACACCAGGCTGTTTAATTAAGGGCTATTTGACCAAGAAGGAGAGTGATGGAGTGCTGCATCAGATGACCTGGTCTCCACAATCACCCGACCTCAACCCAATTGAGATGGTATGGGATGAGTTGGGCCTGCAGAGTGAAAGAAAAGCAGCCAATAAGTGCTCAGCATATGTGGGAACATATGTGGGAAGACTTTTGGAAAAGAATACCAAGTCAAGTTGGTGAGAGAATGGTGGCTACTTTGAAGAATCTCAAATATAAATATATATTTGGATTTGTTTAACACTTTTCTGGTGTGTCTAAACTTTTGACTGGTACTACGTGTCTTGTTTTGTGCTTCCATTTATTTGTGAGGGTCTATTTTCTTTTAAACAGTTTGATTGATATGCATCAAGTCTGGTAAGACTTCTGTCATTATGCTTATAAGCATTGTTATTATTTTGTCACAATTTATTACATTTATGGGTCTATAATCAGCAGGGGACTCTTCAGACTTTCCTGGTTTTAATATAATTGACAAATCTGTTTGACACATGGAACTAGAAAGTGTTGAATTGAGTGACATGTAGTCATTTCTGTAAATAGGGGGGCTATTTTGTCCAAACATTCTGAATAGAATTCTATGGGAAAGCCATCCATTCCAGGTGCTTTTGTCCGCGCAATTTTTTTTACAGTATCTAGTATTTATTTGGCGTCACTCCTATCAACTCAGATTGAGAGCATATGTCATTGACAGAAACAACTTGAATTGTTGCATCTCCCCCACTGTCCTCCAGTGGCTAGCTAGCTAAAATGGTCCATTTCCTAAATTAGTCATGGATGGAGATTTGGACTTCTGGTTTTACTTAATTCGCCGTATTGGCCAATAATTATAACGCCGATTACGATCCAACCATGAATTTATACATGGTGCCCCGGGCCTGAGAGGGTGGAAGTTAAATATGTAGCTAGAAATAGAAGTCCAATGTTAACTAGCTAAAATTGCCTATGAATGAAAGTTAGGCAACCTATGCTTGCTCACTAGCCTAAGACAACATAAAATAAAAGCGTGTACTGTATGACAGAGTGATAGACCGTTTTGTCAACATAAAAGAGAGGATGGCGGCATTGGTGTTTCTCTACAAGTAGGTTGAGTCAACATGTTTCGTCTACTCGCACGAACTCGCACACACAGAAATCAGAGACATTGACAGACACATCATATTTAGCTTACTTTGATTGGACAACATTATTTTTGGTGTCTTTTAGTTGTCACTATATAAGACTAAGCATAGATGATTTGATGATGTTGAAATGTTGAAGTTAATTTGATTGACCACGCTGAAGGTTATGTAACTGTAGGTTTGTTACATGTAATATCCTTTGTGGACTTCACCGGACAGAGGTTGCTCTCTGGTTTTGTGATGAAACAAGTTGTGGTCATAACACTGTCATGACCCATATAGTTACACTTGTTGTGATATACAGTGTATTGAGTTATTTTATGGCTGGTTATGACACCTACATAAGGAGTGTCAAAACCTTTTTTTTTCCTCTGCCAAGAAGTTCGCTTTCGTGTTATGATGCTGGGTGTCAAGTAAAGTGTTACCGGTTCCACATCACAATATGTTGACGAATTACGTTGAAACAACGCTGATTTAACCAATATGTGCCCGGTAGGTTGAGATGACAAACCTTGACCAGCATTTAGGGGCAGTCATAAATTAGAATGATGTTTCAGAGACTAGGGACGTAGAGAAGCAGTTTGCTAATAACTAACAGAAAACATCAGACAACACACAAACATCTCACCCACCATAGTGTAGGATAAATATTCTTCTTGGCATGATCTCCCTGAATGGATAGAAGTTCAGACAAAAATGTGCTTATAATGTTATGTTTGAAAGTACTCCTCATATTTTCTGTCTCCTATTGGTGCAGTGAAAAGCATGTACATAACACTGAGTCTGTCACATGAGCCAAGTCCAATATCCAACCAACACATTACCTACCTACTGGAGTAAAACTATAAATTGACCTTAGTCAACGTGGGTCATGTTGTGAGTCGTGGATATGTGGGTCATTTAGACACAACATTGACGACAGTCAAGAAGACTTACAGCATTGCAGCGCAGGTATTTTAAAAATGAACCTTTTAATGCACTCAACTGTAGAGAATGAGGATCATCATTTGTGATAGGCAGACTCACATAAGTGGACAAACATTTTAAGTCCTAAACTTCAGCACTGGATAAAGGTAGATGCAGCACATTTCAGTCAGTGTGTGTTCACTCCCCCTTCTCTTCTTTACCCTCTCTATCCCCCAGTCGGCTTCCTGGCTGTCACCACACTGTGCGGTTATACGTATTCCCTATTGTATCACTGACACACACACACACACAGTTAGTTAACCCCATGTTTGGACTTAAAACCAGATGGAACTATACGAAGAGAGGCACTCCCAATAGATATACTAGTTGGGCAATTACAACAAGCAAGATGCCACGTTTCCATAACAGAACTCACAAAGTAGCCTAAATAGTAGTGTGGTTGCTGAGCAGAGTAGGTCATGCAGTTGGTCTTAAAGCATATCTCAAAGAAACCCTTTTCTTATCAGACAGTGGAATTAGTTCAACAAGTCATTAACTTCCTTTTACATACTGTGAAACCACAGTTATGTTCCAACATTAACACTAGCATACTTCCAGCAATGAAGCAATATGCTGCGCATGCAATCAAAAGATGTGGTATGCTAATATGTGCATTGAATTGTACTTAATGTATCCTATGTGTCTGCAATTGCAGAACAGAAGTGAACACACAGTTGAAGTCGGAAGTCAGTTTTTCACAATTCCTGACATTTAATCCTTATAGAAATTCCCTTTTTTAGGTCAGTTAGGACCACCACTTTATTTTACGAATGTGAAATGTCAGAATAATAGTAGAGAGAATGATTTACTTCAGCTTTTATTTCTTTCATCACATTCTCAGTGGGTCAGAAGTTTACATACACTCAATTAGTATTGGTAGCATTGCCTTTAAATTGTTGAACTTGGATCAAACATTTCGGGTAGCCTTCCACAATAAGTTGGGTGAATTTTGGCCCATTTCTCCTAACAGAGCTGGTGTAACTGAGTCAGGTTTGCAGGCCTCCTTGCTCGCAGACGCTTTTTCAGTTCTGCCCACAAATTCCCTATAGGATTGAGGTCAGGGCTTTGTGATGGCCACTCCCAATACCTTGACTTTGTTGTCCTAACTAATTTTAATGACTCCAACCATAGTGTATATAAACTTCTGACTTAAACTGTATCACAGGAAAAAGGTGCAATTCTGTCATCACGGCACAGCAGACATTGCAAAGTGAGGTAATGCTGCCACCCATTATTGCACAGAAAGAATGTCTGACTTTGTCACTCAACACATTTCCTTATGGATGTGGTTTCCATACAGTTCAGACTTGGCATGAAAGTCAACTCCCAACACATTAGCTACATCTCCACATTTCAACAGGCCTGTTTTTTTTTGTTTGTTTTTTTACCTTTATTTAACTAGGCAAGTTAGTTAAGAACAAATTGTTATTTTCAATGACGGCCTAGGAACAGTGGGTTAACTGCCATGTTCAGCGGCGGAATGACAGATTTTTACCTTGTCAGCTCAGGGATTCGATCTTGCAACCTTTCGGTTACTAGTCCAACACTCTAACAAGTAGGCTACCTGCCGGCCCTTTTCATTTCATCCCAGAAATACATAGGCCTACTCGGTCTTCAACTTCCTTTTTTCATCCTTAGTTAGAGTCGCGGTCTAAGGTGTGAGTTTACAATTACAGAAATAAATCCATGGCTTTTGTTGAACTTTTTCAAGATTAGTCTTAGTCTAATTTGTACTAAGTTTTCATTAATTATCTAAAGGAACAACCTTAAGAGTACCAAACCACTCCTTGCATAAACATTAATATTGCGCAAAACAAATGGTGACCAAGATATTCATTGACTAGCCTATTCAACAGCTCACTCAGTCACACGGAGGAATGTTTATTATTTTTGGAAGATCTTCACTATGTAGGGAATAGGGTGCCATTTGGGACGCCAACAGTCTCTTATCAGCATCTAGCTTCCGATATGAACCAGGGTCTTACCTCCAGAGTAATAAAGTTGGACCAATATCAAGCAGCACTAGCGTCACCGCTGTGGATACGTAGGAGTGTGCACGACCGCACATAATACATACCAGGCGGTGTCAAGAGGAAGACCCCCAAAAATGTCAAAGACTCTCTGCTATCGAACGGCAAGCGGTACCAGCGCACCAAGTCTGGAACCTGAACAGCTTCCACTCCCAAGCCATAAGACTGCTAAATAGCTAATCAAATGGCTCCCAGGACTTCCTGCATTGACCCTTTTTTGAGTGCATGATGTTAAAAGAAAATAAGATCTCTCAAAACGTACTAATTCCATTTCTATCATATGTTTATAGTAATGGTTTTCATTATCTGAGAATATCTCTTTTAAAAGTAAAAGCTATTTTGTGTCATTTAGCAGATGCTCTCCAGAGCGACTTACAGTAAGTAGTGAGTACTTACATTTTTCTACTGGTCCCCTGTGGGAATAAAACCCACAACCCTGGTGTTGCAAGAGCCATGCTCTACCAACTGAGACACACGGGACAAGTCATTTCACTCGTATGACAAATAATCCAACTGTATACAGATAAAACTTTATTTAAAAAAATGGACACCTTTCCCTTTGGCAGTATTGTCACAGAAACAACATTCACTATATCTACATTCATTACCTGACAAGATAAGTTAAGACAAGCAAAACTATGATAAAAAAAAGAGAACACACTTCTAGGTTGAGGTCCTAGTTGTCTGGAAGAGACCTCCTTCCTGCCACTCCAGGGTCGTGTCCAGTAGGGCACACAGTGGCAAAACGTTTTGCAACAGAAAACTAAGATATGTGCTCTTTCTGGATAAGTTCTCCCCGTTTCACTCCATTCCAAAACATTTTCTCCCTACTGAACACAACCCAGGCTGCAGAGTCCACTGTCCACACACTCCACGAGAAGAAACCTTCATTCGTGAGTCTCTATTATCATAAATATATAGTTAAAAGTGGTTATCCTGAGATCCTTCACTTAGGTGTGCACTGCCATAGCACAGTCAGCACTCTATATTCAACATGTCCACTCCACTTAGGTCATCAATGGTCTCCAGTGCAGTATGACTCATGTCCTGTCAGGTTCAGCTAGTACTGGTGCTAGTACTGCCTGCTTGACCCAGAGTCTATAGGTAGATTGGTAGGGTCTATACGTTTGTTAATATCATCTATGGGTGGATGGGCTGGCGGGGTGGGTGGGTCAACGTCTAGTGAAAGCTTCAGTTCTGCTTAAGGTCAGGGGTCGAAGGTTAGGGGTCAACTGAATGCCCAGTGCTGGTTGAGGTCAGCTGCTTTACAGTCGTCCATCACTATCTGGCCCCCTTTCAGGAGTAAGCACTTTCCACTTGGTGGGTTCTTGAGGAGATTCTCCTAGAGGGGGCAGAGGGTTAAAAAACCATGTACTGCAGTGGGATAACACTGGGTCTGCTGTGGACAGATTAGATCTAGAGCAATAACTTCTCTTGTGCGTTGTGAAAGATCGTTAACAGATAGTTACCTAAACAGATTAAATGTACTTCATTGCGTTTATTTCATCAGTCACACATGCTTTACAAAGGCACTCTTCAAGAACGAGGAGTCTAAAAAATGTCTCCCAGCAGATCTAGAAATGTGTATGCGTGTGTGATATACAATGCCTTCGGAAAGTATTCAGACCCCTTCTCTTTTTCCAGATTTTGTTACGTTACAGCCTTATTCTAAAATGGAATACATTGGGGAAAAAAATCATAATCTACACACAATGCCCATTAATGACAAAGTGAAAACAGGTTTTCTAGAAATAAAATACCTTGTTTACTAAAGTATTCAGACCATTTGCTATGAAACTTGAAATTGAACTCAGGTGAATCCTGTTTCCATTGGTCATCCTTCAGAATTCAAAAGGCACTCGCACATCTGACAAATCTTTTTTTGCAGGTGCATGGCAACAGTTGAACAAGATGAAGGAAAAAGGAAACCTCACACTGCTCTTGATAGTATCACTGATCTTTAATAAGCTTACGTATCGGCTTCATGGCCTTCGTCAGATCTTGAGTTTAAAAAAAAAATTGCACCCTTATGTAGACCTAGCCCCACCCACATCCATTCCACACATCGAAAGTGGTTGGAGGTCGAAGGAAAAACAAATAAGTGCTACCAAATATAACAATATGCTTTTCATAAATATTTGAATAAAGTGTGTAAATAAGACGTATTAAACACATCTGTAAAACCACAATGAGGACATAGCAAGTTTTCATTAATCATTGGGTACATCGTAAGAAAAACATCAGAGTGAAAAGGGTCTGAATAATTATGTAAATTAGATTTTTATTTTAATACATTTGCAAAAAATACTAAAAAACTGTTTTTGCTTTGTCATTATGGGTATTGATGATGAGGGGGGAAAAAACTATTTAATAAGGCTGTAACGTAACAAAATGTGGAAAAAGTGAAGGGATCTGAATACTTTCTGAATGCACTGCATATGCGTGCGTGCATGCTTGTCCAGGTGATGCTTCCTTACCTCTGTAAAGAGCCACTCCTGTTGTGGGGCCACGCTAGTCCCTATTCCTTTTAGTGTACAGAGCTCAATCTTAACCTGGTCTGGCTGGGTGTTGGCCTGTAGACACAGTTGCTTCCCTATGTTGTGACGCAGTTCCTTATGAGACGTGTACTCAAAGTACTGGGGAAACAGCAGGAGAGATAAGCATATGTAATCAAACATCACTTTCATATGGTGCTGGGGACTTACTATTGAAGATCATCGGGGTTCACTTGAAAAATACATGTCAATCTCAATGTGATTTAAATAAAAGCTAAACAAAAACTTTGCCTATAAACCTGAATATGAAATTCCAAAAATTGACTGAACATACTGTTGTTGAATGCGTATCAATATCAGAATATCCCTCCACACAACCATAGAGTACAGCGGAGGCTGGTGAGAGGAGCTATAGGAGTGCAGCTCATTGTAAGTCAAACATGCGTTTTCCATAAGTTTGATACCATACCATTCCATTTATTCCATGCCATTACAAATGAGACAGTCCTCCTACATATCCTCCCAACAGCCTCCTCTGACAGTGTGAGTGAATGTACAGTACCTGGTTACCCCCCATATTGTGGCACGAGTACATGATCAGTGTCTTCCCTCCTTCATTTTTCTCTCCCACATCCAGACAGCTCTGAGCACCAGAGTTCTTAATCTGCACGCACACACATTTAACAATGAACACTTATGCATCGCCATCATGTACAGTACTTTCCTAGTCACACTTTATGTAGATGCTCAACAGATGGTCATACTATCAACAAACCATCTGTCGATAAGCAACAGCTTGCTAAGGTTACGGTTAGGTTTAGAATAACAGGTTGGGTCAGTGTTAGGGTCAAGTTTAGGGTTAGTAGATATTTATTTGAAATGTTACTTATAGAGCATCTATAGATGGACTATCCAACACAAAAAAAAGTGTTACCTCAAATACTTGTAGCATTTGTTTTGGCCTGCCTGGCTAAACCCTGCATTTAGTGAGCAGGATTTGCACTTTTGAGACATTTCTATTATTTTCATGGCAACAGGCAAGCTCAATCATGCACAGCTAAAGAATTTCAAAATACTTAAAATAGTACTTGAATCCAGGTCTGTACACCTGAATGCAACAAAACGTACCGCTCCGAACTTGGTAGGGGTGAGGTCTGGCACGAACGCCTCGGGGTAAATAGTATTCAGATACCAGGTGAAGTTCTTACACTGCAGCCTCTCCCTCAGATTCACACGCTCCGAGATGTCACCAAATCCTTTCTGCAACACACACAGAGTAGTGGAAAGGAGTGAGACAGGAACAAGTGACTTGCTCAATCCTGTGCACTGATAGTTAACTTTAAAGTAACTGTCCAGTGAAAATCTGACATTTCTCTAACTCATACCCAAATAATGTTGTTGACTTGTCCGATACTCGTATTTGTGGCCAACGCATAAATTTGAGAAATATATATAAAAAAATAATAATAATAATAATAAAAAATAAAAAAACACTTTAAAAACCCCCACATCAAATTTGTATCTCAAACAGACCATTAAAAAAGTATTGCTATTTCCTCAGAGTATGATGTCATAATCCTGAGGAGGATGAACTGGCCAATCAGCGGTTTACTTGCGTGAATATTTAATGACCGGTATACACCTACACCATTCTGTTGTTGGGGTACGTCCACACTATTCCAACACAGAAAAGCTGCTTTTCAACATACTTAAATGACCATTTCTTGGAAGGAAAACTATTATTTAATTCATATTATAAGTAATTAAAGGTCATATTTCATAGAAATCTGGAAAGACTGGACAGTTACTTTAACCCCATATAACGGTAGTCATGTCAAATCAAAAAGTATTGGTCGTATACATAGATTTGCAGATGTTATCACAGGTGCAGCGAAATGCCTGTGTTTCTAGCTCCAACAGTGCAATAATGTCTAGAAAAAAAACCACACAAAAAACAATGCCACAGATGTCTGAAGTTTTGAGGGAGTATGCAGTTGGCATGCTGACTGCAGTAATGTCCACCAGAGCTGTTTCCAGAGCATTGAATGTTCATTTCTCTACCATAAGCCACCTCCAACGTTGTTTTAGAGAATTTGGCAGTACGTCCAACTGGTTTTACAACTGCAGACCACGTGCATGGGGTCGTGTGGGCGAGCGGTTTGCTGATGAAGAAGTGGTGAACAGAGTGCCCCATGGTGGTGGGGGGGTTATGGTATGGGCAGGCATAAGCTACGGACAATGAACACGTTAAGGGAGAGGTTATTTTCCTGGGGCCACTCTGTCAGGGCTATCACTTCCTCCCAGTAGGCGGTCTCATCATTGTTGGTAATCAGGCCTACCACCGTTGTTGTCAGTAAACTTGATGATTGAGTTGGAGACATGCATGGCAACGGAGGGGGCTGAGCACGCACCCATGTGGGGGGCCCTGTGTTAGGGATCAACGTGGCACAAGTGTTGCTGCCTACAGTATATAGGCACTCATAAGAACATATTTATTGTAGTTTAGCCTATTCCAGATAAATAATAATATCTTATAATAAACAGATTGCAGTATGCGCAGGCCGACACATTTTGCACAGTAGTGTGTTGTCTAACAGTTAGCCTTCATTCAGCCTTTCCTTCTGTGTCGAACGAATGTGAGATTACCAAGTCTGGCAACACAAGATTATCTACAATTATTATGGAACTTGGAGTGAACGAAAACATGCCATAGGCTTAACCCTGTTCTCTCACCACTTGTTACATTTTAGCAGCGTTCTGGTTGCGTCGGTTGTAGATGTTTAATGCACAGCACTATATCTAACAGTACAGTATATGAAACTTTGAGTTGATTGAGAACATAAGCCTACCTCCTTGGCCATCTTGGCAGCGTTACTGTTGCGTCGGTAGTAGATGTGTTTGTAGTCATCCATCCAGACCTCTGCGAGTCGTACCTGGTTCCTTGTGATGACCTCAGTACCTTTAGGGAAGGTGTGGGGTGACTTGGTACGGAACACGTGACCCACCACGGAACACGGAATGATCTCCAGCTGGCCGCCACACTGCCACACCTAGGAGAAGGTTTATTGAAGTTAGCTGGCTAACTTAGTGACCTGCTTTGTCAATGGAGGCACAAGGACACCGATTATTCACTGTTGAATTGTATTGATGACATTCTGTGAACAGTGTGATTCTGTAGCAGCTGACAAAGTTAGACAAAGTTGCTTTGACTTCCTACAAGCATTTTGGGCTGGTGTTTACAGGACATTTGGTGCTGTCTGATTAGGATATATAGGGCCTGTCTCCAAGAGGCCAGATAGACATTTGCTCCGCTTCTGTGCTGAGTGGGGTCTTCTTGTTGCAACTTGTAATAAACCAGATTTTGTTTAACTTTACCTACGGCTGTGGTTGTTTTTGTTCACCCGGAAATTCCTACTACAGATACACATGCTCACAAAAACAGGTTAACAAGATTCCTAAGACCTTTTCTGAGATGCTTTGTAGATACAGGCCCAGAGTCATATACAACATCGAGGTCACATGACACCATTCAACCAATTGAATTGAGGTAATAATCAACTGAATGTCTTTGAGAGAAACCATAATCAGCAAACTCTCTATATATGGCTCTGTTTTAGACTAGCTTTAGATAGATATTCCTTTATAATAACATTGTTCGAGGAAAGAGGGGAAACTAACCCTAAAGGACATCTCCACATTCTCACCCCCCCAGATCTCCATCTTGTCATCGTACGTTCCGATGTGTTCAAAGTACTTCTTGGAGATGGAGAAGAGACCACCGGCAAACGTTGGAGTTCTGAATGAACAGACATGCAGAGGTGAGTAACAGATACTAGATGTCCAATGCAACATTATGGAATATACATAGTCTGATTGCCGAGTAGTGATCTGATACATATTTAAAGTGCAGAATATAACATATGCTGAATTGTAAGATGAAAAAAAATCGGAATATATTGCAAACAACTTCAGCAATCACAGCATTATATTCACTACACATACTCTACCCGAAGGACCTCTCCACTAGCTGTCGGAAGGCAATGTACTCTATGAAACATGTTAGGTGGGTCCTTAGCCCTTACTTGACGGGGTAGGTCTCGTCTTTGCGTCTGTTGCTCTCATGCTCGGGGATGCCTTCCCAGCCGAAGCTGAGGCTCCAGTCAAAGTTCCCTCTGTTGCGGGCCTTAGCGGTGGCTACAGGCTTGTTGAAGGTAAAGTCATTCAGGTTGATGGTAGTGATCTCTGGGCTGACCACGGCTGTTGGCTCCTCCACGATACGAGCCAGCAGGGGCTCCAGCCAGCCATGGAAACACTCACCTGGGGACGGGAGAGGAGGGTAGAGTTCAGCAGGTGTAAAAAGTTTTCAAAGTACAAGAAGTCGGTAGTTGGCAGTTGGCAAACATTGTGAAGCATTACAGATTGAGATACAATGAATGGAGCTTATTTGGCAAACATTGCGGAGTTCAGTTGGCAAACATTTGTGGAGCTGACACCACTCCCAATTCTACACAACATAAAATCCTGTCTATTCTACACAATACTTTTCTACATGAACATTGTGTAACTCTGCATCCTCCTGGCCTCAACAGACCCCCAGGATGAGTCCTGAGCATTCTGTCAATGATGTGTAATCTGTGTTCACAATTGTCTGACAACATCACATTATGCAAACGCCCTTGTCGGGATGACCCTGGGAATTCACAGTATTTGTATATGTTTTATACATCACTGCAAAGCCTTTATCTCCAGTACATTAGTATCTATTGCCTTTCGTCTGTACGTATAGCCCCTCGTCACTCCACTACATTGCATATCTCTAAGCTTACGTGAGTGGAATGTGGTCATACATCTAGTTCTAGCAGGGAAACCCGAAGAGCAGGTTTCAACTGTTCACTGCTTGAAAAAAGAACCGCAGGTAGTAAATCTGTTCTAAACATTTATGCAAATAAAGTTGTAACACAATGGTTGTAATTGGATTGATCACTTGGGAACCATTTTACCCACTCCACCTATCCTTCCTTGTGGGATAGCAAAAAGGGATGGGGGGGGTCAACAAGGAGTTAGTTGTGTTGCTCTGGCCTTGTGAGCTAGCTAGTCACAGTGCATCAATCCATCTCCTATCGTATTGTTTGTGCTTTTGAACAGAAAGTACAGTAAAGGTACAGTAGGAGATGGAGAAGGTCGAGTCAAAGGGCAGAGGGCTGTATTCAAATCCATATAGACTCTGGCATACATCTGTGCCATAGGCCAACATATATGTTTTCCTAGTTGGCTAGCTAGTCACATTGTGCATCCAGAAAGTTAGGTCTCTCCCTGGGCCCCCGAGTATTAATGAATGAATCCATCCATCCCTTGTGGGCTAGTTACTGAAAGTGAGCATTCAGGAAAGTGAGTATATTTCTCTGTGTCCTCCTGGCCCCTAGGAGCTTGGCTGTTATCAGGCACTCATTTATTCATCCATCATGGGCTAGCTACTCACAGTGAGCATCCAGGAAGGTGAGTATCTCTCCCAGGGCTCCCCGGGCCCCCAGGAGCCTGGCAGTGATCAGGCCCTTCCTCTCCTGCTGTCTCACCACCTTCACTATCTTTAGCTGCTTCACATACTCATCCAGCCGAGTCCCCAGGTGTTCTGGTAGAAAGGAGAAAACACATACCTGTTATGACATTCTTTTCTTAAGGTGAGCTGGAGCATCGGAGGGAATCGCTTAAAGGGATAGTTCACCTAAATTACATTGGTTTCCTAACCCTATAAGCAGTCTATGGACAATGTATGATCCTTGCTTTTGGTTTTGTTCACCTGGCCACTCTTTCAAATCAAAATTGTTTATATTTGTGGCACAATCCAATGCAAGTCAATAGTAGCATTTTTGTTCTTCATGTACAAACCTATAAGTAACTTAATTCCGTTATACAATCCATTCTCTTAAACCTAAGGATGATTTGGACATTAAGAGAGGAAATGCTAATATGGGTAGCATTGACTTGCATTGGATTGTGTCACAAATTCTAAACAACATTTGAAACAGTGGTCAGGTAAACCACTACAAAGCATTGATTACAGTCATACCTTGTCCATAGACTGATTACAGGGTAATGAAACCAATATATGTAATTTTGTAATTTGGGTGAACTATGTAAAAACTAGACATCTATTAAACACAAACACGAAACTTCATGTTTAGTTAGGAATGTGGCTGGCTCTTCAGGTAATACAACATTATTTTCATCAGGTGAGGGTGGAGCGGTTAATGACAGGAGGTCAAGACCAGCATCGCTAGGTAACTGACTAACAGAAAGCAGGGGTGTGTTCAGTGACATGTACATAGGAATGTAATGAATAGAACTGACACAATTCTCAATACTGCCAGACAGTCATATCTGTTCTACATATTACATTGCTTTCTAAACGTGATGGGACAGGACGGTAACTATAGTATTCTCTCTGGTATGCAATCTGGTTTCCGCTCAGGTTATGGATGTGTCACTGCAACCTTAAAGGTCCTCAATGATGTCACCATTGCCCTTGATTCTAAGCAATGTTGTGCTGCTATTTTTATTGACTTGGCCATAGCTTTAGATATGGTAGACTATTCTATTCTTGTGGGCCGGCTAAGGAGTATTGGTGTCTCTGAGGGGTCTTTGGCCTGGTTTGCTAACTACCTCTCTCAAGGAGTGCAGTGTATAAAGTCAGACAATCTGCTATCTCAGCCACTGCCTGTCACCAAGGGAGTACCCCAAGGCTCAATCCTAGGCCCCACGGTCTTCTCAATTTACATCAACAACATAGCTCAGGCAGTAGGAAGCTCTCATCCATTTATATGCAGATAATATAGTCTTATAATCAGCTGGCCCCTCCCCGGATTTTGTGTTAACTGCTCTACAATAAAGCTTTCTTAGTGTCCAACAAGCTTTCTCTACCCTTAACCTTGTTCTGAACATCTCTAAAACAAATGTCACATAATTTATAGATCGGCAGGTAAGGAATATTCTGTTAAAGGTCCCCAAAGCACACACATCCCTGGGTCGCTTGTCTTTTTATATCGCTGCAGCTAGCGACTGGAACGACCTGCAACAGACACTCAAACTGGACAGTTTTATCTCAATATCTGCATTCAAAGACTCAATCATGGACACTCTAACTGACAGTTGTGGCTGCGTTGCGTGATGTATTGTTGTCTCTACCTTCTTGCCCTTTGTGCTGTTGTCTGTGCCCAATAATGTTTGTAATATGTTTTGTGCTGCTACCATGTAGTTATGTTGTGTTGCTACCATGCTGTGTTGTCATGTGTTGCTGCCTTGCTATGTTGTCATCTTAGGTCTCTCTTTATGCAGTGTTGTGTTCTCTCTCTTGTTGTGATGAGTGTTTTGTCCTACATTTATATATATTTTTGTTTTACATTTTCAATCCCAGCCCCCGTCCCAACAGGAGGCCTTTTGCCAGGCCATCATTATAAATAAGAATTTGTTCTTAACTGACTTGCCTAGTTAAATAAATGTTAAATAACACCCCCCCCCCCACACACACACACACATCCAGTTATATTTAGAACAGACAAGACCGTAGAGGTCTGAAATTGTGTCACAAGTTTCAGTTTAGTATTAATAACACACACTGTATGCAATTCACTGGCCACAACAGACATCACACTTCTTCCACAGCATATTTTTTTAAACCATGTGATAATGCAGCTAGCTAGTATACAGGCGATTGTTAGAACACAGCGCGAGATTAAACCAAACTATATGGCTAGGAGGTTCCAAGGTCCAGAAGTAGATATTGAACTAGGTGTCAAAGCACATCCTCTTTTAGTCTTGATTAGTGAAGCGAGGCCAATGCAATTTCTTGTTTATTTCAACAGTACCCTTAGTTTCAGAATGACTGACGAAACGTTTCGCTGTTGGTGTGCCCTAATGTACAGTTCCCCTTTGCTTTTCCCTTAGCCCATGGTTAGTATCAGGCTCCATTACCTAGACTGGGTTGCGTCACTGCGTGGTATGGCAACTGCTAGGCATCTGACTGTAAGGCGCTACAGAAGGTAGTGTGTAAGGTCCAGTACATCACTGGGGCCAAGCTTCCTGCCATCCAGGACCTATATAATAGGTGGAGTCAGAGGAAAGCCCATAAAATTGTCAGAGACTCCAGTCACCCAAGTCATAGACTGTTTTCTCTGCTACCGCACGGCAAGCGGTACCGGAGCGCCAAGTGTAGGACCAAAAGGCTACTTAACAGCCTCCATTTGTTTTGTACACCGCTGCTACTCGCTGTTTATTATCTATACATAGTCACTTCACCCCTACCTACATGTACAAATTACCTCAACTAACCTGTACCTCCGCACACTGACTAGGTACCGGTAACCCCTTGTATATAGCCTCGTTATTGTTATTTTATTGTGTTACTTTTTATAATTTTTTACTTTAGTTTATTTGGTAAATATTTTCAACTCTTCTTGACCTGCACTGTTGGTTAAGGGCTTGTAAGTAAGAATTTCATGGTAAGGTCTACACTTGTTGTATTCGGCGCATGTTTACCTCCCTAATCTTACTACATTTGCACACACTGGAGAGATTTTCCTATTGTGTTATTGACTGTACGTTTGTTTATCCCATGTGTAACTCTGTTGTTTGTGTCGCACTGCTTTGCTTTATCTTGGCCAGGTCTGGCCCAACTGGCCTACCTGGTTAAATAAAGGTCAAATAAAAGAAAAAAAAAATGTGTCAAATAAAGTTGGATTTGACTTGATTTAAAGTCATCATGCCCACGGTAGCCATAGAAATATTAAAGTCCATGACGCCACAATGGGTAGACAGGCGGCCATTTTGAGTGAACCCATAGAATTTCTTTTCTCTGTATTTTATTTTCTCTTCACCTGCGGTGCTGGCGTCGTCCACCATGATGATCTCAGTGAGCAGAGCGGCAGGGGAGGTGTGGAGGACACTGTAGACGGTACGCAGCAGGGTGGACCAGGCCTCGTTGTGGAACACTATGATTACACTGGTGGTGGGGAGAGGAGGACAGTGGCGGAACTTACGCTCCACACACCTGGGAAGCAAAGGAAGAGCAAGACACTGTTCGTCATAAAAAGGAAAAACTGTCAATATTATCTGCCCTGTGTTTGAGTTCACATGTGGGGTGTTTGTGTCTACGTAGATGCCCTAGCCTTATATAAATACAATATATAAAGAGCATCCCTTAGCAAATATTCATACATAAACCAAACTGATTGTGCTTTTCATGGCTATCAAGGTTTTGAAATGTTGATTAAATAAAGAAAAAGAAACATCTGCAGCAATACAGTAGTAAACAATAGAGAATCTTGCTAATCTAGGACAAGTCTATTGAAAATGCATCTTTGAACAAGACTAGGAAACCACCCCCAAGAATAATATGATACCCATCCCTTTCATCACCGTGGTTACAGTTAAGACTGAAGCTTTAGGGTGCATCCCAATAATATTTTGTTTCTCCTAAAAATGTGCACTCATTCACTACAAATCTAAAAGCAATAGATTGGTATAGGCATGGGCCAGTGGTAGCTTCCACCATGTTCATTATACCCGTCATTTCCTTTCAAAAACAGTGAATAAGTGCACCTTGTAGGATGAAGGAGAGATAATTGGGACATAGTCTTACTCTGGTGGCCGGGTGTCGTCTCCTAGGCTACGGCTGAGGGAGATCCTGTCGGAGGAGAACTGGTTGAAACAGTTAACAGTCATCCCCTTTTCCTTCTCTTTCTCCTCCTCTGGTGTCATGTTCTTTTTCTCGTAGCCCCTCCCATCGGCCCCAGGCCCTTGGGGGTCCTGTGGGGGCCTCTCCAGGGCCGGCTTCAGCTCTGCCTGACTGTAGTGACCTGGAGGACAGTGGCGGTCTGGGGTGGCCTGCTGCTCCTCTATTGAAGGGGGCTGGGGAGCTCCGATCTGGAATCCCAGGTTATTGTTTCTTTATTTTATCATTTTATTTAGATTTCTTGTATACTTAACAAAAATATAAACAGAACATGTAAAGTGTTGGTCCCATGTTTCATGAGCTGAAATAAAAGAGCCCAGAAATGTTCCATATGCACAAAAAGCTTATTTCTCTTTATTTTTTATCTACACATGTCCAGTTCTTCCATGGCCTACATACTCAGACATGTCACTAATTGAGCATGTTTGGGATGCTCTGGATCGATGTGTATGACAGCTTGTTCCAGTTCCTGACAATATCCACCAACTTCGCGAAGCCATTGAAGAGTGAGACAGCATTCCACAATAAACAGCCTGATCAAATCTATGCGAAGCAGATGTGTCGCGCTGCATGAGGCAAATGGTGGTTACACACCAGATACTGACCGGTTTTCTGATCCACCCCCCTTACTTATTTTTTTTTTGAAGGTATCTGAGATCAACAGATGCATATCTGTATTCCCAGTCATGTCAGATCCATAGATCAAGGCCTAATGAATTTATTTCAATTCACTGATTCCCTTATATGAAATGTAACTCTGTAAAATCTTTGAAATTGTTTAATTTTGCATTTATTTTCTTGATCAGTGTATAATTATATAACAAACAAAAACAATAAAGTCTGTTCATTAACTCCCCCCCCCCCCCAACCCACCCACCCACCAAAAGGACCCATACAGCTGTACCTGGAAGCCTAGGTTGTTGACTGCTCCTCGAACCATCACCAGCACCCGATCCTTGCGTTCCACCAGATCCTGAAACCAGGGGTCCTGGGCAGAGTTGGAGCCGGAGCCCACATCCTTCTGTAGGACCACCAGGACCACCATGAACAGAGTTCCCCCAGCCAGGGCCAGCTTCAGGGGGGATAAGCGCCGACGCAGGAACAGACGCATGGTGGGTCACAATTCAAAATGGCCACCGCTGAGAGAGCGAGATAAAAGAGAGTTCAGTGTTTCCCCTATATTAAATTTATGCAGCGGCACAACTCTCTATCCATAGGGTTAGCTACACTTCCAGGATTACAAGCTAGCTAGCTAGTTAGCTTGGAGGATTTTTTTGTACATATCTTCCTTAGATTCTTATCAGCTAGGGTAAAAACTATGGTGGAAAATGATTTCGGGGATATCAATGTTTTGACCCTTGTTGAAACACTCTTCCCAAAACCAATTAGTCTTTTCAATGTGTAAACTGATTTTTTAAAACCTGCTTTGTGGTTTATGTTGTAAATGTTTGAAACTGTATGCTGCTTTTTTTTGGCTAGGTCTCTCTTGCAAAATAGGTTTTGAGACTAACCTGGTAAAATAAAATGTCATCCTGGAAGTGTAGTCAACCCTATTACTAGACGTATGTTATAATTGTTAGTTAAGATACAGTAACGTAATGCTAGCTAAATAACTTTTGGGTTTAATATAGAATTGGCCGGTGATGTCATTTAGATTAAGGGATCCTAGGAGAAACACTGGAATTATAAATTAACTGGAGGCATTACATAGTAATAGCAGTGAAGAGCTGGAGTATGAGACTATAATTGTCTTAAATAGACACTGGACTCAAACCCGTTTCGGAATAGAACAAAACAAACAGAAAACAGACTCAAATACTTTCTTTACCTGATGCAAAGGTGAATCTATGGAGACTAAGGAGACATTTTAAAATGCAGTTCTACCCAAAACCAGATGACTATAATAACTACATGCCAAATGTCAAAAGGTGTGATCCAGTCAGCTCTTCTAAACCAGCATGTACAGTCCCTGTGTACCTAGCCACTCCCATAACACTTCTCTGCTGTCATAGCTACTCTCCCTCCGTCTCCCTCTCGCTCTCCTGAGTAGAGGTGGAGCCCCAGAGGAATAGCCTCACACACACACACACACACACACACACACACACACACACACACACACACACACACACACACACACACACACACACACACACACATACAGAGGAAGCAAAGTGAAAGAACAAACAGAACACACCTCTCGGTAAACAACTTGGAATATTGCACCTGTATTCACCTTCTCTAGCCAAGAACACACCCGTCATATACCCATCTGTTCCACTCCTTCCCGGATGCACATGTCAACAGGTTGGCCTTCCCCTGTTGGCTGACTTAGCATGACCCACATTCACATTAATGAATGCCACCTTACATAGACACAAACACCAGTAGAATGAGTATGACTGGACTGATAACAAACACAACGGACATATTTCGCTCCACAACTAGCCTGAGTCCCAGATCTGTGTCCCACTCATTAGCGCACATTGAAGTAAAATGTATCGAAACATTTCGCAACAGAAAAGGAAAACAAGCGTTTCTCATTTCTTAAGTTCAGGTGGTCCCTCCCCGTGTCAGCCCTTTCGCGTCCAGTTAGTTCTTTGTGAATACAACCCAGTTTGTGCTGTCATGTGAACTCCATTACGGTCATTCAATGGAGTTGGACACACGTCACAAAACAGATCTGGGACTCAGGCTATTTAACAATGACCTGCTTTATTAAGAGGGATATCAAATCACAATAAATGATACCCTTAGGTGAACACTGCTTAGGGCCTCAAACTCTTAGTTTGTCATCATTAATTTAAGCCAGTCCTCTCAAGGAAATCCTACCTCCTTCATAATTGATCAAAGACACTCTCATGCTTCCAGAGCCCAACAATGGGCACACAGTGCACTCTCCTTGACTCAAATGTCATCTTAAGTTGACAACCTGTTTGGCTTGTTCCTATACTGGGAACAGACATTGGTAATGTGTAGAAAGGAAGACTGGCAGGTGAGAGGCTTGCTGCCTCAACTCTTTCTAGTTCTACCAAATGATATGGAAAATGTTTTCAGAAGAACTTTGGATTAAATGCCATGCCCTTCAATTAAAAATGTAATTAATGTATAATAATGCCATAAAAAAAAGAAAGTCAAATGCAGCCCTTTTTATCTCAATATAAAATAATTTCTGGGTAACAACTAAGTATCTTACTGCGATTGTTTTCAATTAAAATGGTCAAAAAGAAACTTAATAGCTTCTTAGCAAAGAGCAATTTCTGAAAGCAAGAATTTGACTAGGACTGCCTGGGAGTGGTCTGAGCAGGTAGGGGAAAACTGAAAACGAGCTATTATTGGCAGAAAGGTTTGGAAGTCTATTTCTTATTGGTCTATTAACTAATTACCAGGCAGGCCAAAACTCCATCCCACCAAAACAGGCTGAAATTTCAGGCGGTCTTTTCAGACAGCTCTTACACTAATTTGGGCATTATCATGTTTCACAATATTATTCTAACCTCACTGTTTATTTATTTATAAAACACAGGAAAATAACATTTGACTGCACTGGGCCTTTAATATTTTGTTGAAAAGTTTATCGACAAACATTTCTATTTGCTAATAATGGATGGAATTTGTACCATAACAATTCTCCACTTCAAGGTATTCCCTTTATGGCTATCAGTGAATGCAATGCTAAATATAATTTCACTATGCAGTGAGAATAGGAGGGACACCCATAAAACTGGTTTACCAGGTGGAGTGACTGATATTTGTGCATTGAACTTTCTCACTAATTTCACGATTAATTAAGGACTATACGTAATCACCGTAGCATCCACATTAATGTAGAAGTGTTAAGAAACATTCTATTGTTATTTTTTTTTTTAAATTAAGTGACTCAAATGACAAATACATTATTTACCAATCATTTCTATTGGGCACAAAATAATCTGAAACAATCCAAAGAAACAGCAAATGCAGCTAACACATTTCTAGAGTCACAAGCTTGATGTAGGCATTGCGTGCTATGAATATTGGACCAAATACTTAACTTACTACTACTTTAATACACATACTGTATAATTGAATTTGTCCCAATACTTTTGATCCCCTAAAATGGGGGGACAATGTACAAAAAGTGATGTACTTTCTAAGCGGATGAAAATACCCTCAAATTAAAGCTGACAGTCTGCACTTTAACCTCATAGTCATTGTATCATTTAAAATCCAAAAGTGCTGCCCAAATACTTTTGGAGCTCCCTGTATAAGGTCCTTGGACCTTAAAGAGTAATGGTAGGACATGACGTATGAGTACAATCTTGGGCTAGACAGAAACTACACAGAGACACGAAGTGAACATCAAAACCGCAGCAATGTAACACTACTAAACTAAATAGGATTTTGAAAGTAACTAACTACCGATTAATGGAAGGCAATGTATACCCCGAACTGAACTCCAATGAATTCAATTTCCAAGGAAAACGTTGTAGTTTTTAAACGGTCCGTGCCAAAGCGGCTCCTTGGGACCTTAGGGTAGGGACGTCCCAAGGATGCTCATTCCTTGAAACCACTGGCCGTTTTAAAAAAGGTTGCCTCATCAACTAAGAAGATCAGCTCGAGCGTGTAACATGATGCAATTTAACAGGAAATTGTTTGTGACAAAAATATCAGGAAGTATGAGAGTATGGCCGATTAGAAATGACTACAGTTAGTAAATATAAAAAGTGTTAAAATACAGGTGTCCCTTTGATTTACACAATGACAAAAATAACTAGTGTATGACAGATAGGATACAATAGAATCATAATATGTCACGATCTTTATCGTGTATCTCAATTGATTTATCTTTATCTTTATCTTTATCCAGTGCCTCACAGGAAATTACAGATAGTTATATGAAAACGTAAAGGCTACATTGTTGCAATATAAATTCACCCTATCTAGTGCAACAAGAAATAACACAATTCCTGATAAGATACAAGAGGCGCAATGATGCGTTGTCTTCTTACCTGGAAAACTGTTCACAAATTTGAAGACTGCCTTGCTGTGTCTTTGCGACGCTCTTTATTTAGTAACGCGAAGGCGCTAGATGGACGTAAATATTAACTTCAAAAGCCTTTTACCAAGCGCAAAAAGGATACACTAACACCACCAATGATGTATATACACCATAGAGCGCCACCATCGCGGCTTCCCCTTTGAACGTAACAGGTGACATTGCTTGAAAGTATTAACTGCAGTCTCCAGGGTCCTAAAGAGAACCTGTTCGGTCCGAACATTTCAAACAAACATCCCACTGGGCACAGACATAACTTCAACGTCTGTTCCACGTTGGTTCAACATAATTTCATTGAAATGACGTGGAAACAACGTTGATTCAACCAGTGTTGTCCTAGTAGGATGGGCTACTCGTTTTTTTGCCACCAAGAATATAATATAAAATTTGGAGCATAGATTAATTTAACTCCATATCAAAATCACTCTGATTTTCAAGACAATTGAATTTGCTTTTGTCAATGGGAAAAAATATTCACATTGTATAATTAATGTTCAGCACAGAGTACTGTAGCCTAAGTTAACACAACCATTACCTCAACAGAGTTACATTATTCATGTCAAGAGAGTAAATACCATCTCCACGACCGCTGTCTTGAAACCGTAGAGGGATTTATTCAGAGTGGCAACCTATTCCCTACATGGTGCAATACTTTTGACCAGAGCCCACAGGGTTAAGTGTCCATAAGTGTCCATATAGGGAACAGGGTACCATTTGGGATGCAACCCTCAGACATTGAGAAGATACTCTCAAAAAGACACATGCTGGGCTCCATCTATCAGATATTGTCAGAAATCTCAATTTTGATTAGAGGCTATTGATTGTCAAGTTGCTTGTGCAAATATGACATCCCAGGAACAACACAATACCAAAACCATGCCCATGTCTCAAATAGCACCCGATTCAATATGAAGTGCACAACTTTTGAACAGAGCCCAATGGACACGGGTCAAAAGTAGTGCACTGTACAGGCAATAGGGTACCATTTCGGACGCAACTAATGTGATATTTAATGTCTAAAATTTAATTGTTAAAAAATTGCTTATGTGGTCTGTCAAAATTATAAATAAATACAAATGGAAACAATTTATTATTTGAAAAAAGAACAAGAGACAAAAGTGTGGTCTTTCACTTCCCTCCAGTGGCGCTAGCTAAGTACTTCCGTATGGTGTGTTGAGAACAGAGAAATTGATAGAGATCATTAATTGGAAATAACTCGTTTCTGCTTGGAAATTACCATTGAGGACTTGCATTCTTTTAAATTAGTCAACAGGGTTGGACTTCCTATGGGTTAAGGAGGTCATCAGGAGGGATCAGCCGATGAATTATACTCGTGCGGGTTGTCCCGAAGCCACTCCTGCATTGTCTTGGCTGTGTGTTAAACTTCTCCCCAGACTGAGGTCCTGAGCGCTCTGGAGCGCTCTGGATCTCTCTGTACTTTGCTCCGTTCATTTTTCCCTCGAACCTGATGAGTCTCCCTGTCCCTGCCTCTGAAAAACATCCCCACAGTATGATGCTGCCAAGACCATGCTTCACCATAGGGATGGTGCCAGGTTTCCTCAAGATGTGACGCTTGGCATCAAGGCTAAAGAGTTCAATCTTGGTTTCATCAGACCATAGAATATTGTTTCTCATGGTCATAGAGTTCTTTAGGTGCCTTTTGGCAAACTCCAAGTGGGCTGTCATGTGCCTTTTACAGAGGAGTGGCTTCTGTCTGGCCACTCTACCACAAAGGCCTGATTGGTGGAGAGCTGCAGAGATGGTTGTCCTTCTTGAAGGCTGTCCCATCTCAACATAGGAACTCTGGAGCTCTGTCAGATTGACTATCGGGTTATTGGTCATCTCCCTGACCAAGGCCCTTCTCCTCCGATCGCTCAGTTTGGCCGGGTGGCTTTCGAGTCTCATAGCAAAGGGTCTGAATACTTATGTAAATAAGGTATCTGTTTATTTTGTATTTTTAATACATTTGCAAACATTTCTAAAAACCTGTTTTCGCTTTGTCATTATGGGGTATTGTGTGTAGTTTGACGAGGATTTCTTTCCCCTTTTAGAATAAGGCTGTAACATAACAAAATATGGAAAAAGTAAAGGGGTCTGAATAATTCAAACACACTCCCGGTGGTAGTATGGACCCTTTCCGTTTGTTAACCAAATCATTGAAGTAGTAGAAATTGACTACTTCAAAATGGAGATAATCTCAATGGCACTGCCCATGCCCTCAAAGATGCAATAATGGGAAAGATAGAAAGATGTGTCGTCTAACTAAGTCTATGGTTGAGAAATAAAGAACATACATTATATATACAAAAGTTTGTGGACACCACTTAAAATGATTGGATTTGGCTACTTCAGCCACACCCATTGCTGGCAAGTGTATAAAATCGAGCACACAGCCATGCAATTCTCCATAGACAAACATTGGCAGTAGAATGGCCTTACTGAAGAGCACAGTGACTTTCAACATACAGCACCATCATAGGATGCCACCTTTCCAATAAGTCAGTTCATCAAATTTCTGCCCTGCTAGAGCTGCCCCGGATAACTGTAAGTGCTGTTATTGTGAAGTGTAAACGTCTAGGAGCAAAAACGCTCAGCTGCAAAGTGGTAGACCACACAAGCTCACAGAACAGGACTGCCGAGTGCTGAAGCGTTTAAAAATTGTCTGTCCTCAGTTGCAACGCTCACTACCGAGTCGCAAACTGCCTCTGGAAGCAACGTCAGCACAAGAACTGTTCGTCAGGAGATTCATGAAATGGGTTTCCATGGCAGAGCAGCTGCACACAAGCCTAAGATCACAATGCGCAATGCCAAGCATCGGCTGGAGTGGTGTAAAGCTCACCGCCATTGGACTCTAGAGCAGTGGAAACGCGTTCTCTGGAATGACGAATCACGCTTCACCATCTGGCAGTCCGACAGACTAATCGGAGTTTGGCGGATGCCAGGAGAACGCTTTGTGCCTTAAATGCATATTGCCAATTGTAAAGTTTGGTGGAGGAGGAATAACAGTCTGAGGCTGTTCTTCATGGTTCAGGTTAGGCCCCTTAGTTCCAGGGAAGGGAAATCTTGACGCTACGAATGTTCCAACATCTAGTGGAAAGCCTTCCCAGAAGAGTGGAGGCTGTTGTCGCAGCAAAGGGGGACCAACTCCATATTAATGCCCATGATTTTGGAATGAGATGTCCGACAAGCACATACTTTTGGCCATGTCATGTACCTAGGTCTACACTATACCTTTAGGCCTACTCACATCTAGTCTCCAGGGTTGGGGTCAATTCCATTTAAATTCCAGTGAATTTAGAAAGTAAACCTTAATTATAATTCCACATTTTCCTCCTTGAAAAGCATTGAAGATAATTGGAATTGGATTTTCAGTATACTTCCTGAATTGACTGGAATTGAAATGGAATTGACTTCCAACCCTACTGACCCTTATCCACCATCCTGACCACTGTGCGCTCATTTAGTTTCACTTAAGGGACAAGTTCACTTTTTTTTTTGAACCAAATCTGTATTTTGGATGTATATCAAATGTTAAAGGGAAAGAAAAGGGAAATGGGGATTCCTAGTCAGTTGTACAACTGAATGTATTAAACTGAAATGTGTTTTCCGCATTTAACCCAACCCCTCTGAATCAGAGAGGTGCGGGGGGGGGGCTGCCATAATCGACATCGAAGTGTCGACTAGCCCACCAGCGATAGACTTCTCCATTTACATCCAAAACACAGATTGGTAAAAAAAAGAAAAGAAAGAAAAGAAAAGTCATTTAATCCATATAGCGAAACAGAATGTTAGCTCATAGGATCAGGATTGTGGAACGAGGCTAACTCCCATCCTAAAACCAATCTATTTACATAGAAATTCCTATACAGCTATAGTCTTGTTACTGCAGTTATTATTACTGTATAGTTACATAGGTATAGGGGCGATTTAAGGCATGGTACCCATTATTATGAACATGACATTACCAATAGCGTATCCAACTTATTATTTTAATAAAATGTGCATTGCAATGAAACAACAAGAAAAAAACACAGGCCTAGATTGCACATTGATTAGGGGAAGACACTGAATAGTAACATTATAATAAATAAATGATCATCAATAACACAAAACAGTAATGTATTGATTTCGTTTTAAGGGGAAATCAAACCATTTAATTTCTTCAATTCTGCTATATTGTTATTTTTGGAATGGAAAAACAAACAAACAGTATTTTGTTGGCCTTTCAACTCAAATACAGTAAGAAACTAATGGGAAAAGGATGAAAAAAAGGAAAAAAAAAGAGAACAAAACAACTTCAATCACAGATCCATACCTTCCTACACACAGGTTGCTCAGGATCAGCAGGCTCGCTCGTGTTCATTAGGCTCGTGTTCACAGTAGGAATCCGTTTTGCCACAAAAAACCTAAACAAGCCATTTCTTATTTGACAAGTTCAGGTACTGTAGTACCTCCCTGTTTCACTTATTTTCTTCCGTTCCTAATGCACATGACATAGGTCGATGGAAAAAGATAGATAGCCAGAGACCACAAGTCACCACGGTAGGGCCTACATACTGTAACCTACTCCCTGGTACAGTACAGTGAGCCTCAGTATTGGGGGGATAAGTGGGATCAAGGGACATAAACCTTCATTTCTATTCAACAGCAATAGTACTTCACATAATACAGAAGTAGCTCTTTCCACGTCCCTGTCCTGATCTGGGAGCCTGTATTGGCACCATTAAAACTAGTTTTCTGGTCATTTCTTTCAATACAAGCCAGATGATGTTTGTACCACAAAAATAATAATAAGTAGTAGTTTCACCATAGACATACAGTATATTTTGTACATTCATAAGATGAGTTTCAACTACTCCTTTGGGGGGTAAAGAGCATCTATGTGCCAAATACCAATACTATCGGATGGTGTCAAATACTATGGAGTACAGATACTGCCATTATATGTACCTCTTATTTAAAGTTAACAGCTAGTGTTCAACCAGATAACTTTTGTGTATTCTCCTGTGCATGTTGTACTGTAGGCTATAGGCCCACCGTGTGTGGATAACCACCTCCTTTAAACACAATCCAAAATCAATTTGTGGGTTTTTAGACATTAATGGTTGGAATGGAATTGTGATCATATTCACAGTAAAATAAAAGGCATGAAGTAAAGGTGATTTAAATAAAATCAACAAACATAAAATCAGGAATGAACACACAACTCCAAAGTATAATATATAAAAACTACACGCGTAAGCCTTGCAGCATCAATTTGGCACGTGTGCGTCTAAAATGGTACCCTATTCCCTATGTAGTGCACTACTTTTGACCAGGGCCCTACAAAAGTAGTGCACTACATAGGGACTAGGGTGCCATTTGGGAAGCAAACCCACTTGTCATACAGAATCTTTAAAAACCTCACAGTGAAAAATGATGCCCCTTTAAAGATAAAGAACAGCATACACTTAGCCTCACACGCACACACTTATTTCATATAAAACATCTCACAGCAATGAAAACAGTCACTCCGGTACCATGGTAGCGATGCAGTTGTTTGTTTGTCCGTCACTAAAGTTTCTGTTTTGGCTTGTACCCAAAAAAAATACATCTAGAGAGGGAATGTCATTGATGATACATAGGAAAGAGAAACCACACCCTTATGTGGATTAGAATTAGCCTGCACACAATAGAGGCCCTGAAAGGAACACAGAAATCCAGTCCAAGGCTGCTCTGCGTGTGTGTGGTCTGTCTTCGTTCACAGTGCACAATCAAATACAAGATTTCTCAGCTCTCTTTACGTATTAGCAAGCATATCAAAGTCAAAAACAATAATGTATTCGCCGCTATCAAAGACAATGATGTTGTTTTCCGTGGCCCTTGTTGTCAAAAGTGACTAAGAAAGAAAAAGCTGAAAACAACAACAGGTTTGCGGTTGTTCGATCCGCAGTCATTTCAGTTGTTCCTTCTGCAGTCATTTCAAACAGAAATAGGTTGATGTGTGTAGAATCAGTCCCTTATAATAAAACATTTGTTCTTTGGTCATTGTCATCCTTCTCATCCTTGAATATTTCATATAATACATATGTAGCTTTTGTTACAAGGTCATCATGACAACAAAACAATCCATCCATTTCAGTGAAAAATAAATAATAGCTCCGGATGTGAAGTATTTGTTGTGTAGCTCACAACAAAACAAATATAGCCTTTTGTTCAGTAATTTCCTTCTAAGGCAATAGGTCTTCACTATAATTCGCTCATTATATCTTTCAAGTAGCTTCGTGTCAAAAGCCTTGAAGTGAGAACAAAATACCTGGTTTGCGTCACATTTGGCACCGTATTCCCTATACAGTGCACTAATTTTAACCAGGGCCCTAAGGCCTATACAGGGAGCCATTTGAGACCCAAACCTAAAGTAGTGTGTATAAGAATACATGATTGCACACACACACACACACACACACACACACACACAAACACATTTCCTTCAGGGCTTTGAACTGTTCCCTTTTTTTCTCATCTCTCTCTCTCCCTCCTCTCGCTCTCTTTTCTTACACACTCACTCCCCCCTCTCCCGCTCTCTCTCCCTCTCCATCTCTCTCCTCTTCATGTATTATCAGCCAGCAGTAGTCCCGTGGCCATCCGTTAACTCCCCTTGGTACCATTGGGACCGCTGGTCAGGAAGTAGGTGGTCATCTCTCCTTTCCCCTTCACCTTGACCAGGCCTCTGTGGTCCAGCTGGTAGCCTTTGTTTACCAGGACATGGTACAGGTCCGTGGTCACCTGGTAAAAGACAACACAAGGACACGTAAGTGTGTGTGTGCACGTGTCATTCGACACAGAGACACTCCGCCTCCTCTCCACAGACAATGTCAGCCACAGCTACACAGCAACTATCCAATTGTTTTCTGTTCTATCTAGGATGATCAAGGCACTACACTGTGGAAGGAAAAGTATGATGACCATTGTAGCATAGTTGAAGTGGAGAACTTGGTATCAGGTTACAATTCTTGTTCCTTGTAATAAATCATAGTTGCAAAATACTGCGCAGCAGTAGGGTTTTATATACAGCAGGTGGCAGCACCGATCATAGAGGACGGAGGGGACACAATCTATATTGCTATATTGAGTTCATCATATACTATATATATGTGGACACCCATTCAAATGAGTGGATTCAGCTATTTCAGCCACACCCGTTGCGGACAGGTGTATAAAATCGAGCACACAGCCATGCAGTCTCCATAGACAAACACTGGCAGTACAATGACCTTACTGAAGATCTCAGTGACTTTCAAAGTAGCACCGTCATAGGATGCCACCTATCCAACAAGTCAGTTAGTCCAATCTATGCCCTGCTAGAGCTGCCCTGGTCAACTGTAAGTGCTGTTACTGGGAAGTGGAAATGTCTAGGAGCAACAACAGCTCAGCCGCAAAGTGGTAGGCCCCAAGCTCACAGAATGGGACCATCAAGTGCTGAAGCGCGTAAAAAATGTTTTGCCTGACCTCGGTTGCAACACTCACTACCAAGTTCCAAACCGCTTCTGGAAGCAACACCAGCACAAGAACTGTTTGTCGGGAGCTTCATGAAATGGGTTTCCATGGCTGAGCAGCTGCACAGAAGCCTAAGATCACCATGCGCAAGGCCAAGCTTCGGCTGGAGTGGTGTAAAGCTAACCGCCATTGGACTCTGGAGCAGTGGAAACATGTTCTCTGGAGTGATAAATCCCGCTTCACCATCTGGCAGTCCGATGGACGAATCTGGGTTTGGCGGATGACAGGAGAATGCTACCTGTCGAATGCATAGTGCCAACTGTAAGGTTTGGTGGATAACAGTCTGGGGCTGTTTTTTCTGGTTCGGGCTAGGCCCCTTAGTTCCAGTGAAGGGAAATCTTAACGCTCTAGCATACAGCAGAAATTGTTTGTCGAGATCGGTGTGGAAGAACTTGATTGGCCCGCACAGAGCCCTGACCTCAACCACATCGAACACCTTTGTGATGAATTGGAATGCCGACTGAGAGCTAGGCCTAATCGCCCAACATCGGTGCCCGACCTCACTAATGCTCTTGTGGCTGAATGGAAGCAGGTTCCCCAATGTTCCAACATCTAAAGGAAAGCCTTCCCAGAAGAGTGGAGGCTATTATAGCAGCAAAAGGGGGACCATCATCCAATGAATTACATTGACAGATCAATATAGCATTTAAATAAGTTTTAAATGGGTGAACATTGTATGACTCTCAATGACATGTCTAACATACAGTGGATACCAAAGATATGTACAGTAATTCTTAAAAGCAGGCAAAGTAGGTGTACCTGTATGCAGTCTGGGACTCCTGTGCTGTCCATACGACTGGCCACGTTGACAGTGTTCCCCCAGATGTCATACTGGGGCTTCTTGGCCCCAATCACCCCTGCCACCACCGGACCCATGTTGAGACCTGCATGAGGAAACAAGACACAGTCAACCTGCCTGCCTGCATTGCACCACTTCACCCATCGAGAAGTAAGCCTGTACATTTTGTCCTAGATGCCTGCAACATGTGCCGGCTTTTGTTCCAGTACAACATATCTGATTAAAATAGTCAACTGCAGCCCTAACCAGAATTGAATCTTACTCTGTGTGTTGTCTTTACAAAGGGAAACTTTACCACACATGTAATACCACTTCATCTGGAAGTTATTGAAGGAGTGTTTGTAGGTGTACTTCATCTGTTCCCTGAGTCTGATGGCTAGTCCTACTCCTAATACTACTACTACCATCCCACTCCACCCCCATCTTTACTACAGGTCCAGGGACTCACCTATCTTCATCTGGAAGTTATTGAATGAGTGTTTGTAGGTGTACTTCATCTCTTCCGAGTCTCATGGCTAGTCCTACTCCTAATACTACTACTACCATCCCACCCCCATCTCTACTATAGGTCCAGGGACTCACCTATATTCATCTGGAAGTTATTGAAGGAGTGTTTGTAGGTGTACTTCATCTGTTCCGAGTCTCATGGCTAGTCCTACTCCTAATACTACTACTACCATCCCACTCCACCGACATCTCTACTATAGGTCCAGGGACTCACCTATCTTCATCTGGAAGTTATTGAAGGAGTGTTCGTTGATGTACTTCATCTGTTCCCTGAGTCTCATAGCATAGTCTGCCAGAGCCAGGATGTGTGATCGTCCCTCACGGTCGTAGGTAGAGTCGTTGAGGCCAGAAGCAGCCATGTAGGTACTACCGATGGTCTTTATCTTTTCCAGTTGACGGAAGTTGTCCTCACTGATGATCTGGGCGGTCGGGGGGTTATCGGTGAGTTATCGGTGGAAAGGGAGAGAGTTACAAGCAGTGCCAAAATGCACACAATAACAAATCATACTATAATAGCTGGGTCGTTCCACAAATAGGGTACATTTTGCACCCCTGATATTTTAGGTAGAAATTTTGCACCAATATTGAACTTTAAAAGCCTGTTATATTAAATGAATTCCTGACTAAAATAGATCACATGAAACATTCAATAAATTGAGTTTTTTTATATGAATAAAGCGGCATTTTGTCCCTCGTCATGTTTTTCCGACTTCTAAGAAGATTTGAATCCAGTTAACTCCAAAAATTGAAACAATTCCTTTAAAAAAATAAGCTAAAACCCTGAACATATAATATTCAAATCATAGTGTAGGTGAGCTGGTTCTACTCTTTTTGGCAATTTTCTGGTATTTTGAGGTGGAAAACTGAGCACATCGGGCATAACATGTCAAACCATAGATAGATAGCCTAGGGCTGACCCCAATTAGTTGACTGGTCGATTGTTTGCTTGTTAGGCTGTTAGTCAACCAACATTGTTTTAGGTCGAGCAGTAACAAATATATATACAGTACCAGTCAAAAGTTTGGACACACCTACTCATTTTCTTATTTTTTACACTGTAGAATAATAGTGAAGACATCAAAACTATGAAATAACACATGAAATCATATAGTATTTTATATTTGAGATTCTTGGCATCCTCGCAACCAGCTTCACCTGTAATGCTTTTCCAACAGTCTTGAAGGGGTTCCCACATATGCTGAGCACTTGTTGGCTGCTTTTACTTCACGCTGCGGTCCAACTCATCCCAAACCATCTCAATTGGGTTGAGGTCGGGTGATTGTGGAGGCCAGGTCATCTGATGCAGCACTCCCTCACTCTCCTTCTTGGTTAAATAGCCCTTACACAGCCTGGAGGTGTGTTGGTTCATTGTCCTGTTGAAAAACAAACGAGAGTCCCACTAAGCCTAAACCAGATGGGATGGCGTATCGCTGCAGAATGCTGTGGTAGCCATGCTGGTTAAGTGCGCCTTGAATTCTAAATAAATCACCCACAGCGTCACCAGCAAAGCACCCCCACATGATCACACCTCCTCCTCTATGCTTCACGGTGGGAACTACACATGCAGAGATCATCCGTTCACCTACTCTGCGTTTCACAAAGACACAACGGTTGGAACCAAAAATCTCAAATTTGGACTCATCAGGCCGGCCACAGGACAGATTTTCACCAGTCTAATATCCATTGCTCGTGTTTCTTGGCCCAAGCAAGTCTCTTCTTATTATTTGTGACCTTTAGTTGTGGTTTCTTTGCAGAAATTTGACCATGAAGGCCTGATTCACACAGTCTCCTCTGAACAGTTGATGTTGAGATGTGTCTGTTACTTTAATTCTGTGAAGCATTTATTTGGGCTGCAATCTGAGGTGCAGTTAACTCTAATGAACTTATCTTCTGCAGCAGAGGGAACTCTTTCTTTCCTGTGGCGGGCCTCATGAGAGCTAGTTTCATCATAGCGCTTGATGGATTTTGCGACTGTACTTGAAGAAACGTTAAATGTTCCTGACCTTCATGTCTTAAAGTAATGATGGACTCCTCGTCTTTTACCAAATAGGGCTATCTTCTGTATACCACCCCTACCTTGTCACAACACAATTGATTGGCTCAAACGCATTAACACCTGTCAATTGAAATGCATTCCAGGTGTTTACCTCATGAAGCTGGTTGAGATAATGCCACGAGTGTGCAAGCTGTCATCAAGGCAAAGGGTGGTTACTTTGAAGAATCTCAAAAGAATATAAAAAAATACCATATGTGTTATTTCATAGTTTTGATGTCTTCATTATTATTCTACAATGCAGAAAATAGTCAAAATAAAGAAAAACCCTGGATTGAGTATGTGTCCAAACTTTGACTGGTACTGTATGTATATTTGTGCCAGTCGCAGTGATTTAATCCATTGCAGAGGCCAAGACTAAAAGCACATTTTAGCTTAATCTGAAAATGTGGTCGGAGCCTCCGGAGCCTCCAGAATGCAGAGGCCAAATCGAGCTCTGTACCGCCTCCCAAATGATGTTACAATGCCAAGGGTTATGTATAACTCAGCATTGACATGATTGGTTGACGGTAGGTGGGGGCGGTACATCCTGTAGAAAACACAAACTCACTTCCTTTACAACTCCTCCGCAGTGTTCCACAAAGCGAAAGAAGTATGTATGCCCTGACTTCTGCTGAGGCCGTATCACCGTAAATTCTGCATGGCCAATGCAGACATTGGATCGCCCAGATGCACTTCTCTCTCCAGAATGCACTCTTTCCCGCCAATTTGTGCGCATTCATTTTTTCATAACTTCATTAAACTGTTTAAACAAAAATGTACATATAAAAACCATAACTGGCACATAGATCGGTAGAAATGGCAAGATAAATTGGAATTTCACATGAGAAAAGGTTGCAGACTCCTCGTGTAGCCTATTAACGGCAACTTCAGGAGAGTGATGGCAGAATCTGCTAATGCCAGCAGGAGCAGAATAGTTGTGTCAGGTTACATTTTGTTCTTCGATTGGTCGAAAGAACTAGATAAGGCTAGATTTAAAAAAATGTATTTAACATTTTTGGTGAAGTTGCATACAATTGCCCCTTCCTGTTTGCACACAGCAAGTTTCCATTCCCCCAGTGATGGGGATTTATGGCTGATTTAAGATGAAAACCTCAACCCTGTTACTGTCACGCCCTGACCTTAGAGATCCCTTATTAATCTCTATGTTTGGTTAGGTCAGGGTGTGACTCGGGTGGGAAAATCTATGTTTTCTATTTCTTTGTGTTTTTGGCTGAGTATGGTTCCCAATCAAAGGCAGCTGTCTATCGTTGTCTCTGATTGGGGATCATATACAGTGTATAGGTTGTAATTTTCCCTTTGGGTTTTGTGGGATCTTGTTTTCTGTATAGTTTGTTTTGCCTTATAGAACTGTGTGCTTTTGTTTTTGGTGTCATCAATAAAAAGAACAATGTACGCCTACCACGCTGATCACCTTGGTCCGGTCATTCCACAAACGAGAGCCTTAACAGAAGACCAAAAACGGACCAAGCAGCATGGCCAGGATGAGTGGACATGGGAGGTGATCATGAATGGAGAAGGACCCTGGACGCGGGTAGGAGAGTATCGCTGTTCAAGGAGCAGATGGAGGCAGCGAAAGCAGAACGAGGACGATACGAGGAATTAGAGCAACGGAGCAAGCATGAGGGGCAGCCCCAAAAACATAATTGTTTTGGCGGGGGGGCACACAGGGAGATTGGCGGAGTCAGGTTTTAGACATGAGCCAACTCCCTGTGCTTACCGTGGGGTAATGTCTCCAGTGCGCATTCACAGCCCGGTGCGCTCTGTGCCAGCTCCTCGCAGTTGCCATGCTAGAGTGGGCATCCAGCCAGGATGGATTGTGTCGGCTCAGCAGTACTGGTCTCCAGTGCGCCTCCTCGGTCCAGGATATCCTGCGCCAGCTCTACGCACGGTATCCCCAGTTCGCCAGCACCACCCAGTGTGACCTGTGCCAACTCCCCGCACTTGCCGTGCTACAGAGGGTATTCAGCCAGGACGCGTTGTGCCAACTCTGCACTCCCGACCTCCGGTGCGCCTCCACGGTCCAGTGTGTCTTGCGCCGGCTCTACGCACTATGCCTCCAGTGCGCCTTCATAGTCCAGTGCGTCCTGTGCCAGTTCTCCACATTCACTGAGCTAAAGTGAGTATCCAGCCAGGATGTGTTGTGGCAGCTCCACTCACTAGGCTGCCAGTACGTCTCCTCAGTCCGGTGAGACCTGTTCCGGCTCCACGTACGAAGCCTCCAGTGATGATCCATGGCACGAAGCCTCCAGTGATGATCCATGGCACGAAGCCTCCAGTTATGATCCATGGCCCGGAGCCTGCAGTGATGATCCATGGCACGGAGCCTGCAGTGATGATCCATGGCACGAAGCCTAATGTGATGATCCATGGCACGGAGCCTCCAGTGATGATCCATGGCACGAAGCCTCATGTGATGAGCCATGGCACGAAGCCTCATGTTATGATCCATGGCACGAAGCCTCATGTTATGATCCATGGCACGAAGCCTCATGTGATGATCCATGGCACGGAGCCTGCAGTGATGATCCATAGCACGGAGCCTCCAGCGACGGTCCCCAGTCCGGGTCCTCCAGCGATGGTCCCCAGTCCGGGGCCTCCAGCGACGGTCCCCAGTCCGGGGCCCCAAGCGACGGTCCGCAGCCCAGAGACTCCAGCGACGGTCGGCAGCCCAGAGCCTTCAATGGCGGTCGGCAGTCCAGAGCCTCCAGCGACGGTCGGCAGTCCAGAGCCTCCAGCGACGGTCGGCAGTCCAGAGCCTCCAGCGAGGGTTCCAAGTCCAGAGCCTTCAGCGAGGATTCCCAGTCCAGAGCCTTCAGCGAGGGTTCCCAGTCCAGAGCCTTCAGTGAGGGTTCCCAGTCCAGAGCCTCTGGGGACGATCTACGGTCCGGAGGTCCCGGCGACGATCCCTGCACCAGAGGCGTCACCGAAGTGGGGGGAGCCTCAAGCGGAGCAGGGTTGGCGTCCCGCACCAGAGCCTCCAACGAGAGTAGATGCCCACCCAGACCCTTCCCTATAGGTTCAGGTTTGCGGCCGGAGTCCGCACCTTTGGGTTGGGGGTACTGTCACGCCCTGACCTTAGAGATTCTTATTATTCTCTATGTTTGGTTAGGTCAGGGTGTGACTCGGTGGGAAAATCTATGTTTTCTATTTCTTTGTGTTTTTGGCTGAGTATGGTTCCCAATCAGAGGCAGTTGTCTATCGTTGTTTCTAATTGGGGATCATATATAGGTTGTCATTTTCCTTTTTTGTTTTGTGGGATCTTGTTTTCTGTATAGTTTGTTTTGCCTTACAGAACTGTGCACTTTTGTTTTTGCCATTGTTATTTTGCTTTTGGTGTCATCAATAAAAAGAACGATGTACGCCTACCACACTGCACCTTGGTCCGGTCATTCCACAAATGAGAGCCTTAACAGTTACGGTAAACCCTGTCAACACTTACTATCGTACTATATGTTTTTTTTATGACAAAATGTTAAAAATTAGGTGCAGGTTACTACCCAAAATGCACTCTATTCATAGAACGACTCAGCTATATCAATCGCTCTTCTTTATTTCTCTTGGTGACATTGTGGATTTTATTCCAGACCACCCCTTTCTCCCCTCCCACCTCCTCCTATCTCTCACCTCGTAAAAGTCTACGATGATCTCGTTCGGTAATCTCAAAGACTCCATCCCCTCGTTGTCTCTCCTCCCTCCCCCATTCCTCCTCTCCTCCCTCCCTCCCTCCCTCCCCAACCTTTCCCTTCCTTTATTTATACATATTATTCTCTCTCACCTCGTCAAAGTCGGCGATGATCTCGTTAAGTAGCCTGAGACACTCCACTCCCTCGTTGTTGGCCTCCAGCTCCACGTAGAACTCAGAGAAGTTGGAGATGGAGGCGAACATGACGGCCACACACTCACAGGACTGGTAGTAGAGCTCGTCGTTACGCCGCTCCCGCGCCAGGAAGTGTGCGGCCACGTCTTTAGGCAGGATGTTGTGGAGGAGGCGGCGGTTGTAGGCCTGAAGCTCCTCCATCTCCTCTTTCTCCTCTGTAGCCTGGAGGGGACAGACACCGGGTAATGGGGAAATGGTTTGTTAAAAGGGATGAGAAAGCGACTAAATGATTAATAGGGCAACCTCATTGCTGTCTGTCTATAGGTATTGTGAGGAACAGAAAATGCTGATTGGCGTTTAGTATTCCACTGAACGTAGACCAGAGTCGAGATTAAAAGTCACTCTGCTGCAACCACTATCTACAGAGAAAGGCTGAGGTCTGCTGAGTGATGTCACCAGATACAACAACCTGGGGTGCCAGGTCCTACCTAGCTTCCAGAGGAAGTCGAGGCGTGTGTGTGTGTGCGTGTGTGTGAGGGATGTGGGAAAAAAATTCCCAACTGTTAACGACGATGATGAGAGTCGACTCTCCAAAAGAAATTATTCTTTGCACAGACCCCATTTCTGAGTGTCAAGATTCAGTATTTTTGAAACAGAGGAGACTGATTAGTTGCCGTACTGCAGAGAACACAAACACTTGTGTCTTTCATAGCAAGCTAGTGAGGGACGGACAGAGAGGGGAGGGGCACAGTATAGAGAGGTCAGCCACCAGGCAGACAGAGTCAGAACCATGCACAAGGCCTATCTATCAGCAATCAAAAGGTGTATCTCGCAATGGAATGCTGTATCTTGCAATTTCTTGGCTTGCAATGTCTCGCAAGGTCTCGCAACTTCAGTAAAGCAGGGCCTATTATCAATGAATAAGTTAGGATATTTTACACGCAACAGACCGAAGACTGAACACACACTCACACCATTAGCATTAGTGGGAACCAAGACTGTTCTCAGGGCAGGTCTGCAGGTTTTGACGAGCAGAAGTGCCTTTTCGTAGAAAGTTAGGAGAATTTATAAAGCAGGTTAGGGAAACGTAGCATGTTAGCGTGGCATGTTAGGAGAAATAACATGCCAGGTTAGGAAAGGGGTAGCTAAAATTGCCCCAGACGAAGCGACACCCAGGCCATCCCTGAGAACTGTCTTGGTTTCCACTAATGCAATGCTGCCAGCACGAGGGAGAGAGGAGGGGGCAGAACCATGGTGTGCATAGGTCTTGGTAATCTGTATCTCTTGTCTTTTTCCCCCACAAAAATAGAAAAAAGAAACTTTACGTTAAGGATCCCATTTTCTAAACGTTCACAATCTTAGTGAGTGTGTATGTGTGTGGTGCCAGGTCCTACCTGCAGCTTCCACAGGAAGTCGAGGCGTGCAGTGGACTCAACCTGCTGAGCGTGTAGGTACAGAGCCAGGACGAACACCGTCAGGATGACAGGGGTCATGACCTTTAGAGACACCTTGGTCACACTCTCCTGGCTGGGGGGAGGGAGACAGGGAGACACTCAATCAATCAAGCAATGAATCAAGTAATCAATCAGTGGAGGTCCCGTGGAGGAGGAAGGGGAGGACCATTTTCAGAAAATTACAAATAGTGAAACATAAAAAAAAAAGCTAATTTCCATCCTCCTCTGGGTACATTGACTTCAACACAGTAATTATGACAACTTCTGGAGGACATCCTCCAAACTATAAGATATCTTGCAGTATGAACTAACATCTTGTCCATCCAATCATAGGATCAGAGAATAAATCTAGTACTGAAAGCATACCGGTAAACTACAGCTAGCTAGAACTGTAGTGCATAAAATGTGGTGAGCACTTGACTCAAAAAGAGAGAAATAATTATTTTTCTTTTTTAATTAAGAAGCAGCAGAGAGAGCTAGCTATAGGTCATGTTTTTTTTCTTTTTAGTTTACCTTTAGTTTAGCTAATGCAGATGATTTAGCCTACTCAACAACCTGACTCAAACAAAGAGGAATGTTGTTTATGTTAGCTAGCTGGCTAAGGCATCCAACACCACAACTCTAAGTCAAGGTAAGCTTTCAGTTTTATAAATGTATTGCCAACGGGGCCTGCCGGTTTAACTGCTAAACTGCTTGCGCTACATTTACTGCGTGATTTGATAGACGGATTGGATTGTGGGTGTACTAACGCGTTAGTTCTAGTTTGTTGACTATGATGTTAATATGGTGACAATGATGTACGCTCTAGCAGTAACCTTATGGTATAAAGGTTTGGCTCTGAGAGGTATTTGATGGAAAATTTAGAGAAGGAGAGCGCGTAGATGCGAGAATGACTTATATAACGGGCAAAGCAATGATGCTGTATGTGGCTGTTATGAAAGTGAACTGTGTTTGCAGGTGATCAGGGGTATATTCATTCCGCCGATTCCGTTGCAAAAAGTATCTTACTTAAACAGACCTACCTGAATTTGTCCAATAGAATCTCTTGTTTTAGTTGAAAATGGAATGTTTTGCAACTGTTTGGACTAATAATTACACATGCTAGATGCAGGCAAGAGTGTGCAAGGCGGTATTGTTTGTGTCACTGTATGTCACCTTGATTTCTCCAATTTGTCTATCAACCTCTGCACCTACGTTACAAAAGTTCATTTGTAGGCTAGGTTGTAGCAACCCCATGATGGGTAGGTATACTGTAGGGGAACATTTGGTATCATATACTGTAGTAGCCTAAACCTATTGCTGTTACACTGAGCTGGGTGAATGGAATATGAGGCCATGCTCATAAAATTTAAATTGGTCTCCCTAATCTTGATGGGCATGAACTGCCACTGTAATCAATCAATCACGATCCTGGCTGAGGTCGGAGACAGAGGGAGGAGGGACTTAGTCTAAGAGTAGACACGCACACTAACATGGACATGGTAACAGTACATTGCCCAGAATACTTAAAGAGAAGACCAAAAGATAACAATGAACTTACCACATCTCTGTAACTGTTTCATTGAAACTAGGAAACCAATCTAGAGAGTCATTCAAAGGTGTGAAAGAGCTACGGGCAAAAACAAAACACAAATTGATTAAATACCTTCAACACTTGACAAGACATTTGTGCATTGCACACCACAAGGTAGAGGTAGACACAAGTTCACATTGACTAGAATTGTATATTTGCGCTCTTAAGCTTGTAATGTGGACTGCAACGTGATACAACCTGCCTTGAGTACCATATGGTCAGGGTTTGCACTTTCGGGACTATTCCATGCAACTTTATCAACTAGTGCAGCTTAAGTATTTGAACAAAAACAAATACTACTTGAACAAATACTATGAAGTGGGCAAACAGGCTACAGTTAGTGCCAGGGTGTGTTAACTCACAGGGTGTTGGCGGTGAGTAGCAGGTCTGCGTTGTCGAACAGGGCCACCTGGGGCCACTCCACCAGCAGCAGGAAGGTGACCTGGATCAGCACCATAAGGGCCAGCTTGCCTATACTGCTGATGTGGAGGAACACACTGCAGGCCAGCAGGGTCAGGAGAACACTGTAGCAGAAATACTGGAGGAAGAGGGGGGGGGGGGGGGGGTGTAGCAAGTTCTAACAATGTAATTACATACAGTATTCACACCGCACTCACACCACCCACTAGCGTCCCTGCTGGGCTCACCTCAGGGAAGTGGCATGGCATGGGCTGGCTGGGGCACAGGGTCAGTCCGTCCTGTGCCGACTGTGTCAGGTTGTGTAGTAGACACAGAGTCACCAAACTGGAGGACAGGTTACGCTCACGCACCACACAGTCCACCAGGCCCTCTCTGTCACAGGTGAACTACAGGGAGAGATACACATGTCAACCAACAGAGAAACCCAAACTCACGGATGTCAAACTGAATTACTACCGTTGCAGGCACTATCGGAAGAATTATTCACAATGTTCGTGCAACACGGCGCTCTATCATCTTCTACTGATAGCTTGTCACAAAAAAAAGCTATGCCACAGTACTGTACAGCGCTTTAAAAAGGAACCATTTTATTACCTGCAATTCGAACTACACTGTTATTGTACATGAACGGGAAAGCAAATAGTGGTCCCTACCATGTTCACGAAGGCAGACATGAAGAGGAGTATGATGGTGAGGACCCCCACCAGGGTACTATTGGTACGAGACTGGACGATCTTCTTAGTCAGCGTCTGCAATGCAGCCGGGAAGAGCTGGGAGGAGGAGAGGGGGGCAGGGAGACAGAGAGCGAGAGATAAAGAAAGAGAATAATTCATCTTAGTCCTCCTCTTAGATTAAAAGATACAGCCTGGGATCTGGGGAATATGTTTGATGGTCATTGAAATTCTATTTAAACATGGATTCTTGAGGAATATAACGCATCATCCAAACAAATGCCAACTCTTGGCTACATTGCTATGAAAGGGTGATAAGACGATTAGAAAATGGTGGCCCTTGTCCCGTACCTTGATGCAGGAGTAGATGGCACAGATGAAGAGGATGTTGACGAGGATGATGAAGATGCTGATGTAAAGACCCAGCATGAGGGGAGTGCTGCGGAGAAAAAGAAGAAGAATACATCTTACCGGAAGTCCCATACTGCACCAAATTCAATTTACCATTAGGCTACTATTCAGTATATTACTACATGAATTCAGTATGTTGTCTTTGATAGGTTTAATACGGTTAAAAGGGCGGTCCCTTATTTGGTCCATTGAGCCGGCTACCCCGTAGAGGTTCAACCAGACCAACCAGCAGCCTAGTTTAGTTCCATGCAGGTACAATTAGAAAGGTGAATGAATACAAAATAAAATATACATAAAAAAAAAACAATGAGAAGAGAGGTTAGGTATAATTCAAGATATTGACTTACTGGGGGAAAATGATGATCTGGATGAAACAAATGAAGCAGAAGACTAACAGACCACAGGCCACGTAGCCTCCAAAACGATCATCCACCTTCTTAGAGTACTGAAAACATCATCGGGAGAGGGAATAATACAATTAGCGGCCGTGTAACTATTAGCTGCAGCAGCAAGCCGTTAACACAATAAGGAGGACCACAACGGGAGAAAAATCCTTTAGGCTTTATTGTGCTTTCTTTATCATTTTGTAACGCATGTGATGTCTCCTGGTCTGGAGTGGGTTTATATGTATTGTCATAGTCAAATCGATCAATAAATGAATCATTGACTCAATCAACAAATCACAACGCATCATACTGAATTTAAACAGTGTTAACATTTCTCCTCTGACCTTCTTCTCCAGGTCTTTAGTCTGGAAGGTGAGGAGGAACTTCTTGACGTGGTCTTTACGGAGTTGGTCTATGCTGCGGGCGTCAATGGCTCGGCCCAGAAACTCATCCACCTCATCCTCAGGGTTCAGGGCCTCTTGGGCACAGCGGCTACAAACAGGGAGACAGGACAATAGACGGGATCATGGAGACAGACAGACAAGGACAACAGACAGGGTCACGGGGACAGATAGACAAGGACAACAGACAGGGTCATGGAGATAGAAGCACAAATCAAACAGTATTTGAATTCTTAGCCTGTTTACAGATGTGCAGACGTTACACTTTTGAGACTATTCCATTCCATCATAGGCATTGCTCAATCAAGCGTTTTATTGAAAGAAAACAAATACTATTTGAACCCAGATCTACCTCTGTGACAGGCAGTGATTAAGAGCCAATAGGGAATTAGTGCTGGACTGACTCTGACCCTCTAAAACCAACAGTCTGCTCTAAACTTAGCTCCAACAATAACTAACACTGTGCCAATCAGTCCCCAATGGGCCAATGCCTACACTACTACATTACACACACACACACACACAAACTGGCCAATGCCTACAACAACACAGAGTACACACACAGTAATCCGATAACAACTACTGGGCCAAAATAGGACTCACTTGTCTTGTCTGGATGTTTCATCGATACCCTGGGAAAAGTGAGAGGAAGACAAAGAGAGAGAGCGAGAGAGAGAGAGAGAGAGAGAGAGAGAGGAGAAGAATGGATGAGAGAGAGAGAGAGAAAGAAAGAGGAGAGAGAGAAGAATGGATGAGAGAGAGCGATGTTTTAGACACGTAGCCAGTGAAAACCAGTGTAACCAAGCCAGTGAAAAACACATACCGCCAGACTCAGACATCTGCACAGTTAATCCCTGGGAGCCAGACTGACATTTTAATTAATGCTGTAGGATTAAAATTACACCGTCCTCCCCCTGGGCAATACCCCTCAGAAAAGAAGAGAGAGTGAGGGGAAGGGAGGTAAATGAGAAGAGGAGAAAAGAGAAGAGAAGGAGAGGAACAAGATGACAGAAGTTGAGAAGGGGAAGGGAAGTGACTTTGGAGAGAGGGTGAGAAGAAGAGGAGAGAGAAGAGGAGAAGACAGGTGAAGTGTAGGGCGTGAGGAAAGAGAGGGGAATGGAGACAGGAAGAGAAGAGAAATGATCATGGAGATGCAGCCCTGCTAGACTGATCAGATCTGAAGCATTGTTGTTGTGAATCATATCAGAGACAATAACATGTGTTAGGCTAGCTGTCTGCCACTGGCCACTAACTTCCATTGGGTGTTGGGTGGACATTAAAGGGGCAATCTGCGATTGAAACAATAACAAAGGGTACGCCCTGCCACGGTTTTGGTAAAAAGCTGAGGGACGGGCCTGGAGAAATGTAACCACAAAAATTAATAGACAGAGCTATTGATGCAAAGACTGACCATCCAAGATATCGAAATGATAGTTTTATGCATATTTTGAGGCTATACAATGTTTGTTTACATGTAATTTGTTTACAAACATTGTGGTAAAACAAGCTTATATTTTGGGTTATGATGAGTACGACAGTTGAACTGAGCTCATGAGGCATTTATAAGTTATATTCCTCAAGAAGAAATTAGTATATATATAATTAATTTATAACTTAAAAAAATGTATATAGCAATTGTGGATTACCCCTTTAATCACAGCGGAGCTGTGTAACTAACTCCCACTTGTTGCGATGGTGTTGGATCTATACTGATCGAGACATGATTTCAGCTTTCCATTGGCTGTTTTAGAGGCTTGAGGCTTGTATTGCGCACATGATTAAAGCTTAGGTTGCTTGACAAAAACATGAACCATTTTATGTCAGTAAAGTCATACGGTACAATAAAATAAAAAAATCACAACAGCTGTGATGGAAACAGGAAGTTTTGGTACAATTGTATAAATGTCAACAGATAATTTGTTTGTTGGTGGAGTCAAGTGATGATGTGGTCCTCCCACTAACACTCGTAAAACCATGCAGTTTATTAGGCTACGGATGAAATAAATGACGAGCTTCACAGGGTGGTGAAAGTGCACGGTGATGAGCTTGATGCTCCGTTCCGATAAATATCGAGGGTCTTGTTCTGGTTAGACAAATCAAAACATTCTCCCTCTTATCCATAATCATCTCATCATGTAGACTAGCCTACCAGCACTATCTGCAAGCTGTTAGCTAGAGTGCACATACTGAAACCAGAGTAGGCACATATGCTATTTAACGCAACAGTTTTTTGTGACCAAACTATCAGCAAGAGTTGAAAATGCGATGGAAACACATTGAACTTTCGATTTTTTTTATTCGGTACATGTAAACTTAAGCCAAAAAGTACACCACGTAATCACGCACTGATTTTTTAAATCCGCAACAAGTCAGTTTGGTGGAAATACCTCTGGTGGGAAAATGCACATATTCTCATGACGCAGATTTGAGAATATTCACATGCAAATCTGCCGCCAATTGGATGGAATCCTAGCTATATAGAGCAACCATTTGCTCTCAGACCATTTCAGGTCATCAGTTTCTCACCATCTGCCTGAAGACCTTGGAGTCCTTGGTTCTGGAGAACCTTGTGTCGGGTACCCAGCGTGGCATCAGGCCCTCAGTGGAGTTGGCACGTACCCGTTGCATCATGGCACTCTTGGCCATCGCTGCCTTCTCCTCTTTCTGCAGGGAGGGAACACCAATAGATTCACACTGGACATTTGAATGTTGTTACACAGTATTTTTTTATCCCCCGCAAAATTCTATACTATTACCAACATAGATTCTGACAGAGATTTCGAACAATACACATTCTTTTTGATAATTCAATGAATAATTAATGATAAGTACCATCCAGGAAAAAAAAGAGGAAACCAATGAATAAATGGATAACTAAAGGAAATGAAGAATTTCTATGATCTGAAACTGACAATGGACAATAAACTATTATTTTTCCTAGTATAAATGGAAAAACGATTGATTTAACTCGTTAAATAAACAACAGACCCTTTTCTGGCTGCACCCCAGCACCAGGAACGTCTCGATGTTGTTCTCCTTCAGATAGGCATTCCTGTCCCCTCCGAACCCCGGTTCCACCTCATAGTCCCCATTCAGGTACTGTAGGGTGGCCTTGGTGATGTGGATACGCCTAGTAACACACACATACACACAAGGTCAAGGGGTCACATTGACACAGTACATCAGAGGACATTTTGAATCTCGAGGACTGCAATACCAGCAAGAGTGTAATCAATACTAACACTTTATTATGATGCCCCACATCTAGTTAGATTTATTGTATTATCAAGCGTGTTTTATCCTCTATTTGTGCTTAATTGTGATGTGTCTGAGCCATATGCCTGTAAGCCAAAGACAAATGTTTATTTTTTTACAAAAAAATTGACAATAAAGGCTTGAACTTGCATGCTCAACTAAATGGTTAGCAGTAGATCAAGTGCAACCCTATAGGAGTTTTCTATGTTGTGTTGGTGGTGGGAGGGGCTTACCCTGCCGCACCCCCTGCCTCCATGTGATTGGCTAGAGTGACATCGTTGGACCATACGTCAAACTGCCACTTCCTGAGTCCCAGCACTCCACAGTGGACCCGGCCGCTATGGATACCCACACGCATGTTCACATTGACCCCTGTGACCTCTCTCACCAGCCTGCAGGGAGACAAACACACGCACACACACAATTAGACACACAGACACTTGCACAGACACACCGAAAAACCCCTGTTATGATAGATTCTAGACAAGCCAAAATGTGCTTCTTACTAATTCAAAGTAGGTTATTCATTAGTGTGTGTGACTCACGAGATGGCCTCTATCATGTCCACTCCCATCTCCACACAGCAGTGTGCATGGTCGGCCCTGGGTTCAGGCAGTCCAGACACACAGTAGTAGCAGTCTCCAAGGATCTTGATCCTCAGACAGTGGTTCTCCTATAGGACACACAAACATGTGCCGCAAACACAGGTTCAGTGTTATGATGTAGTTTATACGTAAAATGTTAAATGTATTATGGAGCATGACACAACACAAATGTAAGTGGCCAGTAGCTAATGAATTACACGTCATGGGCGATGCAAAATCCAATTTAAAAGTAAAGTGTACATCTAGAATATGTTTGAAATCTGACGAACGGGGTTGAAGTGACTGATTATATGATGTCTAACTGCTCACCGAAGCTAGTTTGTCGAAGCGAGCGAAAAGTTCATTCAGTGTCATGACCAACTCTTGTGCGGTGCATTGTGATGCCAGGCTGGTGAATCCTTCGATGTCTGCAAACAGTATACTGTTGGATGGAGAGAGACGGAGAGAGAAAGCGGGGGTAAGAAAGAGGGAGAAAAAGAGAGAACGAAAGAGGGAGAGAGAGAGAGAGAGAAGAGGGAAGGACAGATCAATAACCCATCATCAGCATGGTCATGCGCCTACCAGCCTGTCTGCTTCCTTCCTCCATCTCTTGTTGAGATAGAGAGCCATTTATTCTGTTCAGCTTTTCGTCTGGACTCATATAGGTCACCTTCAGTCCTCCCTCCCTCCCTCCCCAGTGAAGACATCTCAGCACGATTCTCATTTTCTAATTTGTGGTATTAATTACAAGGAAGAGGAAAAACAACTGGAATGTTGACACTTCTAGTGAAGAGATGACAGATGGCGCTGTTGCCCTCTTGATCAATGTTCTGACTCAATAATAATAATAACAACAACAACAACAACATGATAGAAGACAGACCGATAGAGAGAGACTGTCTGAGGAGTTTCACAGTGTTAATTCAACACATCTTTATGGTGATTGAATAGAGTTTAGACTAATATCTGGGTTAAGAGGCTGGTGGTGTTAGATCAGGTAGTCCAGGGTCCACAAAACATCTCAGAGTAGGAGTGCTGACCTAGGATGAGTTTAGCATTTTAGTTAATACTTAATAAGATTGCATGGACTGATCCTAGATCACTATTCCTACTCAGTTCACTTTGTGGGTATGGGCCCAAGGCATTACTGGCTTTCGTATGCTTGCTTCCTTCATCCTTGTTTCCTCAATTCCTCTCAAAGTTCATTGGAGGAAGCAGTCCCAGGGAGGGACCTTGGATCCTTTCCTTTAATGTGCTTTAAGAGGATTTGAGGAACTGTGGCAGTTTTGTCATTTGAGCCAATACAGATGTGTCACATTTTGACCTCAGCACCACTGTTTGCGGAAGAGAGTGAAATGGTCAGTGTGTGTCCATGGTTACGGCAGAGGGAAAGGGTGTGTGTCCATGGTTACCTGACGTTGTCATGTTTCTGGATGTAGATCTTGTGGAACATCATATCTTCCTTCTTGGCGTTGATATCTGCCTTCATCTCCATGGCAACGTGCCTCGGCAGCACCGACAGCAACAGGCGCTCCTGGAGAATGTGTATGATAGACAGAGAGAGACAGAGAGAGAGACAGAGAAGTGAGAGAAAAGCACTCAACCCATTGCCTTTCATGTGTTTCAACAGCTAGAAACCTAAATGAGTCACTGCCTTGAGTGCCAGTCATTCGTTGGAATACTGCGTGGGAACATGTTGGTAGAGTATAGAGGCATTCAGAAATACTCTATATTGTTGACCCACAATAATTTGAAAATATAGTTAGGTCAACAAGTGTTATGGCTTGTGTAAATGAATGCCCGTATGTGTGTGTGTGTGTGTGTGTGTGGCCTACCTGTTGCTGATTCTCTCTCTGTAGGTAGAGCCGGGCCTGGATGTACCCCCTGGTCTCCTGAAAGGCCTGTCTCTGCGATACCTCAGCGGGGTAGTGGGTACAGATACCTATCATGTTGGTGCATAGGAAGATCAACACGTTGGCACTCAGCTGGAGGGGAGGGAGAGAGAGCGAGCGACATGTAAGGTTACACACTTCATAATGTTATCATCCGTTCCCACTGAGCTAGAGGAGAGAGGGAGAGAGATATTGAATTATGATTGACATGTGGCGTGCTTTCTGGCAACACGTAACTGACGTAGTCGTCCAAGTGGGCGCCCCTCCATTTTGATCGTAGCAAAGGAGAAGCTAGCTAGCTACCTACCACGGAGTCCACAGACCGCAGTGGCTTCACTCAAAGTTAAATCCGAGGTCTACAACGGATAAGCCAGAGACCGCGAGACACCTTGATGAGACCGCGCTTGCTGCCTGCCTGCCTCGGGACTTTTTCTTACCGCTTGACCACCTCCCTCAGATGACCACTCAAGCCATGAACTTTCTAATGACTGTCCATCCCATGATGTTATGTTGTTATTTTTGTGCTTTGAGATTCTTTGAAAAGCGCTACCTTTGAAGTTGAATAAATGTATGATTATTGTTACAGGTTGATTAACTATTCTGGTTCGGATGAATGTTTCTACATGTCATCTATGTCCTGTTGAATTGTTCAACATAGTTTTTCCTGGCAATGCAAGTACTTTTGTCATGCCAATAAAGCATTTTAGAATTTGAAAGAGAGAGAAGAGTGATGGAGAGAGAGCGAGAGAGAGGGAGAGACAAGAGAAAGGGAGGTGGGAAGAGAGAGAGAGAGAGAGAGAGAGAGAGAGAGAGAGAGAGAGAGAGAGAGAGAGAGAGAGAGAGAGAGAGAGAGAGAAAGAAAGAAAGAAAGAAAGAAAGAAAGAAAGAAAGAAAAGAGAAATGTAAGTATACACTGTGGTGACAGAGTGAACCTGGTGTGACCTGGGTGAGGTTGAATACGACATTCACCATCACCATGTCATAAGACTTACAGCACGAAATCTAGACATCTAATCCAGAAATGTCTTGATACACAAATGAGGTATGATATACAGTATATGGTCAGAGAAGATGAGAAAAACCTTGTGTCTTTCCAAAAGTGGACATTCTTGAGATGTCTTCTAGGCTATAATTGGGAAATCGGGATATCTACCCATTTTTTGGGAAAATCTATACAAATCTATACATTCTATACATCTATACATTCCCCTTCATGCTGGTAAATGTACAGATTTACCGGGGAATCTATATATTTACAGGTGTTACTGGGAATTTACATTTCTGTAACTATACACAACCTGGAGTAGAGGGTTAAACCTACATTGACTGTAGGTTACAATACAACATTATAGACCAAGTGTGTGTACCAAATGGTGCCCTATTCCCTATATAGTCTCTGGTATAGCTCTCCCTCCCTTTCTCATACTGTTCATAACCTTATTGTGACTGGCTCAGTGATTAAGTGGACATCAATAGGACAGCATTATGTTGCCTGTCTGTCTGGCTGTCTGTCTGCTTCCCTTATTGGATCTGACAACGCATCAAAACACAACTCATAATCACAGACAATACAAAGACATTGGGTCAGAGAAGGCCCACGCTTCTTCCTTACTCCACTATGCCTCCGTACAGATAAGACACTAGGAACTGATTGAGAGAGAGGATGCTCACTATTTCTCGCACTGTGCAGATAGGCAAATGCTAGTCTGATTTGCTTAAATTCACAGACGCTTGTGTTTTCAGACACAGCGGCAGTGGGGAAGAGACTAGGCGAATGTGAATTGTATATGAGCACACTGCAGCAAAACACAACCGCATTGTAGGCTTATATGCACGGGCTGGCTCAAATGAAGTTTAGAAGTTTAGCCTACAGTTAGACTAGACCAACACAACAGCATTAGGCTAGAAAAGTGAAGTTTAGATAGCCTGCAGTTAGACTAGACCAACACAACAGCATTAGGCTAGCTAAGTGAAGTTTAGATAGACTAGACCAACACAACAGCATTAGACTAGCTAAGTGAAGTTTAGATAGCCTGCAGTTAGACTAGACCAACACAACAGCATTAGGCTAGCTAAGTGAAGTTTAGATAGCCTGCAGTTAGACTAGACCAACACAACAGCATTAGGCTAGCTAAGTGAAGTTTAGATAGACTAGACCAACACAACAGCATTAGGCTAGCTAAGTGAAGTTTAGATAGACTAGACCAACACAACAGCATTAGGCTAGCTAAGTGAAGTTTAGATAGCCTACAGTTAGACTAGACCAACACAACAGCATTAGGCTAGCTAAGTGAAGTTTAGATAGCCTGCAGTTAGACTAGACCAACACAACAGCATTAGGCTAGCTAAGTGAAGTTTAGATAGCCTGCAGTTAGACTAGACCAACACAACAGCATTAGGCTAGCTAAGTGAAGTTTAGATAGACTAGACCAACACAACAGCATTAGGCTAGCTAAGTGAAGTTTAGATAGACTAGACCAACACAACAGCATTAGGCTAGCTAAGTGAAGTTTAGATAGCCTACAGTTAGACTAGACCAACACAACAGCATTAGGCTAGCTAAGTGAAGTTTAGATAGCCTGCAGTTAGACTAGACCAACACAACAGCATTAGGCTAGCTAAGTGAAGTTTAGATAGCCTGCAGTTAGACTAGACCAACACAACAGCATTAGGCTAGCTAAGTGAAGTTTAGATAGACTAGACCAACACAACAGCATTAGGCTAGCTAAGTGAAGTTTAGATAGACTAGACCAACACAACAGCATTAGGCTAGCTAAGTGAAGTTTAGATAGCCTGCAGTTAGCTTAGCGAGGTCGTTGACCTCGAGAACATTCCTCTGCTGCACACACACACCCTCTACAGGCAACAAGCCAGTGTCTGTAAGTGATTTTGTCCACATCCAATGGTTTACACTGAACACACATGACTACAAGCTCTCTCTCTCTCAGCCTGGGAAAATAGCTTGACCCCTGACCAGAGGACAGACTATTTCATCACTAATGACAAAAAGACAGACAGCCTCAGACCCTGGCTGAAGCAGACTGTATAACAGCCAGATGGCCATGTTGTTGTCTGATGGAGATTAATGAAGGAAATGACTTAGAGACTGACTGGTGTGTTCTGCTGTTCTCAGAACAACATTCTAGACCAGTTCCATAGAAGTTCTAAGGCCATTCCTTTTATGGACTCTGCTCTCCTCAAAGTGAACAATAGGGTATTTTTTTTTGGGGGGGGGGGGGCGTATCTACTGGACTATCAGAACAACTAGTTCCATAGAAGTTGTATAGAACTATTGCAACTAAATCAAATCCCACACGGATGGCAAAGTGGTGTGCTCTGTTCTCCTCAGAACATTCTGGAACAGTTGGTCTTAACAGACAAGATTCTAAAACAGCCAGGATTTAGGCTCAACTATTTCCACTAAATCAATCAAATGGCATTACCAAACATGGCAAGTGTGCAGCACTCAAAAACGCAGCGCAGACTCTGCTCAAAGATCAGAGTGTGAAGTGTAATACAATACACTTCAAGTTTTTTTCAATTGTATACTATAGCCGGAGGATAGTGCGCCTCTACTGCCGTATTTGACATTTAATTATCTCCGACATCAGTACCAGCATATGTAAGTCGAAGCTGGTATGTAGCCAAACATGTTTGTGGGTCTGTGCATTCGTCTTGTGTATCTGTGCATTCGTACACCCACTGCATACTTCCTTGCATGTGCGTGCTTTGAAAAGGGGCCATTCGCTTCATTGGATTGCTACTGATAGTGTCTAGTACGTCTTCGTCTACGATTGCGAGGTGAAACAGACGTGTAGCTACTGTAGTGTGACTTTGCTCAAACGTGACTTGTGAAGCACCCATGTCATCTTTATGAAGACTTAATAAATGTTTTTAGAAAGCATATATGAACATAAAGTAAATGGCTTTGTAGAATAGAATAAACACTTGAACATAAGTATAATACAGGAAGGCACAATTTATTGTCCAATATTTACACTTGAAGTCGGAAGTTTACATACACTTTGGTTGGAGTCATTAAAACTCGTTTTTCAACCACTCCACAAATGTCTTGTTAAAAAACTATAGTTTTGGCAAGTCGGTTAGGACATCTACTTTGTGCATGACACAAGTAATTTTTTCCAACAATTGTTCACAGACAGATTATTTCACTTATAATTCACTATATCACAATTCCAGTGGGTCAGAAGTTTACCTACACTAAGTTGATTGTGCCTTTAAACAGCTTGGAAAATTATAGAAAATTATGTCGTGGCTTTAGAAGCTTCTGATAGGCTAATTGACATCATTTGAGTCAATTGGAGGTGTACCTGTGGATGTATTTCAAAGCCTACCTTCAAAACTCAGTGCATCTTTGCTTGACATCATGGGAAAATCAAAATAAATCAGCCAAGACTTCACCATGGGACAACGCAGCCGTCATACCGCTCAGGAAGGAGACGCGTTCTGTCTCCTAGAGATTAACGTACTTTGGTGCGAAAAGTGCAAATCAATCCCAGAACAACAGCAAAGGACCTTGTGAAGATGCTGGAGGAAACAGGTACAAAAGTATCTACATCCACAGTAAAACGAGTCCTATATCGACCGCTCAGCAAGGTAGAAGGCACTGCTCCAAAACTGTCATAAAAAAGCCGGACTACGGTTTGCAACTGCACATGGGTACAAAGATCGTACTTTTTGGAGAATTGTCTCTGGTCTGATGAAACAAAAATAGAACTGTTTGGCCATAATGACCATCATCATGTTTGGAGGAAAAGAGGGGAGGCTTGCAAGCCGAAGAACACCATCCCAACCGCGAAGGACGGGGGTGGCAGCATCATGTTGTGGGGGTGCTTTGCTGCAGGAGGGACTGGTGCACTTCACAAAATAGATGGCATCATGAGGGAGGACAATCATGTGGATATATTGACATCAGTCAGGAAGTTAAAGCTTGATCGCAAAAGGGTCTTCCAAATGGACAATGCATACTTGTCAAACCAAGCATAGTTCCAAAGTTGTGGAAAAATGGCTTAAGCATAACAAAGTCAAGGTATTGGAGAGGCCATCAGAAAGCCCTGACCTCAATCCTATAGAAAATTTGTGGGCAGAACTGAAAAAGCGTGTGCGAGCAAGGAGGCCTACAAACCTGACACCGTTACACCAGCTCTGTCAGGAAGAATGGGCCAAAATCCACCCAACTTATTGTGGGAAGCTTGTGGAGGGCTACCCAAAACGTTTGACCCAGGTTAAAAAATGTAAAGGCAATGCTACCAAATACTAATAGAGTGTATGTAAACTTATGGGAATGTGATGAAAGAAATAAAAGTTGAAATAAATAATTCTCTCTGACATTTCACCTTCTTATAATAAAGTGGTGATCCTAACTGACCTAAGACAGGACATTTTTACTAGGATTAAATGTCAGGAATTCTGAGAAAAACTGAGTTTAAATGTATTTGTATCAACTGTACAATGTATTGTATCAACTGTTCATGTGTTTTGGGGAAGGGGAGATTGGGGGAAAGTGAAAATGTGTAGTATTCAGCACTCATACTGAGTCTGATAGCAGAAGATGTGTGTGTAGCATGAATGTGTGTGTATGTGTGTGTGTGCTAAAGAGTGGAGAATCAGAACAGGTGGTCAGTCCAGTTCAAGTGTTCAGCAGTCTGATGACTTGTAGATAGAAACTGTCTCTGAGACTGTTGGTACCAGGCCTCATGCTCAGCTGACTTAGGAAGTAGAGACACTGTTGTGTCGTCTTGACAAGAGTGGTGGTGTTGTTGGTCCAAGTCAAGCCCTCTGTGATGTGGAACATTATAACTCTACTGCAGTCCTGTTCCCTCCTCTGCATCCGAAAGGTCGACAATCAACTCCTTTGTTATGCTGACGTTGAGGGAGAGGTTGTTGTGGTGGCACCGCAATGCCAGTTCACTTACCTCCTATAGGCTGACTCATCGTTGCTGGTTATCAGGCCTACTTGATGATGGAGTTTGTGTCGTGCAAAGCCACACAGTTGTGGTTGAACAGGGCTTATAAACTGGGCAGTTTGAGCCCTGAATTTTGATTGGTTGAAAGCCATGGTATATCAGACCGCATACCTCGGGTATAACACAACTTTCAGTTTTACTGTTCTCATTACGTTGGTATGTAGTTTATAATAGCAATAAGACTCCTCTGGGATTTGTGATATATGGCCAATATACCACACCTCCTCGGGCCTTATTGCGTAAGTATAGCAGAGAGCTGAGGTCGCATCCGTGGGGGGCCCCTGTGTTAAGAGTCAGTGTCGAGGAGGTGTTGTTGCCAATCTTCACAGACTGGTCTGCCCGTCAGAAAGTCCAGGATCCACTTGCAGGGGTTTGTGTCCAGACCCAGAGGTCTGAGCTTGGTGACGAGCTTGGAGGGAACAACAGTGTTGAATGCTGAACTGTAGTCAATGAACAGCATTCTCACATAGGTGTTCCTCTTGTCCAGATGTGTTAGGGCCGTGAGAACAGCAATGAAAAATGGCATCTTCCATGGATCTGTTGGAGCAAATTGGAGTGGGTCCAAAGTACCTGGCATGCTGGACTTGGTGTCCCAAATGGCACCCTATTCCTTATTTAATGCACTTATTTTGAAGTGGTTTACTCGAGTGAAGACCTTGTTTGTGTGAAGATGGCAGGTTGGAGTGCTCTCCTCTCCACAATATCACTAGACCTGAGAGGAGGTTTACAGTGTATACAAAGAGACAGGCCAGGTTCTGTGTTGTTCCAACAATACAGACAGAGGCAGGCTAACAACCTGACCCAGTACTCTGAAAAAAAGTGTGTGTGTGTGTGTGTGTACTCTGAACAAAATATCTATCTACCATCTCAAGACAGTGGCAGCAAAACCACTCAATATGTCATTGCTGTACTATTTGCTAATGTTGAACCAACCAAATTTCATTTGGGACAATAAAAAGGTATCAATCAGCACTGTTTAACTGACCTGATAATAAGAACTCTACTGTCTGTGTGGTTTGGGCTGTGTCCATTTGAAAATTAATTAACGTAAACAAATGGTTTACATATGTGTCGGACAACAACAAGTCCTGACATTACAGGAAATCCTTCAGATAAACAAGTGTCCTGAGTGGCGCAGTGGTCTAAGGCACTACATCGCAGTGCTATCTGTGCCACTAGAGTATCTGGGTTCGAGTCCACTAGAGTATCTGGGTTCGCGCTGACACGGTCGCCGGGTGCACGGTGCTTCCTCCGACACATTGGTACGGAGGGCTTCCGTGTTAAGTGGGCATTGTGTGGCTTGGTTGGGTTGTGTTTGGGGAGGACGCACGGCTCTTGACCTTCGCCTCTCCTGAGTCCGTACGGGAGTTGCAGCGATGAGACAAGACTAACTACCAATTAGGGAGAAAAAGGGGTAAAAGTAACAACAAATTATCATATTCTGAGGTGTCCAGGAAGGGAGAGCGCTCTACTTCTTCCTTGCAGCATTATGATGACACAGAATGGTTGATAAGAACCAGAGTACGTGAACGGAGATGAGCAAGTATGTAAGAGGAGTTGAGAGGTCGGAAATCCCGCTCATCACTCATGGAGCGGTGCTTGTGCACCATTCCAGCACGCCATGTCCTTTCCAACCGCTCTGCTAAAAACCGAACAGCATTTACAGGGAGGGAGGGGGGGACTGCCTCTTCAAATTTGAGCCATTCATTAAAATCACAATTTTGACCAATACCCATCTATTTTTGTGACTACCATTTGGTTTTGAAGTATTGAAAACTAACCATATGATTTGAATTAAAAGTATTTGAATAAACATGAAAAGATGAATGTGTCACGCCTTGGTCTTAGTATTTTGTGTTTTCTTTAATTATTTGGTCAGGCCAGGGTGTGACATGGGTTATTGTGGTGTGTTTTTGTCTTAGGGGTTTTGTGGGGTGTCTACGTAGTCTATGGCTGCCTGAGGCGGTTCTCAATCAGAGTCAGGTGATTATCGTTGTCTCTGATTGGGAACCATATTTAGGCAGCCATATTCTGTGAGTGTTTTCGTGGGTGATTGTTCCTGTCTTTGTGTTTACACCAGATAGGGCTGTTTCGGTTTTCATACTTTCATTTCGTTAGTGTTGTAGTTTCTGTATGTATAGGTTTTCCTTCATTAAAATATATCATGAATCATCAACACGCTGCATTTTGGTCCAATCCTTGTTCTACCTCTTCATCAGAGGAGGAGATAGAAGAGAGCCGTTACAGAATGTAAGAAACGCTCATCATTTAAAATAGGCTACATGTCATATTAAACAGCATATAAACAGTCTAAATAGGTCAGGAGCCAGACAGGGAGCCTAAGAAGGAACAAAAATGATTTTTTTTAGGCTATAGTATTTCAAGGCTATTGTCTACAAAGAAATACATTGTGAAGCATTTGCGAGTGCGAAACACTAGGCTGGTAGGGAGTCAGGGAAATTAAGCGCTCAGCATTTAAACAACATTTTATTGTATTAAATCATTATAGTCCATAAATTGTGCATATAGTCTGTGACTTACTTAGAATGAAATACAAATTAAACAAAATGCCTTATTTGGCTCAGTCTACGGTGCCTTTGAAATCATTTTTAGAAACACGAGTTTGGCCAGAGTCTGTGGCTTCAGGCTCAAGCGATGGTGCCTAGAGAGCAGGTCAGCAGTAGAAAATATCCTCTCCACACTTGCAGAGCCACTGGGGATGCTAAACACCCTTTTGGCCTCTCTTGCCAGACTGGGCACGGATAGAGTATTATTATTATTATTATTTTCTTTTAGCATGTGCGTAGTATTTTCTTTTAGCATGTGCGTAGTAAGTACATAATCATGCTTTCGGGATGCATGTCTTTTCAGATCCCACAAGGATTCTTTACATCACCACTCTCCCTCTGTTGCTCTTCATCTTTGTAAGTCACCTTGATTTTGCACCTGTGTGTTTGATCAGCTGTTTCTTTCTGAAAATATTTAGCAAACGTCATGACAGTAGATAAAGCAAGGGGCTATAGCAGCACACAAGTAAACTACAAATGCATACTGGGCCCGGGCGTGCCCTGCGCTCGTGAAGTGAGTGCTACTGTAGCAAAATTGGAGGAGGTGAGAAGGCTGAAGCTCCAGACGTTGGGAATCTCGCTCTGTGCTCCAGTCAAATTGGGCACGCTCTGCTCCTTGCTCCTCTCACCTTTCTCAAAGTATTCATAATGCCAGGCTAGTCTAGTAACTGAAAAGGTCGCTGGTTCGAATACCTGAGCAGACAAAGTGAAAAATTTGTTGATTTGCCTTTGAGCTTAATCCTAATTGGCTCCAGGGGCAACGTATTACCAAAGCTGACCATGTAAAACAACACATTTCACCGGACTTACAGTGGGGAGAACAAGTTTTTGATAACCTGCAAAATCGGCAGTGTTTCCTACTTACAAAGCATATAGAGGTCTGTAATTTTTTATCATAGGTACACTTCAACTGTGAGAGACGGAATCTAAAACAAAAATCCAGAAAATCACATTGTATGATTTTTAAGCTTAAATACATGACACAAAATCATCTACCTCCAAAACATACAACTTGTTACCCAATGAAAAGTTATTTCAACCAATCGTTACATAGTGGCCCAATAAATACTATCACCCTAACATGGTTAACCTTCTTTTATACAGTAGGTCTGTGCCATTTGTTGGTACTATAATTATAGTATGACCTTAAAAGGCAAGTAAACGTGTCATCACATCATGGGCTGTATTATTGTTTCCCAAAATGACGTTTTACCAACAATGACCAAAGCATAGAGAATGTCACTCAAGAGCATGAATATCTAGAAACAAAAGGCTTAATTTCACATTTTTCCATTTTGTACTTCACAGATTCACTGATGCTGTACGTTATACACGGAGAATAACAATTAAATACACCAAGCTAACAAATCACTCCAAAAACAAAGCAAATTGAAAAGAGGCAACACAAACACAGATCATTCAATCCATTCTTTGTCGATCAGCCCACGTTTTCATCAACATTTACACTGGGTGTTTTCTTCTCGCAATGCAGCGAGGGAGAAAAAAAATCTCCCTGTATGGCACATTCATGCTTTTGGCAGTCCTCTGCAGTGATGCACAGACAACCGGCAATCATTGCGTCCTAAGAGGGACATCTGGTCATGTGGACCGTAATCATAAACTTTCCACCTGCACGCAGAGAAGAATTCCTCGGTTGGATTGAGGAAATGAGAGTATGGAGAGAGAAATTGCATCATCATTCGTGGGTGGGCTGCAAACCATTCAGTAACTAGACGGGAGTGGTGGAAAGCAAAATGGTCCAATATGACGACGAAGCGGACAAGTCGGGCCTCACTCTATGGTGCAACGCATCAAGAAATGTGAGGAGACGACATGTATTTTATGGGCAAACTGAAGGTATGTGGCAAAGAACACCATGGCTGAAGATCGAGGCACACCAGGTGATTGTTTGCATCCCTTTGCCCTGGCACATGTACGGTGGTCCTCTTACCAATGAGGTTCCTCCCTCCTCTCCTTACTTTTGAAATGCTGAAGTCGGCTTCATCCACATAAATGAATGTATGGGGTGTTGCGTTTGGCTTCAAGCTCCATTATTCTCTCAAATAAAAATACAATAAAAGGAACAATATTTATGTACAGTGCCTTCGGAAAGTATTCAGAGCCCTTGACCTTTTCCACATTTTCTTAGGTCTCATTCTAAAATTGGTTTAAATAAATAAATAATTCCTCAGCAACTACACACAATACCCCATATAATGACAAAGCAAAAACCGAAATAGCTTATTTACATAAGTATTCAGACCCTTTGCTATGAGACTCAAAATTGAGCTCAGGTGCATCCTGTTTCCATTGATCATCCTTGAGATGTTTCTACAACTTATTCTACAACGTATTCAGACCCCTTGACTTTTTCCTAATTTTTAGGTTACAGCCTTATTCTAAAATTGATGAAATTGTTTTTTCCCCCTCATCAATCTTACACACAATACCCCATAATTGCTCAGTTTAGCCGGGGGGCCAGGCCTAGGAAGAATCTTGGTGCTTCCAAACTTCTTCCATTTAAGAATGATGTTGGACACTGTGTTCTTGGGGACCATCAATGCTGCAGACATGTTTTGGTACCCTTCCCCAGATCTGTGCCTCGACACAATCCTGTCTCGGAACTCTACGGACAATTCCTTCGACCTCATGGCTTGGTTTTTGCTCTGACATGCCCTGTCAACAGTGAGACCTTATATAGACAGGTGTGTGCCTTTCCAAATCATGCCCAATCAATTTAATTTACCACAGGTGGACTCCAATCAAGTTGTAGAAACATCTCAAGGATGATCAATGGAAACAGGATGCAACTGAGCTCAATTTCGAGTCTCACAGCAAAGGGTCTGAATACTTATCTAAATAAGGTATGCTTTTTAGTTTGATAAATTTGCTAAAATTTAAAAAAAACTTTTCACTTTCTCATTATGGGGTATTGTGTGTAGATTACTGAGGAAATTGTTTTATTTAATACATTTTAGAATAAGGCTGTAACGTAACAAAATGTGGAAAAAGTCAAGGGGTCTGAATACTTTCCGAAGGCACTGTATTCCCCTTTGAGCTACACCACCACCACACATTTGAATCACAGTTCCTCTATGGGCCACTCTACCTCTCCTTTGGCCTTGCCCTGGGCCTCTTCCTTGGTCCATTCTTGCAAACAGCAACTCAGAGAGAGGTGACATCATGTATGCATGAATAAGGACTGATTGCTGATTGAACCACCATGCAAAGAAGTTTTGCGCACATGCAGAAGAGGTTCACATTCATAGAGGAGTAATTTGTATCAGCCGTGACCAAATGTTTTCATTTTGTTTGTCATGATTTACTCAGCTGAGTTTTGTGTCTTCTGTAGAGTTGCGTTTCCTGTTTTGCAAAAATGTGCTTAGGATTTGCATTGTGTGTGAAAGCAATGAGAAATGACTTACAAAATGTTTGTTTTTTTGCTCTAACATTTGAGAAAAACTTTATTCCCGCACCCAACTGAACATTTACTTAAAGGCCTCCTCCTTAATTCCATCTATTCAAAACACCCCACTAAGCATTTTTCATGGAACGTTTATTTATACAGGTTAGTCTGATTGTGCAAAAATCTCTTGAGAAACACAGACCATCTTTTGAAATGGAGTTAGCAGCTTTGTGGCCGACAGAAGACTTGAACATAATCTAAACATTAGCTTATAAGGTGAGGACCTCCACAAGTTTAAGGAAAGAGAGACGGCGTGATGGAGAGAACACACCCAACAAAAAACACTTTCCCAGGCACATGCGCGCACACACACACACACACACACACACACACACACACACACACACACACACACACAAGCTGCTAATATACTTTATTATTGCTAAAAATACTGCACAATTTAAACACTTTGCTCTCCATATCCCCCTTCCCCACTATGTGTAAATATTGTACTGTCAATTTGTGTGCCTTCGTGTATTCTGCCACACTGATCTCGACAAACCATTTCTGTATGGACCTCGCTTTTTGCACTGGGGTATTGTCATGCTGAAACAGGAAAGGGCCTTCCAAACTGTTGACACAAAGTTGGAAGCACAGAATCGTCTAGAATGTCATTGTATGCTGTACTTTAAGATTTCCCTTCACTGGATCTAAGGGGCCTAGCCAGAACCATGAAAAACAGCCCTAGACCATGATTCTTCTTCCACCAAACTTTACAGTTGGCACTATGCATTCAGGCAGTTAGCGTTCTCCTGGCATCCGCCAAACCCAGAATCGTCCTTCAGACTACCAGATGGTGAAGGGCAATTCATCACTACAGAGAACATGTTTCCACTGCTCCAGAGTCCAATGGCGGCAAGGTTTACACCACTTGAGCCGATGCGTGGCAATGTGCATAGTGATCTTAGGCTTGTTTGTGCGGCTGCTCGGCTATGGAAACCCATTTCATGAAGCTCCCGGCAAACAATTATTGTGCTTAAGTTGCTTCCAGAGGCCGTTTAGAACCCAGTAGTGAGTGTTACAAACGAGGAAAGAATGGGTTTACGCGCTACGCGCTTCAGCGGTCCCGTGCTTCACAATAACAGCACTTACAGTTGACCATCCTCTTTTACCAGTTCAACAAATATCTTTTCCAAACATTACTTTTCTGGCCTACTTTCTCTTTATTTAAATCTCCATTTTGCATCTTTTCTCGTATCTAATTAAATTCCGACATTGTCCTTTTTGCTTCCTTGGATCAATGTAAACTTTTTCTGCCCGTTCTCAAAAGCATTTGGCGATTGGCATGTAGGCTATTTGGCGTGCATACAGTTAGGCCCGAAAGCCCGGGGGGTCAAACTCTTTCCACAGGGGCCGAGTATATGCAGGTTTTTGTTATTTCCTTTCAATTAAGACCTAGACAACCAGATGAGGGTAGTGACCTTAATTAATCAATCAAGTACATTTATATGGTGCGCTTCTAATGTATCTCCCTTCCACACCACCACATCCTAATTGACACAGCCAATCCTTTCTCAAAGGTCTTCCTCCGGATGTGCATCTCTGTTCGTGTTTCTGTGTGTAATAAATACCCCTAAACCTGAATTCCTCATCTCCTCATTGCATACTCACCGATACGCCATGGTGGCAACAGATATCCTGAACCAGTCAGTCCTATAGAAAACATCCTCAAACAGTCCTCTCTTCATTTTAGAATGAGAAACGGCTCATTATAAAGATGGAAAAGTTGCAGTGTAGAGATGGGGAGTATATGGGCAGAGAGAGAGGGAACGAGAGACAGAGGGAGGATATAAAGAGAGACAAAGACCGAAAGAGGGCAGGAGGACAGAGAGAAAGGGAGAGAGGCCCATCCGTCTGTGCCAACTTGGACAGCTTCCATTTCGATGCTGGTCTCTGTTTGTGTAATGGCTTAAAACCAAAATTGGTTTTAAGCGACCTGCGAGCCCATGGAGTAATCTGGTGTGTGTGTGGGGGCACATGTACATTCCACTAGACTCAGCAGATTTAGACTGGAGCCATACATCTGTCAGAACCAAAATGAATGCAAAACATGAGCGCAAGTCTTCCCCAGCTATTCAGGGATTTATTAATAAGTAAAACAAACATAGTAAACATCCTTCTCCACCAGGACCCCCCCTCCCTCCTTTTTAATAGAGTATACACAACTTTCAAATCAGAGGGATTACAGAGCTGTTTTCATATTGCTCTTTTCAGTGGGGGTTTTTGTGCTCGTGTCCAACATCACTCACCCTCACGTTACCTCACTCTGCAACTCAGTTGCCTCAAAGTTAAGCAAACCAATGTTCTGCCTAAACTTAACTAATCGCATTCATTTCCCCCCTCGAGGCAGAGCTGCCTTCAGAACAAGATGGAATAAGGTCATTTCCATGCAAATGGACCCATGAGCAGCAACATGTTGAGCATGTCAAATTGGGTGTCAAATGAAAGCTAAGTCTATATACAGTGTATCTTTTTGTTATTAAAGGCATATGTTTTCCAACCATTTTCCATCCTAAAAATGTGGAATAAGCAATGGCTTTGATTTGGTGTTAAACAGATAGAAAAGGAGTCTTAGAAAACATGTACCAGAAAAGGTTTTCAAAGGTAGATTAGATTAGAGAGTTTAATAGTCATATGTGCAAATGTAGTTGCAGGGTACTGTGAAATTCTTGAGCTTCAACGATGCAGGACAAAGTGAAATAAACCAATAAAAATACATAATAAAAATAATATATACGGTACATATTAACAACTGTGGAAATTATAAATAATAAAATGTCCATTGGGGTGGGGTAGGGGGGATAGCAGACTAGTGGTGGCTATTAGGGGAGTTGGCCAGTCTTCTAGTTTTTGCCATGATGCTCCCATACTGCCCACATCTGAGTGATGGAAAAAGGGAGAAGAGACCATGGCTCGGGTGGCTGGGGTTCCTGATATTCTTGGCCTTCTTGTGACACCTTGTGTTGTAGGTATCCGGTAGGGCAGACAGTGTGCCCCCAATGGTGCGTTTGGCTGAGTGTATCACCATCTGTAGTGCCTTGTGGTTCGTGGCAGTGGAGTTGCCGTACCAGGCTGTGATGCAGCCCGACAGTATTCTCTCGATGGTGCTCCTGAAGAACACTGAGGGCCCTCGGGGATAACTCAAATTTCTTCAGCTTCCTGAGGATGACACACACCACAGTTGGGTCACCTGCTTCTGTCCTCCACTGGCATTCTTATGTTCAGCTGATAACTGTTTTTCTTTCTCTTTCTGTCATCTGGTAGTCAAAGCAAGAGCGCAACAAGTCTGGATAATCCCTCCCCACTGGGCACAGACAACAGTTCAACATCTAGTTTTGTTTTGCATTTGGTTGAGTTTTCAACTAACGTGAATTCAACAACAACAGGAATCACTATGACCACATCATTAATAAGAATTTGTTCTTAACTGACTTGCCTGGTTAAATAAAGGTAAAATAAAAAAATTGGATTTAGGTAAAAAGTTGTGCAAAAAATAGGAAATGCCTTTACGATGACGACTTTTTTGCAAATCCAATCAGTTTTCCACATTGATTCAACGTCATCACATAGATTTTTTTTGTGGTTTAAATGACGTGGAAACAATGTTGATTAAAACCAGTTTTTGCCCAGCGGGCTCCCCTTCACTCTCTCTGTACAGTAGAGTAGAATAAAGGAGTAGAGTTCAGTACAGTACACAGTAGAGCACACCAGAGTTGAGTACACAAATGTACTGTGCTGAACTCTACTGTACTGAATTATACTCTACTGTGCTGTACTTTGATGTCCAAATTTGGTCTTGTTTAGTGGCAGAGCTCAATAAAATAATAGCCATTGTGTAGAACAGTGGTGTAAAGTACTTAATTAAAAAATACTTGAAAGTACTACTTAAGTAGTTTTATAGGGTAGTTTTATCTGTACTTTACTATTCATATTTTTTACAACTTTTATTTTTATTCACTACATTCCTAAAGAAAATGATGTACTTTTTACTCCTTACAATTTTCCTGACACCCAAAGGTGCTTGTTACAGAACATTTTTCCTATTCAAACATTTATCAAGAGAACATCCCAGGTCATCCCTTCTGGCAGACTCACTAAAGACATGCTTTGTTTGAAAATGATGTCTAAGTGTTGGAGTGTGCCCCTGTCTATACGTAAATAAAAAAGAAAATGATGCTTAATATAAGGAATTTGAAATTATTTATACTTTTACTTTTGATACTTGAGTATATTTTAGCAATTACATTTATTTTTGATACATAAGTATATTTAAAACCAAATACTTTTAGACTTTTACTCAAGTGGTATTTTACTGGGTGACTTTCACTTGAGTCATTTTCTAATAAGGTATCTTTACTTTTACTCAAGTTTGACAATTGGGTACTTTTTCTACCACTGGTGTAGAATAATAACCAAATATGCAGGGTATTGCATATTTCTACTTTTGTACACATATTTAAGATGCATAAAACATGTCCAAAAGACTTCTTAACTGCTTCTACCCCCAAGCCATAAGACTCCTGAACAGCTAATCAAATTGCTACACAGACTATTTGCATTGACCCCCCCCCCCCCCCTTTACGCTGTTGCTACTCTCTGTTTATTAACTATGCATCGTCACTTTAACAATACCTACATGTACATATTACCTCAATTACCTCGACTAACCGGTGCCCCCGCACATTGACTCTGTACCGCAACCCTCTGTATATAGCATTGCTATTGTTATTTTTACTGCTGCTCTTTAATTATTTGTTACTGCTACTTTTTTACATAACACTTATTTTTTCTTAAAACGGAATTGTTGGTTGAGGGCTTGTAAAAGTAAGCATTTCACTTTTGTATTCGGGGCATGTGACAAATACGATTTGATTTGATTAGATTGACATTCATATCCATAATTATGCATTTCTGTGTAGTACAGATCTGGGACCTATGATTCAATTATCTTATCGCAATTCTGTTACTGGGTGTATATCCACTTGGATTTACTGCAGTTTCAATAACCAAAAGAGATTTTTTCAAACTCAAGTTTCATTTCATAGCTAACACCCCATTATTTCAGCAGCCATCTTTGAATCTAGTAGTCCTTGTACATAGAGTTGTATGGTTTGTTAAACTTTGAAATCAATGTAGTCTTTTTGGCATAGATTTTAAGTGAAAAATCTTTGTCTCCCCACAATTCCATTACTGTGGAATTGCCCATAAAGGAAAAACTCCAATCTGTGCAAGTTGCAACTCTTGCAGAACCTAAAGAGAGACATCTCTGATATGTAATTTCCCCCTCACAGCTGTGGCATCATGCTGTGTGGGGACTCTTTATGTAGAAGTTAATTCCTAACCTTAACCCTTGCCCTACTGTGTAGTGCTGAGCGATTAACCGAAATTACAGTAATTGACCAATGTCGGTTCAATTATTGGAATCCATCTTTTTCCTGTGAGCTCAATGCGCACATTGCACAGTTTATCTGAAGTCAAATCAGATCAAGCCCGAACTGTGCGGTGTAGTAGGGAGTTAAAGTTTCCAATAGGCCAATATTCTACATAGTTTACCCTGAAAACTACAATGACCATAATCCATTGCACGCCTACTTGTGGTGTTTCTTTAACACATGGGGCTCAATTTTAAGAAACCTAACGCAATGGTAAATCTAAACAACAGGCGGCAACCCTATAGGTTCAGGAGTATTTCAGAAATATTGTTGTTAATTTCATTATTATAATTATTGGCGCACTTTCTGCCATTGGCGCGAAAGAGATGTGTTTTGATGAAAAAACTAGTTATGGGTATGACGGTCTTTTATGTGTATTGCCTTGGAATCAACTTCAATGTTAGTCTGTTATAGTTTGTTAAATGGCTTACAGAAACTAAATCTAATGTAGACATATCTTTGATAAATACGTTAACTTGAACCCATTTGCAATCCACATTGTTCTAAGTAATTATATGGCTTCAATAGCTTTCACAATGATATAGAGGCTAGGCCTACAGTACATTATGTTATTATTATTACATTATGACTGAGCACGGGCATGCCAAACATTGTCAATAAGCAAGATTCAATTCATTTTTGAAAAGGCCTAAAAAGAGAACAAATAATTACAATCAAATTCTAAACTAAACTTATTCTAAAATAGGCTATGTCACACTTACAGGCACCAATGTGAAGAGAAAGGAAGAATGTCCATTCACCGTTATACTGCTCCCAAATATGTTTTACGAAGATAATCTGAACCATTTTACAGATCAGATCGCATTCACACATCTACAGAAGTTACATTGCATGTGCGCCACGGACGCTTTAAACATAAAACCAGGAAGGTGAATCATTTTAATAAGTTTCTAATAATAACAATAATAATTGTTTCCCTGAAATTGTATTACAACCAAATCAGTTTTTTTTGTAAACAACAATAAATACATGTATAAAATGTAATGATATCATAAAATCGCCTGGATAAGAAAAGACAAGAGCTGCCCTGGACAACTGTAAGTGAAAAGATCTAAGAGCAGCAATGGTAGGCCACACAAGCTCACAGAACTGGGCCCTTGAGTGCTAAACTAGCCTGAACTAGCCTTTGTTACAGGTTATAGATAACTTCTAAATACGAGGTTTACCGGTATTCAACGAGGTTATCATCTCTAATTTCATGATGGGCATGGACACGTAGCCTACATCCTGGTTTTACGCACGTCCAAAACGGGACCTGCATGGCTAAAATAAGGTGGGACCGCCTACAATGCATAGATACAAAGGGAATGTCAGCTCGCTGTTTTACTCCTCTCAAACTTGGTGGTTAAGATTTATTTCCCATCGGTCTCAGGAGCCAATCCCTTTGTCAACAGTCTTGACTATTTCGCAATTGCATTGGGCAGGGGGGCTATAAACATTAGTTTTGTATGTTTCTTAATACGAAATATACAGGCACCAAAAGCACATTAGGCTACTCTTGTTTCATGCGCATAAGGGCAGTGTGCGCCACGGCTGGATAGGCAAAGTTTCAACTGTCACAATTCATGCCATAACCAACTGTGCTACTACTAAAACCAGGTTTTGGTTGGTCTTAAATATCCCGACCAGCGCTACCTGAAATTAGCACTTTGGATCACGTTAAGGTCACGCCTAAAATATTTCCAACCCATCCCATCTGAGCGCAAGTGTGCTGATGTTAGACAGGTACATTGCTGAACCTGGCATTAGGGCTGGAAATGCCAGTGACGAAAATGAAAACTACCGTGCGTATGACACTACTGCCGCCTTAACGGCAGCCGAAAATGTTTTGGCCTGTGTTGTTACAGCATTCAACTCACATAACGCATAGTGCTTTTCATTGTACATTTTTTAATAGTTGAAACCGAAAACCGTGATTATTTGTAATAATTGAACCCAAACCGAACAGTCATAAAAAGCACTAGTTGCTCAGCATTAACACATGCACGAAAGCAATTACGTGCATGCACACGAGTGTACACACTGAACTCAGGGTTCAGCTGCAATTACAGTTCTGTACCGATTGCAGAAAACAAGCTTTCAATAATTATCCAGACAGGTGGCTTGTGGCAAACTTTAAACAACACTTTTTATGGATATCTTTAAGAAATGGCTTTCTTCTTGCCACTCTTCCACAAAGGCCAGATCTGTGCAATATACGACTGATTGTCCCACCTCAGCTGTAGATCTCTGCAGTTCATCCAGAGTGATCATGGGCCTCTTGGCTGCATCTCTGATCAGTCTTCTCCTTGTATGAGCTGAAAGTTTAGAGGGACGGCCAGGTCTTGGTAGATTTGCAGTGGTCTGATACTCCTTCCATTTCAATATTATCACTTGCACAGTGCTCCTTGGGATGTTTAAAGCTTGGGAAATCTTTTTGTATCCAAATCCGGCTTTAAACTTCTTCACAACAGTATCTCGGACCTGCCTGGTGTGTTCCTTGTTCTTCATGATGTTCTCTGCGCTTTTAACGGACCTCTGAGACTATCACAGTGCAGGTGCATTTATACGGAGACTTGATTACACACAGGTGGATTGTATTTATCATCATTAGTCATTTAGGTCAACATTGGATCATTCAGAGATCCTCACTGAACTTCTGGAGAGAGTTTGCTGCACTGAAAGTAAAGGGGCTGAATAATTTTGCACGCCCAATTTTTCAGTTTTTGATTTGTTAAAAAAGTTTTAAATATCCAATAAATGTCGTTCCACTTCATGATTGTGTCCCACTTGTTGTTGATTCTTCACAAAAAAATACAGTTTTATATCTTTATGTTTGAAGCCTGAAATGTGGCAAAAGGTCGCAAAGTTCAAGGGGGCCGAATACTTTCGCAAGGCACTGTATATATCTATATATATATATCTATATCTCTATCTATATATATATATATATATATATATTACATACCGTGATATGATATATTGGCTATGGTATTTTAGGTTTTTGAAAAATAAAAGTTCTAAATTTGCTTTATGAGTAGAGCTGACCTTAGGGTGGCAACACACACTTTATATACAAAAGTATGTGGACACGCCTTCAAATTAGTTTCAGCCACACCCATTGCATAAAATCGAGCACACAGCCATGCAATCTCCATAGACAATAATTGGCAGTAGAATGGCCTTACTGAACAGTCCAATTAATTTCAACGTGACACTGTCATAGGATGCCACCTTCACAACAAGTCAGTTTGTCAAATTTCTGCCCTGCTAGAGCTGCCCCGGACAACTGTAAGTGAAAAGATCTAAGAGCAGCAATGGTAGGCCACACAAGCTCAGAGAACTGGGCCGTTGAGTGCTAAATATCACCTGTCCTCGGTTGTAACACTCACTACCAAGTTTCAAACTGCTTCTGGAAGCAACATCAGCAAAATAACTGTTCGTCGGGAGCTGGCCGAGCAGCTGCACACAAGCCTAAGATCACCAGGAGCAATAACAAGCGTTGGCTAGAGTGTTGTAAAGCTCGCCGCTATTGGTCTCTGGAGCAGTGGAAACATGTTCTCTGGAGTGATGAATTACGCTTCACAATCCTGTTGTGCAACGGACTAATTCTAGACGATTCTGAGATTCCAACTTTGTGGCAACAGTTTGGGGAAGGCCCTTTCCTGTTTCAGCATGACAATGCCCCGGTGCACAAAGCGAGGTCCATACAGAAATGGTTTGTCGAGATCGGTGTGGAAGAACTTGACTGGCCTGCACAGAGCCCTGGCCTCAATCCCATCGAACACCTTTGGGATGAATTGGAACGCTGACTGTGAGCCAAGCCTAATTGCCCAACATCCGTGCCTGACCTCACTAATGCTCGTGGCTGAATAGAAGCAAGTCCCAGTAGAAATGTTCCAACATCTAGTGGAAAGCCTTCCCAGAAGAGTGGAAGCTGTTATAGCAGCAAACTAAATATTAATGATCATGATTTTGGAATGAGATGTTCGACAAGCAGGTGTCCACATACGGTTGGTCATGTAGTGCATGTGGCTGAATTAATAAGGTGACGGGGGCATCATATTGTGTTAGTTTTCTGCCGTGTTTGAGAAGTCGAAGCCCTTTGGATGAGTTATTAGTACAGCTGCCACTGCTTTCTTGATTTCCTTGCATTTTGTTTCCCTCTCCGTTTTCAGCCGTCTGCTCCTCCCCCCTCTTCTCCGACCAGGTAGGCCCGTTGCCCTAGCGACTCCAGACTCTACACATACACAGTGTGTAGACCTGCTGCTGGAAAGCCCATACTGCATGTGTCAAAACTTTGTTCATTTGCACAATGTCTCTCGTTCACATTAGCTTGTAAAATGTCCAAACTCACCAAAATTACATTTGGTAGCTTCAACATATATGTGTATAACATTATGAGCTGGACTGCCTTTCTTTGCAATTTTTTTTATTTTAATTTGCATATTTAGCTACCAGCCTCCATGGAAATTCGCTAAATCCAATGGGCTTTTTTGCAGTTTTTTTTTTGCCCCCCCTTGTGTACTAAGCCGGTAATACTGTAAATCCCGGGATGAGAGAAGGACGGAATGACGATATGAACATCTAGATACCGCCCAACCCTACTATAGATGCGTAAACTGGAGCATTGGTACATTGTGGGAGGCAACCTGTCTGTCGAGAGAAAATACTTAATAAGCAGTCAATAAGCATTTCTCTTTTCAATAAATTGTAAAATGACTTAGAAGTGCGGATAAAAACACAATTACTATGAATTAGGGGATGATGGTCTGTTTGAGAGTGGAAGGCTCTGGGCTGGAGTGTTTTGAAAGGTTGGTAACAAGCAATGAAAGGCTGGCTAATCTGGATTAAACCAGAACGAGACCAATGATATCATGAGACTAGTGTCGTTAAAGGACAACTGACAATGTCTTTTGTCAACATAGACCAAGAGACTTGTTTGTTTTCGTCATGACAAAGATGACTGTTGTTGATGTTCCAAACCCAGGGGCCCAAGAAACGCACGCAACACTATCAAGTGTAGGTCATTATTGGGGATGGCGCCTGCCTGTAAGAGGATAGGCCTACATCCAAAAGTGTCACCCTCTTCCTTATTTTAGTGTCCTACTTTTGACCAGAGCCCTATAGGCCCCGGTCAAAGGTACTGCACTACATAGAGAATAGGGTGCCATTGCAGACTGGGTAATTTAGCCACAGTCAGTCAGAGTGACATTTGACAAGAAGGTCAGTGCCATTGATTCACCCTCACTATAATCACAACAGACAGATCCCGATGGAACACAGCAGGAGACTAAAGTGAAAACTGTCTTCAAAAGCCTTGGGGCTTAGCATCCCAAATGGTACCCTTATCCCTATATAGTGCACTACTTTTTATCACGTTCCATCCTGTTGGCAAACAGGCTCCGGCCAAAAGTAGCGCACTATATAAGGAATAGGTTGCCATTTGAAAATGAGCCTTGGAGCTTGGCGTTCCATGATGGAGGATGGGGATCAACAGTTAACACAGCGCTAATGGAGCTCAGTCTCCCACCGCCATTCTCATCTAAATCCCTCTATTTACTTTAGTACAGGGGCCTGGACCGGTCTTTAGTGCAGTGTCCGTCAGACCTGGGTTCAAATACTATTCAAAATCGTTCAAATAAGTGGAGCGTTTGCTTTAGCTTGCCTGAAGTGCCAGATGGGACCGGTTTGCACTTGAGGGAGTGTTCTGCTGGTTTCATTACACCAGCCAAGCTCAATCAAGACTATATAAAGTATTTAAAAGAAAACAAATACTACTTTATTTTCTTTACACTGCTGAATTTAGCTCCCAGGGAGGACTTGATTAATTATTGTGAAGATCTAGATTATAGACTACATTTCTTGCACATACCCTTTTCATATAAAATTGTTTACATAGTACAGAGCACATACAGTACATGCTTAATACAAATTGACGGTACATTATGTTTAAAGTCATTTAGACCATGTTGCTAATAATAATGAGGATAATGGATCAAGAGCCTGTTTAGACTTGCATTTCTGTTATATTTAGCAATATTTCCCTTTTCCCCCACCCTAACTCATCAAGTCTGCTAACTTACATTTAAATGTCTGAAGGGGTCAAATGTTTACTTATTTTATGTTTTGCTTTCTTTCTTTCTCAATACCTTAAGGCCCCCCCCCCAAAAAATATGCTGCTTAAAAGAGATTTTATATGTAAGGCTGCCACTCACCGTTACATGGGGGACCAATGGGGTGGGGGAACGACCAATGCGTGGGGAGTTTCCCTGTGGGTCCTGCTTTTTGTATCACATCCATGGGCTTATTAACACTGAAGATAATAATTACATCAATAACAATACAGGTATTTTCTCTTGGAAAGACCTAAAATGTCCCATTAAACATTCCAGCTGTCTTGATAACCTAGCAAGAAACCATGTTGATAGAGCAATTCTCCAAAAGGACACACATAGAATATAGAACCATTTGTACAAACGGACTGCTTTTTCCATCAGCACCGAACAAAACTAAAGGTGTAATCATAAAGATGCATAAGAAACTAAAAATCACCATCTTGGGTAAAGCTGAAAACCAAGAAGGCAGAATCACTTTGTTTAAATGCATCCATAATGGAAAGAAAATCAAATCAAAGTTTATTTGTCACGTGTGCCGAATACAACAGGTGTAGACCTTACAGCGAAATGCTTACTTACCGGCTTACTTACCGGCTGAACAATAGATAAGTAAAGAAATAAAAACAACAATAAAAAATACAGAAAAATAACAGTAGTGAGGCTATAACAGTAGCGAGGCTATAACAGTAGCGAGGCTATAACAGTAGCGAGGCTATAACAGTAGCGAGGCTATAACAGTAGTGAGGCTATAACAGTAGTGAGGCTACAGTTGAAGTCAGAAGTTTACATACACTTAGTTTTGGCAAGTCGGTGAGGACATCTACTTTGTGCAAGACAAGTAATTTTTCCAACAACTGTTTACAGACAGATTATTTCACTTATAATGCACTGTACCACAACTCCAGTGGGTCAGAAGTTTACATACACTAAGTTGACTGTGGCTTTAAACAGCTTGGAAAATTCCAGAAAATTACGTCATGGCTTTAGAAGCTTCTGATAGGCTAATTGACATCATTTGAGTCAATTGGAGGTGTACCTGTGGATGTATTTCAATGCCTAAGTTTCACTTCAACTAAGTGCCTCTTTGCTTTGACGTCATGGGAAAATCTAAGAAATCAGCCAAGACCTCAGAAAAAAATTGTAGACCTCCACAAGTCTGGTTCATCCTTGGGAGCAATTTCTAAACGCCTGAAGGTACCACATCCATCTGTACAAACAATAGTACGCAAGTATAAACACCATGGGACCACGCAGCCGTCATACAGCTCAGGAAGGAGATGTGTTCTGTCGCCTAGAGATGAACGTACTTTGTTGCGAAACGTGCAAATCAATCCCAGAACAACAGCAAAGGACCTTGTGAAGATGCTGGAGGAACCCGGTACAAAAGTATCTATATCCACAGTAAAACGAGTCCTATATCGACATAATCTGAAAGGCCGCTCAGCAAGGAAGAAGCCACTGCTCCAAAACCGCCATGAAAAAGCCAGTCTACGGTTTGCAACTGCACATGGGGACAAAGATCGTACTTTTTGGAGAAATGTCCTCTGGTCTGATGAAACAAAAATAGAACTGTTTGGCCATAATGACCATCGTTATGTTTGGAGGAAAAAGGGTGGTGCTTGCTAGCCGAAGAACACCAACATTATGTGGATATATTGAAGCAACATCTCAAGACATCAGTTAAAGCTTGGTCGCAAATGGGTCTTCCAAATTGACAATGACCCCAAGCGTACTTCCAAAGTTGTGGCAAATGGCTTAAGGACAACAAAGTCAAGGTATTGGAGTGGCTATCACAAAGCCCTGACCTCAATCCTATAGAAAATTTGTGGGCAGAAATGAAAAAGCATGTGAGAGCAAGGAGGCTTACAAACCTGACTCAGTTACACCACCTTTGTCAGGAGAATTTAGCCAAAATTCACACAACTTATTGTGGGAAGCTTGTGGAAGGCTACCCGAAACTTTTGACCCAAGTTCAACAATTTAAAGGCAATACTACCAAATACTAATTGAGTGTATGTAAACTTCTGACCCACTGGGAATGTGATGAAAGCTGAAATAAATCATTCTCTCTACTATTATTCTGACATTTCACATTCTTACAATAAGTTGGTGATCCCAACTGGCCTAAAAAAGGGATTAAATGTCAGGAAATGTGAAAAACTGAGTTCAAATGTATTTGGCTTAGGTGTATGGTAACGTCCGACTTCAACTATATATATGCAATGAGAGAAAAATATTTAATTTTAGAATAAGGCTGTAACGTAACAAAATGTGGAAAAAGTCAAGGGGTCTGAATACTTTCCGAATGCACTGTATTTCGTTCCTTAAATATAACCATTGGCAGACCATTAACAGAACGCTCAAAACAATTCAATCCGACCTCAGTAGATGGACTAACATACCAATTGCTGTAACCGGAAGAATATCTATAGTCAAAATAAATATATTGCCACGGCTGACTTTCTGTAGTTCAATGCTTCCCTGGGGTCCCCCTTCTGGCTGTAGGGATCAAATTCATGTATACATTTTAAAATGTATACATCAAGTAAGCAATCCCGGATAAAGTTACCAAACTTACAAAGAGGGACAGACATAGGTGGACTAACAATCAAATCAACGTTTATTTGTCACGTGCGCCGAATACAACAGTGCATTCCACCTATCCTAAATTGATTGAAACATGATTCTTCCGCTCCCTGGCTGAGTGTAGAGAAACATGGCATATTACTCTGGAAGAAGTGGCCTTTACTGATATCTCCCTTAAACAATGCAAACTACTCTTTGGTCCTATTATTGCTCACACAATTACTATTTGGTACAATTTCGAAAACAATGTAACTGGGAATCAATAATGCCTTGCGATCTGGATGGCGGCCTTTTGCATCCCCCCCAATGGTCAAAATGTAGAATCCGTATCCTTTCTGATATCATGGACAGTAATGCTTAGAGAAAATTTCAAGATTTGCAAGACACACACATTACCAGGCAACTCATTTTGTCTATATTATATTAACAACAACTTATGTCAGCTATGCTGGCCTATGGAATCCCTTGGGAAACCCAACTACCAAACCATACAATAACGTGACTTGTAAATAAATGATCTGGGCTTCCGAAAGGACTGATTTCTATAATATATAAAATAACAAAAATGAAAGCTCATATTCTGAGCTAGCCATTCAAAAAGTATGGTCCACAGATCTAATTGAATATTCTAAAAAATATGACCTTGGCATTCCGTAATCTCAACCATTAATTTATACATTTTAAGTATGTTCACAGACTGTAAGGAAAGATTTTATGATGAAATTAGCTCCCAACTGTTCACCGTGTGCTATAAATCAGGTAGGCACATTCTTTCATATGATGCTGCATTGCCCTGCAGTTAAATGCCCCTGGGACAAAGCTACAAAATTCATTTAGAAGTGCATGAATGTAAATGTTCAATGCTTTGCATCTATCTACTATGTTACTTAACAATGCGAGCTCCTTGAATCTCTCAATCAGAGAGATAACTATTGGTAGCCAGCACTGCTGCAAAAAATGATGTTGGCTCTTAGATGGCAATCACCTCACCCTCTCTTAATTCACCAATGGATACAGCTACTATTAGAAGTTAGGACATAACTATCGACAGTGAGAATGAATGGTGCTACTAAAGGATCAATTGAGGCATGGCCAAATATACAGTGATGTAAACATTTTCCGAGTTGACAAGCAACCTGGATGTCTTAAAGGGGTGGGAAAATAGCTATTTCCTGTGCTTGGCCCTCTTTTGGCTCCCTATCCTCTGGATGTGTACCAAAATCATTAAAAGTGCCAGTAATAAAGCCTTTCCTGAAATAGTTTTAAAAAATCTGGGTCAAAGTTTGGCTATAATCAAATCTCCCATTCCTCTCAAATATTTTAGAAAAATAAGTTGATCTGCAACTCACTGCCTTCCTGAAGACAAACAATGTATATGAAATGCTCCAGTCTGTTTCTAGACCCCATCATAGTAATGAGACCCCACGGGAAGGTGGTAAATGACCTTTTAATGACCTTGGCATCAGACCAAGGCTTTACGTCTGTCCTCGTTCTCCTTAGTGCAGCTTTCGACACCATCGGTCACCACATTCTTTTGGAGTGATTGGAAACCCTAATTGGTCTACGTGGACAAGTTCTTGCCTGGTTTAGATCTTATCTGTCAGAAAGATATCAGTTCATCTCTGTGGATGGTTTGTCCTCTGACAAATCAATGGTAAGTTTCAGTGTTCCTCAAGGTTCGGTTCTAGGACCACTATTGTTTTCACTATCTCTCTCTCTGATTTGGACCTAGAATATCTAAGCAAAGCTGGAGGCAAGGCTTTAACCTATAGAGCTCAATTTCTATGGAATGGTCTGCCGATCCATGTGAGAGAAGCAGACTCGGTCTCAACCTTTAAGTCTTTACTGAAGACTCATCTCGTCAGTAGGTCCTATTATTGAGTGTAGTCTGGCCCAGGGATGCAAAGGTGAACGGCACGGCACTGGAGTGACGAACCCCCCTTGCTGTCTCTGCCTGGCCGGCTCACCAAGACCGAGTTTGGGAAACCCTGGCCTAAATTGTTTTGTATCTTTGTTTTGGTGCTGATCCAGTTTCTACTGTTCTGCAGGTCAGCACATGTTGACTGGGTAGGGTTGAGGGTGGAGTACCACTTTTTAGTTTATTTTCCTTTTAATACTGAATGTACTATTACTTAATATGTGACCCGTTTCAGGAAACTAGGCGTATGTCACGAGTTCACAGGAGAGCCATTTGAAGTGTTGTTGTTTTTTATATCAAAATGCCGTTTTTTTGGCAGAAATGCCTTCTGGAACATGTGAACTTTCATGTGCCTTAATAACAAACTTGTATGCCATCTGTAAATAGAAATAAAATAGTTACATTATGAGCCTTGTTGGTTAAGCCACAGAAAAGAACAGCAACCTTCCCACTAGCCATGATTGGCTGAGATAATGAGTGGGCTGGACATGCCGAGAGAGGAGTTCAGTTTGGTCTTCCATATAGCAGGCTTCTGTCTATTTGAGCTGGTCAGTCTGTGTTGGTAATCCTGTCGAACGCAGCTTCATTTTTTAATGTATCGTGTAGTGTTGCTCTCCACTTTCTGGAGGATCGAGTTTTGAAATCAGTGGAATTAGAGTATGATAGCTAAAGAGATGGAGAAAACACCTGTCTCCGGATTACATCTTCAAACTAAGGGCAACTGTGGCATGGTATCCGAGACAGGGAGACATCAAATTTTTACAGAAAGTGGTTAATTTCAAGATAAAGTGTACTGTTAGCTAGCTAGCTAATGTTATCTGGCTGGCTCCCTAGCTAACGTTATGTGCATGATGTTATTGTTCATATCCCAGAACCGTTTGCCTTGCTAGTCAGAGCTAGCTAACATTGAACCTGGTTTTGTTAGCTCCCAGCAGATTCATGCAGAGTAGTAACGACATGATTTGGCACTATGTTCATTGTTGTTTAACTATTCTAACGTTAGCTGGCTGACTCGTTAGCTAATGTTACGTGACGTGTGTGATCTTACACCTTGTTTACCTAGCTAGGTTCATTATTTACCTAGCTAGCTAGCTAGCTACATGTCTTCAGCTAAAGTGTACTGTTAGCTAGCTAACGTTAGCTGGCTGGCTCCCTAGCTAATGTTACGTGTATGACGTTATTATGCGAATTCCTGAGCCGTTTGCTTTGCTAGTTAGAGCCTATTGTTAGCTAGCTAACATTGAACCTGGTTGGTTAGCCCCAGCAGATTCATGCAGGGTAACATTAGTAATGATATGATTTGGCACTATGATCATTGTTGTTTAACTAGCCAACATTAACTAGCTGGCTCGTTAGCTAACATTACACAACGTGTGTGATCTTACACGTTGTTTACCTAGCTAGGTTCAGTGTTTACCTAGCTAGCTAGCTACATGTCTTAAGCTGAAGTGTACAACACTCGTTGAATATGACCAGTGTCAGTAAATGTCGGCAAAAAAGCGTAATGAAATTGTTGCCAGCAGAGCTGGTTAGGCTGTTTTCATGTTATCTAGAGGTAAACAAATCATCGGCCAGAGCATCAAGTGTGCGCTCTAAATGCTCTGAGAGCGAAACAAGATGGGTGGAGCTAAAGCTTAAGACGGTGTGAACGATGCTGAATGGGTGTCGACAAAGAAGAGCTCTTCACTAGATACCAAAACATTCAAAGGCCATTTTCTCAAAAGTGAGTTTACAAGTTTATCAACTTTCGAAGCAGAATGACTTTCGCATTGTTCCTCAAAAATGTATGATATACAATTTTGTAGCTCTGAGTCTCTACTTTTAACCAATGTAAAAAACACAATTTCAAATTTTGCTACATAATACCAAATCCAGGTGGTGAGTCATATATAGTGGGGAGAACAAGTATTTGATACACTGCCGATTTTGCACGTTTTCCTACTTACAAAGCATGTAGAGTTCTGCAATTTTTATTATAGGTACACTTCAACTGTGAGAGACAGACTCTAAAACAAAACTCCAGAAAATCACATTGTCTGATTTTTAAGTAATTAATTTGCATTTTATTGCATGACATAAGTATTTGATCACCTACCATCCAGTAAGAATTCCAGCTCTCACAGACCTGTTAGTTTTTCTTTAAGAAGCCCTCCTGTTCTCCACTCATTACCTGTATTAACTGCACCTGTTTGAACTCGTTACCTGTATAAAAGACACCTGTCCACACACTCAATCAGACTCCAACCTCTCCACAATGGCCAAGACCAGAGAGCTGTGTAAGGACATCAGGGGTAAAATTGTAGACCTGCACAAGGCTGGAATAGGCTACAGGACAATAGGCAAGTAGCTTGGTGAGAAGACAACAACTGTTGGTGCAATTATTAGAAAATGGAAGAAGTTCATGATGATGGTCAATCACCCTCAGTCTGGGGCTCCATGCAAGATCTCACCTTGTGGGGCATCAATTATCATGAGGAAGGTGAGGGATCAGCCCAGAACTACATGGCAGGACCTGGTCAATGACCTGAAGAGAGCTGGGACCACAGTCTCAAAAAAAAACATTAGTATCACAATACGCCCTCATGGATTAAAATCCTGCAGCGCACGCAAGGTCCCCGTGCTCAAGCCAGCGCATGTCCAGGCCTGTCTGAAGTTTGCCAATGACCATCTGGATGATCCAGAGGAGGAATGGGAGAAGGTCATGTGGTCTGATGAGACAAAGATAGAGCTTTTTGGTCTAAACTCCACTCGCCATGTTTGGAGGAAGAAGAAGGATGAGTACAACCCCAAGAACACCATCCCAACCGTGAAGCATGGAGGTGGAAACATAATTTTTCGGGGATGCTTATCTGCAAAGGGGACAGGACGACTGCACCGTATTGAGGAGAGGATGGATGGGGCCATGTATTGCGAGATCTTGGCCAACAACCTCCTTCCCTCAGTAAGAGCATTGAAGATGGGTCGTGGCTGGGTCTTCCAGCATAACAATGACCCGAAACACACAGCCAGGGCAACTAAGGAGTGGCTCCGTAAGAAGCATCTCAAGGTCCTGGAGTGGCCTAGCCAGTCTCCAGACCTGAACCCAATAGAAAATCTTTGGAGGGAGCTGAAAGTCCATATTGCCCAGCGACAGCCCCGAAACCTGAAGGATCTGGAGAAGGTCTGTATGGAGGAGTGGGCCAAAATCCCTGCTGCAGTGTGTGCAAACCTGGTCAAGAACTACAGGAAACGTATGATCTCTGTAATTGCAAACAAAGGTTTCTGTACCAAATATTAAGTATTAAGCTTTTCTGATGTATCAAATACTTATGTCATTAATGCAAATGAATTACTTAAAAATCATACAATGTGATTTTCTGGATTTTTGTTTTAGATTCCGTCTCTCACAGTTGAAGTGTACCTATGATAAAAATAACAGACCTCTACATGCTTTGTAAGTAGGAAAACCTGCAAAATCGGCAGTGTATCAAATACTTGTTCTCCCCACTGTATGAGCGAAATGAGCGTTACTTTGAATTATGTATAAAAATAAATAACATGTTGTCCAAAGGTAAAAGAAAAATATGGAAAATAATCTATGAAAGTTTTATATGAGCTGAATATATGAATTTGAATATTTTACCTAAACCTAAAATGTGGTCCACCCAAAAAATACAAAAATACTACTTGAACCCAGGTCTGGTGTCTGTTATTAGAAGTTTCAGCAGTGTTAGCCTATCCTCAGTCAAATTACTATTCTTAAGTCTCATCAGTGGTGTTATTTTATGTGCAATATTTATGTTATCGCTTATCCTGTGTTATGTCCCAAGTGACACCCTATTCTCTACTTTTGACCAGATTCCCTATATGGTGCACTACTTTTGACTAGAGCCCTAAATAGGGAATAGGGTGTTATTTGGAACTCCTCCCACCCACTAGTATGGTGCACTGTAGAGTTATCCAGTATTGTATCACTGTAGTATCACCCTTCTAGGCTGTAACACAATGACAGGATGAGTCACACACGTGTGCGTGCGTGCACGTGTGTCTGTCTCACTCGCTCTCTTACACTGTGTATCCCTAGGTTTCTCTTCTCCCTCTCTCTCGCTCTCTCTGTATGTCTCACTACCTCGCTCTCTATCTCTTTCTCAGCTGGGCTCCTGCATTTCCATAATCTGAGCCAGTGTATTATAGGCCTCCAGGGTTTGTCTTTCCCTATGGACTTGTTTGGCGCCCGTGAAATCTGACGAAGAATTCTCACCGCCATTAGCCAAGTCTGCTGTACTGTGTTAAAGACAGAGAGAGAGACAGATCACACAGTCCACTTTGCTGAGCCAAACCAAGCTCTACTAAGCTGGCCTCTACTAAGCTGGAAAATACAATATCCAAGCCAACACAGTTCGGTCTGGTTCAGTACGATAGTGTAAAATGAGTACCAGTTTACTGGGTTGATCAATGATCCCATAGCACAAAGGGCGCAGTAGGACCCTGAAGACCAGAGAAGTGAGCAAAACAATATTGATCTGCATTTAATGGAAATTAAGCTCTCCTGTGCATGCTAACTGCTAACTCTGTGAGGCTGCCCTCATTCACTCTGACTGGGGTAAATGTCAGTGGGCCATGCGTCACAGATTGGTCTCCCTCATACAATTAGAATGAATAGAAGTACCAGTCCACCCATTATGGCATACTTCATTTACTTGAACAGGACCCCGTTCTACTAATTCTATGGTCTACCTAACACTTACCACACAGTGCGAGCAATACACGCAGAAGTGAGGTATTTTCTGAGCAAAAAGTGTGGATAATCAGTCTAAGGTAGATAGTGTGGTGATGGCTGGTGGTTGGTTGTCAGGCCGTTTTCTTACGTAAGGAAAGAGTTCTGCCCTAAATGCATTATGTACACCTCTCAGACTGTGACAACTCATTGATTGGTATCTTGTTCACCACTGGTGTGCAGAACTGGGTGTACATACTATTCAAAATCTTTCAAATCCGTTAAGCATTTGCTTTAGACTGCCTGGAGTACCAGGTGGGCAGAGTTTGAACTTTTGGGACTAGTCTAATGGGTTCCAATCAACAGGCAAGCTCAATAGAACACAGCTGAAGTATTTGAAATGTTTTGAACAGTATTTGAATCCAGGTGTGCTAATGTGCACCAGGAGGATCAGTATGTTATCTTTCCACTGGGTTGACCTGCAGACAGCGAGTTGAGTGACTACACAACAAACTAATTCCACAGAAACAGGTTTTTCCACTAGCAGCAGCACCAGGTCTAAACAAACTGCAGACACAAATCATGGTCTATATGTGCAGTCAAATATATTGGCACCCTTGCACAATTCACAATTTCTTCTAAAATAATTAGACACTTAAATACATGTAATAAAAAGCTGTTGCACAGGACCAACAGCAAAAAAACGGCCTAAAATGGCCTAAACTAAAAAAAAATCTGATTAATATGTCAAGAGCCAAGTGATCTTGTTTACTGTGTAATTTATCTCACCTGTGAAAATGTTTAGGTGCCTACAGGGTAAAAAAATAACTATTCAACCAGAACAGAACATTCTGCTCCGTTGCACTCCATTAAAAAAGGGCAAGAGTGCCAATAAATTTGACTGTCTGTACTCTAGTACTACCACAGACTACCATGTACATTCTGTAGTTCCTATTACTGTACCTAAGTAGTGTGTAGCAACTGTTGCTACCATATGCGCCTGCCAGTGCAACAAGGATGAGTAAGTGAGTTGAAGGAAAGGTCAGTACAGAATGAGGGTGAGATTAATATACTTATATCTAAACACATATTCTATATAGACTACTCCATAGTGCTTAAAACGCTCAACAGACTAAGCCCTGTCTAAGTCGGGGGGGGGGGGGGGGGGGGGTTCTACTAAGCTATATGGAAAGGTTTTAAAGAAAGTCATACCAAGGATCATTTAGCTATTTGATTTTGAATTGTAAGACCCCTTGGACTATATATATATAAAAATATATATTTGATAAAACACTGGGGGACCATCAGACGAGTCTTGTGAGGCTTCATACATGTACAGTGGGGCAAAAAAGTATTTAGTCAGCCACCAATTGTGCAAGTTCTCCCACTTAAAAAGATGAGAGAGGCCTGTAATTTTCATCATAGGTACACTTCAACGATGACAGACAAAATGAGAAAAAAAATCCAGAAAATCACATTGTAGGATTTGTAATGAATTTATTTGCAAATTATGGTGGAAAATAAGTCTAAGGGGTTAGTTAATGTTATTACTAATGTGTCACGCCCTGGCCATAGAGAGGCTTTTATTCTCTATTTTGGTTAAGCCAGGGTGTGACTAGGGTGGGCATTCTATGTTCCTTTTTCTATTTTTTTGTATTTCTTTGTTTTTGGCCGGGTATGGTTCTCAATCAGGGACAGCTGTCTATCGTTGTCTCTGATTGAGAACCATACTTAGGAAGCTCTTGCCCACATGAGTTTTGTGGGTAGTTGTTTTCTGTTGAATGTTTGTATTCTGCACCAGACAGAACTGTTTCGGTTTCCTTCGTTCACTTTGTTTTCCTTTTGTATTTTCAGTGTTCGATTCCTATTAAACAATATGAACACGTACCACATTGCACCTTGGTCCTCACCTTCTTCCACCAATGGCCGTTACATAATGTAGTAAACTGTGTCACCACAGCAACATGGAGAATAGCTACAGCTAAGCAATAACTGATGCAGTATATCACAATAGTCCATATCATCTCAATATAAAACACTATAGTCAACATATCCAGTGTGTCCAACTATCAGGACTTTTCTTTGAGATCAAAGAAAAAAATGCCTTCCTCACCATCTTAAATAAGCATGCCCCATTCAAGAAATTTAGAACCAGGAAAAGATATAGCCCTTGGTTCTCTCCAGACCAGACTGCACTAAACCAACACAAAAACATCCTATGGTGTTCTGCATTAGCATTGAACAGACCCCATGATATGCAACTTTTCAGGGAAGTTAGAAACCAATATACACAGGCAGTTAGAAAAGCCAAGGCTAGCTATTTCCAAGCAGAAATTGCTTCCTGCGACACAAACTCAAAAAAAGTTCTGGGACACTGTAAAGTCCATGGAGAATAAGAACACCTCCTCCCAGCTGCACACTGCACTGAGGATAAGAAACTCTGTCACCACTGATAAATCCACTATAATTGAGAATTTCAATAAGCATTTTTCTACGGCTGGCCATGCTTTACACCTGGCTACCCCTACCCCGGTCAACTGCACTGTACCCCCCAAAACAACTCGCCCGAGCCTTCCCCACTTCTCCTTCTCCCAAATCCAGTCAGCTGACATTCTGAAAGAGCTGCAAAATCTGGACCCCTACAAATCAGCCGGGCTAGACAATCCGGACCCTTTCTTTCTAAATGTATCTGCCGAAATTGTTGCAACCCCTATTACTAGCATGTTCAACCTCTCTTTCGTGTAGTCTGAGATTCCCAAAGATTGGAAAGCAGCTGCGGTCATCCCCCTCTTCAAAGGGGGGGACACTCTTGACCCAAACTGCTACAGACCTATATCTATCCTACCCTGCCTTTCTATGGTCATCGAAAGCCAAGTCAACAAACAGATTACCGACCATTTCAAATCCCACCGCACCTTCTCCGCTATGCAATCTGGTTTCCGAGCTGGTCATGGGTGCACCTCAGCCACGCTCAAGGTCCTAAACGATATCTTAACCGCCATCGACAAGAAACAATACTGTGCAGCCGTATTCATTGACCTGGCCAAGGCTTTCGACTCTGTCAATCACCACATCCTCATCAGCAGACGCGAAAGCCTTGGTTTCTCAAATGATTGCCTCGCCTGGTTCACCAACAACTTCTCTGATACAGTTTAGTGTGTCAAATCGGAGGGCCTGCTGTCCGGGCCTCTGGCAGTCTCTATGGGGGTGACACAGGGTTCAATTCTCTCTTCTCTGTATACATCAATGATGTGGCTCTTGCTGCTGGTGAGTCTCTGATCCACCTCTACGCAGATGACACCATTCTGTATACTTCTGGCCCTTCTTTGGACACTGTGTTAACAACCCTCCAGATGAGCTTTAATGCCATACAACTCTCCTTCCATGGCCTCTAACTGCTCTTAAATACAAGTAAAACTAAATGCATGCTCTTCAACCAATCGCTGCCTGCACCTGCCCGCCCGTCCAGCATCACTACTCTGGATGGTTCTGACTTAGAATATGTGGACAACTACAAATACCTAGGTGTCTGTTTAGACTGTAAACTCTCCATCCAGACTAACATCAAACATCTCCAATCCAAAGTTAAATCTAGAATTGACTTCCTATTTCACAACAAAGCATCCTTCACTCATGCTGCCAAACATGCCCTCGTAAAACTGACCAATCCTACCAATCCTAGACTTTGGCGATGTCATTTACAAAATATCCTCCAATACCCTACTCAATAAATTGGATGCAGTCTATCACAGTGCCATCCGTTTTGTCACCAAATCCCCATATACTACCCACCACTGCGACCTGTACGCTCTCGTTGGCTGGCCCTCGCTTCATACTCGTCGCCAAACCCATTGGCTCCAGGTCATCTATAAGACCCTGCTAGGTAAAGTCTCCCCTTATCTCAGCTCGCTGGTCACAATAGCAGCACCCACCTGTAGCACGCGCTCCAGCAGGTATATCTCTCTGGTCACCCCCAAAACCTCTCCTTCTAGTTCTCTGCTGACAATGACTGGAACGAACTACAAAAATCTCTGGAACTGGAAACACTTATCTCCCTCACTAGCTTTAAGCACCAGCTGTCAGAGCAGCTCACAGATTACTGCAACCTGTACATAGCCCATCTATAATTTAGCCCAAACAACTACCTCTTCCCCTACTGTATTTATTTATTTTGCACCCCATTATTTTTATTTCTACTTTACACCATTCCAGTGTTTTACTTGCTATATTGTATTTACTTCGCCAACATGGCCTTTTTTTGTTGCCTTTACCTCCCTTATCTCACCTCATTTGCTCACATTGTATATAGACTTACTTTTCTACTGTATTATTGACTGTATGTTTGTTTTACTCCATGTGTAACTCTGTACTGTTGTATGTGTCGAACTGCTTTGCTTTATCTTGGCCAGATCACAATTGTAAATGAGAACTTGTTCTCACCTAGCCTACCTGGTTAAATAAAGGTGAAATAAAAATAAATAAATAAAAACTTGCTAACTTCATGTCCACTTTCTAACTTCATAAAAGTTGGCCATATGTACTGTACTCCTGATTTGGATGCACTCCTGGTTTGGATGTGTCTTGTCTTACCACTGTTACTAGGGACAATGGCGCACAAACAGCCAAGGGGACAGGTGGTCCACTTCATGAGTTATTCCCTCAGAGCTAGTTGGTCTCTGTGCTGTCAGTCTGTCTGGGCGAGGAGTGTGTGTTCGTGCGCCTATCTGTCCCAGCCACAGTTTGAGCACACGGCGCCAGCCACCAGGCTAGGCAAGACCACAGCAGTCAATACTCAGAAATCCCCACATACACTCACAATGACCAGGACATATGAGAGCCATATATCTCTATCTATAACCACATTTCCATCCATTCGTTTTTATGCAAGTAAAGTCATACCGTATTTAAAAAAAAATAATCACGATAGCTGACGGAAATAGGGCATGTTTTAGTCATGTCTTTGGTCACCTTTGCATGGGTCAAACAAAAAACAGACTAATGATTGGTTTTACAATAGAGCCTCCCACAATGCAGGCGATGGCTGCAGGATGAAGTTGAAGAGCAACTGCAGAAACTTGCAGTCGACTGCAGTGAACACTTCATGACCTTAGATAACATGATTTTTGTCCATTTCATGCAGTCGACATGTACTCTATGCACAAGTTGGACTATTTTTTATCTCCATAATGCAACACTCTTTGAAAAGTAAAATTGTATAAATGCCGACAGATCATTTGGTCATTCGACATGGTGGGATCTTTTTGTGTCGGTATTATGCGAGAAATGGCAGTGGAAACACTTTATGTGCAAATATTGATATAATAACCATCATATCGAAGTAAACTTAGAGTCACGCGATGATATGGTGTGGTCCTCCCACTACGACTCAGGAAACCATGCAGTTAATAGGCTACAGATGAAATAAATGATGAGCTTCACAGGGTGGTGAAAGTGTACAGTAATGAGCTTGAAGCGCCTTGAAGTGTCATGATGATCGATACTTGACTGCCGTTTCACAAATACAAGTATTCTCCATAATAATCTCATTATGTAGGCTAGCCTAACCATACAGTCTACCCACACTTTACCTGCAAGCTGTTGACTAGAGCTCACGTGCCAAGAATTTAACAGTTTGAGAAAAGTTTCAGAACAGTTGAAAATGCAATAATGGAAACGCATTGAACTTTAGATTTTATTCAGTACATGAAAACGTACGTGAAAGAGTACATTTTGTGTGCACTACGTCATCACGCACTGATTTTTATACGCAACAATCTATTCTTGCTTGCAGATATTCCAAAGCTCTGTTAAGCTAGATGGGGAGAGGTGGTGAACAGCAATCTTCAAGTCTTTCCACAGATTTTCAATGAGATTCAAGTCTGGGCTTTGGCTGGGCCACTCAAGGACTTTCACATTCCTGTTCTGAAGCCATTCCAGCGTTGCTTTGATTGTAATGCTTGGGGTCATTGTCATGTTGGAACTCTTTGCACTCTGAAGCATACCAGTCTCCCAGTCGCTGCCGCTGTAAATCATCCCCATAGCATGATGCTGCCACCACCATGCTTCACAGTAGGGACGGCGTTAGACGGGTGATGAGCTGTGACTGGTTTTCTCTGGACATATAACTTTGCATTCAGGCCGAAGAGTTACATTTATGTCTCATCAGATCACAATCTTTTGCCTTATGATCTCAGTCTTTCACATGCTTTTTTACAAACTCCAGGCATGCTATCATGTGCCTCTTTTTCAGATGTGGCTCCCGTCTGTCCATTTTAACATAAATTCCAGATTGGTGAAGTGTTGCAGAGACTGTTGTCCTTCTGGCAGTTTCTCCCATCTCAGCCAAGGAACACCTCCCTGATCAAGGTCCTTCTTGCCAGGTTGCTCAGTTTGGTCAGACGGTCAGCTCTAGGCAGAATCTGGTTAGTTCCATATTTTTTAAATTTCCCAATGATGGAGACCACTCTGCTCTTACAAACGTTCAACACTCTAGAAATGGTTTTATACCTTTCCACAGATACATGGCTCATCGCAACTCTCTCGGAAATTATGTCCAAACAATTGAATTGGCCACAGGTGGACTCTAATCAAGTTGTAGTGAGATCTCAGGGATGATCAAAGGAAATTGGATGCACCTGAGCTCAATTTGTAGTGTAGAGGCAAAGGGCTGTGAATACTAATGTTAATGAGATATTTCTGCATTTCATTTTCTAAAAACATGTTTTCACTGTTGTTATGGGGTATTGTGGGTAGATGGTGAGATAAAAATTATATTCTATCCATTTTGAATTTTTTTCTGAAGGCGTATATATATATATATATATATACTACCGTTCAAATGTTTGCCGTCACTTAAACACTTCCTTGTTTTTGAAAGAAAAGCACATTTTTTGTACATTAAAATAACATAAAATTGATCAGAAATATATTGGTAATGTTGTAAATGACTATTGTAGCTGGAAATGGCAGATTTCTTTGTGGAATATCTACATAGGCGTACAGAGGCCCATTATCAGCGATTTCTCGCATGGAATAGCCTTCATTTCTCAGAACAAGAATAGACTGACGAGTTTCAGAAGAAAGTGCTTTGTTTCTGGCCATTTTGAGGCTGTAATCGAACCAACAGATATTGATGCTCTAGATACTCAACTAGTCTAAAGGTGGACAGTTTTATTGCTTCTTTATATCAGAACAACAGTTTTCAGCTGTGCTAACATAATTGCAAAAGGGTTTTCTAATGATAAATTTACCTTTTAAAATTATAAACTTGGATTAGCTAACAACGTGCCATTGGAACACAGGAGTGATGGTTTCTGATAATGGGCCTCTGTACGCCTATGTAGATATTCCATTCAAAAATCAGCCGTTGCCAGCTACAATAGTAATTTACAACATTAACAATGTCTACACTGTATTTCTGATCAATTTGATGTTATTTTAAATGGGCAAAAAAAGAAGCTTTTCTTTCAAAAACAAGGACATTTCTAATTGACCCCAAACTTTTGAATGGTGGTGTGTATATATTTTTTTGGGGGGGGGGGGCTCCTGTAGGTAGCGTTAGTTAGCGCTAGTCGGCAGTACCTGCGCAAAACCTCTGGCATTTTTCATTCTATAACTTGTTCTCCATCTTTAAAAAAAAAAATAGCGAGCAAATATGTTCAGCTATTTTATTTCCCTGACTGATCAAAAAACACTTCTCATGCTCTATTTTGTGTCTGCAGCAGACACAGTGAGCAATATGTTAGGAACATCAAAATATCAAATCACAATAGATATAGAATTGTGAGAATCGCAAGACATATCGTATTGGCATCTGAGTATGGTGATAATATTGTATTGTGAGGTCCCTGGCAATTCCCAGCACTACTATTTAGTGCACTTGTTTTGACCACAACCCTTGGGCTGCCATTTGGGACACGGCCTATGGTTCTGGGACACGACGGGTGCAGGTGACCTAAAACAATAATAAATTAAATATCCATGACATCATGTGCCATCTTTAATACTGACATGCATGTAGGGCTTAGGTGTGATGTAATGAGATTAAATCAGATGTAGGCCTATAGATGAGGATGGATATGTGTAAGCAAAGGCTTTACCACAGTCACATGCCTCACATTCAGCTCCTTTCTCCCTCCATGCGTCTGGTCAGGTCAATATCACTGGTCAGGTCAATATCATTTGGTGAGGAACGCACAGACAAATAGTAGCTATGTAGATATGCCTAAATATCCATTCAAGTTTTACACTTCAAACAATTGTTACCCACAACTATTCAGCGTGTAGCCTTCATTTTGTGGTCTGCATTTGTTGAATGGCACTAAAAAGTGTCCCGTTTCTGAGCTCTCCAATCACTCTAAAGAGTCCGCCCCCTAGAGAATTGGTATGTCAATTATGATGAAATGTCCATGTATTAGGTTCAGCCAAAGCTTTTCAGCCCATGGCCTTGCTTCTGTAGTCTCGATTACTAGCAACAGTTGTTTTGCATGACAGTAAAGTTTCCTGTTTCTGGTCCCTCCACTCTCTCTAATAAATCGTTTTTTTCCAGAGTACCAGAACCTCTGAACCTCAGCTCGTATATGGCCCAAAGTCTGAATGAGGACCTTCTCATCCAGCTCTGTGACTGAGACAAGACCAAGACTGACATCAAGGGACAGAATAAGTGTCTCTCTCTTGAGAGCCGGTTATCTATCAATCTTCATCGGTCTGCTTTCATCAGAGTGCCAGCCAGGCCAGGGCTCAGCCAGGGTGAATCGAGATGTAGCCCAGACCGAGCGAGCCAAGCCCAGAACAGAGAACGGGTCACAGAGATCTATTGGAAATAATCCTCAGAAGGTCCGTCAGCTCAATCTCATTCTCAGCAGAGCAAGAAATAAAAAGGCCACTCTGTTAAGGCAGTCTTTGTGGAGAATAGAATTGTGTGACACACACACACACACAGAGAGAATGAAAAGATATACGTGCTGTCGTTTTTCAGGTGGATGAGTCAGCCTGGTGCTATTTCACACACTCTCCATCTCTGTCACCACCCTCTCCGAGTCTCTTTTTTGTCCCTCCTATCAACAGTCTCTCTCTGCCCCTGATACTTCATGTCCATTTCCAGAGGGAAAATTCAAGTAAGGGGAAAAGCAAAAAACATAGAAGGGGGGAGAGAGGTTTGTGTGTGTGTGGAGAGAGAGAGAGAGGTTTGTGTGTGTGTGTGGAGAGAGAGAGAGAGAGAGAGAGAGAGAGAGGTTTGTGTGTGTGTGTGGAGAGAGAGAGAGAGAGGTTTGTGTGTGTGTGTGGAGAGAGAGAGAGAGAGAGAGAGAGAGAGAGGTTTGTGTGTGTGTGTGGAGAGAGAGAGAGAGAGGTTTGTGTGTGTGTGTGTGTGGAGAGAGAGAGAGAGGTTTGTGTGTGTGTGTGGAGAGAGAGAGGTCTCAGAAGAGGAGAAGAGTTTCCCAGATTAGGGATGTCTGGCCATATGATGCCAAGGGGCCTCCCAGCCTCCCTCCCTCCATCCCTCTGGGCTGGCTAAACTGAATGGGGCTCTACTGTACATTCACAAAATCACTGGTGGCAAATACAGACAGAGGCTGACTGGCAGATTGTTCCCCAGAGAGAGTGAACAATTGTGCACAGTACTATCATTCACCACTGACTCAAAGGGAGTACGTACAATCATCATCACGCTAATTTTTTTCAATTTTAATAAAGTCACATAAAACCTTTTAGATATTATTTACTTTATGTAACTCAAGAATGTCGTAGAACTAGTGGAAGGAGCGCTACAGCAGTGTCCTCCCTCCCTCCCTCCCTCCCACCACTAGAGCTCATGTCCCTGTCATTGATTGCTCATGGGACTGGAACTTATTCCCATGGATGGGATGGAGAAAGGGAGAGAAACCCGCACCAAATGGCACCCTATATAGGGACACAGGCACAGTCCCTGCCAGACATTCCCCCGGGCCTGTTAACACCCATGCATGGCCAGTCCAGTCCCTACAGCCCCAGGCCAGTTCACAGTCTATCAGGAGGCCATGATCACCAGACCAGGCTGGCCAGCCACCCTTCTCTGCCAAAACCAATCAGGCAGCGAGCCTCACACAGTCAACCACTGGAGACCACAGACACACACTCCCTGGATCCCAAATCGACCCCCAGCCCCTACCCCCATAGGCACGTGGAGATCTGACAGGATTGGATAGGTGTCTGCAATCAGAAGGTAAATTGAAGCTTTATATTTCCAGAATACAGTTCTTCATCTATCCAATCCTCCCAGATCTCCACAAGTACCTAGGGGGTAGGTGCTAGTGGTTGAATCAATGATGTACAGTGCCTTCAGAAAGTATATATACCCTTTGACTTATTCCACATTTTGTTGTGTTACAGCCCATTCAAAATGAATGTAATATTTGTTTTCTTACCCAACTACACACTATACCCCATAATGATAAAGTGTAAACTAATTGAAAATGAAATACCTAATTTACATAAGTATTCACACTTCTGAGTCAATACTTTGCAGAAGCACCTTTGGCAGTGATTACAGCTTTGAGTCGGCTTGGGTATGTCTGTATCAGCATTGCACATCTGGATTTGGGGATTTTCTCCCATTCTTCCTTGCAGATTTTCTCAAGCTTTGTTAAGTTAGATGGGGAGCGGCGGTGAACAGCAATCTTCAAGTCTTTCCACATACTTTCAATGGGATTCAAGTCTGGGCTTTGGCTGGGCCACTTAAGGACTTTCACATTCTTGTCCTGAAGCCATTCCAGCACTGCTTTGGCTATATGCTTGGGGTCATTGTCCTGTTGGAACATAAATAAATCTTTGTCCCAGCCTAAAGTTGTTTGCACTCTGAAGCAGGTTCTCAACAAGAATTTGCCTGGATTTGGCTCCATTCAAAGTTCTCTCTATCCTTACCAGTCTCCCAGTCCCTGCTGCTGAAAAACATCCCCACAGCATGATGCTGCCACCACCATGCTTCACGGTAGGGATGGTGTTAGACGGGTGATGAGCTGTGCCTGGTTCTCCAGACATCGCGCTTTGCATTCAGGCCAAAGAGGTAAACATTTTGTCTCTTCAAACCACAGAATCTTTTACTTTATGCTCTTAGTCTTTTACCTGCCCTTTTGCAAATTCCAGGGGTGCTGATATGTGCCTTTTTCTCAGGAGTGGCTTCTGTCTGGCCACTATCCCGTAAAGTCCAGATTGGTGAAGTGTTGTAGAGACTATTGTCCTTCTGGCAGGTTCTTCCATCTCAGCCAAGGAACTCTCTAGTTCTGTCAGAGTGGTCATTGGGTTCTTGATCACCTCCCTGACCAAACTAAGCCCGGTTGCTTAGTTTGGTCGGACGACCAACTAGGCAGAGTCTGGGTAGTTCCATATTTTTTCAATTTTCCAATGATGGAGACCACTGCGCTATTGGAAAAGTTCAACACACTAGAAATAGTTTTATACCCTTCCCCAGATATATTCCTCATCACAATCTTGGAGATCTATGGACAGTTCCTTGAACTTAATGGTATAGTTTCTGCTCTGACATGTACGGTCAACTGTGGGACCTTATATAGACAGGTGTGTATCTTTCTAAATAATGTCCAGACAATTGAATTGGCCACAGGTGGACTCCAATCAAGTTGTAGTGACATCTTAGGGAGAATGACAGGAAAATGGATGCAACCTGAGCTCAATTTGGAGTGTCATTTCTTCCCCTTCTAAAAACATGTTTTCAGGTCATTATTATGGGGTACTGTTTGTAAATGCGTGAGAAAAAAAACATAATTAATCCATTTTGAATTCAACATGTAACAATGTAACAACAAAATATGGAAAAAGTCAAGGGGTATGAATACTTTCTGAAGGCACTGTGTATAAAACACTAGATTTCTGATGCTATTTTTTGGCCATTGAGAACCGGTCAGACATATTGGCACTCCCCAGTAAAAGCAGTCCTCCATAGGAATGAATGGAATTCTACAGTGCTTCAAGGACAAAATCAAATCAATTTTTTTTGTTGTTGTTGTAGTGGGGACAGTAACATTAGTCATCAAAAAAATTATACTTTAAGATAAATGTTTTTGAATGTTACTGTTTATCTTAATAGAATTTAAAAGTATGCATTAAAGTGTCTGTAATAGAATAAACGTCACCAAAAAATGATGTAGACATCAATAAATGCATTTCTATAGCTTCCAAAATGTATTTTTAGCAATGATGGCGGAGTGCCAACATGGAGGCTTCAACATAGTGTACATATAGTGTCAACCAGTGTACATATAAGTGATTGAGTTGAATGCTAAAGGGTCGATTTGGGATTCAGTGTCTGTCTAGGGAGGGAGTGGGGAGTGGACAAGCAGAGCACCAGACCACTGAACCAGTAGTAAACTGTGCCATGTCAATACGGTCCCATTCATGGTGGTTGTATCTACAGATTAAGGATCTTACATTTGAGCCAATTTACTAGAGCAGGAAAAGAATCCTGCAGCAACAGGAAATGTCAATTATTATGTGGATTATAATCAAATGTACATTTTTGTAGGGGGTTAATACATTTTTCATTAGGGCAAATCGAGTCGGACATTTCAAAGTGGAAATGACTAACTTCAGAAGCCTTTTTAAAACAAATACAATACCAGTTTGAATTTCCTGCTTTCCAGGATCATTCTCAGCAACAAAAGAGTGATCAAATTAGGATCCCACGTCTGTATCATACTACACTGCATACCAAATGGCACCCTATTCCCTATTTAGTGCAGTCGTGATTTTAAATGGTACTGATCTAATGGACATGTCAATAACTTGTCATACCAAATAGTATCATAACTATAAATCGATATGTTTTGATAGACTCTGTGTAGAGCAGAAGCTACTGCTACTGGCAATTTGTCAAGAACTCTTTATCTGAAGTGTCAACATTAGTAAGTAAAGTTTAGGCAGTTTATATGCAATAATCATTCATAATGACAAAATAATGCATAAATCTAGTAAGAAAAAAGAGTTTGGGTCAATCTCTTCCTCTATTTTCAAGCAATGGATATTCAGTTATGTTCCTTTGTCAAGTACATTGGACTATCAGAATCCTCCCCAACGCCCCCATCCGCAAAATATTCCCCCACCCCTTACACAAAGCCACAATGGCATCCTTGTCTCAGTGAATTGAGGCTTGAATATGAATGCTACTGTATTATATTATCATGATATTCCTTCAAAACACAGCTAAACAGGCTCATTCAATCCAAATGACCTTCTACAAACTCCAAAAGGAGCTTCTGATCGTCGCCCTGAAGCTGAAAACACACACGCACGCACATACCGCTTCATTAAAAATAACATTTTAAGGCGGCCAACACTTCACTATCCCATCTACTTTTAGTAAGGCACCTTTGACACCACACCATGGGAGAATGGTGAAAGGAGTGTGGGTGAGTGTATGCGTGAAATATAGAGTCCGTACACAGTTTATCCTATATTAATGCAGAGGGAAGAAAAAGTAGGTTGCCTCAAGCCACGGATAGTCATGGGTAGTGGGGCCTGATTGTAAGAGGATAAATAGGGGGCCCTGGCTGAGAAGGAAGAGGTGGAGTGATTTTGTATCTTTCTTCTCATGCCAAAAGTGTGTTCCCTGAAAAGCTCATTGAAGTTTAGCTACACTCTATCTAGCAAGAATTTGGATTGAGCAAGACCTCATGACCATTGTTTTTTTTAAAGTTAAACGTACAGTGGCAAGAAAAGGTATGCGGAGCCTTTGGAATGACATGGATATATGCATAAACTGGTCATCAAATCTGATCGGATCTTCATCTAAGTCACAACAATAGACAAGCATATAGTGTGCTTAACCTAATAACACACAAATTATTGTATTTTTCTTGTCTATATTGAATACATCATTTAAATATTCACAGTGTAGGTTGGAAGAAGTATGTGAACCTCTGGGTTAATTGGAGTCAGGTGTCACGTTCTGACCTTAGTTCCTTTGTTTTCTCTTTTTGTCTATGTTAGTTTGTCTATGATTTTCTATTTCTGTGTTTGGCCTGGTATGGTTCTCAATCATAGGCAGCTGTCAATCGATGTCCCTGATTAAGAACCATATTTAGGTAGCCTGTTTTCCATTGTGTTTTGTGGGTGGTTATTTTCGGTTTAGTGTTGTGTTGCACCTTACAGGACTGTTCGTTGGTTGTTTATCGTTTTGTTTTCAGTGTTCATCAAAATATTTAAAATATGAACACTTACCACGCTGCACCTTGGTCCTCCTCTCCTTCCCCAGACGACAAGCGTTACATCAGGAGTCAGCTAACATGGAGTCCAATCAATGAGACGAGATTGGAGACGTTGGTTAAGAGCATACTTTTTTTTTTACTCACAAACTTTGAGTTTGCTATTCACAAGAAGCACTGCCTGATGTGCACCATGCCTCGAACAAAAGAGATCTCAGTAGACCTAAGATTAAGAATTGTTGACTTGCATAAAGCTGGAAAGGGTTACAAAAGTATCTCTAAAAGCATTGATGTTCATCAGTCCACGGTAAGACAAATTGTCTATAAATGGAGAAAGTTCAGCACTGGAGTGGCCGTCCTGCAAAGATGACTGCAAGAGCACAGCTCTATAGTGTCAGCTACAGACTTACAGAAAACATGCTAACGTCTCTGTTGAGTCTACGATACGTAAAACACTAAACAAGACACCATGGAAGAAGCCAATGTTGTCCAGAAAAAACATTGCTGCACATCTTAAGTTTGCAAAAGTGCACCTGGATTTTCTGTGCTACTGGCAAAATATTCTGTGGACAGATGAAACTACATTTGAGTTGTTTGGAAGCAACACACAACACCATGTGTGGAGAAAAAAGGCACAGCACACCATCATCAAAACCTCATCCCAACTGTAAAGTATGGTGGAGAGAGCATCATGGTTTGGGGCTGCTTCGCTGCCTCAGGGCCTGGACAGCTTGCTATCATCGACAGAAATACTAATTCCCAAGTTTACCAAGACATTTTGCAGGAGATTGTTAGGCTACCTGTCCGCCAATTGAAGCTCAACAGAAGTTGGGTGATGCAACAGGACAACAACCCAAAACACAGAAGTAAATCAACAACAGAATGGCTTCATCAGAAGAAAATACACCTTCTGGAGTGGCCCAGTCAGAGTCCTGACTTCAACCTGATTGAGATGCTGTGGCATGACCTCAAGACAGCAGTTCACACCAGGCATCCCAGGAATATTGCTGAAACAGTTTTGTAAAGAGGAATGGTCCAAAATTCCTCCTGACCGTTGTGCAGGTGTGATCCGCAACTACAGAAAACATTTGGTTGAGGTTATTGCTTCCAAAGGAGGGTCAACCAGTTATTAAATCCAAGGGTTCACACACGGTGTGTTCAATAAAGACATGAAAACATAGAATTGTTTGTGTGTTATTAGTTTAAGCAAACTATGTTTGTCTACTGTTGCAACTTAGATGAAGATCAGATCAAATTGTATGATCAATTTATGGAGAAATCCAGGTATGAGTTCACATACTTTTTCTTGCCACTGTATATATTTTTTACGTACGGTTACATGAGCCGAGCCCTATTCTACATACCTGGTTTGTGGCGTAATTTTGGTCAAATGAGCTTAACTCGGGATAACTGGTACCCCGAAAATGGCTCACCTTTTAGCCAGGTAAATATCTATGGCACCGAATCCTTCAGAACTCCATTTAATCCTGAATGAAGAGTCTGAGTCGCAAGTTGAGGACCAATGAAATCAGATTCCGTCCCTATCGCAAAGAGTGCGCCATCATCCCCTTCATTTAAATAGAACGGACTAAATATTTTATCAATCAAATGTTTGTTTTTTTGCGTGTTAGAAAATAGTAGTTATTAAAATACCTATCACATTACACATTCAGTAATGACAGAATGCAATTGAAACTTCAAGCACAGTATAACTTTTATATGACTTACTAAAATTATTCTAGTGATAGGAGTGGGGGAAAAAAGGTGTTTGTGCATTGATAAGCACACCAAGGTCGGCATTAACGATAAGCAATAAAATAAAGATTACACTTCTAAAAGCCTATTTCACACCATAGCCTGCTGAATTTGCAAGATAAGTTTCATTTTGATTTTGGCACAAATGAAAATGTGGCACTGTCTCGCCTATGGATTGATGCTTCTCAATGAAGATTTCAGTGTTCGACTAGCCACGTGCGACATGCACGCGCAGTTAAAAGCTTGCTAGAGTTAGCAGCAGGCGGACAAGCAATATCCACAGTCATAATACAGTTGATGCCTGGGCAGGAATGTGAAGCTTACTGATGCAGGATAGCTCTAGAAAACCCTCTGTAGGTCTAGCTTGAATCATAGTATACCCCTCCAGTCTTCAAGCTATTCTCAATAAAGCAATGCACATTTTCAACCAATGCACAGACAAAGATGATTATTGTCATCAAAATCATACAAAACTTGCTGAATAGAGTGTAAAGCCATGTAACGTCAACACTTTCCTACATTACTGTATGTGTGCAAATGGCAAGTAAATTTCCCCATGACTCATAATAAAGTTAGACTGTGTATCAAAATGGCCACCAGCTGAATAAGATTAATTGCATTGTATTAAAAAGTGTTGATTGTATAATCCTACCCGTTTCCAATAAAGTTGTATGGGATCATATCATGTTGACTGTAGAGCCCTACCTGTTTCCATAGGAAAACATCATCCTGGTTGAGTTGCCATGCGGTGATGAGGTGTATGGTAGACAGTACCCCTCCACTCAGCACTGCAGCTCTCATCCTCACTGGCAACAGCGTATAGATTATGTATATAAAGAACACAGACCACCAGATCCCCTCAGAAGCGCTTCGGGGGGCAACCATCAACACCCCAAACACCTGGACCACCAGCAGCACCCCGATCACCAAGTAGCTGACGATCCACATGTAGTCCTGGTGGAAGCCGTTCCTGTTACACACCACCATCATGGACAGGAAGAGGGCCATGGCCACGGAGAGCACCGAGGCGTAGGCTACGTCGGGTGGAGCGTGGACACAGTGGAAGGCTAGCATGACGCCGCAGACTATGACAAGGACACCCATCAGCATAGTCAGAGAGCTCTGGTTGAGCCTGAAGAAGTAGCGCTGGTACAGACGTTCCAGTTTCGCCGACGTGAACTTCTTCGACTGGAACACTCGTACAACGCGCATCCAGCACTCCGCGGCTGTGAAGGCATTGCATGTTCCTCCATCCTCCCCCATTCCTTCCCCCAAATCGTCCTCCCCTGGACCTTTCCTCCCTGTCAGGTCTCCGTCATCGAACCCCAGATCCACGGCCTTCAACCCCAGGTCTCCCGCCGCCCCGGTCCGTTTCCCATAGTGGTCCTCCTGCCAGCCACAGCGCATCCCAAAGTTACCCCCTCCGCTGGGGCCGGATCCCCCTCCTCCACGGTGGTAGTGCTGGGGGGTGGGAGGGGTGGGATCCAGGTCCTCAGCGTCCCGCAGGCAGCTCATGCAGCGGGGCTTGCAGAGAGATGACCCTGAGCAACCGTTCTTCCGCTTGTTGGACTTTCTGCCATTGCGCTCCCCCCACGCGGTCTTTCGTTCGTCCACTTTGGCTACGAAGAAGCCTCGGACCCACGACATCCTACTGGGTGGAAGATAGCAGGGACAGATAGACAGGGTTAGACCAAGAGACCTCAGTACAAGGTCAGAGACAAGACTGGGGTTACCAGGACTACAATAACACACAGTTAGGGACGGACATGAAATAAAACTGTTTTTTTATCATGGTTTCAATATGGTTGACATTGGATCAAATTATAAAGTAGAAACAAACACAGGGCTCAACTGTTTATCATTCAGTTAATTCCTAGCATCTTCATACACATCCATAGTACAGCTTCTGTAAAATCAGTAGATATACTTGACTCCGTAAAAGAGCATAAGTCCTCCTATGCTTCTTACAAAGTAAAAAGATTAATGCAAGGTCTGACAGTCCGGTCCCCTCACCTGTGTAGGCTTTGTGGTGTGTGCCAACGCTGCGATCCTCAGCCAGGCCACTCATTTATCCCACTGGTCCCAGATCAGATCACACAAGGACTGGACAAGGACACATTGGAGGAGTGTGTCTGCCTTGGAGTGGCCCACTACTGTCAAAGAATTACAGTGTCAAACACCACTCATTTATCACATTTAGGTCACAGGTCCCATCACAACACAGCGGGCTCAGACTGGTCAGGGAAAAATAGGATTCAGGAGGTGTGTATGTCTGCCTTGGAGCCGCTCACCACTGTCAAACAACCAATCACAGTGTCTAACATGATTTCCTGAAACACAACATCTATTACTATGCAATTAAAATGAATTTACTAAAGTACAATGTAACATGGTAATCCATGTTATTAGTGTATTTACAACACAGGTATAAGAGCTACTTATTACGAAAGGGTTTTCAGTTGTATGTTGTTCAGTTGTTGACCGTAGCCTAAATGTGAGGATAGCGTGTGCAGCCAGACAATACAGAACTCCAACTCAAAATGTGGCCGTGTGTTTGTTCTAATCAACAACAGATGAGCTAAATTGTCAAAGTACATTTCCTCCCCCAGTCCCCAACCCTACGCTTTGGCAGTTTCACCCAGAGAGACGGCCTTCAAATGTCCTTATGTTTTCTTTACTAATATTCAAGTGTGACTGCCCTATTATTGACGTCTTACACTTTTCAGTGCACAATCTTGTATACAGGTTAGGGTGTCCACCCACTCTGCTATAAAATACTTTTTTTTTACCAAGACAAACATGATTATTCCTGTTCTGAATCATTCAGTGGGGTCTTTCTCTAATACTTAATTAACATTATATCGCAAAAGTCAGACTTCATAAACCTAATACATCCGCTAAAAAGCACTGAGCTCTGTTGACATCGTGGTGCAGGTTTCTCTGAACAACTTTTGAGGATTTCGCATTTTGCGGTTGTCGTCTTCAAAGATCGCAAAAAAAGCTAAAGCATGACGAGCTTAATTAAATGTAAAAGGCCGACTTGAGTAAGACATTTACGCGTGTTAACCCTTGCAAGGCTTCTGGCCCAGAAGGCATCCCAAGTCGCATCCTCAGAGCACGCGCAGAGTGTTTACGGACATATTCAATCTCTCACTATCCCAATCTGTTGTTCCCACTTGCTTCAAGAAGTCCACCATTGTTCCTGTACCCAAGAAAGCGAAGGTAACTGAACTGAATGAATATTGTCCTGTAGCACTCATTTCTATAATCATGAAGTGCAGTGAAAGAATAGCTAAGGACCATATCACCTCCATTTTACCTGATACCCTAGACCCATTACAGTTTGCCTGGACAACAGGAATAGCTATGTGAGAATGTTCGAACTACTACTGGTGCCTTCAACACCATAGTGCCCTCAAAGCTCATCACTAACCTCAGGGCCCTGGGTCTGAATCCCTCTCTGTGAAACTGGGTCATTGACATCCTGACTGGCTGACCCCAAGTGGTGAAAGTAGGCAACAACACCTCCCCACGCTGGTCCTCAACACAGGGGCACCACAGGGGTGCATGCTCAGCCCCCTATAATACTCCCTGTTCAGCCATGACTGTGTGGACATGCACGTCTACAACTCAATCATCAAGTTACTGACGACACAATATTACAGAGAGGAGGTGAGTGCCTTGGCGGAGTGGTGCCAGGACAATAAGCTCTCACTCAATGTGGACTACAGAAGACAGTAGAGAGAGCACACCCCCTACCACATCGACGGGGCCAGAGCGGAGAGGTTCAAAAGCTTGAAGTTCCTCAGCGTGCACATCACTGACTACCTGAAATGGTCCCTTCACACAGACAGTGTGGTGAAGGCGCAACAGCGCCTCTTCAACCTCAGGAGGCTGAATAAATTAATCTTGGCCCCTAAGACCCTCACAGACTTGTACAGATGCATTATTGAGAGCATCCTGTTGAGCTGTATCACCGCCTGGTACGGCAATTGCACCGTCCACAACAACAGGAATCTCCAGAGGGCGGTCATCCCACCGCATCATCAGGGGCACACCGCCTGCCCTCCAGGACAGCTACAGCACCCTGTATCACAGGAAGGCCAAGAAGAAAAAAGGACCCCCAGCCACCCAGAGACAGTACAGCTGCAGCAAAGCTGGGACTGAGAGACTGATAAACAGCTTCTATCTCCAGGCCATCAGACTGTTAAACAGTCACCACTAGCCGGCCTCCGCCCAGTACCTAAACCTCAGACACTGTCACTAGCCGGATACCACCTGGTACTCCTGCACCATAGAGTGGTCACTTTAATAATGTTTATACTGTTTTATCCACTTTATATGTATAAACTGTATTCTAGACATGGCTCATCCTATATAACTACAAGTATACACACTTTTGCAAATTGGATTTGTTCTGATATTTCTTAATTTCTTTCTTTTTACTTTTTGGATTAGGTGTGTTTTGTTTTGTATTGCTAAGGTATTTCACTGAGACACTTGTTTTTGTGAGAAATTGTTGAAAAATAACATGAATTTTTAAACATACTACGTCATGTCTCAAAATCGATATCCATCTTACCTCTATTGTTTTATGTCCTGCGGAGTCGAGAAAAAAAGATGACGAGTTCAACAGGAAAGTGAGCCTGTCTGGTAGCCAGTAGCCTTAATTTTTCACAGAATTCAGCCTAGCTGACACGATGCTACATATTTTTTACCACTTTTTTTCTCTGGCCTCCATTGATTTAGTCACTTTCACATTCTGACCTTTATTTCCTTTGATTTGTCTTTATTTAGTATGGTCAGGGCGTGAGTTGGGGTGGGCAGTCTGTGTGTTTTTCTATGTTGGGGTTTTGAGTTCAGCCTAGTATGGTTCTCAATCAGAGGCAGGTGTCGTTAGTTGTCTCTGATTGAGAATCATACTTAGGTAGCCTGGGTTTCACTTTTGAGTTGTGGGTGTTTTTTTTCCGTATGTGTGTTTGTTGCCACACGGTACTGTTTCGGTTTCGTTCGTTTCACGTTTGTTGTTTTGTAGTGTTCAGTTTATGTCTTTAAATAAACGTTTTGGACACTTACCACGCTGCGCCAAATTCTGGCCACCCCACTAGGGTAAAAAAACCTCCAGTAACTTATTAACTTATTAACATATTACGATAGAGACATGAGGTAATTCGTTTTCATAGAGGATTATCTACTATTTTACCATTTGGTCAAAAGATGCGTTTTGTTTGGACACCTGATACAGATGTACTGTATGTATATTTCTGCATTTCAATATGGTTCCTTCCATTCCAAATACACTTGGCCTATACAGTTAAACTGCTGTATGGATTACGTGAACATTTATATCATGCCTTGTTTAGGTAGATAACAACAACCTGAAAACCCAGACAATTGTACATTTGTATAATGTAATTCAACTCTCACCAGCCACTATTGGTATAATGCCTCCAACTAACTCCACTAGTCCCATAAACTTACAGAGAGACACAGAGAGAGAAAGCGAGAGAGAGAGAGAAGTTAGCTAGCTAGTTACATTATATCAATCTCCCCATAACATCAGGGCAGAGTTGGGTTTGCCCTATTAGACAACAAAGCTCCTATGAGTGGGCAGTTAGCAGCCATCACAGATGAAACACACACACACATGCCGCACGCACACAGAGATGAAGTGCCCTCCAATCCAGATTAAATTGTACATGTTTCCTCTCCCCCATTAGCCCTGATGACTCACGGCTTGTGTCCCAAATTACACCCTATTCCCTATATAGTGCGCTACTTTTGACAAGGGCCTAGGCTTGCTTCCGGCTGCATTCAGCACACGTCAAGGACATAGGTATATAACCTCTAAACTTAATAAAGACTAAATCTCTCAGTCAGGGAGAATCTGTAGAACAAGAACACAAGAAAAATAATAGAGATGCAGTGTTTCTGCGTGCGTGTGCCTCGACATTAGCGCTTGTCGAGGACAACAACAACAAATTTCAGACAAAATTAATATATACTATACAAACAAAAGTATGTGGACACCCCTTCAAAATTAGTGGATTTGGCTATTTCAGCCACATCCGTTGCTGACAGGTGTATAAAATCAAGCACACAGCCATGTAATCTCCATATGGGTGAGGCGGCAGGTAGCCTAGAGGTAAAAACGTTAGGCCAGTAACCGAAAGGATGCTGGATCGAATCCCCGAGCTGACAAGGTAAACATCTGTCTTTCTGCCCCTGAACAAGGCAGTTAACACACTGCTCCCAGGTAGGCCGTCATTATAAATATGAATTTGTTCTTAACTAACTTGCCTAGTTACATTTTTTTTTATATAAAAAAATTGGCAGTAGAATGGCCATACTTTCAACAACTTTAAGTGCTGTTATTGTGAATTAGAAACATCTAGGAGCAACAATGGCTCTGACGCAAAGTGGTAGGCCACACAAGCTCACAGAACAGGACCGCCAAGTGCTGAAGTGCGTAAAAATTGCCTGTCCTCAGTTGCAACACTCACTACCGAGTTCCAAACTACCTCTGAAAGCAACGTCAGCACAAGAACTGTTCCGTTGGGAGCTTCATGAAATGGGTTTCCATGGCCGAGCAGCCGCAAACAAGCCTAAGATCAACATGCGCAATGCCAAGCATCGGCTGGAGTAATGGAAAGCTGGCACACATTGGACTCTGGGGCAGCGGAAACGCACTCTCTGGAGTGAGGAATCACGCTTCATCATCATTTTAAAGTCACTATTGGTGTAATTAATAACTTCACCATGCTCAAGGGGATTTAAAAAAAAGTTATTTATCTTGCTTTGAAGTAGCCTACTTTAGCCAATTGTTCTCTGATTCATTGAATGGGGAAATTATTTCATAAAGACAAAAAAGTACTTTGGTTGTAATTTTTGCTACATTTTATAGCCTATGAAGGGTAGCCAACCATCCTCCAGGACAGCCTTAAAGGGACAGTGTTGTATTTTTAGACAGGCTTGAATATGCAAAGAAGTCAATAGGCAGAGAGTAGCCTACATTTTTTGTCTGATTCTCTGTATGGTAATAGGCGTAATAATCATAATAATTTGTTTTTTTTTGTAAAGTGGTTCCTTGCATCATATGACTCACTTTTAAGTCACCTTTTTGGCCCATAGCGTAACATACCTTTTTTGGGGGGACAAGTGACTTGGCAAAAAAGTTCATGTCAAACCCTGGTGTGTGTGTGTGTGTGTGTGTGTGGGCGGGGGGGGGGGGGATTGTGGCAAATGTACATTTATCGACATTGACAAATAATCTATTATATCATATTTGAATCTATTCAAATCTACAGTACATGCCTGGCATGCCTTTTTTTTATATTCAAGAGCAGTAGCTATTGATAGAAGTTGCTTCATAAAATAAACCTTTGGAACTAACTGAGGGGCTGGCAAACAGAGAATCCTGTTCTGTGGTTTGTTATTTCAAATACAGTTAGTTCAAAGCTGTACTACCATTCTGCCAATACACAACATAGTATTCTGTCTGACATCAGTAGCCTAGGTTGTATTCAGTGCATTATTTAAAAATGTAATTTCCAAAACATGTAGCCTACCTTTGCTTATTTTATCATTCCTAACATTTCACCTATAATAAGTGGTTTCTCTTTTTATTTTCCTTTCCCCCTATAACCATACCACAATATCTCTCCATTAAAGCAGGTTTAAGGACAAATATTAACATTGAGTTGATGATTGGAACGTCGGATATTCTATTTTAAATACAAATATTAAAACAGAAAATAGCACGATATGCAAATGACATATTTAGGCATCTGATCTATGCACTAATAGATTATTCAATGCTCCTCTAGGTCAGACTGGTAATCAAGCATGTATTCACCTCTGGTGCATTCACCGCCGTACAGACACACAGCACGAGCACACAGCAGCATGCAGCGGTTATGTAACAGAAACAGAACAGCGCATGCATGCATTTACAGCAGCATCCGCTCGAGATATCATAAAATAAATAAAAAATACGTATTTATATTCTTACTGATTCTGGTTAAACCGGGAAAACAGTTGTCAACGTTGTAAATTAATATATATAGGGTATATAGAGTTTGAATGTATATTATCTATATGCAGGACTAAAGACCACATCATTCTCAGGATGTTTGCGATAAATAGGCCTCTATGATATGTGACATGCAATCAACTATCTGCATATAGCCTATTTGGTTGCAAGAAGGCCAGCCCGAACACACTGATTACATCGGAAACACCGTGTGTATGTGTAGCCTGTTAACCAGCCTTTACCCTGCCAGACTGCTGACATTTCGTTGCAGTTACGGCAAGTATCCTATACTTCTCAAACATTGCTTAGGCCTATATAACGGGGTGTCTGTTTCCTTGCACTGACACGTTTGTTATCTATTTAAGACCCCATAGCCTTACCATTCGATGCCAGAATTTAGGTCAGAAGTAACGTTAATCATTTAAAATCTCTCTACCAACTTCTTAGATAAACTCTAGACAAGTAGTATAGCAGGGTTTCCCAACTGGCGGCCTGAGCAAAATAACAATATATATATATATGTTTTTTTTTTTTTTACAATTTTCATTGTTGTACATCATACTTTAAAAAACACCAGAAAATCAGCTCCAAGTCATTTTAATTTTTGAAATCTGTTCCCAATTATTCCCACGCATTATAGAGAGACACCTGATCGTATAAAAATATAAGCAAGGTTTGAAATTATTATGTTTTAGCCAAATACATGTTTATGCTTCTTGAGGTCAATTTGCAGTCTACAAATTATTTATAATTATGTTCCGGACCCCCGACCACCCACTCAAGAATACCTAGTTAATGATCCCTGGCCTACAGTATTGGCAAAGTCATGATACCGTAATACACCTTCAAGCATATTTTTATGGTGAGAGAACATGATACATGTCCTAAACCGGATTCTTCTTGGTAAGTCCCTTCTTGTAAATGCACCTAGAATGTCTCCTTATTTAGTAAAGGCCTCAACAAATGTATGAAGCTTACACATTGCCTATGGGCTTGTTATTAGCTACATGGTCGATAGTGCCAAGTAAAACAGTGCAAATACAGAGCAAATACATTGCAAATACCTGCATAACATAACATGCCACCTTGAGACTAGGCTACAGGCTACTGCAACACTTTGCCATAAGAGGCCGACTCTCAACATTGCAACCTAGGATGTTCTGTTGACATTTTGTAGCACTACTGTTTTCTATAACTACACTGATAATAGTCGACTTGCTACTATTGTAGCGTTGTTGTAGCCTACAAAACAGTTGGTCAGAAGCCTAGGACAGCGGGAGAGCTTGTACTTACCACATTGACTGACACCCTTGTACGAATAGCGCGCAATATGGACTACTTTTCTCCCTCTGTGTTGGTAGACATACTCCGCTGTCTTCTCGTTTCAGATGAAAACGTTTATCAGTCGACGTCTGTAGGCGACAATCGAAGGGAACGGCTACAAATGTACAAATCTCTCGTTCGCGCTTTGCTCTTCTCAACGCTCTCTCACCCTCATACATTCTCATTAACTCAGTAAGCCCCCTAGAGGTAGCTCCAGTGTGTGTGTGTGTGTGTGTGTGTGTGTAGGGAAGTACTTCTCATGAACTAATAATAGGACAACAAATGGCAACACAAATACAGTGGTGAAGAAAGTACCCAATTGTCATACTTGGGAAAAATCAAAGAGACCATAATATAATAATAATAATATATTAAGCAAACCAAGCATAGTTTATTTTAGTTGTTTTTTTTTTTATAGATTTTTTACAGATAGCCAGGGGCATGCTCAAACACTCAGACATAATTTACAAACATGTGTTTAGTGAGTCCGCTAGATCAGAGGCAGTAGGGATGACCAGGGATGTTCTCTTGATAAGTGTGTGAATTAGACCATTTTAGACTACCTCCAGAAATGGTCAGGAAGATTTAATCACAATAAAATCTAAAGATGTCTTTGAATCCTCTCTACACGCCTGTTGAAAAAAATGTGGCCACAATGTAGAATGTGGACAAGATCAGGACAAAGTGGTCTCAAGAGAGTGACAATGTTGACTGCAGCTAGCCAAGATATACCATTAAGGAGTGCAGCCTACTACTTTAGCGTCCAAGGACCTTAGTAAGTAAGTCGCTTTGCACAAGCATTTCTCCTGTTTCTGTAGCATGAGGCAGTTTGATGTACAAGTACACCCACCAGACAGGACACTAGTCTACTGCAGGGCCTTATCCCCAATCAATGGCCTTAATGCTGAGTGCCAAGCAGAGATGCACCTCGTCCCATTTTTACAGTCTTTGGTTCCAATCTCAGGACAGACACTAACCACGAGGCCACTGAGTTGGTTATATATGGGCACAATCAGAATGTGGACAAGATCAGGACAAAGGGGGCTCAAGAGAGTGACAATATAGACTGCAGCTAGCCAAGATGTACTGATAAGGACTGCAGGCTAGCCTACTACGTTAATGTCCAAAGCATATAACCTACAGGTAACTGACAAAATAAAGGAAACACTAAGTAAATGAGGGATACAAAGTATACTGAACAAAAATATAAATTCAACATGTAAGGTGTTGGTCCCATGTTTCATGAGCTGAAATAAAAGATCCCAGAAATTTCCCATACGCACAAAAAAACGTATTTCTCGCCAGTTTTGTGCACACATTTGTTTACATCCCTGTTAGTGAGCATTTCTCATTTGCCAAGATAATACATCCACCTGACAGGTGTGGCATATTAAGAAGATGATTAACAGCATGCTCATTACACAGGTCTACCTTTTGCCGGAAGCTCTGGACTGGGAACTGTCGCCGGAAGCTCTGGACTGGGAACCGTTGCCGGAAGCTCTGGACTGGGAACCGTCGCCGGAAGCTCTGGACTGGGAACTGTCGCCGGAAGCTCTGGACTGGGAACTGTCCCGGAAGCTCTGGACTGGGAACTGTCGCCGGAAGCTCTGGACTGGGGATCATCGCAGGAAGCCTGGTGCGTGGGGCCGGCACTGGTGGTAGTGGACTGGTGACACGCACCTCAGGGCGAGCGCGAGGAGCAGGCACAGGACGCACTGGACTGGGAAGGCGCACTGGAGGCCTAGTGCGTGGAGCCGGGACAGGTGGCACCACACTGGTAACACGCACTTCAGGGCGAGTGCGGGGAGCAGGCACAGGACGTACCTGACTGGGAAAGCACACTTGAAGGAGAGTGCGAGGAGCAGGCACAGGACGTACTGGACTGGGAAGGCGCACTTGAGGGAGGGTGCGAGGAACAGGCACAGGACGCACCGGACTGAAGAGGTGCACTTGTTGCCAGAAAAGTGGAACCGGCACAGGTTGCACCAGACTGCTAACCGGATCCTCTGGTCGGATGTGGAGCAGAACACACTTCACAACATCTCTCTCATCTCACTCTCTCCCAACTTCGCCATTGCCTCCCTGACAGTCTCTGGTTCCTTCCTCTGCTCAGTCGCCAGCTCCATGTGCCAAAATAAACTTTGGGTTATCCTTGGGCTTTCTGTAGCCGCGAACCCTGTTGTCGTCGCTGTCCTCCATTATCTCCTTTAGTCTGTCGCCAAGGAAGGGTTTCGAATCTCCCCATCACTTCTTCTCATGTCCAGAAATCCTTCACCTGGTGAACACGCTGCTTGGTCCTGGTTTGATGGGATATTCTGTCATGTACGTTCGTAGAAACGGACCAAAGCGCAGCGGATATTGAGTTCCACATTATTTATTAGAAAGTGAAACTTAGCAAAAACAAATAAACAGACGTCTCAAGTTGAGGGAGCGTGCAATTGGCATGCTGACTGCAGGTATGTCCACCAGAGCTGTTGCCAGGGAATTCAGTGTTAATTTATCTACCATAAGCCACCTCCAACGTTGTTTTAGAGAATTTGGTAGTACATCAAACCGACCTCACAACCGCAGACCGCGTGCAAACACGCCAGCCCAGGACCACCACACCCGGCTTCTTCACCTGAGGGATCCCAGACAGCTGATGGAACTGAGGAGTATTTCTGTCTGCAATAAAGCCCTTTTGTGGGGAAAACTGGGTCTGGCTCCCCAGTGGGTGGACCTATGCCCTCTCAGGCCCACCCATGGCTGCGCCCCTGCCCAGTCATGTGAAATCCATAGATTAGGGCCTAATTAATGAATTAAAATGGACTGATTTCCTTATATTAACTGTTAAATCCTTGAAATTGTTCCATGTTGCGTTTATATTTTTGTTCAGTGTATATTGAAAGCAGGTGCTTCCACACAGGTGTGGTTCTTGAGTTAATTAAGTAATTAACATCACATTATGCTTAGGGTCGTGGATAAAAATGCCCAGTTGCTCATTACTTTTGCTACCATGGCTAGAAGAAGAGATCTCAGTGACTTTGAAAGAAGGTCTCAAATGATCATAGGGGGTTTAAAGGGTGTGTGTGTGTGTGTGTTAGTGATGCACGGGTCAACTGTTTGTTCACCCACACCCGCCCGCAATTGCCTGCACCCAACCCTAGCCTGCAAATAGGCCGATAGGAAATGCGATGTACAGTCAGACAGCGGAACAATTTCTTTGACAGGGGGTGAGGGATTTCGTTTTTTACATCTAATTTAGATATGTTTCGGCATTATAATTTCCTACATTTTGGTAGGCTATTTGTTAGACAACATGTCTAGAATTAGATACATGCGGCTTATCTTCTGTCATTACTGCCCTAGAAGACTAAATAAACCCTTGCTCACCAGAATAATGTCATAAATCGATAAATCCTTCAATCTATTTGACATCAGTAATGTTTTCTCTTTCATCGGTGCTTCTCTCACGCAGCAGATGTTTAGGGACCGGACAAAAGCCTATGAAAATATAGAAACAGAAAGATTTTCAGAGCAGCATTTCCAAATGACATCAGTTTGACCGGTTTAATATGGAAATTAGAAGCAGTGAAAATGACCCAACATGTTCCCAGTTATCATTGAGCACTCGGGAGGTGGGCGTCCCTCCAGAGTGGTCGAGCACCTTTGAAAAAGATTTGTGGAAAAGTACTGTAAATTATTATGTGTGTGCAAAATATATCAGATATCGAGGGCCAGTCCTGGTCACCTGGATCCACTGGTGATGACAAAAATCAAATCCAGTCAAATCAAATGTTGTTTTCATGTACTTGCAGGCTTCTCACACAGTGCAATGGCAACAAAAGCAACATAGGAAAGTAATCAAATTAGGGCCATTGTAAATATATAACATTTGAATAAACATACTAAATAAACCAAATCAAGTACAAGTGGCATGCGGATAAAAGAAAATAAGATATAATTGAAAATAAGATTTTAGAAAAGCAGCCTAGGATCTTAATTTGAACCAGTTTGCTACGGCAGGAAAATAATCATGCAGCAACAGGAATTCTGAATTATTATGTCGATTATAATGAATATACATTTTTGTAGGGGTTGATATATGTTTAGTAAGGGCAAATCAAGTCTGAAATTTCAAAGTGAAAATTACAAACTTTAGAAGCCTTTTTAAAATTTTTATCTAACAATGTGGTTTAGGAGGCTGGCTTTGAGACAGGTAGAGGGAGACTTGATGTTGACCCTTCACAATCGGAGGCCCCGTTCAGGGTGACCTGAATCTGGAGCCCTTCATCAGTGGCATCCTGGGTTGCAGGATTCTTTCCAATGGCTCCTATACACAAACAAAAAACACTGAGTTACATTTGAATCGCACATGGTCTTACACATTACAGGCACAAACCTAAGCTACAAAATGCAAGAAAGGTCATTATAAATTACACACTTGTCGTGTCTTTGGCTATGCCGGATTAACTGATATGACATGCTATTCTATAAAATCCTTTCTCTGTAATTAATATTACCTGATTGCACTAATCATGTAAATGTAATTAACTAGAAAGTCGGGGCACCATGAAAGAATATTTATAGAGCAGTTATCTTCCAAATAAATTCTTAAAGACCTAGTAATATTTTACATCAATAGCAGTCAATATTAATCGTCACCTTATTTCAGTCTCATCTGAAAGTTGTAAATTCTTGGTTATCTTCACGAACCCTGGCTAACAAGTTGAATCAGAAATACAAAATTGGGTTTAATCATTTATTTACTAAATACCTAACTAATCACACGGAATTACATGTACACAGAATGAATCATACCTTGATTACAAATGATGTCAAAGGAAAACGTCCCTAGCGGACAGAACAGATATGACAGCTAGTTACCCAAAGGAAAGGGGGTTTGGGTTTGAGTGAAAGAAGACTGAAGAACAAAGGTGAGAAGCTGTGCTATCGTAAATACAATATCCTATGCATTCTAAATTACCGCCCATTTGGAAAAGGAAAATGGAAAAAATATTTACTCTAAGCTGCGCAACAATAGGTTGGTGGTAGATGGAAGGCCATGTTGCCCAACAGAGTCCTTTGTCCTTTGAAGAGTGTCTCTGGTGGTGAACGGGATACGTTGTAGTGTTGTCGATGGGTGGTAGACGGGATACTCTGTCTGTTCTTTCCTAGGCCAAGTTTGCAGCTGCTGTTGCTAACTCAACGGCTAGGAGGTATCACTTCTTTAGTGAATAAGAGTTCAAAGTTCATACCATTTGCAAACAAAGCTCACGCTGAGGTTGGCTTCGTTCTGTAGTTATTACCTGAACCATTCTGACATTGGATCATCATCCTAATGTACCCGGACCAGAAGGTTACATTTTCGTCGAGACTTTAGATAGCTAATTAGAGGTGGTCGCTGGAAATATGGCTGTGTGGGAATCGTGTTGAAAAGGTGTGTAGTAATTTTACCTTTCCTATTTAGAAAATCATTTTCTCGATGATATATGTTCCAAAGGTTTCCAAAACAGTATCGCAAGCAAGGATTCTTAAAGTGTAGACAGAGCGTCGGGACTGTTGTACACATTTGCTGTGCTGCCGTCAGCGCTTCAACTGAGAACGAACGAGAACTAGACGGCGTCTAGTTTCTAAACTCGCTAATTCTCCCACTCATAGACAAAAACATTTGTACCTGAATATGACTTGTGTAATAGAGCTTGGAGCGATATGGACCAAAAGTGAAATGTAAAAAAACTATAAATACAATGTATTTGTTCTTTTTTTGTAATGCACAGATACATTACATAAGTGGCAGGGCGCTAGACAATTTTTTCCCCAGTTCCAAGTAAGAAATGAAATGGTGACCTATGAACCCCTGGAGTCGAAGTCCGCGCCCCCGTGCGGAAATCTAATTAGTATAATACAAAAATGTAATCAAAATCTGTCGGTTTGAAGTGCGACTGAACAAATACAACAACTTCTCCTTTAAAAATGGCCTATGTGGCATCGGCATGAGTCAGAAACATTTACTCTGGTGTCAAAATTGACTACAAAGTGTAAATAGGATAATTTGGTTATAAAGTCAGTTGTCCATTTGCAAGATAATTAGAAACAAATTGTATGTCACAGAATGAAGGGTACCATAACAGTTTTCCTTGGGGTGAGTATACTTCAATCCTGCCCACAGCTGCAGCATCCAAGTAATCGTAAATTTGGAGCGCAGCTGCATGGGACCTGATCGGTCACGCCCTGACCTTAGTATTCTTTGTTTTCTTTATTGTTTTGGTTAGGCCAGGGTGTGACATGGGTGATGTATGTGTTTTTGTACTGTCTAGGGTTTTTTGTAGGTTTATGGGGTCGTTTACTATCTAGGTGTTTATGTATGTCTATGGTTGCCTAGATTGGTTCTCAATTAGAGGCAGCTGTTTATCGTTGTGTCTAATTGGGAACCATATTTAGGCAGCCATCTTCTTTGGGTATTTCGTGGGTTATTATCTATGTCTAGTTGCCTGTGTCTGCACTAGTATTATTATAGCGTCACGTTTGTTGTTTTGTATAGTTAAGTGTTCTTCGTCTTCATTAAAAGTATGTATTCATCTTACGCTGCGCCTTGGTCTCCTCCGCACAACGAACGTGACATGATCATAATGCCCATGGTCAATTTGGTTTGACATTCGATAACCCTATGGGGCTAGTTAGGGGCCATCAGTAAATTACACAATGTACATGAGACAATGTTTTGTAAATGCCAATAGCTCCAAATTTCAATGACTTAAAAACCTCAAACCAACTAAATTGAAGAAATTCAGATTTGAAAACATTTAATGAGACAACTAAATGGTGTGCAACATGAAAATAGTCACATTTACATTGTACATTGTAATTTATTGACGTCCCTAACTAGCCCCACAGATGGGCTATCCAAAGTCAAACCAACTTAGCCACGGGCCGGCTGAAGTTAATTGGCGAAAGATGTTGGCTAGCTTTCTAGTTAGTCCAGGCTACTTCCAGACACCAAACCTGGTTAGACTGTTTCAAGTTATCTAGAAAGCTGAGTGGCTGTAACTGTGTACTGTTTTAGCAGAGTGAAAGTACAAAGCTTCCCACTTTCGAACACACACACGAGATAATGTTAGTAATTTGATATGTAGACGGACGAGTCGGTCAAGGATCGATTCAGACAAGGTGGTAAATTGTATGACAAGCTACAGTTTATTCAGAGTGAAGATATCTAGAACAGCGTAATTACGGCTCTCCCGCTGGTTCGTACGGAAGCGCAGACGAAGAAGAGACCGTTACAATCAGTACACCACTATTATATAGGAAAGAATGTAGGTTGATTCTGGAAGATCGGATCTTTGGATTGGTTCATCTGGGGTGTAGTCTGTAGTCTTCCGCCATTGGCTCAGTAGTCTGTCCGTCATCGTAGAATCCTCTTCGGGCATTCAACGTTCAGCTACAACGGAGATCATGTGTGTGTGCGCTGGTTTTGGCCATTAGTGTAATGCGGGAGCTATCCTGTAGGGGACCCCACAGGCTCAACTCTGAGTTGTAGCCCTTTATCAACAATAGTTTGGTCACCTACATAAGAATTAGCATTTCTCTACAATAACCACATCAAAGCATGCATCCGAGACCCAAATCTCATTCTCCGTTGCATTTCCTAATTAGGAGTATTGAAACCGAGGCTAAATCAGGAAGTGCAGCCCCCTTTAAGCTAGAAACTTTTTTGCATGGGGTGCATCTCAATACATTGCATCCGCCGATGTCAGGAGACATCCTGAAAATCTGTCTTCCCATGAAAACGTATGAAGAGTCTGAACGGTTTGGGCTTGAAACTACTTTGACCCCGCTATGGAAAGCTATAACTTACACAAACATGTACATGGTGGTTGTTTTGCTCTACGAAGCCCACAAGCTTCACAAGACTCGTCTGAACGTAACCTGGCACCGGGCCGAAAAATGTATGGAAGTGAATATGGTGTTACCACGTCAAAGGTATATGGGTCATTCCAAGGAAAACATATTTTTAGATACAAACATGTTTGGCTTAGGTTTACACATTCCTGACTCATTGCAATTCATAGGAAACACACATCATTGTTACTAACTTAAATTTAGGGAATACAATTGCAATGTAAAAGGTATTTCTGAGACTCGCGCTTGTTTTCAGTTGTTTTGCACTGATGCCCACAAGCTTCACAAAACTGGTCTGAAGGTAACTAGAGGTCAACCGATTATGATTTTTCAACACCGATACCGATTATTGGAGGACCAAAAAAGCCGATATCGATTAATCTGCCGATTTAAATAAAAAAATAAAAACATTTTTTTATTTGTAATAATGACAATTACAACAATACTGAATGAACACTTATTTTAACTTAATATAAGACATCAATAAAATAAATTTAGCCTCAAGTAAATAATGAAACATGTTCAATTTGGTTTAAATAATGCAAAAACAAAGTGTTGGAGAAGAAAGTAAAAGTGCAATATGTGCAATGTAAGAAAGCTAACGTTTCAGTTCCTTGCTCAGAACATGAGAACATATGAAAGCTGGTGGTTCCTTTTAACATGAGTCTTCAATATTCCCAGGTAAGAAGTTTTAGGTTGTAGTTATTATAGGAATTATAGGACTATTTCCCTCTATACCATTTGTATTTCATTAAGCTTTGACTATTGGATGTTCTTATAGGCACTTTAGTATTGCCAGTGTAAAAGTATAGCTTCCGTCCCTCTCCTCGTTCCTCCCTGGGCTCGAACCAGCAACACAACGACAACTGCCACCATTGAAGCAGTGTTACCCATGCAGAGCAAGGGGAACAACTACTAGAAGGCTCAGAGCGAGTGACGTTTGAAATGCTATGAGCACGCGCTAACTAGCTAGCCATTTCACTTAGGTCACACCAGCATCATCTTGGGAGTTGATAGGCTTGAAGTCATAAACAGCGCAATGCTTGATGCACAAGAGCTGCTGTCAAAACGCACGAAAGGGCTGTTTGAATGAATGTTTACGCGACTGCTTCTGCCTACCACCGCTCAGTCAGATACTTATACTTGTATGCTTGTATGCTCAGTCAGATTATATGCAACACAGGACACGCTAGATAATATCTAGTAATATCATCAACCATGTGTAGTTAACTAGTGATTATGATTGATTGTTTTTTTATAAGATAAGTTTAATGCTAGCTAGCAACTTACCTTGGCTTACTGCATTCGTGTAACAGGCAGTCTCCTTGTGGAGTGCAACGAGAGAGAGGCAGGTCGTTATTGTGTTGGACTAGTTAACTGTAAGGTTGCAAGATTGGATCCCCCGAGCTGACAAGGTGAAAATCTGTCGTTCTGCCCCTGAACAAGGACCGTCATTGAAAAGATCATCATCGTCATTGAAAAGATTTTAACATCTCAAGATCCTCCCAAATTATACAGGCTGAATGTGGATCCACATGTGTCTTTGACTCAATTCAAAATGGACCCCCAGCCACAATAGCAACAACGCCAAGCCTTTTGGAAGGCTGTGTGTTTGTAACCGACTTGCCTAGTTAAATAACAAGTATAAAAAATATTTTAAAAATCGGCAAATCGGTGCCCAAAATACCGATTTCCGATTGTTATGAAAACTTGAAATCGGCCCTAATTTATCGGCCATTCCGATTAATCAAATCAAATCAAATTTATTTATATAGCCCTTCGTACATCAGCTGATATCTCAAAGTGCTGTACAGAAACCCAGCCTAAAACCGCAAACAGCAAGCAATGCAGGTGTAGAAGCACGGTGGCTAGGAAAAACTCCCTAGAAAGGCCAATACCTAGGAAGAAACCTAGAGAGGAACCAGGCTATGTGGGGTGGCCAGTCCTCTTCTGGCTGTGCCGGGTGGAGATTATAACAGAACATGGCCAAGATGTTCAAATGTTCATAAATGACCAGCATGGTCGAATAATAATAAGGCAGAACAGTTGAAACTGGAGCAGCAGCACAGTCAGGTGGAAGTTGAAACTGGAGCAGCAGCATGGCCAGGTGGACTGGGGACAGCAAGGAGTCAGTCGACCTTTAAAGGTAACCCAGTACCGGACTAATAAAGACAGTGCATTAGGAACGTTTTCAGGCCCATTCACTTTTTCCTCATTTTGGTACATTACATCCTTATTCTAAAATGGATTACATTGTTTTGCTCCCTTGTCAATCTACACACAATACCCCATAATGACAAAGCAAAAACAGGTTTTCAGAAATTGTAGCAAATTTATAAAAGAAAAAAAAACTGATATCACATTTACATAATTATTCAGACCCTTTACTCAGTACTTTGTTGAAAAACTTTTGGCAGTGATTACAGCCTTGAGTCTTCTTGGGTATGACGCTACAAGCTTGGCACACCTGTATTTGGAGAGTTTCTCCCATTCTTCTCTGCAAATTCTCTCAAGCTCTGTCCTGTTGGATGGGGAGCGTCGCTGTACAGCTATTTTCAGGTCTCTCCAGAGATGTTCGATCAGGTTCAAGTCCGGGCTCTGGCTGGGCTACTCAAGGACATTCAGAGACTTGTCCCGAAGCCCCTCCTGCATTGTCTTGGCTGTGTGCTTCGGGTGGTTATCCTGTTGAAGGTGAACCTTCGCCCCAGTCTGAGGTCCTGTGCTCTCTGGAGAAGGTTTCCATCAAGGATCTCTCTGTACTCTTCTATGTTCATCTTTGCCTCGATCCTGACTAGATTCCCAGCCCCTGCCGCTGAAAAACATCCCCTCAGCATGATGCTGCCACCACCATGCTTCACCGTAGGGCTGGTGCAAGGTTTAATCCAGATGTGATGCTTGGCATTCAGGCCAAAGAGTGAGAATCTTGTTTCTCATGGTCTGAGAGTCTTTGGTGCCTATAGGCAAACTCCAAGCGAGCTGTCATGTGCCTTTTTACTGAGGAGTGGCTTCCGTCTGGCCACTACCATAAAGGCCTGTTTGGTGGAGTGCTGCAGAGATGGTTGTCCTTCTGGAATGTTCTGCCATCTCCACAGAACTCCAGAGCTCTGTCAGAGTGACCATTGGGATCTTGGTCACCTCCCTGACCAAGGCCCTTCTCCCCCGATTGCTCAGTTTGGCTGGACGGCCAGCTCTAGTAAGTGTGTGTGTGTGTGTATGTATATATATATATATATATATACGTGTGCCTTTTCCAAATCATGTCCAATCAATTGAATTTACCACAGGTGGACTCTAATCAAGATGTAGAAACATCTCAAGGATCAAAGGATGCATCTGAGCTCAATTTCGAGTCTCATAGCAAATGGTCTGAATACTTGTGTAAATAAGGTATTTATGTTGTAAATTTTCTATACATTTGCAAACATTTCTAATAACCTGTTGTCACTTTGTCATTATGGGTTACTGTGTGTAGATTGCTGATGATTTTTATTTAATTTAATCCATTTTAGAATAAGGCTGTAACGTAACAAAATTTGGAAAAAGTCAAGGGGTCTGAATACTTTCTGAAGGCACAGCACATACAGTACTATGGACTGTCGTTTCTCTTTGCTTATTTGAGCTGTTCTTGCCATAATATGGACTTGGTCTTTTACCAAAATAGGGCTATCTTCTATATACCAGCCCTACCTTGTCACAACACAACTAATTGGCTCAAACGCACTAAGGAGGAAAGATAATTCCACAGATTAACTTTTAACAAGGCACATCTGTTAATTGAAATGCATTCCAGGTGATTACCTCATGACGCTGGTTGAAAGAATGCCAAGAGTGTGCAAAGCTGTCTTCAAGGCAAAGGGTGACAACTTTGAAGAATTTCAAATATAAAATATATTTTTCATTTGTTTTGTGGTTACTACATGATTCCATATGTGTTATTTCATAGTTTTGAAGTTTTCACTATTATTCTAAAATGTAGAAAATTGTAAACATTTAGAAAAACCTTTTTGACTGGTACTGTATGTCCAAGTTATATTGCATTTAATTTTCATGTCAGTCTACCTGCTTTAGTTCAACACCTTGTTCGTGTTCTTTTGCGAAAGTTCTATTGAAATCTATTGAATTGTTTCAAATTGAAAAGTTATATTGTATCTCCACTATAGAGAGTTTCTACAAAGGAATTTATGGTTGCCTTACAGAACAATTAAAGAGATCTTGCCACACCATCTAGTGTGTCTTATGTTATTGTTTGGTGTACATACAGGGAGGAGGAGTACAATTGTACACTGAAAAAGACTCAGTCATTCTCCTTAATATATTATGGGCCTACCCTAACTCATATTACAGTCAGAACCTACAGGTCTGTAGCTTCAAGGCACATTCACAGTCAGAAAGTGGCAGTTACGAGCTCGGCTGTGCTCGTCATTGGCTCAACCAATGTGTAACAGTTAATACATCTGTTATAAACTATACATCCAAAATTAACAGATATTTGAAAAAAGGGTCTTAGAAGATCTTTATTAACATAGATAATTAGAAGAACTGAAATACATATGGAAGGGACTTGAAAATTGCACCCAAAAGAGTTTAGGCTAGCTAGAAAACATTGATGATGAACTAATGCTCCTCGCAGAGTAAATCAATAGTATGAAGTGGCATCCTCTCATCCCCTTTCTCTCCTCCACAGATCAGATATTCTGCTATGCTCACTTCTTTCTGATGTTTTGAGGAGTAGGCAAGGAGAGAGTATGCAAGGAATGTAGGGACTTTTGAGATTCACAGCATTCCACACACTTAGCAGAGCTGTGGTTCTGCATGTTGTAAGTCATAAATTCCAATAGAGGGCGACTTTGTCAGACATTGCTCACATGCAAAGAAAAACCCACCCATATCATCTATTTTCTAGCCAGAAGTCTTGGCACATCAGAGAGTATATAGATTGAATGTGGACATATGGCAGAACATTCCACATATATATATATATACAGTGCCTTGCGAAAGTATTCGGCCCCCTTCAACTTTGCGACCTTTTGCCACATTTCAGGCTTCAAACATAAAGATATAAAACTGTATTTTTTTGTGAAGAATCAACAACAAGTGGGACACAATCATGAAGTGGAACGACATTTATTGGATATTTCAAACTTTTTTAACAAATCAAAAACTGAAAAATTGGGCGTGCAAAATTATTCAGCCCCTTTAAGTTAATACTTTGTAGGGCCACCTTTTGCTGCGATTACAGCTGTAAGTCGCTTGGGGTATGTCTCTATCAGTTTTGCACATCGAGAGACTGACATTTTTTCCCATTCCTCCTCGCAAAACAGCTCGAGCTCAGTGAGGTTGGATGGAGAGCATTTGTGAACAGCAGTTTTCAGTTCTTTCCACAGATTCTCGATTGGATTCAGGTCTGGACTTTGACTTGGCCATTCTAACACCTGGATATGTTTATTTTTGAACCATTCCATTGTAGATTTTGCTTTATGTTTTGGATCATTGTCTTGTTGGAAGACAAATCTCCATCCCAGTCTCAGGTCTTTTGCAGACTACATCAGGTTTTCTTCCAGAATTGTCCTGTATTTGGCTCCATCCATCTTCCCATCAATTTTAACCATCTTCCCTGTCCCTGCTGAAGAAAAGCAGGCCCAAACCATGATGCTGCCAACACCATGTTTGACAGTGGGGATGGTGTGTTCAGCGTGATGAGCTGTGTTGCTTTTACGCCAAACATAACATTTTGCATTGTTGCCAAAAAGTTCAATTTTGGTTTCATCTGACCAGAGCACCTTCTTCCACATGTTTGGTGTGTCTCCCAGGTGGCTTGTGGCAAACTTTAAACGACACTTTTTATGGATATCTTTAAGAAATGGCTTTCTTCTTGCCACTCTTCCATAAAGGCCAGATTTGTGCAATATACGACTGATTGTTGTCCTATGGACAGAGTCTCCCACCTCAGCTGTAGATCTCTGCAGTTCATCCAGAGTGATCATGGGCCTCTTGGCTGCATCTCTGATCAGTCTTCTCCTTGTATGAGCTGAAAGTTTAGAGGGACGGCCAGGTCTTGGTAGATTTGCAGTGGTCTGATACTCCTTCCATTTCAATATTATCGCTTGCACAGTGCTCCTTGGGATGTTTAAAGCTTGGGAAATCTTTTTGTATCCAAATCCGGCTTTAAACTTCTTCACAACAGTATCTCGGACCTGCCTGGTGTGTTCCTTGTTCTTCATGATGCTCTCTGCGCTTTTAACGGACCTCTGAGACTATCACAGTGCAGGTGCATTTATACGGAGACTTGATTACACACAGGTGGATTGTATTTATCATCATTAGTCATTTAGGTCAACATTGGATCATTCAGAGATCCTCACTGAACTTCTGGAGAGAGTTTGCTGCACTGAAAGTAAAGGGGCTGAATAATTTTGCACGCCCAATGTTTCAGTTTTTGATTTGTTAAAAAAGTTTGAAATATCCAATAAATGTCGTTCCACTTCATGATTGTGTTCCAATTGTTGTTGATTCTTCACAAAAAAATACAGTTTTATATCTTTATGTTTGAAGCCTGAAATGTGGCAAAAGGTCGCAAAGTTCAAGGGGGCCAAATACTTTCGCAAGGCACTGTATATATATATATATATATACTGCAAAAAAAAAGTCAATCACACTTCTGTGAAATCAAACTGTCCACTTAGGAAGCAACACTGATTGACAATAAATTTCACATGCTGTTGTGCAAATGGAATAGACAACAGGTGGAAATTATAGGCAATTAGCAAGACATCCCCAATAAAGGAGTGGTTCTGCAGGTGGGGACCACAGACCACTTCTCAGTTCCTATGCTTCCTGGCTGATGTTTTGGTCACTTTTGAATGCTGGCGGTGCTTTCACTCTAGTGGTAGCATGAGACGGAGTCTACAACCCACACAAGTGGCTCAGGTAGTGCAGCTCATCCAGGATGGCACATCAATGCGAGCTGTGGCAAGAAGATTTGCTGTGTCTGTCAGCGTAGTGTCCAGAGCATGGAGGCGCTACCAGGAGACAGGCCAATACATCAGGAGACGGAGGAGGCCGTAGGAGGGCAACAACCCAGCAGCAGGACCGCTACCTCCGCCTTTGTGCAAGGAGGAGCACTGCCAGAGCCCGGCAAAATGACCTCCAGCAGGCCACAAATGTGCATGTGTCTGCTCAAACGGTCAGAAACAGACTCCATGAGGGTGGTATGAGGGCCTGCCGTCCACAGGTGGGGGTTGTGCTTACAGCCAAACACCGTGCAGGTCGTTTGGCATTTGCCAGAAAACACCAAGATTGGCAAATTCGCCACTAGGCCCTGTGCTTTTCACAGATGAAAGCAGATTCACACTGAGCACGTGACAGACGTGACAGAGTCTGGAGACGCCGTGGAGAACGTTCTGCTGCCTGCAACATCCTTCAGCATGACCGGTTTGGCGGTGGGTCAGTCATGGTGTGGGGTGGCATTTCTTTGGGGGGCCGCACAGCCCTCCATGTGCTCGCCAGAGGTAGCCTGACTGCCATTAGGTACCGAGATGAGGTCCTCAGACCCCTTGTGAGACCATATGCTGGTGCGGTTGGCCCTGTGTTCCTCCTAATGCAAGGCAATGCTAGACCTCATGTGGCTGGAGTGTGTCAGCAGTTCCTGCAAGAGGAAGGCATTGATGCTCTGGACTGGCCCGCCCGTTCTCCAGACCTGAATCCAATTGAGCACATCTGGGACATCATGTCTCGCTCCATCCACCAACAGACTGTCCAGGAGTTATGGGCCTACCCTAACTCATATTACAGAGGAGCATGCCAAGGCGTTGTAGGGAGGTCATACAGGCACGTGGAGGCCACACACACTACTGAGCCTCATTTTGACTTGTTTTAAGGACATAACATCAAAGTTGGATCAGCCTGTAGTGTGGTTTTCCACTTTAATTTTGAGTGTGACTCCAAATCCAGACCTCCATGGGTTGATACATTTGATTTCCATTGATAATTTTTGTGTGATTTTGTTATCATCACATTCAACTATGTAAAGAAAAAAGTATTTAATAAGAATTCATTCAGATCTAGGATGTGTTATTTTAGTGTTCCCTTTATTTTTTTGAGCAGTGTATATATTTATATATGAATATGAGAGAGAGAGAGAGAGATTCAAATGGACTTGTTCTTGTCTGTTTGACATTACCTGCCTTAATGGGTCGATACATGTGTGAAAATGGACAGCGTAGCAGGACTCCTACAAAGTGCTAGATCAGTGAAAACTGAGGCGACCTGTATCACATCCCCCTCCTCCCACATTAACTTTGGGCAGAAGACACTGTTACACACGGTTCTCTCCCTCCTTGCATACAGAGAATACATCAATATAATACATCAGCATCCTTTCTATTCAAGCCGTGTCTATCTGTGTAGAAATACAAAATTACAATAATAATAAGTAGACAACCGGCAGGTGGTTCAGAGATGTTTTGATTCTGTATGAAACAGTAAAATCCTATATGTTCTTCAATGTAGGAGTTATTCATACACAACAGCTTGTGCAATTTGCATATACATCATCTTTTCTCTTTACTTTCAAGACAACAGATGGGAAACTGATGTATGGACAGACCTTAAAATACTGTGGCAATATTTGAGTTAGACTTTGTCTGTGCGAATGCATGTGCAGAGTATTTTGTTTTTGACATAATGTTCAGTTATAGTTCAAATCTATATTTGTAAGCAACTGTAATGCCTATTTCATTAGAAAATCTCCAAGCTCTGTGATTTACACCATCCAATTAATGTATGGCCTACTTATATCCGCAGAAGAATCTTGCTGATATAAATTTGCTTAGTTAGCAAATCTTCACAACATAGGAAAATCAAAGGAAACAAGCCATAGCTGTTAAGGTTATGTGATGATAATGCATTGTTGTTACAGTCTAATCCTATCCTTATGATTACGTTATGAGATGAATGAGGGAAATGCTGTGAATGCTGCTGTAGGGTATACTTACACCAATAGTAATAAAATAACATTTGGACAATTGAAATGAGAGATTTTTTATTATTATTATACAGTAGACCTTATCCTAAGCTATGATTCATAGCCTATAGTAAAAATTGACTTTTGATCAAATATCTGGGGTGAGAAATGTCTGCTTATCTTGTCGTTTGGTGTATCTACAGCCTACAGGACATATACCAGTGACTTGTGATGATGTAGGTTATTGGCTACTGTCAGTTATCGCACATGAACTGCCCCTGTTGCACCCGTAACCTATGACGATGCGACTGTCATTCATTCGGCTTTGAAAGGAGTTGCGCGTTCCAGAACATACCCTCGCTGACAGGGGTGGAGTTCCCTTGGTGAACATCAGTCACCACTGCAGAAGGAATCACATTCACACATTATAACAGTAAATATAATCTATTTAAATGCTCTTGTGTCCTGCCTGGCATTGACGTGAGAGCATTGTATCCTACTGATGTGAACGTAGATGTGGGCTATTTGTAGAGGATCCCTATATCACCTATAGATGGAATTGAACCCCATTCGTAAACGGTGACCCAATCCATCTCCATTGAATCCTTCAGGACGATGTGAAAAGTGCATTTCTTACATTTTTTATTGACATAGAAGTAATGTAACTGTGCATCAGATCAGGTTCGGTACAATAGTATTGATCATGATTCAATAATCAATATACAAGAATAGAGGAATTAGAACCGGTGTAGACAAATTTCCCCCTACGAAGGATGTCCTCTAATGCATTGTCTGCTATTCTGGGAGAAAATGTATTGATGAGGGGAGACAGTTACCTTCTTAGTTGTTGCCATCAAACTGTAGCTTCTTTTTTACTGAAGTTGGGCTGAGGTGACCAAGATTCCCCTCAATCTCCTTTACTGAAGTTGGCTGAGGTGACCGAGATTCCCCTCAATCTTCTTTACTGAAGTTGGCTGAGGTGACCGAGATTCCCCTCAATCTTCTTTACTGAAGTTGGCTGAGGTGACCGAGATTCCCCTCAATCTTCTTTACTGAAGTTGGCTGAGGTGACCAAGATTCCCCTAAATTTCAGATGTCCCTGACTAATTCAAGCATCTTTCTGCTGAATGAGGTTAGTTATTTATTTTCTTATGGGGCTTTTTTAGGTGATTTTTTACGAAGGGACGAAAGGAAGTAGCATCTACAAAAATATTGTACATTCTACACATATATGACAAAAAGGAGTGCCGCAGTAAATCTGAAATTGCAGGCCCGTCTGTCGTGCAATCCCAGAAGAAAAGTGTTGGTATAATTGTCATGGGGAAAACTTGATTTGTTCAGTTAAGCCTGCCTAGGCATCGTTAAGGGAGTGTTGCTTCTTTATCATCACAGTGCATTTGATAATAGACTAGTGACCATGCATGCGGGTCATGCCTAATGTACAAGGAGTGCTCATGGCTGAACATTTTCACATAATAAAGTGCATTTTCTCTCATGCGTTAAACATAAACAAAGTGTTTATAGTTTGGTTATGGTTTGGAGGTTACCCAAACAGAAACATATGAAAAACAGTTTATATCCATTCATCTATTTGGAGAACAGCAAAGACAAGCAAAAATGACCCAGCCATTATCACCTTGGCGGCTGTAGCTTCATTCACTTCAGTCGAGTTACAAAAACATAGCCTATTAGCTATACAATTACACATTAACTCACATTAACTCAGCACCGGGATTTAAAATATATTATTTAATACATACAGAGGGATCTGTAAGGAAATAAGTTTCCTTTCCAGATATTTTTGTTGTTGTAGTTTTACAGCTAATGACCCTTTCTTTCTAAAATGATCTGCCGAAATTGTTGCAACCCCTATTACTAGCCTGTTCAACCTCTCTTTCGTGTCGTCTGAGATTCCCAAAGATTGGAAAGCAGCTGCGGTCATCCCCTTCTTCAAAGGGGGGGGACACTCTTGGCCCAAACTCCTATATCTATCCTACCCTGCCTTTCTAAGGTCTTCGAAAGCCAAGTCAACGAACAGATTACCGACCATTTCGAATCCCATACCTTCTATGCTATGCAATCTGGTTTCAGAGCTGGTCATGGGTGCACCTCAGCCACGCTCAAGGTCCTAAACGATATCTTAACCGCCATCGATAAGTATTCATCGACCTAGCCAAGGCTTTCGACTCTGTCAATCACCACATCCTCATCGACAGACTCGATAGCCTTGGTTTCTCAAATGATTACCTCGCCTGGTTCACCAACGACTTCTCTGATACAGTTCAGTGTGTCAAATCGGACGGCCTGTTGTCCGGGCCTCTGGCAGTCTCTATGGGGGTGCCGCGGGGCTCAATTCTTGGACCGACTCTCTTCTCTGTATACATCAATGATGTCGCTCTTGCTGCTGGTGAGTCTTTGATCCACTTCTACGCAGACGACACCATTCTGTATACTTCTGGCCCTTCTTTGGACACTGTGTTAACAACCCTCCAGACGAGCTTCAATGCCATTATAACTCTCCTTCCGTGGCCTCCAACTGCTCTTAAATACAAGTAAAACTAAATGCATGCTCTTCAACCGATCACTGCCTGCACCTGCCCGCCCGTCCAACATCACTACTCTGGACGGTTCTGACGTCTCCAATCCAAAGTTAAATCTAGAATTGGCTTCCTATTTTATAACAAAGCATCCTTCACTCATGCTGCCAAACATACCCTTGTAAAACTGACCATCCTACCGATCCTCGACTTCGGCGATGTCATTTACAAAATAGCCTCCAACACCCTATTCAATAAATTGGATGCAGTCTATCACAGTGCCATCCGTTTTGTCACCAAAGCCCCGTATACTACCCACCACGGCAACCTGTACGCTCTCGTTGGCTGGCCCTCGCTTCATACTCGTCGCCAAACCCACTGGCTCCAGGTCATCTACAAGACCCTGCTAGGTAAAGTCCCCCCTTATCTCAGCTCGCTGGTCACCATAGCAGCACCCACATGTAGCACGCGCTCCAGCAGGTATATATCTCTGGTCACCCTCAAAACCAATTCTTCCTTTGGCTGCCTCTCCTTCCAGTTCTCTGCTGACAATGACTGGAACGAACTACAAAAATCTCTGGAACTGGAAACACTTATCTCCCTCACTAGCTTTAAGCATCAGCTGTTAGAGCAGCTCACAGATTACTGCGCCTGTACATAGCCCATCTATAATTTAGGCCAAACGACTACCTCCCCCCTACTGTATTTATTTATTTTGCTCCTTTGCACCCCATTATTTCTATCTCTACCTTGCACATTCTTCCACTGCAAATCTACCATTCCAGTGTTTTACTTGCTATATTGTATTTACTTCACCACCATGGCCTTTACCTCCCTTATCTCACCTCATTTGCTCACATTGTATATAGACTTACTTTTCTACTGGATTATTGTTTGTTTTATGTTTGTTTTACACCATGTTTAACTCTGTGTTGTTGTATGTGTCAAACTGCTTTGCTTTATCTTGGCCAGGTCGCAATTGTAAATGAGAACTTGCTCTCAACTAGCCTACCTGGTTATATTAAGGTGAAATAAAAAAATAAAACAGCAATTATACACATTTTGCCATTGGGTTGGGAGAAATGTTTGCAGTTTTAAAGCAAATTTCCTGCATTTCTACACCTTTTGCCATGACTTATGCCATATTAATATAATATCTGAGTGAAAGTAACTAACAAAATCAATGGGCGCCCCCTGGAGGTCAGGGCCCCTGGGCACATGCCCTGCGTGCCCGGCCGATAATTCAACCATGATTATTACAAGTTTTTATAGGTGGCTCGACTAGCTAGTCTAATTTAATAATCTAGTATTGCTTATTGATACTATGTAATGTATTCTCAGTGAATTTAGTGAAAAAAAATTCAGCTGTTCAGATAAATTAGCCATTGAAGTCACTTGCATTTCCCCCATAAATGAGTGTGAAAGTACCAGGTGTTGCCCACTAGAAGACGCTGTTCCTGCTGTTACTGACACATTTGATTCATTTTGCTGTTCTCTTGTGTTTATTAAATGGACCCTTTTGCGACTTTGGGTCGAAAACCAATAGCTTTTGCTCATGATGAAAATAAATGGTGTGGTCATCCTTACAATTCGAGCCAGTCCTCCATGAAAAAAGCATTTCAAACACAGGCTTAATCTGTGTCCAGGAAACGGCCCCTGTGTAGTTTATTCCCTTCAAAAAAGGTTTGGATTAGTTAGACCATTCCTTGTGAACAAGCAAACCATATGGCTACAGCAGTTCTAATGTTTTCAATGTTATGGTTTTTAAGGGTCTTCAACTGTAAAAGTCCCGAATACACATTGTATAGCGTTTTGCAGGGCTGGGCGGTAAATCACATGACTATATACCGGTATTGATGCACAGACCGGTATGGATTTTTACTTTACCTTACATAACGGTATTTCAATGTTAAATGTAAATGTAAATGTGATAACTACGTGATGAAACTCCCAAAAATATAGCAATTGTCCGTTCTTACCGCCAGTAAGAGACTGTTAACAGTTGACAAATGCAAATTTTCTGGCAAGAGCTTCCGGTGTACACATGAAAAGCAAGGTTTTTATAACTAAACCTATCTGTGTGAATAGTGCTTGGGAGGCAGTGAGGGTGCCAAAAGCACCTCAGAAATTGGCACAATGCCCCTTGTGGCGAAAGTAAGAACTGCCAATGAATCCATTGAAAATACATGGTAATAGAAAAGTGACTTCACAAAATAGAAGCATACAAAGACAAAAAAAAATGTTTTACAGTGTGAAAATTATAACAAATGAGTGAAGGAAGTACAGAAATGGATCAATTGTGAAAATGATTTTTGTTTGAACACAAAACTATCCATGAAGCATATCTAGAACATTTATTTGTTCGAACACTGTCAAACACCATCATACAGTCAAAAATTATTAAAATATTGTGTTAAAATATTTTGGCCATATCACCCAGCCCTAGTATTTTTTCTAATGGCAATGAGTTGGGTTTAATGGTAAATGTCACTAATCAAACATGTGTTTTTTCTAATAATTTTATTTATCTGCTATGTTTATAAATGTGTTATTGTATTTTGGTTGTTACAGCATTTTAGTCAATAGCCCAATTTTCTCCATCACATTTTTGGGCTTGTAGTCAAAGTCTTCATGAGATTTGTACCATAGGGATAGCCCTCTCAGAGAGCTACCATTTGTCGGACTATTCAAGAAGGGTTGGGTTAAATAATGAGGTTGCTAAGAGAAAGACAAATTGAATTGCTTTCATAGGATCCCCATTAGCTGTTGTGAAAGCAGCAGCTACTCTTCCTGGAGTCCAACACAAAACATGAAATATGACATAATACAGAACATTAATAAACAAGAACAGCTCAAGGACAGAACGACATACATTTTAAAATGGCACACATAGCCAAACTCAGTGTTGAGTTCAAGACCAAAACATGAGCAAATTGAGTCAGAGTCAAGAGCGGAGGTGTCACGATCGTCGTATTGAGGAGACCAAAGCGCAGCGTGATGTGAATACATCTTTTAATGAAAAGATGGAAAAACACAAAGTACACTAAATAAACAAACAAAATAACAAGACGAACGTGACCACTATCAAACTGAGTGCAAACATGCAACATCACATAGACAATAAACCACGAAATACCCAAAGAGTATGGCTGCCTAAATATGGTTCCCAATCAGAGACAATGACAAACAGCTGCCTCTAATTGAGAACCAATCTCGGCATCCATAGACATACATTAAACACCTAGATGGTAAACAACCCCATAAACCTACAAAACCCCTAGACAGTACAAAAACACATACATCACCCATGTCACACCCTGACCTAACCAAAATATATAAAGAAAACAAAGAATACTAAGGTCAGGGCGTGACAGGAGGGGAGGTGAGACCGAGTCAAGACCGAGACTGGGAGGGGGACAAGCGGTCCGACACCGAGTCAAGACCGAGACCAGAAAAATGCAAGTCCAATTCAAGACCATGATTGTAATTTTATCAAATCACTACCCTCATAAGAGTTCAAAATGTCCAGTATTTCTGTATTCATATTTCAGAACAACATATGGATTCTTTATACATTCAGAACAGTGAAAACGTGCATGCTGAAGGAAAATAGAGCCACTCTGCAAATTATTACTAACTCTATATCATCTACTGCATCTTTATGTAATACATATATCACTAGCCACTTTAACTATGCCACTTTGTTTACATACTCATCTCATATGTATATACTGCACTCAATTACCATCTACTGTATCTTGCTTATGCCGCTCTGTACCATCACTCATTCATATATCTTTATGTACATATTCTTTATCCCCTTACACTTGTGTCTATAAGGTAGTAGTTTTGGAATTGTTAGCTAGATTACTTGTTGGTTATTACTGCATTGTCAGAACTAGAAGCACAAGCATTTCGCTACACTCGCATTAACATCTGCTAACCATGTGTATGTGACAAATAAAATTTGATTTGATAACCTAAATACAGTTGGTGTTTACGGTTTTCTTCTGGTGAAAGAGAGGCGGACCAAAACGCAGCGTGGTTATTTATAAACATCTGTAATAAAGATGATAACTTGAACAATGTATAATACAAAAACAAGAAAACGTGTAAAACAGTCCTAACTGGTGCAAAACACAGAGACAGGAACACCCACAAGAGACCTAACGAATATGGCTGCCTAAATATGGTTCCCAATCAGAGACAATGATAAACACCTGCCTCTGATTGAGAACCACTCCAGGCAACCATAGACTTTCCTAGACAACTCTACTAAACACAACCCCATAAATCTAATAAACCCCTAGACAAGACAAAACACATAAATCACCCATGTCACACCCTGGCCTGACCAAAATAATAAAGAAAACACAAAATACTAAGGCCAGGGCGTGACAGTGGGGAACAATGGGCCTTCTAGGATTTATGAAATTATTATAATAATATAAATGTACTTTTTTTTACCCCCTTTTTCTCCCCAATTGCAATATTATTATTTTCAATGATGTTCTCATTTAATCTCTTCAGTTTATGTTGGAAAGGAAAGGGTTAACACTGAAGAGAAAAAAATATCCAATCAGGATTTTTCTTTGCTGGTATCTGGGGAGATACATCTAGCTAGCTAAATTAGCTATAGGCTATCTCATTGTAACTGACAGTTAGACTTACAGGTTATGTCGTTGTCTTTTGTTTGAATTGTTTACGTGTCCGCTGTGCGGGGGAAATGATAATACAAGCGGAACTACGTAGCTAATACTGTTGTAACGGGGATCCTTATTGTAGCAACACACTTTTGGAGAGAAGGCAATCCTGCGCTGCATTAGCTAAGTTTTCATGTCATCGGGTGTAGTTCATAAAAAGGTTGAAGAGTGTATGTTAGGATGAAGTGTGAATTCATGCCAGGAATAATAAGTGTGAAGTTTGATTTCCTCCCTTCTGTAATAAGCAGCCAATGAGGTATTTTTTCCTTTATTCATGTGTTTAATCTGAACCTGTTATAACGCCGGTTAAACTGTTATGTATGTAAGCACTTCAGAGTTATACCAAGCTAATAAGTCACTCGTAAGATAAGGTTGTAAGAGTGTGCTTAACTGTATTTTTCATTTGCTTTATAGTTCTCACGGAAGGTGATAATTCTGACTAAAACTACAGAATAAAGCCGCCAGTTAAAATCAAGGAACGGTTGTGCTCGTGGTTACTGAAGGGAGCTACACTCATCAGAAGCTAAATAAAGGCATCTGCCATTCAACTGTATTATGGAAAGAATTGTGAGTGACAGTGGAATCAACCAATCATATTTTAACTTAATAGATGGGACCGTTTTTACAAAACGTATGAAAACTTCTGCCTTCTTGAAGGCCAACAGGTCACTGCGCAATAGCGAGCAGTAGTTTTCCTACGGTCTAGCTAGCTAGTTTTTGTTGTTGTCTAGTTTGCACAGTCTAGCTAGCTAGTTTTTGATGTTGGCTAGTTTGCAGCAACTACAGCAGGTGTTATCAAAGAGGATTTTGTTCATTTGTTAGCTTCACCCTTTTCAAGAATTACTTTCAACAAGAAGTTAATGGCAACCCACATTGCGCACACTTGGCAACCATCATTGAGCACACCTGCTCCCCATCGTTAAGCACATCTGGATTTCATCACCACCCTGATTACTCTCCCTTAATATAGTCCTCACCAACCAACCTCAGTCATCAGGCAGTATTGGTTCTGTTTTCATGTCCAGACGCTTCTCTTGTTTTGGATCTCTCTATGTTCATTATTATTAAACTCACCATCTGCATCTGCTTCCTGACCCCCTGCATCTTTGTTACAAAAAGGTTCGGAGTCCAAAGAGACCGTTGCCCTACAGCCAATCAGAGCTACAGTAGGGCTATATACAAACAAACCATTTGCCACATTACACACAACAGCGCGACTTTAGATCATTAGAATGCATTCGCTAAAAGCCACAAAATACACCTGAATGGATTTCTGTAAATATGTAAACACCATGGGAGTCCCCTTACATTTGGGAACTTTACAGTCCTATTGATCAAACAACCATGAAAAGGTAGGCTCTATCTCCTTCAGTTATGCACATCATTAACAACAAGATCAATAACTGATGCTAGCCAGAGCAAGATGAGCTAAAATCTAACGAAGGAACATTAGATAAACCCTCTCAAAATTGTACTGATAAACGATGGGGAATTGTAGCCTCCTCGTCCTTCTGCAGCTTGCCTGCCAATGCATGCTTGTCCTAACCAAGCACCCAAGTTAATTGGCTTGCTAGCTAGCTACTTCCAGACACAAATGAGAGAACACCTCATATGTTACTCGCAGTAGCAGAGCTAGTTAGGCTGTTTACATGTTATCTAGAGTGTTCTTGACTAACTACATATTCAGTGTTTGTTGCGCATTCGTAAATTCATCAGTTGTTCTGCGCTCTGACGAGAGTGCTCTGAAACTGGAGTAGATAGCCAGAGTGAATTTGCAAACACAAGAGAAATGCTAAATGGATAACAGTCGAACAAGTTCTTGCTAGCTAAACAAATGACACCTGTAACTCTAGCAATGTGTATATCCACCAAAAAAACAATATGAGGGGTAAAAGTCAGTCACTCACCCAATCCTCCAATGGCATGACATCCTCCTAGCAGCTACAGTTGAAGTCGGAAGTTTGCGTACATCTTAGAAAAATACATCCCTGTCTTAGGTCAGTTAGGATCACCACTTTATTTTAAGAATGTGAAATGTCAGAATAATAGTAGAGAAAATTATGTATTTTAGCTTAAATTTCTTTCATCACGTTCCCAGTGGGTCAGAGGTTTACACTCAATTAGTATTTGATAGCATTGTCTTTAAATTGTTTAACTTGGGTCAAAAGTTTCGGGTAGCCTTCCACAAGCTTCTCACAATAAGTTGGGTGAATTTGGCCCATTCCTCCTGACAGAGCTGGTGTAACTGAAGCAGGTTTGTAGGCCTCTTTGCTCACACACGCTTTTTCAGTTCTGCCCACAAATGTTCTATAGGATTGAGGTCAGGGCTTTGTGATGGCCACTCCAATACCTTGACTTTGTTGTCCTTAAGCCATTTTGCCACAACTTTGGAAGTATGCTTGTCATTGTCTATTTGGAAGACCCATTTGCAACCAAGCTTTAACTTCCTGACTGATGTCTTGAGATGTTGCTTCAATATGTCCACTTAAAAAACTTCCAAGATGGCGTAGCAGTAAGTCGTCCTGTCGTGTCGTGTCCCTGTATATTTTGTTTATATTTTGTTTATTTTTCGTTTTTTTTTACATATTTTTCGTTTTTTACATAGCTATCCCTTTAAAAACATTTTGCTAAACCTAAGCTTCCAAATACGCTGGATCTTCACAACTAGCTATCTAGCTAAACTGCAACCCTGGATGATTACCCCTGGCTAGCGTTTCCACCCACTTAGCTTGAAGCTAGCCCGGCCTGCGCTACCACCGTAGCATACTCCTGAGCTACAATACCCGGGCCCACGACCGGTCTATCGATGTCACCGCATGAAGAGGAATAAACAGACTCACCCCATCGCGACGTCCCCCAAAGGCTAACTCTCTAGCCCTCGCTATCTCCCTGCCTGCTAATTCGGCCTGCTAACTGCTAGCTTGTCCAGCTCCGGTCCGCTAACTGCTACCTTGTCTAGCCCGGGCCTACAAACTGTTAGCTTGTTAGCACAGGCCTGCTAACCGCCTGAATCGCCGCGTCCCAAACGCCCACCGGACCCATATTTACTTTCTATCTCTTTTGACTTTTAATTTGTTTATACCCTCCGGAAACCTGCCTCACCCAATGTGATACGGAATCGCTATTTTTTATTTATTTTTAGAACACACTCAAGAACCTCCAGAAGCTAACCAGCTAACTAGCTACAAGCTATTTAGTCATTGTTCGTTTTTTTAACCTGGATAACACTCGCCAGTCCAGCTTCCCTTCCCCATCCACCGCTGCCCCCTGGACACTGATCTCTTGGCTACATAGCTGATGCACGCTGGACTGTCCATAAATCACGGTACTCCATTCTACTTGTTTGTTTTATCTGTTGGCCCCGTTGCCTAGTCTACGCCATTTTACCTGCTGTTGTTGTGCTAGCTGATTAGCTGTTGTCTCACCTACTGTTTTAGCTAGCTTTCCCAATTCAACACCTGTGATTACTGTATGCCTCGCTGTATGTCTCTCTCAAATGTCAATATGCCTTGTATACTGTTGTTCAGGTTAGTTATCATTGTTTTAGTTCACAATGGAGCCCCTAGTTCCACTCTTCATACCCCTGATAACTCCTTTGTCCCACCTCCCACACATGCGGTGACCTCACCCATTACTACCAGCATGTCCAGAGATACAACCTCTCTCATCATCACCCAGTGCCTGGGCTTACCTCCGCTGTACCCGCACCCCACCATACCCCTCTCTGCGCATTATGCCCTGAATATATTCTACCATGCCCAGAAACCTGCTCCTCTTATTCTCTGTCCCCAACGCTCTAGGCGACCAGTTTTGATAGCCTTTAGCCGCACCCTCATACTACTCCTTCTCTGTTCCGCGGGTGATGTGGAGGTAAACCCAGGCCCTGCATGTCCCCAGGCACCCTCATTTGTTGACTTCTGTGTTCGAAAAAGCCTTGGTTTCATGCATGTCAACATCAGAAGCCTCCTCCCTAAGTTTGTCTTACTCACTGCTTTAGCACACTCTGCTAACCCTGATGTCCTTGCTGTGTCTGAATCCTGGCTCAGGAAGGCCACCAAAAATTCAGAGATTTCCATACCCAACTATAACATCTTCCGTCAAGATAGAACTGCCAAAGGGGGAGGAGTTGCAGTTTACTGCAGAGATGGCCTGCAAAGTAATGTCATACTTTCCAGGTCCATACCCAAACAGTTCGAACTACTAATTTTGAAAATTACTCTCTCCAGAAATAAGTCTCTCACGGTTGCCGCCTGCTACCGACCCCCCTCAGCTCCCAGCTGTGCCCTGGACACCATTTGTGAATTGATCGCCCCCCATCTAGCTTCAGAGTTTGTTCTGTTAGGTGACCTAAACTGGGATATGCTTAACACCCCGCCAGTCCTACAATCTAAGCTAGATGCCCTCAATCTCACACAAATCATCAAGGAACCCACCAGGTACAACCCTAACTCTGTAAACAAGGGCACCCTCATAGACGTCATCCTGACCAACTGGCCCTCCAAATACACCTCCGCTGTCTTCAACCAGGATCTCAGCGATCACTGCCTCATTGCCTGTATCCGCTACGGAGCCGCAGTCAAACGACCACCCCTCATCACTGTCAAACGCTCCCTAAAACACTTCTGTGAGCAGGCCTTTCTAATCGACCTGGCCCGGGTATCCTGGAAGGACATTGACCTCATCCCGTCAGTTGAGGATGCCTGGTCATTCTTTAAAAGTAACTTCCTCACCATTTTAGATAAGCATGCTCCGTTCAAAAAATGCAGAACTAAGAACAGATACAGCCCTTGGTTCACCCCAGACCTGACTGCCCTCGACCAGCACAAAAACATCCTGTGGCGGACTGCAATAGCATCGAATAGTCCCCGTGATATGCAACTGTTCAGGGAAGTCCGGAACCAATACACGCAGTCAGTCAGGAAAGCTAAGGCCAGCTTCTTCAGGCAGAAGTTTGCATCCTGTAGCTCCAACTCCAAAAAGTTCTCTGACACTGTGAAGTCCATGGAGAACAAGAGCACCTCCTCCCAGCTGCCCACTGCACTGAGGCTAGGTAACACGGTCACCACTGATAAATCCATGATTATCGAAAACTTCAATAAGCATTTCTCAACGGCTGGCCATGCCTTCCGCCTGGCTACTTCAACCTCGGCCAACAGCTCCGCCCCCCCCGCAGCTCCTCGCCCAAGCCTCTCCAGGTTCTCCTTTACCCAAATCCAGATAGCAGATGTTCTGAAAGAGCTGCAAAACCTGGACCCGTACAAATCAGCTGGGCTTGACAATCTGGACCCTCTATTTCTGAAACTATCTGCCACCATTGTCGCAACCCCTATTACCAGCCTGTTCAACCTCTCTTTCATCTCGTCTGAGATCCCCAAGGATTGGAAAGCTGCCGCAGTCATCCCCCTCTTCAAAGGGGGAGACACCCTGGACCCAAACTGTTACAGACCTATATCCATCCTGCCCTGCCTATCCAAGGTCTTCGAAAGCCAAGTCAACAAACAGGTCACTGACCATCTCGAATCCCACCGTACCTTCTCCGCTGTGCAATCTGGTTTCCGAGCCGGTCATGGGTGCACCTCAGCCACACTCAAGGTACTAAACGACATCATAACCGCCATCGATAAAAGACAGTACTGTGCAGCCGTCTTCATCGACCTCGCCAAGGCTTTCGACTCTGTCAATCACCATATTCTTATCGGCAGACTCAGTAGCCTCGGTTTTTCGGATGACTGCCTTGCCTGGTTCACCAATTACTTTGCAGACAGAGTTCAGTGTGTCAAATCGGAGGGCATGCTGTCCGGTCCTCTGGCAGTCTCTATGGGGGTGCCACAGGGTTCAATTCTCGGGCCGACTCTTTTCTCTGTGTATATCAATGATGTTGCACTTGCTGCGGGCGATTCCCTGATCCACCTCTACGCAGACGACACCATTCTATATACTTTCGGCCCGTCTTTGGACACTGTGCTATCTAACCTCCAAACAAGCTTCAATGCCATACAACACTCCTTCCGTGGCCTCCAACTGCTCTTAAACGCTAGTAAAACCAAATGCATGCTTTTCAACCGGTCGCTGCCTGCACCTGCATGCCCGACTAGCATCACCACCCTGGATGGTTCCGACCTAGAATATGTGGACGTCTATAAGTACCTAGGTGTCTGGCTAGACTGCAAACTCTCCTTCCAGACTCATATCAAACATCTCCAATCGAAAATCAAATCAAGAGTCGGCTTTCTATTCCGCAACAAAGCCTCCTTCACTCAAGCCGCCAAGCTTACCCTAGTAAAACTGACTATCCTACCGATCCTCGACTTCGGCGATGTCATCTACAAAATGGCTTCCAACACTCTACTCAGCAAACTGGATGCAGTCTATCACAGTGCCATCCGTTTTGTCACTAAAGCACCTTATACTACCCACCACTGCGACTTGTATGCTCTAGTCGGCTGGCCCTCGCTACATATTCGTCGCCAGACCCACTGGCTCCAGGTCATCTACAAGTCTATGCTAGGTAAAGCTCCGCCTTATCTCAGCTCACTGGTCACGATGGCAACACCCATCCGTAGCACGCGCTCCAGCAGGTGTATCTCACTGATCATCCCTAAAGCCAACACCTCATTTGGCCGCCTTTCGTTCCAGTACTCTGCTGCCTGTGACTGGAACGAATTGCAAAAATCGCTGAAGTTGGAGACTTTTATCTCCCTCACCAACTTCAAACATCAGCTATCTGAGCAGCTAACCGATCGCTGCAGCTGTACATAGTCTATTGGTAAATAGCCCACCCTTTTCACCTACCTCATCCCCGTACTGTTTTTATTTATTTACTTTTCTGCTCTTCTGCACACCAATATCTCTACCTGTACATGACCATCTGATCTTTTATCACTCCAGTGTTAATCTGCAAAATTGTAATTATTTGCCTACCTCCTCATGCCTTTTGCACACATTGTATATAGACCCCCCCTTCGTTTTCTACTGTGTTACTGACTTGTTAATTGTTTACTCCATGTGTAACTCTTTGTTGTATGCTCACACTGCTATGCTTTATCTTGGCCAGGTCGCAGTTGCAAATGAGAACTTGTTCTCAACTAGCCTACCTGGTTAAATAAAGGTGAAATAAAAATAAAAATAAAAAAGTTGTCCTCCCTCATGATGTCATCTATTTTGTGAAATACACCAGGCCCTCCTGCAGCAAAGTACTCCCACAACATGATGCTGCCACCCCCGTGCTTCACGGTTGGGATGGTGTTCTTCAGCTTGCAAGCATCCCCCTTTTTCCTCCAAACATAATGATGGTCATTATGGACAAACAGTTCTATTTTTATTTCATCAGACCAGAGGACATTTCTCCAAAAAGTACAATCATTCTCCCTGTGTGCAGTTGCAAATCGTTGTCAGGCTTTTTTATGGCGGTTTTGGAGCAGTGGCTTCTTCCTTGCTGAGCGGCCTTTCTGGTTATGTCAATTTAGGACTGGTTTTACTGTTGATATAGATACTTTTAAACCTGTTTCCTCCATCTTCACAAGGTCCTTTGCTGTTGATCTGGGATTGATTTGCACTTTTCGCACCAAAGTACGTTAATCTCTAGGAGACAGAATGCATATCCGTCCTGTGGGGTATGAAGGCTGCGTGGTCCCATGGTGTTTATACCTGCGTACTATTGTTTGTACAGATGAATGTGATACCTTCAGCCATGACATCATTTTCTGGAATTTTCCAAGCTGTTTAAAGGCACAGCCAATTTAGTGTATGTAAACTTCTGACCCACTGGAATTATACAGTGAATTATAAATTAAATAATCTGTCTGTAAAAAATTGTTGTAAAAATTACTTGTGTCATGCACAAAGTAGATGTCCTAACCGACTTGACAAAACTATAGTTTGTTAACAAGAAATTTACGGAGTGGTTGAAAAACAAATTTTAATGACTCCAACCTAAGTGTAGGTAAACTTCTGACTTCAACTGTATATCTGGCCTGGTAAAGGTTTTATGCACTGACTGAATGGAAGTTTTTTACTCCTGGATCGGCTGGTCTCGGGAAGAAATTAGCAGTCCTCAGTGTCTGAGATCAATCAAGTTAAGACCAAGTACAAATGTATCCAACACTGAGACAAGACCGAGACACTCAATATGTGGACTCGAGACCGGTCTACAACACTAGCCTACACAGTGGCGATTTTAGCATGTAAATCTTGGTGTTTTTTTTATGCATGCCAGCAAAGCCACTACACTATACTACACAACACAACACTAAACAATACATTAATTGCACTTATAACGGTGACAAATGTTGCCCACAATCCTTTAGGGCCTACATAAAGCTGTCCCAACAGCAGTCCCAACATCTTACCACTGCTACACCTGGCTATCAGCAGAGCCTTGTCTGGCAGCGAAACAGTTCATTCAGCCTCATTTACTGCCTTTAAAAAACACACAGCTGATATGGCTGACTTGCTTAAACAAATGTGTTTTCTAATGACAATTCAGATGTTCAAACTATGGCATAAGGGGATGACAAGCGGATAAGAGGCAATCCGTAATTTCGATTAAGACATTAATGAGCAAGCTAGGACGGACATAGTCAATATAACTGTTTGTTTAGCACTTTTGAAATGTACAGCGACAGAATTCTGAACATGGGCCGTTCTTACAGTGTTCTCCCTGTACACCAAGTCAGAACCGTAGAATAAATAAAGGGGGCATATAAGCAGACAATGAAAGCTCTTACAAAATTGGATTATTACATTTCTCTAAAACAGGTTATAGGCTACATGTGCACCACAGCACAGGAGGTCAAATTAAGAGGGGTAAATAGACCAAATTATTAGGGTGAGGCACATTGGCTACTAGCGGCGTACTACTCAACATACACTTAGTATTACTTTCTTAGCTAGAGTATACATATCTCCGTGGCATTTATGCAGCAGCGTACAAGATGTTCTTGGACTCACCTTGTTGTGCTGTGCTCACTTGAACAGGAAGGTGGCACGGCAGTCCTTCGTGGGCAAATTTTGTCATTAAAGTCTGGCATTCTCTGAATTTGGGAAGTCTGGAGAGAAAAAACAAGGTTGAATCATGATGACGTCATTGATCTTCAAGTCGTAGCTCTAGAAAGAGGCCTGCATTCCCGACTTACAATTCAGAGTTGGGTGACCGTTCAAAACATATTTCCCAGTCAGAACTCGTTTTTTCCGGAATTCCTAGTTGTCTTGAACTCACTGAAGTCAAGTTTCCGCAGTTCCGAGTTAACAGTTGTTTTGAGTGCGGCCCAAATCATGCTTAATTAACAGCATGGCCAATGTTGAATGTTAATTATTTTAAACTTGGAAAAAATACACAATTACAGATTTGGGACCACACAGCCACTCCACTGAATAGCAGGCTAGTGATTGCTTTGCAATGCTTGCGGTTAGCCACTGTCACTGATTCCTTCCAATCCACTAATTGTTGAAATTGCAATTTCCAACTTACGTAATTTTTATGTCCAATAGCCGATGAGCACCGATAGGTTTTATCTATAATTTCTCTTCATTATTTCTCTTCATTTGACAAGGATTAAAAATAATTTGCCAGTAGATTGTTTACTTGATTCATGATGATGACTGCTAGCTAAGATTTTGAAAGTATGATGTTAACATGATCAGTCCAATCAAAGCTACTGCAGCTATAACGTGATTTGATGGGCACTTCTAATGTAACTCTATGGCAGCACCCAAAGGGCTTGAATTTTCGAGCTTTACCCGTAGACTTGGAGGTGGCGTGCTGTCCCCATGAGTGACAGAACATGGCACAACGTGAATGGCCATTTCGTGGTATCCAATTGTTAGTAGCTACTATCTTGTCTCATTGCTACAACTCCCGTACGGGCTCGGGAGAGACGAAGGTTGAAAGTCATGCGTCCCCGATACACAACCCAACCAAGGGTTAACACAGCGCGCATCCAATCCGGAAGCCAGCCGCACCAATGTGGAAACACTGTGCACCTGGCAACCTTGGTTAGCGTGCACTGCGCCCGGCCCGCCACAGGAGTCGCTGGTGCGCAATGAGACAAGGATATCCTTACCAGCCAATCCCTCCCTAACCTGGACGACGCTATGCCAATTGTGCGTCGCCCCACGGACCTCCCGGGCGCGGTTATGACAGAGCCTGGGCGCGAACCCAGAGTCCCTGCCACCCGGAAGGCCCCTGTGGCCAATGACCTTGAGCCTACTTGGATGGGCACTTCTAATGTAACTCTATGGCAAGGGTAGACCTTGAATTTTCGAGGTGTACCCTTAGACTTGGCGGTGACGTACTGTCCCCATGAGTGACAGAACACTGAGCTAATCATGGCACAACTAGAGAACATTACCAACACCTACGCTCAGTATTTTCCGCTGGCTGCCCCACCACCATAGAAAGCACTGATCTAGGCTGAAACACCTGCATTTTGGCGCTACCTTACTCAAGAAAACAAAAGAGAGACCATGTATGTATGTGGTTTAACTCAATGATTTTATTTTGTTTGTTTGCGGTTTAATTAGCTCAATGATTTAATACATTTTTTAAAAATGGTTTGCAAACTGATTGCAAACGTGCTAAAGCCAAAACATGAAAAAAAGTTTTGCTAAAATGTGGGGCTCAAAACAGGTGGGGCTCTGTTTTTCAACAGAATCGGCAGAATGAATATACCCCTGATCACATTAAAAAATTGTTCACTTTCATAGCAGCCAAGTAAAAACAGCATGATCATTTTGCTCATTGTATAATTCCTTCTCGCATCTATGCACTCTCCTCTCACTTTTTCCTTTTTCTTGTAGACTTCAGTGTACAACACATCAGCTGTCTGTGACCAGGCAAAAAAAACTTTCCAAACCAAACCTTCATATCATAACTGCTACACACAGCCTACATCGTTGTCACCATATTAGCTAACGTCATAGTCAACATAGCTACTACAACTAATGGCGTTAGTAAACCCGCTACAGTCATGCAGTAGTCTACAGTCAGCAAGCGGTTTAGCATTTACACTGGCGAGCCCTGGTGGCAATAATTTAATTAATAAAACCAAAAGCTTACCTTTACTTGGAAGTGTTCCAGTGTTGGATAGCCATAGCCAGCTAGCTAACATAGCAATCCATCTCTTTTTGAGCTGCATTCACTACCTAAGTGAATGTGAAGAAAATTAAGGCAAAATATAGCTATCTCACCCTTGATTCTCCTTTGTTTATTCAAAACTGTTTAACTATTGTCTTTCTCTCTCTTTGAGTTAACTTCTCACCACATTTGATGTACTGCAGTGCGAGCTAGATGTAGCTGTCCCACCCTGATCGGTTTCCAAGTTTCCTCGGTTATGACCATTTTGCCTGCCCTGACCCCGAGCCTGCCTGCCTGCTTTCAGTACTACATTAATTCTCTGATCCTTTGATTGGGTGGACAACATGTCAGTTCATGCTGCAAGATCTCCGATAGGTTGGAGGACGTCCTCCGGAATTTGTCATAATTACTGTGTAAGTTTATGGAAGGGGGTGAGAACCATGAGCCTCTTAGGTTTTCTATTGAAGTCAATGTACCCAGAGGAGGACGGAAATGAGATGTCTTCCGGCTACACCATGATGCTACTCTACAGAGTGCTGCTGAGGATAGCGCAGACCTTCATTGCAAAACAGTGTATTTTAATCAATTATTTGTTGACGGGATTATATTTAGTAAAGTATTATCTAAAAGGGATAGTTATTTAATATTTGACTATTTTATGAAATTCACTGAAGAAGATGGTCCTCCCCTTCCTCCTCTGAGGACCTTCCACTGATACACACATGCACACGCACTTTTACACTCATCATTTGCTGCTGCTACTCTGTTCTTTATTTTACTCTTATTATGATCTATCCAGATGCCTAGTCACTTTACCCTGCCTTCATGTACATATCTACCTTAAATTCACAACATGACCAAAAGTATGTGGACTCCTGCTCGTCAAACATCTCACTCCAAAATCATGGGCATTAATATGTCGTTTTTCCCCCCTTTGCTGCTAAAACAGACTAAACTTTTCTGGGAAGGCTTTCCACTTGCTTCCATTCAGCCATAAGTGGCATTAGCGAGGTCGGGCACTGATTTTGGGTGATTAGACCTGGCTTAGGTGTTCAATGGAGTTTAGTTCTGGGCTCTGTGCAGGCCAGTCAAGTTCTTCCACACCAATCTCGATAAACCATTTTTTTAAGGGACCTCGCTTTGTGTACAGGGGCATTGTCATGCTGAAACAGGAAATGACCTTCCCCAAACTGTTGCCACAAAGTTTGAATCACATAATTGTCTAGAATGTCATTGTATACTGTAGCTTTAACAATTTCCTTCACTGGAATCAAGGGGCCTAGCCCGAACCATGAAAAACAGCCCCAGACCATTACCTCCACCAAACTGTAGAGTTGCCACTAATCATTCGGGCAGGTAGCATTCTCCTGGCATCCACCAAACCCAGATTTGTCAGTCGTGATTCAGCGTGATTCATCACTCCAGAGAACGTGTTTCTCCCTGTATATAGCTATATTCTTGTTTATTTTATTTGACTCCTCTTGTGTTAGTTACTATATATTTTTTATATATTTTTAAACTCTGCATCGTTGGGAAAGGTTTGTAAGCAAGCATTTGTTTTCGGCGCATGTGATTAATAAAATTGGATTTGATTTTTACAGCCACGGAGTAAGGCATAAAGCTATTGAGACTACTAATGCTTTGATAGATGACTGAACAGCAAACGTTTACTGGTTTAGAAGAGTTGTCGAACTGACTATGAAGACAATCTTCTATATCCTTTTGCTATTTGTAAATCATAACGTAGATATACTGTATGCCCATGGTGTCTCATCGGGACAAGTAAACCAAACATCTTGTTGGAAGTGGCAATTTTAGCATGTAAATCTTGGTGGGGCAAAAACGATGATCGATGCATGCCAGCAAACCCACTACACCTCACAACACAACCCTAAACAAGACATGAATTGCACTATAACGATGACAAACGGTCCCACACACTGTTAGGGCCTACATAAAGCTGTCCCAAAAACAGAGTCCAAACAGCGGTCCCCAACACCTTACCTCTACCACACCTGGCTATCAGCTGAGCCTTGTCTGGCAGCGAAACAGTTCAGCCTCATTTACTGCCTTTTAAAAAACATAGCTGATATGGCTGACTTGCTTAAACAAATGTGGTTTCTACTGACAAATCAAATTTTGTTTGTCACATACACATGGATAGCAGATGTTAATGCGAGTGTAGCGAAATGCTTGTGCTTCTAGTTCAGACAACGCAGTAATAACCAACGAGTAATCTAACCTAACCATTTCACAACAACTACCTTATACACACAAGTGTAAAGGGATGAAGAATATGTACATAAAAATATATGAATGAGTGATGGTACAGAACAGCATAGGCAAAGATGCAGTAGATGGTATCGAGTACAGTATATACATATGAGATGAGTAATGTAGGGTATGTAAACATTATATTAAGTGGCATTGTTTAAAGTGGTTAGTGATACATTTTTTTATACATTTTTCCATTATTAAAGTGGCTGGAGTTGAGTCAGTATGTTGGCAGCAGCCACTCAATGTTAGTGGTGGCTGTTTAAAAGTCCGATGGCCTTGAGATAGAAGCTGTTTTTCAGTCTTTCGGTCCCTGCTTTGATGCACCTGTACTGACCTCCCCTTCTGGATGATAGCAAGGAGAACAGGCAGTGGCTCGGGTGGTTGTTGGCTTTGATGATCTTTATGGCCTTCCTGTGATGGTGTAGGTTGGTGTAGGTGTCCTAGAGGGCAGGTAGTTTGCCCCCGGTAATGCGTTGTGCAAACTACCCTCTGGAGAGCCTTACGGTTGTGGGCGGAGCAGTTGCCGTACCAGGTGGTGATACAGCCCGACAGGATGCTCTCGATTGTGCTTCTGTGAACGTTTGTGAGTGCTTTTGGTGACAAGCCGAATTTCTTCAGCCTCCTGAGGTTGAAGAGGCGCTGCTGTGCCTTCTTCATGCTGTCTGTGTGGGTGGCCAATTCAGTTTGTCCATGATGTATACGCCGAGGAACTTAAAACTTACGACCCTCTTCACTACTGTCCCGTCGATGTGGATAGGAGGGTGCCCCCTCTGCTGTTTCCTGAAGTTCATGATCATCTCCTTTGTTTTGTTGACGTTGAGTGTAAGGTTATTTTCCTGACACCACACTCCGAGGGCCCTTACCTCCTCCCTGTAGGCCATCTCGTCGTTGTTGGTAATCAAGCCTTCCACTGTCGTGTTGTCTGCAAACTTGATGATTGAATTGGAGGCGTGCATGGCCATGCAGTCATGGGTTAACAGGGAGTACAGGAGAAGGCTCAGAAAGCACCCTTGTGGGGCCCCAGTGTTGAGGATCAGCAAGGTGGAGATTTGTTACCTACCCTCACCACCTGGGGGCGGCCCGTTAGGACGTCCAGTACCCAGTTTCACAGGGCTGGGTCAAGACCCAGGGTCTCAAGCTTGATGACGAGTTTGGAGGGTACTGTGGTGTTAAATGCTGAGCTGTAGTCGATGAATGGCATTCTCACATAGGTATTCCTCTTGTCCAGATGGGTTAGGGCAGTGTGCCGTGTGGTTGTGATTGCGTCGTCTGTGGACCTATTGGGGCGGAAGGCAAATTGGAGTGGGTCTAGGGTGTCAGGTAGGGTGGAGGTGATATGGTCCTTGACTAGTCTCTCAAAGTACTTCATGATGACAGAAGTGAGTGCTACGGTGCGGTGCGGTAGTCATTTAGCTCAGTTACCTTAGCTTTCTTGGGAACAGGAACAATGGTGGCCCAGGTTTTGGTAGTGGGCCGTGTCAGTGGCACTGTATTGTCCTCAAAGCGAGCAAAGAAGTTTTTTTTGTCTATCTGGGAGCAAGACATCCTGGTCTGCGACGGGGCTGATTTTATTTTTGTAATCTGTGATTGACTGTAGACCCTGCCATATACCTCTTGTGTCTGAGCCGTTGAATTGCGACTCTACTTTGTCTCTATACTGACGATGAACTTGTTTGATTTCTTGCAGAGGGAATAGCTACACTGTTTGTATTCTGTCTTGTTTCCGGTCACTTTGCCCTGATTAAAAGCAGTGGTTCACGCTTTCAGTTTCGCGCGAATGCTGCCATCAATCCACGGTTTCTAGTTTGGGAATGTTTTAATAGTTGCTGTGGGTACGACATCGCCGATGCACTTGCTAATAAACTCGCTCACCGAATCAGCGTATTCGGCAATGTTGTTGTTTGACTCAATGCGGAACATATAACAGTCCACGAGATGGAAGCAATCTTGAAGCGTGGAATCTGATTGGTCGGACCAGCGTTGAACAGACCTGAGCGTGGGAGCTTCCTGTTTAAGTCTCTGTCTATAGGCAGGGAGCAACAAAATGGAGTCGTGGTCAGCTTTTCCGAAAGGAGGGTGGGGGAGAGCCTTATATGCGTCGCGGAAGTTAGAATAACTATGATCCAGGGTTTTACCGGCCCTGGTAGCACAATCGATATGCTGATAGAATTTAGGGAGTCTTGTTTTCAGATTAGCCTCCTTGTTAAAATCCCCAGCTACAATGAATGCAACCTCAGGATATGTGGTTTTCAGTTTACATAGAGGCGGGGGGGGGGGGGGGGGGGGGGATATATGCGGCTGTGACTATAATCTAAGAGAATTCTTGGTAGTTAATGCGGTCTACATTTGATTGTGAGGAATTCTAAGTCAGGTGAACAGAAGGACTTGAGTTCCTGTATGTTGTTATGATCACACCACGTTTCGTTAATCATAAGGCATACCCCCCTCTTCTTACCAAAAAGGTGCTTGTTTCTGTCGGCGCAATGCGTGAAGAAACCAGCTGGCTGTACCGACTCCTGACAGCGTGTCTCGAGTGAGCCATGTTTCCGTGAAGCAAAGAATGATTGAGATGAGAATTCAGAACATGGGCCGTTCTTACAGTATTCTCCCTGTACACCAATTCAGAACTGTAGGATAAATAAAGGGGGCATATAAGCAGACAATAAAAGTTCTTACAATATTTGATGATTACATTTATCTAAAACAAGCTATAGGCTACACACCATGGCCAATGTTGAATGTTTATCCTTTTAAGGTTAGAGTTAGGAGAAAGGCTAGCTAGGGTTAAGGTTCGAGGAAGGGTTAGCTAACAGGCTAGATTGTTGCAAAGTAGCTAAAAAGTAGTAAGTAGCGGGAAAGTTGTTAATTAGTTCAAATTCTACCTTTGTGAACTCACAACCTTGTGGTTGCTAGACATTCACGTTATACGCCTACCTATCCACTCCGACCAACCACCCTACTTTAATATTTTTTGCCTTAAGTAACCATCAGTCTTATGTAACCATACCAAATGTAACATACTGTATTGTATTAATTTAATTATCTGCAGATAAAAAATAATAAGAATTGGGGGGGGGGGGGGGCTTGCCTGTTTTGCATGTTATTTTGGCCTTAATACATGTCACTAGGGTTGCACATTTTGGGAAATATTCAGAGGTGGAAACTCCATGGAATTAACGGGAATATATGGGAATTCACAGAAATATTTGCAAATGAAAATGAATACCATTTAAATGTAGATGTTTTTTTGCATTGGATATATTTACCATATCATATGGAGACAGAAACATAAACCTTTTACCTTATCATAAGTAGACATAATTGCAAATTATTAAATCCTTCCAATATACATTTTTTTTAAACTATTTAGTTACGAATTTAACTTTTAATTTAATGAGTTGACTCTTCACATGGGATGATTTCACTGAACAACAAAAGAAAGGGAATATTGAATGATCCCAAATTATCCTTTGCATCTCCCAAAAACGTTTTCAACATACATCTGTAAAATGATAGTCTAGAAACCCTCAATGACCACCTCTTGAACATGAGACTCTGAGGCCTCATCTTCACTGTCACTTTCCAACCTTGTTGGAAAGGCTCGTTGTCAGGCTCAAAAAGCCTCAAATTTTCCCAGATGGCCACCCGTTTTTAAACCCTTGTATTGGTCAGCCTGTGGCGTGCTTTGGTGTGTGTGTTCCCAAACAAGGACCAGTTGTGCTCTGAGGCGGCTGATGTTGGTTGGATTTGGAGGATGATGGAGGCAACAGGGGAAAGAGCCTCAGATCCACAAAGTCCCTTCCACCAGGTGGCTGATGAGATATGTTGGCACGACTGACATATTGCATCTTCATCCCAAAGCCCTTGCGAGGAAGTGTACTTCACCAGACTGCCAAGAATCTTGCCGTCATCCAGGCCAAGGTAGCGAGACACTGTAGTGATAACACCGCCTTGTTGATCTCTGCACCAGACAAGATGCTCTTGCCAGCATACTTGGGGTCCAACATGTACGCTGCGGTGTGTATGGGATTCAGGCAGAAGTCTTCACACTTTTTGATGTATTTCAGAACTGCAGTTTCCTCTGCTTGGAGCAACAGTGAAGTGGGCAAGGAAGTATGGATTTCTTCTCTTACATTTGCAAGCAGAGTCTGAACATCAGACAGAATGGCATTCTCTCCCTCAATCCGTGCAATGGCTACTGCTATATGTTTCAGGAGTTTCAGGCTGCTACCACTCTCTCCCAAAATACATTGTCCAGGAGGATCCTCTGGATTGGGCTGTCCATATCAGCAGACTGTGATATGGCCATTTCTTGGAGAGACTCCTTCCCCTCCATGTCAAACATGATGACAACACCACCCCAACGAGTGTTGCTGGGCAGCTTCAATGTGGTGCTCTTATTCTTCTCACTTTGCTTGGTGAGGTAGATTGCTGCTATATGACCCTTCACATACCTAACCATTTCCTTGGCTCTCTTGTAGAGTGTATCTATTGTTTTCAGTGCCATGATGTCATTGAAGAGCAGATTCAATGCATGAGCAGCACAGCCAATGGGTGTGATGTGAGGGTAGGACTCCTCCACTTTAGAACATGCAGCCTTCATGTTCACAGCATTGTCTGACACCAGTGCAAATACCTTCTGTGGTCCAAGGTCATTGATGACTGCTTTCAGCTCATCTGCAATATAGAGACAGGTGTGTCTGTTGTCCCTTGTGTGTGTGCTCTTGTAGAATACTGGTTGAGGGGTGGAGATGATGATGTCGTTAATTATTCCTTGCCCACGAACATTCGACCACCCATCAGAGATGATTGGAATACAGTCTGCTTTCTCTATGATTTGCTTGACCTTCACTTGAACTCTGTTGAACTCTGCATTTAGCAAATGAGTAGATAAAGCATGTCTGGTTGTAGAGGTGTATGCTGGGCGAAGAACATTCAGAAATATCTTCCAATACACATTGCCTGTTAGCATCAGAGGTGAACCAGTTGCATGCACAGCTCGAGCAAGACATTCATCAGCCTTTCTCAGACTACGTTCCTCCATTGAGTCAAAAAAAACTTCTGATTCCAGGAGGACCATGAGCTGTTGCTATAGATAAGGTGGCTGATTCATAATTTTCACCTTGAATAGAAGTAGAGGGACTTTTGTCAGAGGTTGCTTGTTGTGAGCGCTGAGGGAACTTTATGCACTTGGCCAGATGATTCTGCATCTTTGTTGCATTCTTCAAATATGATTTGGCACAGTATTAGCAAATGTACACAGCTTTTCCTTCTAGCTGCAGTGAAATGTCTCCACACATCAGATAGGGCCGTGGTATTTTCCTGTGAAGATTAGAATTATTATTATTTTTATTTTTATTTTTTCATGTACAGATAAATAGTTGAGTAGTAAGATTAAACAACTGCTTTGTAAGATAGATGTTTTAAAATGATGTATGGAAACAGGTGAATTAACACTCCTCAGTTAGCAGGCTCAAGCAAGCTAAAACCCACATGGTAGCAAAAACTAACTAGCAGAAATAGCAGAAACTAGCAGTTAAGAAGTTAGAAATGATTTAAACACACTTTGCTGTAGGCTACTATTTACTAGTTAACAAGAAATCATGTATGTCATATAAAATATATTCTCCACAACATGTATTGTAGTCAAAACTTACCACAAAGCATGTAGTCCTTGGCTCAGACAGGGTAGTAGTGTGAGCTCAATAGCATCTTATTAGTGTGCAAGATCTTGAGAATCAGCTGTACATGTGATGGAAGAGCACACTGCACATGTGATGGAAGAATGCACTGTGCATGCAGAGGGTTGCAATTCCATTGAATTGGGGATAGTTTAACCAAAATATGACACAAGACCTAGAATTGCCTTATGAGTATCCCACAAAAAAGGTTCACTGTTATAAGCTAACTTTTTTGATGAATTTAAGCTAAATTCCTCAAATTCCCGGTCTTAATTTCCCATGGAAAATTTCTGAAAAAAATCTGGAAATTTACCGGAAAGTTTCCGACCCTTTGCAACCCTACGTGTCACATATCAGTTTACATAATTGAGTTAATAAATCTGCATACAAACATGGTCTCTTTTTTGTTTTCTTGAGTAAGGCAGCTCCAAAATGCAGGCGTTTCAGCCTAGCTCAGTGCTTTCTGTGGTGTTGGGGCAACCCAGTAGAAAATACGGAGCATTGCACCGTGAATGGCTCAGTGTTCTGTCACTCATGGGGACAGCACGCCACCTCCAAGTCTACGGGTAGAGCTCGAAAATTCAAGACCTTTGGGTGCTGCCATAGAGTTACATTAGAAGTGCCCATCAAATCACGTTATATCTACAGTAGCTTTGATTGGACTGATCATGTCAACATCATACTTTCAAAATCTTAGCTAGCAGTCATCATCATGAATCAGGTTGACAATTTACTGGCAAATAATTTTTATCCTTGTCCTATGAATAGAAATAATGAAGATAAATTATACATTAAATGTATCAGTGCTCATCGGCCATCGGATATAAACATTACACAAGTTGGAAATCACAAATTCAACAATAGGTGGTTTGGAAGGAATCAGTGGCTAACTGCAAGCATTGCAAGGCAATCATTAGTCTGCTATTCAGTGGAGTTGCTGTGGAGACGTGTGGTCCCACGTCTAAGATTAAGGTTCTCTTTTCCAAGTTTAAAATGATAAACAATCAACATTGGCCATGCTGTCAATGAAGCATGTTTTTGTGCCGCGCTCAAAACAACTGAACTGCAAAATCTGACTTCAGTGAGTTCAAGACAACTGGTAACTCCGGAAAAACGAGCTACGACTGGGAAAATATGTTTTGACCTTTCATCCAACTCTGAATTTTAAATCCGGAACTCGGGCCTCTTTCTAGAGATATGACCTGAAGATCACTAGCGTCATCAAGATTCAATCTTTTTTTCTAAAGTTCCCAGTTGTCCTGAAAGCACCATAAATCCAGAGAATAGCAGACTTTGACACAATCTGCCCACAAAGGACCGCTGCGCCACCTTCCTGTTCAAGTGAGCACAGCACAACAAGGTGAATCCAAAAATGTCTGGTATGCTGCTGCATAAATGATGTAATATGACAGGGAGATATGTATACTGCAGCTAAGAAAGTAATACTAAGTGTATGTTGTGTAGTAAGCTGTTAGTAGCCCATGTGCCTCATCCTAATAATTTGGTCTATTTTCACCTCTTAATTTTGCCTACTGTTCTGACTTGGTGGTGCACATGTAGCCTATAACCTGTTTTTGAGAAATTTAATCAACGAATATTGTAAGAGCTTTCGTCTGCTTATCTGCCCCCTTTATTTATCCTATGGTTCTGACTTGGTGTACAGGGAGAACACTGTAAGAACGGCCCATGTTCTGAATTCTTTCACTGTACATTTCAAAAGTGCTGAACAAATAGTTATATTGACTACGTCCGTCCTAGCTCGCTCATTAATGTCTTCATCGAAATGGTGGATTGTCTCTTATCCGCTTGTCGTCCCCTTATGCTATAGTTTGTACATCTCAATTGTCAGTAGAAGCCACATTTGTTTAAGCAAGTCAGCCATATCAGCTATGTTTTTCTAAAAGTCAGTAAAGGAGGATGAATGAACTGTTTCGCTGATAGCCAGGTGTTAATGTGGTAATGGTAATGTGGTAATGTGGTCATGTGTTGGGACTGCTGTGTGGACTCTACTTTTGGGGCAGCTTTATGTAGACCCTATCAGTCTGTGGGCACCGTTTGTCACCGCTATAGTGCAATTAATGTATTGTTTAGTGTTGTGTTGTGTAGTGGCTTTGCTGGTATGCAACCCACATTTTTTGTTGTTGTTGCCCCAACAAGATTTACATGCTAAAATCGGCAGTGAAAATATTAACGGAAGATCCTCAATGCAGGAACAGTAGGTAGTGGAGATAGAGCTGCATTCTGGTCCAAAATATGATAAAAGACAATAGATTGAAGGTTACAAAATCGAATGTAATGATACGTATATGTTAATATTAAAGATATTGATATAGGCCTTTCAATTTGATTCAAGTGTAATGGAGTAGTCAACTGCTGCTTTCTGTGTAGAAAAGCCCATGTTCAACAACTGCTTCATGCTTCAATCATAACTGTAGGTCTATTCAGGGAGCCTGACTGTATAAAAGTGGGGGAGCAAAATCTGGCTGGTCTGGAGGTCCTCCCCCTGGAAATGTATTTTTTTTTTTTTGCCATTTCCTGCAATTGTATGTTGTTTCTCAACAGGGAATCCATGTTTACTTGACATAACACAACCCTGTTACTTAGGCTTTTGCCACAATAAAGTAAATTTAAAGAGTAGACTAGTCCCCTTGATTGACATGTCTGAAACCCTACCAACTCTGTAACTCACAAACATCCTGCCCATAGGCATAGGTTTATGTATGAGCCCCCAAAAAACCTGAATTCAAACAATTATTGTGCTGTTATACAATACATAGCCTACCGCATATTACCCATGGCAGAATTTTTTTTTTTTTAAACGATTTAAGATGTATTTATAATTTGTCTAGCCTATACTCCAAAAGTAAGTAATTAGCAGTACTAGACTGAAATATATAGAGGTCATTTTGTCAAACTTGTGAGCCTCTCCAGTCTCTATACTCATTAGTTGCTCATTCAACATTTGCTACCACTTCACCCAAACCCATTTTAAATGTCTCCCATCCGAACTGTTTTATATTCCCTGAGACCAACAAGAAATGTTTCCTTGGGCACATATTCCCAGACTTTCAGAAAACAGCCACACTTGTGGTCTCTGCATCACCACATTTTATGTGAGGAAAAAGAATAGGCTATGCGCAGCTGGTGCGCTTACATTTGCTTGTTCAATGCCGGGTGTAGCGCTGCCAGAGCATACCAGAGTGTCACTTCGCCACTTCTCACACTGGGGCGCCGCCGGGGATTTTGGGCCCCATGAAAAGATATCACATTGGGCCCCACCACTATAGGTCACACCAACCCTGCGCAATTGCTGTAACCACACACCTCCAAAACCCAATCGACCCATTCAAAGCTTTAAATAACTCTACCTTAGCAGGCTTGCAACTCTTGTAGTCCAATATTTACTGTACGATATTTACTGACAGTGAGCTGTGTAAATATAACACTGTGCAGATGCATGCAACATTCTGCATCCAGTGGAATTCACTATTTGATTGATGCAAGATTGATATCCTCTAAGAAATGTGCTAAAGACCATCTTTTACAGTCTAAATGTAATTGTAATGGTGAAATTCTTGAATGGAAAATTCTCTTAACATTAATGAATACATTAAAATAATATAACTTAAACATACATTAACCTATTCAATTAGAATACATTGACATTATCATCTATAGAATTATATAACAAACAAAGTAATAAAATCAGCAGCAGTATACATACCAACTAGAAAATAAGCAGCTGTAAAAGTGGAATTTGAAAACAAAATGGAAATGGAAATGAAAAGGCCTGATGGTGGCGGTAGAGGAAAGGTCAAGTGGTCACCAAAAATAGGTTTCTTCCACTTGGTGTCTTGATTGTGCACAACCAATTTTATGGCAATCCAGCCATTACTTTGAGATATATCTTGTTCTCATGTGTGTAGTGATCCAATATCCATAGTCACGCCATTTAACAGTTACCACTGGCCCTTGCTCAGCCTTACTCAGCCCAGCGCCAAGCCTTCTTGCTACAGTGGTTCCTCCTTTAAAAGTTGCGAGCTTACACCTCAGAACTTAGAGGTACCCAGCATCATGGCTTCATTGCTCCATCTCAAAGGGGAGTTAGAGCACTCATTATGTTGCCAAAAAAATGATTGGTAATTGTGGAATTAATATGGAAATGACTAAAAGTAACTCCACTACATGTAACTGTTATTCTTGGTGACTTTCTTCAGCAAAGATGGCTGACAAAACATTATGGTGGAAGCTAATTTAAGTAATTATAACGTCATAACGAGTCAAGCAAAAATATGTTAGCTGATGTAGAGACAAACGATTGTGCATATTTTTACCAAAATCTCTATTTAGCAAGTTTTTTGCAGTCATAAACAATACCAGGTGTATCAAACTCCATTATTTGAATGATGCTATGTCTGCATGTACAGTTGAATTCGGAAGTTTACATACACCTAGGTTGAAGTAATTACAATTCGTTTTTCAACCACTCCACAAATTTCTTGTTAACAAACTATAGTTTTGG